>NC_061150.1:0-1200000 GCF_905220365.1 Vanessa cardui | reverse complement strand
ATAAATTAAGTATTATTTTCAACTGTCGTAAGTAAATAAACATTTTTAAACTCATAGGTAATATACACTGATTACAATAACTCACAATTTATTTTTCGCATTGTCAAATAGCCTATTGTTCTCTTATAGTTGATACTAGACTATAGGTAACTCTTAGCAAACAGGTTGCAACTTGTCTCACTGTGCGACGCGAGTGGGGGTGTATTGTTACCCCAGAATCACCCCGATCGTGTTTGGACGTGCATTCAAATTTTTACAATCGTAGCTGTGACGTGTTTTCCAAATTACTTGAAATAATTTCATTTTTTATATTTAATAGTGTTGTAAAATACAAAGTGAAAATGGAATGTATATCTTTTTAATATTTAAGCGTTAAGGTAAGAAATCTTAATTCAAGTTATATAAAGCCTTTTTAGTAAAAAAAAAGCACAATTTCTACTCTTAAATAATCCTTAAAAAACCTATGTAATAATTTAGACGAAAATAATTTCCTTATGTAAAACATTTCATTATCTTAAAATATTTATTAGTATGTAATATATATATATTAAGTATTCCATATATTACTGTGCATATATTTATATGTAGGTTTATGACTACGCCTATGCCGATGGTTTAAAAATCTCTCAGATTGGGTTGTCTGGAAGAGATGGATAATTAGCCATTTTTCGATTTTGGTATTTTTTTAGTAAAAAAAAAAGTAAAGTAACAGCCTGTAAATTTCCCACAGCTGGGTTAAGGCCTCCTCTTCCATTACGGAGAGGGTTTGGCACATATTCCACCGCGCTGTTCAAATGCGGGTTGGTGGAATGCACATGTGGCAGAATTTCGACGAAATTAGACACATGCAAGTTTCCTCACGATGTTTTCCTTCACCGCCGAGCACGAGATGAATTATAGACTCAAATTAAGCACTAATTTATAGTGGTGCTTGCCTAGATTTGAACCCGCAATCATCGGTTAAGATGCACGCGTTATTTTTTTAGTGCCTAATCCTAATAATTATCTTGACTTGACTTTAATGAAACGAACACTGTTCCTTAAGTTAAAGTGTACCTTACTTAGATTAAAACGATTTTCTCAACACATTTAGTTCGCGAGAAATACGTGTACAAACATTTACACATACTTATTTAATTAAGCACACGTGCTTGAAAGCTTACTGGATCATCATACTCAAATATAATTCAATTCTAAAAATGTTACATACATACAACATACATGTCGAACTGAAAACCTCCTTTTTTACAAATCGGTTAAAAAAGGTTCAATCGTTTAGTTACTAGAAGGTGTGTTCACTCCCGTGCCACAAAAGTATAATTTATTTTCCAATTGATTTCGATTACGGATACATTTTTATTTCGTATATCCGATACTTTTATAGAGCTCCTGTTTCAAAACCGGTTACGGATACGAAAAAACGTCGGATTATCCGATTGTTTCGGATAGCTTCATGAACATATATATTTAGAAATTGTCGTAGCTAATTACGTAACCGATATCACAACTAGCTAAACCAACGGCTTTAATTAGTGTTGCCCAAATGCAAGAACAAGACGAGACTTAGCCAGTCTTGGTCTTGGTCTTGCGCCAATACACCTGGTCTTGGTCTTGGTCTTGGTCTTGCGCTCCCAGTCTTGGTCTTGGTCTTGCAGCAAGAGTCTTGCAAGTCTTGCAAATACCTATTAGTCTATTACTATTTATTAAAGTTTATTTTAAATCTTAGAAAAACGTATTAGAATTGGAACATTGTGAGCTTGAAATAACATAGCCATAGTAAAGATCAAGCAGATTAATAAATTACTCAAGATTTGATAAGAAATTTGGAAAGTCAACTGACCTATATGTCGTTTAAAAACTTAAGAAATATAATGACTGAATGTACAATAATAGTACCTAAGTAATTAGTTTAAAACCATATAATCAATATTATAATATATACTTACTAGAATAAATTATTATGACATCTGCTACCTATCCTTACCATTTTATCGTAATCATAATACTACTTGCGTGATCATTATAATGTATTCACACCTACCTGTACTAACACCTGTAGGTACTCTTAAAATTCGAAATTATTTTGCATGAGTATACCTACGCCCTGTGGCGGCCAAAAAATAGTGTCAAATGTTGTGACTTCGGCGCGGCGGCAAAGATTGTTGTATATGATTTCAAAAGAAGCCGCCGGAGAAATAGAATAAAAAGAAATAGAATGATCTTTAGCTTGGAAGAGAACTGATCTGACGCTAAGCCCTACTACTGTCTCTCCTGCCTATACTGCTGACCTTGCAGCTGCAACCCAGTGGCTCAGCGTTACCACTTACTAAGTAGGGGTATAACAGCTCCATCGAAGAAAAGACTTAGTAATAAACACAAATTAAGCAAATGAATATTCAGTGGCGCTTGCTTGGGTTTCAACTCGCAATCATCGGTTAAGATGAGCGCCCTCTAATTACGCTTCTCTTATTCTCCATACTAAATTTAATCTAAATAGGCTATTTGACAATACGAAAAATAAATTGTGAATTATTGTAATCAGTGTATATTATGAGTTTAAAAATTTACTAACGAAAGTTGAAAATAATACTTAATTTATTCAAAAATCCATCAATAAAAATGCAAATTTTCAAACGTTTGTCACGTGACACAAAACGCTCCTGATTGGCCGGGCTTATGATGAAGTCACTTTCTTGTAAACTTTGCTTTTCTACTACACAGATTAAAATACGGGAAAGTGACGTCACCGACCCCATTGCAGCGCCATATTGTCCAAGTAGCGTTTTTTGCGCGCTATTTAAATATGGAATTTTTAATATATTTTTCGGCAAATATGTACAAAAAAAATCAACTTTTACTGGGTTCCTTAACCTCTACTAAATAATATAAAATGGATTTTAAAAACCAGTCGAATAGCCTATTGGTTCAGTTGTTTAAGACTAAATAGGTAACAGAAAAAGTTACTGTCGCATTTATGATATTAGTATAGAAGTGTAGATACTCACCGGCTTATGCATATAGTAGCTCATAGAGAATGGCACGAGATCAACTCTGCATTCGACTATAATCTCCTTCCAAGTACCCTCGTCCGTTATTTGAGTTTCACTAAAACAAATAAAATATTATTATTAATAATATATGTTACGCCATCTTTTTTCAACAATTACAATTTTTATTTATAACTAGCTGTGCCCGGGACTACGTATTTGTTTGAATTTAACTTTACTTGGTGGTAGGGCTTTGAGCAAGCCCGCCTGGGTAGGTACCACCCACTCATCAGTTACTCTACCGCCAAACAACAGTACTCAGTATTGTTGTGTTCCGGTTTGAAGGGTGAGTGAGCCAGTGTAACTACAGGCACAAGGGACGTAATATCTTAGTTCCCAAGGTTGGTGGCGCATTGATGATGTAAGGAATAGTTAATATTCCTTACAGCGTCATTGTCTATGGGTGATGGTGACCACTTACCATCAGGTGGCCCATATGCTCGTCCGCCCACATACAACATTAAAAAAAAATTTGACTGTGGAATATGAGGTCTAGAGAATCGAGATGACCCAGTGGTTAGAATGCGTGCATCTTAACCGATTGCGGGTTCAAACCAAGGTAAGCACCACTGATTCATGTGCTTAATTTGTCTTTATAATTCATCTCATACTTGGCGGTGAAGGGAAAATCATGAGAAAACCTGCATGTGACAAATTTCATAGAAATTCTGCCACATGTGTATTCCACCAACCCACATTGGAACAGCATGGTGGAATATGTTCCAAACTTTCTCCTCAAAGGGAGAGGAGGCCTTTGGCCCAGCAGTGGGAATTTACAGGCTGTTGTTGAGGTCTGGGATCTAATTTACAGCTAGTAAGAATAGTAAGATGTGGGTTTACTGTGAAGAAATATTTTAGGTAGGCAGATCTTATGGAGTCACTAGCGGTAAGTGGTGACCACAGCCCATTTACATTGGCATATCATGAAATTATAACCATTTCTTATATCAGCAAATACCTATTTTGCCTTGCCTATGCCTATGCCTTGGGAGCTAAGATGCTATGTCCCTTGTGCCTGTAGTCACACTGGCTCAGTCACCCTTCAAACCGGAACACAACAATACTGAGTACTGTTATTTGGCGGTAGAATATCTGATGAGTGGTGATACCCAGACGGGCTTGCACAAAGACCTACCACCAAGTAAATATATAAATATATATTGCAAAAGATCCATACCCTTCGTAAACTGGATCCTCGACCAGGATATTGACTTCCGACTGCAGCACCTGAACACTGGTGAGCTCTTGGGTAGCGTGGAGACATGTCTTCAACATACTTTGTTGGAATTTAAGCTCCGCTATCGACGGTGATATTTCGATAGAATACTCTTGTTCTGAATCTGAGCTATAAGAGAAATAACAAAATATATTTTTAACTGAAGGTCATAAGTGCTTATCTGAGCAAGTGGTACTGAGTTTTAATGTGATATGTGTAACTCATTGGTTAAAGTTTGAGTCTGGAAAAACCCTGTTAGAACCCCATTGCTCTTTTCTGACTTCCTTAAGTAAATTTTCCTATCACAATTAATTTTTTTTATCTTCAATACTTTAATTGATAATTAATTTTAAAACTTAATTTCGCAATTTTGGCTTACATAGCCCTTGGACCCTAGGCCAGTTTTCTACACTAACTGATGGATAATCCAGGTTTGATCAAAGGTTAAGGAAGACTGTTTGACATATGTATGCATCCCATGATTTGTAATGTGTACACACTGCAGCAGGTTATTGAATATATGTTAATTTCATTGAAGAACTATAATATATGTCTGGTATTTAGGTACCACTTCCTAATAATTTGGTGGTGGTGGAGTAATTATCTTAATTGCCTTTCATTTTAATTTTGTTAGTTTAAAAATTTTAGTAAAAAGCTGTTTGATATATTAGGTAAATTAAAAAATTGGAAATAATTTTTTAATTGACCCTAAAATGTTTAATATTTCGGTAGTTAGATTTGGTAAGACAAGTATACAAATAAGGGTCATATAATAACTATAATTGTAAAATATTTTTATCACATTTACTGTAAAGCCAATAAATTAGTATTTACTATTTTATACAAACACACAAAACCCAAATATTTACCTGTCGTTTTCAGTATGACTGTTGTTATGTTTCGTATTTTTAGCTTCTTCAATTCTTTTATCATAATATTGTAACTCACGTAATAGCTCCTCTTTGCGCGCAAGTAGAGCTTGTTTTTTATTAACTGATCTGTTTGCCATTATGGTTAAATTTATTATTATTTCTCATTTATACAATAAATACTTTAATACGAATTTAAACAAGCTTTTTAAAAACAAAATAACGTTTAAACTTTAAAAGCTAGTACTACTTGACAGCTATTTTAATATTGCCATTTCAATAAATTATAAAAAACCGGTAAAATTGTTGAAAGTTTTTAAAACTGGCAAAGAATTATGTTTTATAATTTTTAATAAACATGCGCTGCTTTTTGATTTTTAATTATATTCAAAATATTAATAAAATTATTTTTGGACCTTTATATTATTATATTATGCTTGTAAGATATCCGAGCGTACATTTTTATTATCTATTATTTCATTAATATAATGTCATACGTCAATTTGAAGAATATTTTGCAGAATCTTGTGTGAATGTTGAAAAACATTAAAAATATTTGCAATCATGTAATAAAATAACGTGCAATAATTTTTATAACGAATTAACTGTTCCTTCGTAGTTTACAAAACTTAGTAATTAAGTTACCAGATTCTTATAAGAAGAAATATAAGTTTTATATTAATAAAATTAAGACAATGTAATTTGTAATCTATTACGTTAATTAAACAATAAATTTTACGTACATTAATAGGGATCATAGTTCATTTTATTGTGTAATGAACGGACGCCGACTCGTATACAGGACGTAACGTGTTTATACAAATAATTTATGGTGATTCAAGTGTTTGAAAAGTGCAAGAATTTCAACAAAAAATGGGTCAAACTGGGAGCGCTATGCCGGGTAAGTGGTTATAATTGTTTCGTAAATACAACATTTTGAGTATCTAACAAGATTCTAACAAGATACGAATAGTTCCTGTTAACATAACCTATATTTCTTAAATAAACAGTTACGAAAATTAACTCATTGTTTGTTTTGTGATATTGTTTATTAAACAATTGTTTAAATATTTAAAATTGATTTAAATTTATATTATTTTTGTTTTGATTTAATTTATTACACAGTATTATCTTTATTTAATGTAAATAATAACAGAGGGGTCAAATTGTGGTCATAAGGTCCAAGGTTTGATTAAATAAATCTTTGTTACATCGTAAAATATTAAATCGACATAACATCCAAGTAGTTCATTAAAAAGATCAATTTATTTATAAAAAGAAATAAATCTAAAAAAAAAGAATAGTTAATACTTCTTCATCAATTAAACAGTTAGATTTTTGAAATAGGATATTCATATTTAGGCCTTAAGTATATATCAAATAAATAAAAAAAAAATAGCCACTATATAGCCACATAAAATAGTGTATATGTATATCTATGTCTAAACACATCAGTAATCAAGTTGAGATCCTATTTAAATATATATATGTAATTTACTTTGAAATGTATGCTAATAAAATATATTGCTTTTTTTCTACAATGTCAACTTTGGTATAGAAATGTTTTTATTTTTATACATATTACTAATTAATGTTGTGATCACGCTATTTTCGACTATAAATTGTAGAGATCTCTTACTCAGATAATAATATGCTGTTGTTGAGAGCCTCTATCTAAAGAGTCTGTTTGCAACATTTGTTATAATTAAATGGATCTTTAAGTGACTTAAATTTTAGAATTATCTATGTAATTGTATATTATCTCAAATTAACCCAATTTGATAAATAATATTGGAATCTTTACACTATTTGAGATAAATTAATTGAATTAAGATTCTATTGCTTTAATGTCTTTGTTTCCTGGTCATATAACTATAAAAGTAATTTTTAAATACAGATTAAAAAAAATAGTCTCTACTTTGGTATAATTGGGAAAGTAAATACTTTTTGCACATGAAGATTTTTTTTTCTCGTAATTCTGGATTTAAGTAATGTTTGAAAAAGCAATAATTTTGTATGGGTTTTAAGCTTGCTTTGTACTATTTATTATCTTACTTGGTTCATTGGTTTAGCTATGATAGACTGGCAGATAAAGTTGCTTTCTCATTTATAAAATTAGTATAGTGTATTTAATGACCAACTTGATCTATCTAGGTTTTTGATATTCCTTACTAGATATTTGTTAATCCGTAATCTCAGGAACTATTTTCCCACTCTCCCAATCTGGATAATTTCCCCTATCTTTTTTAAAATGGCTTGAGGTTGTATTATTTACACAAAAATAATCCTAGATAAATACAGAATTATTTTACTGGTGTATGCCTTTCAAATATCAACATTAGAATTATGATTCAAGAACACATACCCACCCATAAAGCCATGTAAGAGAGATATGTCTACCTCTGTGTCATATGATGGTGTGTACACCAGATTTCAATGGTATTCCACTCCAAGGTCCCGGGTTCGATTCCCACCCAAATCGATGTAGATTATCATTAGTTTTCTATGTTGTTGTCTTGGGTTTGGGTGTTTGTGAAGTCGTTACTTCTGATTGCCATAACACAAGTGCTTCAGCTACTCACATTGGGATCAGAGTAATGTATGTGATGTTGTCTCATATTAATTTATTGTTTCTCTTCGATTAAAGGTTAAAGGTCTTTGCTAATATTTGGTAATTATGTAATTAACAATGATATTTAATTTAAGAAGATACAGTATGATATCTAAATGTTTGTTATTTGAAAACAAGGGCTCCGTACTGTGTAATTAGTGACACATACATTTCACTTGGTAACTAATGCATTAAGTAAATATTTTAATTGTCAGTGCAAATATTTGAACGTAGGTATTAGATATGTACTAAATACGTATTGGATGGTGGTAAAGTTTTCATTCTGGTCTGTGTCTTGTAGTCATAAGGTCTGTGTCTGTGTGGTACGATTATATGCAGGCTTGTCTTGGTAAGTACCCATTCATGATGTATTTTCTACTACCGAGCTATTTAAAGGTTTAAATGTATAATACATACATGTTATACTGAAGATAATTCCAGAATGTAAACATTCATTGCCGGAAAGTATAATTGTTTTTTGTTTCTTCTCTATTGAAATAAATGTTGTGTATATAGGCCGTTGTTTTATCCGAGTTGAGCTGTATGAATTAAGTGCGGTCTTGTGCAAAAGAATTAATAATATTAAATGCTTAAATATATATAAATATGAACTAAAACTAGTTGCTGTATGAATCTTGACCGCATGGACTACTGGCGAGAATGCTAGCAGTATTTTACCCGTTGAATTGCAATTCCGATCCTCTGGGCGAACGAACCAGCCCTCCTGTCACCAGAGGCAATGTGGCGAGGTGTTATACTTTTGATGAAGCTTTGTGCAAATAAGAAGTGAGACGATCACCTATGAAAATAAAGAATTTGTTTTACAAGTGACAATTTCTACAAATAATATGTAGTAGTGTTTGTACGACGCGTTTAAGATGTGCTTATATCATTTTATTGACCTACAGTCAAATTCCAATCGAAGTAGGAATAAACAAGCCTTAGATTTGCGTATTTCGTTTGATTCGCTGATAACTCATCTAAATTGTGAACTACTAAGGGTTTATGATTAATATATCTTTATTTATAATACAACACTATTACACCTAACTGCTTAAAGCCATATTTATTTTACTTCCAAAGTTCCGATAACAGTTTCAATGATGTTTAATTTGAATTCTTATAAACATAGTTTTGAAAAAATGAAATTGAGCACCATCTCGTATATTTATTGTGGTAGGGCTTTGCCCAAACCCTTGGTACCCATTAATTAGATATTCTCTTACCTGGTAGCAATGCAAAGTATTGTTGTGTTCCGGTTTGAAGGGTGAGTGAGCCAGTGTAACTACAGGCACAAGGGACATAACACCTTAGTTCCAAAGGTTGGTTTCGCATTAGCGATCTGAGGATTAATAATAATTCAAATCAATTAAATTCATAATTAAATGGCTTTTAGTTGTACCGACAGGGCACAGATTATTTCGCCAATGTCACGTAGGATGGAGAAGACACGAATGAGATTAATAATAATATCTACTAAGGTAAGTGGACACCATAGTGTCATTATAATGTCACCATAGTGTCTACTTACCATCAGGACCATTTATCAGTCCACCTACCTATATGACATAAAAATAAATATAAAAAAATGCCACATTAAAAATTCAACCTTTCTCTTAACTATACAATCGAATTTCGAAATCAACGAGTTCGATTCCTGGGTAGGTATATTAATTTTTGCAATGAAATGAGTTTTAGTTTTATGAACTGGTACTTAGATCCACGCCCAATTGAGAATTCACCATGTATATAGAAAAGTAAGCGTGTTTCGATTTTTGTAAATTACGCTGAATATTTTTTTTTATTTATTCACCAATATAGATAACGTTTCAATTCACGCTAAACAAAACGGGAGGTTGATTAATTTTTTTTTTTAATTCTCATTGGTTTCAGAGAATATGAAATCACATCAATTATTCTAATGAATTTCAGTAATGTGTAATAATCTCAAAATCTACTCTTCTATCTCCTTTTCATTTAAAAAAAAAATATCTTTCAATGGTTGAATAGTGCTCAAATAGAAAAAAAAAACTTGTCGTCTAATTTCTTACAAAAAGATGAAACCTCCTTGCAGTTCCCATGGATCTTTAGCTATAAATCAAGCCTTAGAAAAAAAAAATTAAAATAAAATCCTTCAAATAAAAATATAACTTATTCCTTTGAATTTTAAATCGGTATTCCTTAAACTTTCAAACATGGAACGAAAATTTAAATTTTCGACTGATAATTTTCTATGTTCAAAAAAGTTTTTTAATAAATTTACTAAAATGAAAAATCGACTTTAATGAATAGTAACTTAAGTATATTTTTGTCTAATACAAAATACGTACATAGAATAAAATAATATACCATTTGTAACTAATTTCGAAATTTCAATTTCTAATTGTTCGATAAACAGTCGATATCATTAGGTTGTATGACATTTCGACCGTACACAAAAACAGCCCTTATTAATATTCAGTTAAATGTCAATTTCTCCTGTTTATAATTGCGTACGTAGTGGTAAATTATTCTGGTATGTGTTTTCAAACAGCTGACGATCAGCTGTAGCGTCTACCTGTTATTCTTTTATTTTTTTTCACGAGCGCACGTGTTTTTCGCGACATAAAAGGCAAGTACGAAATGGACGTTGAATTTTTTAAACGAAAATACGCCTTGTTCCAAGGTAGTAAAGTTTATTTTCTATTGAACGAAATTTGTGTTCTTTACACAATGAACTTGAAATAAAGAGTTCGGTTATGCAAAGAGTTTTTGTTGTTTTTTTTTCGATCAGCTGATGCAATGCAAAATGGTAAAAGTAAGAAAGGTTCTATTTTTGAAATCATATGGTCTCGCAGTCAGCTGATTTGCTTGACAATAGAGGTTTGCGCAAGGAAGCAAAAAAAAATTTTAAGAAATAATCCATGCTTGTTTTATTTACAAAGACTTTGGCATTTAATTTATTTTAAATATCCTTTACAATAACATAAAAATTTACGATTGTTACGTTAATATAATATGTATATGTATACGTTGTGGTATAGGTAGGCGAACGAGCAAATGTGCCATCTGATGTTAAGTGGTCACCACCGTCTACAGGCTCTTTAAAGAATATTAACTATTCCTTAGATCACCAATGACACAGCTGTATCGATTTTGGTGAAATTTGGTATGAGGCAAATTTGAACTTCTGGGAACGATGTAGGCTTATCGTTTTGCCTAACACATAATACCTCTACTTTACAAGTAACCTCTTGAAACGCGAGGGAAGTCGCGAGCGATAATTAGTTATAGTATAGATCGAAACTGGTCATAAAAAAAAAACCGTTCTGAAAAATTGAAGTAAATGAAATGTTGTCACTGTTCCGGAATAAAGATTCTACCGAGAATCGGTAAGAAACTCAGTAGTTACTTAATTAAACTAATTTATATTTTATCTTTCTGCTATTAATATGTTTTGTTTTAATTCATAATATTCTGTTACTAAACTGTAATCTATACATTATTACAATTTTTGTCTGTCTGTTTCGGCTAATCTCTGGACCAGCCGAACCGATTTTGATGGCAATTTCACTGGCAGATGCAGCTGATATAATAAGGAGTAACTTAGGCTATAACAATATATTTTTGTCAAAATCGAACCCACAGCTAGTGTCATAAATATAGTTTGCAATCATTAATTTATATAAACTGGTCCGCCTTACAGCGTGCCGTGCCAATTATAGGCTTATAACCTTTTCCTTAGGGGGTATGTGTACTGTACTGCAATATAATACACTATATGTTTATTTTACAAAAAGATTCGAGGCTTTTTTATGGTATAGGTTGGCGGACGAGCATATGGGCCACCTGATGGTAAGTAGTCACCATCACCCATAGACAATGACGCTATAAGAAATATTAACCATTCCTTACGTCACCAATGCGCCACCAACCTTGGGAACGAAGATGTTATGTCCCTTGTGCCTGTAGTTACACTGGCTCACTCACCCTTCAAACCGGAACACAACAATACTGAGTACTGTTATTTGGCGGTAGAATAACTGATGAGTGATTGGTACCTACCCAGACGGGCTTGCACAAAGCCCTAACACCAAGTAAAAGGCTTTACAAAGGCTTTACAAGTATTCCACCAATGTTGATATACATACTATTAATACAAGAAATAAGAACATACTTGTAACCCCCAGTTTCCGTTTGCATACGGTAAATAGAACGTTTTTGGGCAATGGTATACGCATATATAATAAGATACCGGGAAATATAATCAATTTACCATTCTCAAAATTTAAAAAGATTATTAAGACTAAATTAATAAATAAATCGTATTATTCATTAAAAGAGTACTTTTTGGAAAGAAACGCCTGGAGTTAGGCTCGGGTTCCATGATAGGACACTAATTACTGTAAATAACAGCATTGTAAATTTGTTTATATGAAAAGAGCAACTATGCGAGTTTCTTGCCGTTTCTTCTCGCTAGAAGCTTTTCGAAACGATGGTAGTGTTTAATTGTTGACGATTCAAAAACGCTTCATTGTGAAGTATGCTTGAATAAAATTGATTTGATTTGATAAAGGAATGAAGTTGAAAACTGACGAAGATTTTCTTACTCTGTGCAAACAACACTTCGACTGTCCATCTTAAGTATACCTATATATATTATATATATCTATATATTATAGCCTTTGTCTTAAAGTCCAGCTGTCATAGCTACCCCCCACCCTTAGTGGGTCGAAAACCGCAAGAAAAAAAACGATTACACAGGTAGAAATTTCTCTTCGTAGTTCAATTTAATTTCGACCGTATCTCATTTAAAATAGAGTTGATTTTCTGTTGATCCTTTTCTCAAATTGACAGCTGATTGTCAGCTGTTTCTGATGAACTTTACGCTCCGTATACGGTTTTAAGCGTTTTGAACTTTAATCATATGGAAATAGAGTTGCTAATTGGTTGATTAAATGTTTTCGTTTGAAATTTAGATTATAATATTTATGTCTGAGGAATAGAGTTTTTATTACGTTGTCGCTTGTTACGTTTTCGAGTTACGGTATGTACACCTTTTTATCCGATTACGGGGATGAGAAATGTATTTATATTTTTAGATTCCTTACTCTCTTATGTTATATCCATATAACTATGTATAAATGCTTGTATATATGTCCCAGCTATATAATAAGGCCTTTTAATTAGCATAGCCATTTTACTGTTCTCTAACCAGTGGTCCGAATGACATTTGATAGGGGATGAACCCTCTTACCTCTAAAATGAAATTGAAAATAATATTCATCAATCTTAAAACATACATCAACAGCCTATTAAATTTCCCACTGCTGGGTTAAGGCCTCCTCTCCTTTTGAATGTTTAGAGCGCATTCCACCACGATGTTCTAATACGTCTTGGTGGATTCACGTGTGGCCGAATTTCGTTGATATATATATGTATATATGTATGTCACTTGCAGGTTTCCTCATGATGAATTATATACACAAATTAAGCACACGAAAATTCAATATTCACTATTCTTAATTTTTTTTTTTTTTAATAATTTTAGGCAGAACACTTTTGCACCTTCGTCTTATTTTTTTTTTTAATTAAAGCCTATAAACAAGAAAGCCTTACAGACACTGTCCACATGTTGGGTTGAATATTTTCATAATCGCTCAATACTCGATGGCCACGCGACCCTCGCGTGCCGCCTCGGCAGATGCTCGCGACGATTTTTTTTTTTTTCGCAAATGGCTACGACCGTCCTTGCTCGCGAGGAATTCTTTCGTTTTATTTTTGTATTTTAATCTTAAAGTTAATATAATCTATAGATATTATAGAGCTGAGCATCTTAACCGATGATTTCGGGTTCAAACCCAGGCAAGCACCACTATATATATGTGCTTAATTCGTGTTTATACTTCATCTCGTGCTCGGCGGTGAAGGAATACATCGTGAGGAAACTAGCATGTGTCTAATTTCATCATAATTCTGCAACATGTGCATTCCAACAACCGGCATTGGAACAGCGTGGTGGAATTTTTTTTCAAGCCTTAATGGGAGAGGAGGTCTTAGCCCAGCAGTGGGAAATTTCCAGGCTGTTACTTTACTTTACTAGTGATATTATTCGATAACGATAACGTGTTTAATTTTTTTTAAGTTTGATTTTTTTTTTCTATTTTTTTTATTTATTCTTTATTGCACCCAAACTTAAAACTAAAAGTTACATCATCGTTACACAGAATTGCATGAGGTGCAAATGGCGGCCTTATCGCTAAGTAGCGATCTCTTCCAGGCAACCTTTGGGCAGAATTTTAATATTACGTTTCGATAATATTGAAACAGTAGAAGTAACAAGATGAAGGTCGATAAACTGACAATTAAGGTAGGGCTTTGTGCAAGCCCGTCTGGGTTGGTACCCACTCATCAGTTATTCTACCGTCAAACAACAGTACTCAGTATTGTTGTGTTCCGGTTTGAAGTGTGAGTGTGTGTAACTACAGGCACAAGAGACATAACATCTTAGTTCCCAAGGTAGGTGGCGCATTGACGATGTAAGGGATAGTTAATATTTCTTACAGCATCATTGTCTATGGGTGATGGTGACCACTTACCATCAGGTCCCACGGGTGCAATGATACAACAAGTGTATATATGTACACAGAATTTCTTACAACGTTCACAGTTTTTCAATCTAAAGAAAAAAAGTGTTTCTTTACTATATTGTCCATGCATTATATACAAAAACCTTCCTCTCGAATCAGTCTATCTATTGAAAAAAATCGCATCAAAATCCAAGTGTAGTTATAAAGATTCAAGTATACACAGGGATATAGGGACAGAGAAAGCGACTTTGTTTTATACTATGCAAAGATTATTAAATATCAGATTTTTACGAACTCTGGTTATAAGTGACCTATCCATATCAAGGGCTGGGTAGGACAAGCTCTAATCGGAAGGGAAGGTTTTTGCCCAGCGTTGGGATTTTCAAGATGTTTTCTTTATTGATTATTGAACACATGATGTGGATGCCAAAAGGTGGTACGTCTAATGCAGGCATTGTGTTTGCACTTGAATTAAGATGTAAAGGTGTCGTGCGCACGCGCAGAAAACGGAATCGCAACACATGTTTTTTTTTTGTAAACGTGAAAGTCCCAAAAGGGCTTCCGGCATTTGGCGCGTGCGCATCTGGCTTTGATATTTAGATTGAGGATTATTGAACTTGTTTAGTTTAATTATTTTTATAAAAAAACATCCGTACATAATAAATATATAATACATAGTACTATATCTTTTGTATCTGTCAATTACAAGGGTTGATAGTTTATGTTTATTACGCTTCCATATTTATTCGATAATAGTAACAAAAATAAAAACTAATTAAATAAAATCCTGAAATAATTAACGTAATTCTTAATTATAATGTCTATTAAGATATCACTTAGATTTAATCATGTATTTTAAAGAGATTTGGTCCAGTGGTTAGAACGCGTTCAACTTCACCGATGATTGCGGCTTCAAAATCCTGATGAGCACTTAAATTTACACGTTTTTAATTTTGTGTGTGAAGGAAAACATCGTGAGGAAACCTGCAGGTTACTAATTTAAGAATTCTGCCACATATTAGTCCACTAACGCGCATTTTAATAGCGTTCTAACCTCCTCAAAGGAAGAGGAGGCTTTAGCCCAACTGTGGGAAATTTACAGGCTCTTACTATTGTATTATTATAGACGTTTTATCAATTTTACACTCAAATACACTAGCCAGGATGATTTTTAATAATTGACAGCAATGTCTTGTATAAAATGTATAAAAAGTAATTGTTTTAAAAGTAAACAGTTAAATAGTGCTTTCTTTTTTTTTTGTATATAAAATCAATTATGTTAGAAAGAAACAGCTATTTTTTAATTTAAAAAAGCCATATCATGCGTTAATTTTATAATGCTGTCTTTTTCTATTGTATCAAAGAAGTCAGAGAGAGACAGCTCATATTTAAGTAGTTCGATTATAGTTTTTTTCTTTTAATAAGCTACCAAAGTCTGCAGTAAGTGTATAATCGCTAATAATCCCAAGATTTCGTACACGAAAGGTGGCTTAGGACAAATTAATTTTGTCGCCTTTCATCAGTGGGTCAGTGAACTGACGCAGATGGGGTACGCACTGCAAGGTGCAGTTTACATCTGGCTGGATTCGAACTTAACTACTAAACCCTTTAGAATATGCCAGTCGTGCCATTGGTTGGACGTGAAATAAATGGCAGAGAGCTGGCTGCATTGTGTCGGGTCTTTGTCTCTTGAATTTATTTTTTAATTTCGACGAGTGTAAGATTCTTTCGATTTTCGAATTTTCTTTCGTTGTATTGTCAATTATGTTGTCGTTTGAATTTTCTTAAACATCCATTAGTTGAAGGCTTATGGAATAAGAGCCGAGATGTCCCAGTGGTTGGAACGCGTCCATCTTAACTTAACTGATGATTGTGGGTTCAAACCCAGACAAGATATAAGAATATTCTTTTGCTTAATTCGAAAGAAAATATCTTGAGGAAACCTGCATGTGACTAATTTCTTTGGAACTTTGGAACAGCGTGGTGGAATATATTTCATACTTGCTCAAAGGGAGAGGAGGCCTTAACCCAGCAGTGGGAAATTTACAGGCTGTTGTTGAGTATTAAGTATCTTTCGAATTGGATTAATCTGTGGATTTATGTAAAAATGCCGTTTTGAACGTTGACGAAACTGTTATCGGAATTATGGAAAGAAAATTAGTAGTAGTAGCTGAAAAGTAGTTTAGTGTAATAGTGTTGTATTATAAATAACTAGCAATGCGACCCGGCTACGCACGAGTGCAATGCTGATACTAAATATAGTAGAAAATGGCTAAATTATCAGAGTTTCTTTACTATATTGTCCATGTATTATATACAAAAACCTTCCTCTCGAATCACTCTATCTATTAAAAAATACCGCATCATAATCCGTTGCGTAATTTTAAAGATCTAAGCATACATAAGGGCAGACGGCGGTGAGCGACTTTGTTTTATACTATGTTATATATTATGATTATGAAGATATGTATATCTTAGCTGTGTACATATACTATATATATTAACAAATAGCATATAATACGTAAATCTATGGCTTTTTTATCACAGTTACGTGGTAGTTCTTATCGGTTGGACTTTTCGTTGTAATTACACTGACTCACCATTAAAACGAAACACAATACATTATGAGATTATCATAAAGGCAGGCAGGCTTCCCCGAATATTTTTACAACACAAAACACCTCTTACGCAATCGTTTAAATGATTTACAAGGAAAGTAAGTTCCAGATCTGTTAATTATTTAATTGGATTAATTAGCTTATGGCTCTGCTTAACTCATGACTTCCTCGGTGGCAAATTGGAGGTTAAGTGGTAATGTCTGATGGGTTTTAGTGGGATGGGTTTATTTTTTTTCGTGTAGTGGTGCTGACCAGTAAATGTATCTGATGGTACCACCGCCTGTAGGTATTGGAGCTGTATAATTTATTAACGATTCCCTAACACTTGTATACTCTACTACCAAGAATAGAAAGAAAGATTTTAAAATTGTTAAAATATATAATACTAGCTCTGCCCACGACTTCACGGGCCTTTGAATCAAACAAGGAAACAATATTGTTGTAGCCTAAGTTACTCCTTATTACATCAGCTATCTGCCACTGAAAGTTCCGTCGAAGTTTTCAGCTTTTACTGAGATTAGCCGGAATAAACAGACAGGCAGTTAGGCGCAAAAAATTTACAAAATAAATTAATTGGAAAGAGGCGTATGTCGTTTCCCAGGGACTAAACTACTATACTAAATTTCATCAAAATCGGTTTATCAGTTTAAACGTCAAGAGGTAACAGAGTTACTTTCGCATTTATAATATATTATGTAGGGACTATATGGTCAAACTTAAACATACGGTGATTGGTATATGGAACATATACATACGTTCTGTGCCACAGAGTTGAGATGGCCCAGTGGTTAGAACGCGTGCATCATAATCGAGGCAAAGCCCAGGCAAGTACCATTGGAAGGAAAACATCGTGAGGAAACCTGCATGTAACTAATTTCATCGAAATTCTGCCACATGTGTAGGTATCCACAAATCTGAATTTAAGCAGTGTAGTGGAATATCCTCCAAACCTTTTCATCAATGTATTTGTGCCAAATTTTGTGAATGGGGGTGACCAGGTCAAATTCGCTCATGTTTCGACATTCGTCTCTGAATCATTGACTCGCTTTACAAAGATATGATATTAAACTCTGTAACGGAACCCAGTTTGTAACAAAGAGTCTAAAATTAGCATAAATGACCATCAATCGTGGATGCTGAAACAATGAAAGCGTTAATATCGAACCGTTTATTAGGGAGGGGTTCCGTATCCCATATGCCGTCCGCCAACCTATTCCAAAATAAAAAAAAATAAAAAAACAGCTGACGATTTCCGTGGTCAAGTCTGTACACCGGTTTTCATGGGTACGCCACTCCGATTCCTCCAGTCATCTCCGAGAGAGAAAAGTTCATTAGTTATCGATGTTGTCTCGGGTCTGGGTGTTTGTGACGTCGTTACTTCTGACTTTCCATAACACAAGTGCTTCAGCTACTTACATTGGGATCAGAGTAATGTATGTGATGTTGTCCAATGTTTATGTATTTATTTATAACTGGGTACCTCTCAATTAACATACATTCGACTGCTAAACAATTATTTTTTTGACAAATGGGCCACCTGAGTAAGTCACCATGACCCATGACAATGACGCTGTAAGAAATATTAACTATTCCTTACATCGCCAACGCGCCACCAACCTTGGGAACTAAGATGTTATGTCCCTTGTGCCTGTAGTTACACTAGCTCGCTCACCCTTCAAACGGGAACACAACAATACTGAGTACCGTTGTTTGGCTGTAGAATAACTGACGAGTGGGTGGTACCTACCCAGACGGGCTTGCACAAAGCCCTACTACCAAGTAAATGCTTATTATTAACTTTAGGTACCTGGGATACGATACCTTAGTTCTTATGGTTGGTGTGCATTAATGGTGTAAGAGACCATCCGATGGTCAGTTTCTCTATAAGCAGTAATTTACAGGAAATTTACTAATTCGGTTACTTCTCCATTTTGAAGAGAGGGTTGGTTGATTTGAAATTTCACTGAAATTAGACAAATAATTGTTTTTCTCATTATTTTTCTTTCCGATGATCGTCTGAGTGTGTACCTACTCATCATAAATTCTCCACTGCTGAGTTAAGGCCTCCTCTCCCTTCGAGAAAAAAGTTTGGAACATATTCCACCACGCTGTTCTAATGCGGGTTGGTGAATCAGATATACTAGCATCAAATAATAGTACTCGGAATTGTTTATTGAAGACTGAAACAGCAAGTGCAACAATATGTGCAAGGGATGTAACTTGGTTCCCAAGTTTGGAGGAGCATTGTCTATGTAAGGGATGGTTAATATTTCTTACAGCGCCATTGTCTATGGGCAGTCGTGACCACTCACCATCAGGTGGCCCATTTGCTTTGTTTTTCATTAACATATATAATAAATATAGTTGCAATAAAACATGTTATAAATAAATTGTATTGATTAACTTTTTAAATATTTATTGATACACTTAAATCGTTGACAGGACAGCGAAGTGTCGAAAAAAGTGTTATAAAAAATTACACTGGCTCTCCAATAAAGGATCCCTAAATATCTAACCCTCGAACAAGATGTTCCGCTGAAATTAATCCGTCCCTTTCACTCGTATCCGAATGAAAAGAGACAGCTGACCTAAGGGCTGCTATGCGTGCGCATCTGCTGTCGAATGCTGAAATGACTTTTTTGTAGTACGAACGGTTAATTCAATATCAACTCTTCGACAATGATATTAAAGCTCAATTTTCCTTGTTTGAGGAGGTAAGTGCAGCTGTTACCAATGTTTATAGCGTTCCCGGCTCTTGGTGGTTCGCTTGCATCGTCGTATCGTCACTCCGCCGGTAGGCCGCGTCGTGTGCGGACGTCTCTCGCGTCTCGTCGTATAAAATCGTGTTCAATTAAACGTAAATAACGCGTGAAGTGATAACGTGACTCAATAAAATCGTGCATTAAAGTTTCGTGACTTGTGGAAATGTTCTGATATGAATTAAGGATTAAATAATATTAATATATTTTAATTCGTTTCGTTTTAAACCGTATAAATGATGGGTGTAAGCAGTTGTATGAGTCTGAGGCAGGCGAGAGGGTCGTGCCATTGCCCAGCATGCCCCCGGGCTTCAGGACACGGGGTTTCGATGCCGCCTCAGACTCTGGTTCTGCCACCAATGGCACTGGAACCGGAAACGACTCCGGTTAAGGACAAGAAGGGATCGAAAATGAAGGTCCTGAAAAAGATCAAGAAGAAGATCGGATTAGGTAAGAATTAACATACATATTATATATATAAAAACTTTTTTTAAAGTATTATCTGTAAATAAGAAGAAATTTTTAAAATAATCAATTTTAATTTTTTTTTCTCTGGAAAGCGTAAAGCGATGTCGGTTGTAAACCGTTTGTAACGGTTTTTTTTATCTCATTGTCAGTAAAACGTTACGTTAATAAAAATTAAGCTTATACAATAAATATTAAAATTAATTTAATTTATAATATGCAACTTTAATGTTGCTAGTAATAAAAATATAATCGTTTGACGTAAATTATGTTTTTCTGTAGGTACCCGTTTTTTAATTAATTTTTTTTCTAACGTGTGCAGTTCAATAGTTAGGTTAGTTAATTTAAAAAGTTGAATTAGTGTCGTAATTCGTTTGTTAATTATCGAAATAGTGATGTTATAGTTTTATTGATATGGAATTGTATGTTTTGAAAAGAAAATCTACCGGTGAGTTTGTGTACTGTATCGTAATTAACTTCAGCTTGCATCCGTGTCTTTGTAATCTGTATTAATATCATATATGTGAAAGTAACTGTATGCTGTTCACGACCAAATCGCTGAATGTAATTTCATGAAATTTGGTATGTGAACTAGACATAACATATAGACACATAGGCTACTTTTTTGCCTAACACAAGGCAACCTTAAACGCGAACAAAGCCTAAATCTATACTAGTATTATGAAGTAGTCATAAGTTAGTATGTATGTAGAAGGTATTATAGGATACTAATGAAGGAATCTATGTAATTAATTTACTAATAGCAAGTTATAACAGAGTGCATTTTTGTATGAATTGTAGTCATAAAAAGCCGGGTTAGGTTAGTTGTTTAAAATTTTACATATTTGTGTGTACAGTTTGTGAGGATGTATGTTTGTTTGTTACTCTTTCACGATAAAACTACTGAACGTATTTGGATTAAATTTTACAGTAATATAAGTTATACATCAGAATAACACAATGGCTATAATTTATAATTATTTTATGTAATTTTATCATACTATAACAATACATATCAAGTAGTAAAAAGCCGGGCCGGGTCGCTAGTAATATATAATGTTATATATATTTCATTTGTTTTAATTAATTATTGATTGTCAAATTAAAAACTAATACAGTTTTGGAAAAGATAATACCCTGATCTTGAAGATCTGGCGTAACTGTTAGGTTTGTTAATACAACCTCTATGCCCTTTCTGAAGCCCTGGTAACTTGCATGTGCTTTATATATGTTAATACTTAAATTCGTGATATACAAATATACATATCATACAAATCGGCGACCTCCGTGGTCGAGTTTGTGTGTGTTTACATGGAAACGCCACTCCGAGGTACCAGGTTCGATTCCCGGCCGAGTCGATGTAGATTAACATTAGTTTTCTATATTGTCTTGGGTCTGGGTATTTGTGGTATCGTTTCTTGTGATTTTCCATAAAACTAGTGCGTTAGCTATTTACATTGGGATCAGAGTAATGTAATGTGATGTTGTCCAATATTTATTTTTTATTAATATTTCGTTGGTACCCTATAAATGTTCTTGAAGGGGTGATTATTTAAACAATACTTGTCTTATTCTTTCATATGATAAAATGATCGTGATAGAAAGAGACGGAACTGTTTTGTATTTCATAACTGTTCTTTGTTGCTATTGCGTGGAGTTACAAAGCATATCGCCTTCTTGGATACAATGTGCGTTACTTTTTTCAAAATTGTTTTTTTGACGTCGGTTTGGCGCGATTCTATTGGTCGAGATCTTTATTTCAATATTATGTTATATCTGTTATGTATGAGTGTATGTATCCATAAACATTCTATATATAGCAATCTTAACCCCGCTTCGCACGGGTGAAATGCTATGACATCACAGTAGAAACTTCTAAAATTATCAGTGTTTCTTTACTATATTGTCCATGTATTATACACAAATACCTTACTCTCAAATCAATCTTTCTATTAAAAAAAAGGCATCAAAATCCCTTGCGTAATTTTAAAGATCTAAGCATACATAGGGATAGACAGTGGTAAGCGACTTTGTTTTATACTATGTAATGATAAATGTACAGGTGAAACGTTCGAAATATGAACTGAGTTGAGGTTTTTGTTTTCTTTTTATTTAGGCGAAGGTATTTTTAAATAAGGATTAAAACACGTTACCAAAGAGGGTATATACTATAGTATTCCGCATTTATACAAGACTTGTACAGCAATGAAGTTTGGACATCGAGACGCGTGCCACCTGCCTTTGTTTTTTAATTTTTTTTTCAAACAGCTGCTCCACACCTTGCCAGTTTATGTAATTTTTTAATTATATATCAAGAAAAGAGGCCAAATACAAATGTTTTCTTGGAATCGAATCGTAATAATAATTTGTTAATTGACATTTTTCGTAATTAAATATTTAATGAGTGACTTAGTACGTCGTTTGTGTAATTGTGAAATTAATAGAATTACTGAAAAAGGTTTTATGTACAGGTATAAGTCTTTGTGTTTTCAAATTTGTGTTGCCATGAGAAAAAAAAGTAGAAATGCGAAATAATAAAAATGAGCCAGATGGCGCGGAAATACGACCGGAAGTCGCCTACGCCAGATGTACTTTGGAATTGTTTAATTACCGAGTTTCGGGTATAAGGGCTTAGACTTATGTTCCCTTAAGTCTGAAGTCACTTTAATAGATTACAGCCGATGACTCAGTATATCGAATCTTAACGAAGATCGCAGGTTCGATTGTCACCAATTTTTACTATTTATTATCATATATAATTGACAATCCTTATTGAAACAGCGTGGTGGAGTTATCTCTTATACGACGCATCCTTTGCCCATTTGTGGGGCCTCTACAATGGCTGTTTATGTTTGTGTTAATATTAATTGATGTATCTTTCTCACGTGTTCATTAAGTTTTTAGTTGTATCATAATTAGCGTCGTGATTTTGTGCAATAGAATCAATGGTAATTTTTGTGAATAATGAACGCTGATTGGTTAATATTTTCGTACTGCGATTTATATGGTAGACAGCATTTGACAACTCCAGTTGTAGAACGAGTAATTACGATAATATACATGGGTTCCATTTTTAAATTTCTATAGTAATTTCGAAGATAGTTTGAAGTTCTTTTTTGAAATTATTTAGAGTAACTCTATAATTTTGTTAGTGGAATTTTTGAGGTTCTAAATTTAAATTTTATTTTTTGATAAAATTTTATTATTTTATATTCATTTGACGTTCTAAATTTGAATTTTATTTATAATTTGAAATTATTCTTGATAATAGTCATGTGTTGATGTGATGTCGTGATATTTTGTTCTTTATTTAAACTGTTTTTGTTCGACATTAAGTCGTGAAAGAGCTATTAGTACGCTTAGTTAGTGAATGTTAAGGGGAAATCGTAATGTCTTCTACATTTGTTATGGTTCTCGCTTAGACGATTCATGTTCGTAATGCACACGTTTTTTTTATACACCTAATCAAAGGCGGTATTTGTTCAGCTTTTTATTTTAGCCTATATTTTATTATGTTTAATTATATTATATAGATATTTGATGACGTATGTCTAGTACGTATATACGAATATCATGTTCATGCACTTTTTTTTCTTGATGTTGTATCCATGAAGTTTTTTTTTTTCGAACCCGCATTCGGCCTTATGCGGGCCTTAGCCTCGAGAAGGTCGTCTTGAAAAAAAAATTTAAAAGCCAAAGACAGCTGTGCTCGGCTTTTGAAAATCGAACGGTGTGTGAGCAGCTGACTGTCTTAGGGTTGTCACAATGAATTTATGTAAAATAATTTGACTTGCAACACATGCATAGTAAATAGGTATACTAATGTTGTATATAATATATTTAATTATCTAATTGTATAGATTATATATGATTAATAAAATAATACTACAATTGGTAAGTAGATGAATTACATTAGTTAATTGATTCATTTGTGTATGAGTTTTGATACAAAACTATTTCTGCTGAATATTATATTTAAAAGATATTTACAATATTCGCAATTGTTTAGACGTGATGTAAATTATTAAAAAAAAAAAAAAAATTCGTTCGTGTTTGACAACCCTGTCCATCTGCGCAAGCGCACGCCCCTGGTGTCCCGTTGCAAAACAGCTGGCATTTAAAAATGAGAGTGAGCGAGATGCAATTAAACTTTACCATAGAAATGAACGAGACAGAATATCCAGTGATAAGCTCCTGTGTACTGATAACGAGATAATTTTAACGTGACTACATGGAATTTAAAATAGAATTTCTTTAAAATATTAAGTCTTCTAGTTACTCAATTCCCCTCTCCCCTCTTCAAGTTTCAATACATCCAAGTAACTCCTGCTTCTAGCATCCATCTATATACCTAAAATTCTGCATGTAATATGTCTGTACAATGATGTCGATACTACGTCATATACTATGTTATGTAACTTGAGGTGGTGACATCGCTATGTAGAAGTTTTTGAGTCTGGAAAGCTTTTTGACCACATCAGCAACACCATCTACTTCTGCTTTCCTGGTATTTTTTTTTTCGGGATTTTTAGAAACTAGAATTCTTATTGATGAATTGAATGATTCTTATTAACCAGTCAACTATATCTGCTATCCTGGTATTCTCTTTCTTGCTTGGGAATCTTAGTAATCCCCTCATAGGAGATATCCGAAAAATACGTGGCTTTCTCGCTGATAGAACACATTTAGTTTTGTAATCCTTGACCTGGTCCGCTCCTTATAACCAGTCATCTACTTCTGCTTTCCTGGTATTCTCTTATCGGGAATCGTGGATTGAAAATATCTTGGGTTTCCAATGAATGGCACAACTCATTTAATTATTATAAATATATAATATATGTGAACAGGTACTCTTCGCCTTGAATACTAGGATAGCATAAATTATTAGAAGTCAAATGAATAATTGATATAAAATATAATTTATATGCAATCATATAGGTCGAAACACTCAGGATTCTGAAATGATTGTAAATTATTTATAGCACAAAAACAGATGTGTAATTAAAATCAAAGATGGCGAACGCGGGTTTCGAAAATCAAAACTTTAAATATAAATACATTTAGATCGTCATTTTTGACGTTCTAAATTTAAATTTAATTTATTTGGCGTTCTAAATTTGAATTTTATCTATCATTTCAAATTCAAATGCTTGTGTCGTGATATTTTATCCGTTAGTGGAAAATATCGGAGCATATTATATCCGCGTACATCGTACAGCGTTGTACGACAAGTTATAAGTTGTGCGAGTCGTACATTCTGATCCCTTTGGTTCTTGTAGTACCCTCAAGCTAAATTCCTACACCGTTACGTAGAATGCGATACTAATTTTGTTATTAACTTGTTACCGCTCACGGTTTCGCACGAATGGCTTGGGGATGGGATATAGCGAGTTGGTTATCCTCCTGTGTTCCCCTGTATGTGTCAGAAATAAACTCACTTAGGCTATTTATAATGTTATTAATTGTTATAATACTTGATATTCTTTTGTTCTTTTATGTGACTTATATATTCGCTGTTTAATCGATGTGTCTAAAATAATATTTAATAGTTTGTTTGTTCGTAGGTTGTAATCTACGGAACTTATAGTCCAGTTCTATAGAGTAAAAATTGTACTTGTATTATATATTATATATACATTTATAAAGTTCATTGTGCGAGGCCGGGTGGTTCGCTAATGTTTATATAAAAAATGTATCGTTTTAAGTTTGGAACGTGTTTCGTTCGTGGTGTAATTTATTAGAAAAAAAATGTCGATATCAGCTGGCGTACTAACCTTTTCTTAAATTATTTGTCCTTTTCTTCCACGTATACTTTCCTATCTTCCATCCCCTGTAAAGGTTACTATTATTGCAGACAGCTGCCCCATACTTACAGCGTCTCGGTCTATTTCTATATATATAAAAGAGATGGAGACAGCAGATGGATACATTCGACGTGGATTAAGTTTATCGCCTCGAAAGCTATTGAAAAAAGTATTTGACATTTTGCGAAGTTTGATAACAGCTGAACGGTAATTTTCTAGTTGCCATCTTGTATTCTTATTTTGAATTTTTATATCGAATGAATGGAATTAATACCTAATTCAAATATGGAACATTTATTTTATAATGATTATAACAAAAATTCGATGAAAACTGGTAACATTTAAAAGGGACGTTCGAATTTCGAAATTTTTGGAACGCCGAGAATTCTTCGACCGTTTCTCACGATCATTAGCGCTGGATCGGTCTTCGAAATTCGAATCGTGCGTGATCTGCGGTTGTTGCTGTCTTGTCTTTGTAATTGCTCGAAGATAGGCCTAACGCTCACTGGCGGATAATACCATTCTCACTACACATCTCTTTACCCTTTCTAAACAAGTGCAACAGAAAGAGAACGCGATACTATTCTAATTATGAAGAAATTGTTTTATGGCTTGTAGTAAAGATTTATGGATAAGCTTTAGAAACAAAGCGTCGAAGGGCAGTGTGTACAGGGCTTAAGTTTTGATAGGCCGTAGTTACCGATGGTTTATTGGCCACGATGTTTTGAAATGTATTATAACGGTGTATTACAAGCGCAATAAAAGTTTCATCTCTTAAACTAATTATTATTCTTAACAGCCATCATTTCTATGTTCTAGTTTTGTTTAAACTTTATCTAATTTTAATCTCTTGGTTCGAGCGGGAAAAGGCTTACCGTTATGACGAATTAAATGACCGAATTTTCACGGTCTGTCACGAATCTGTCGAGACTAAGTTTTTTTTTTGTTTTTACCCGACTTTGTGAAGATTTCTTATTTTAATGTAATTTATATGGTCATCGATGTCTCTCCGATTTGATCACGTTATAGAGTCACAAGCAACGTATGTACGTTGTAATATCCTGTGTGGTAAAATTTCGTTGTAAGAAATTATCTAGTTCTTTTTTGCACGTAAGCCAATGTACCAGGAAATCAGGAGGCCCTAGCAGGTTTTGCGTTCGGTGAGAGGTCACGGGGTCGTGGGATGAGTTTACGAGAATGGTCGTTACGGGATGGGCTGTTACGTAATGTTGCCATTTTACTTAGCGTATGACGTTACGTGGCCAATAAAGGAGTGTTTGCCTCAGATCGCTATCGCGGGATATTCACTTACGCAAATTAAAGATTCGTTTTAAATTTGGAACGAAAAACGAATTATACCGATTCTTTTTCCTTATTCAAAAATCGAACGGGCTTTGTTGGATGAATAGAACGGATACAAGTTTTTTATCGTCGTTATTTAATATTCTTGATATAATAATGTATATTTTATTAACTTATTGTATTTTGCATAATCTATTTATAAGCCACCAATGGCATATTAAAATAAAAAAGTTTTAAACAAATATATTCATAGATTATAGATTGTATTATTATGTGTCTGACCTTATTTACAAAGTATTTACATGAATTCTCATCGTGAACCAGTTTAACACGTTTTCCGGTTTTTTTTTTAAACCAAAGTGCTTTAAATATTGAAATAAATTTATTATTTGGCAAATATCGGTCCTTTGTGTTTAAAAACAGGTTTAACATTTTCCCACAATACCAGATAAGAAATAATAGAAACTTTTTTTTTTCTTTAAACTATCTGGCAACCAGATGTTTATGGTAACCCTTTGAAAAATTTTTCAAAATTCGAACTTCCCCGAAGCGGCGCGTGGGAATGGAGACGTCAGTATGGAATTGCAAAAGTCGATATGCATTTGTTTTAATCCTTAAGCTTAAAGCAATAAAGTTCTGAATTGTATTTCCATGTAATTTACATAAATTGGCATTTGGTATACAAGTTTTGAATCGCTAATTCTTTTGTATTACAATTGCAAGATGTTCTTCTTCCGGCACATTGCTTGAATGTCCATTTCACCTGTTACTATGTTATGAGCGCCTGGTACCTGAGCGAACAAATTAAAAAAAAAAACATCTGCAACTCAAATTCGAAATTAGAATTTGGTCTAGGAACGTTCTCAAAGTAACAAGTTTTGTTTAATCTAGTCACAGATATAAAAAAACAATTACTTGAATTTATTTCTAAATATAATTTTACTAGTAAAGTTTCTCTCCGTAAAGGTTTTAATGAAAGCGTGTGAACGTAATAAAGGTATTTCACGTATTGGACGGAAAGTGGTTTAGTGCGGGAAAATGTAGAAGGAAGCGTTCTATGAATGTCTTCGCGGTTTATGATCTCCTGGTACTTAGGGTTGTATGACCGTGATTTTGTTTTTTTTTTAACATCGAATTAATTAAATATTATATTATTTACGGAAACTTAATTGAAGACTTATTTATAGATGTATTTAATATAGAGTTTTAAAAAAATATTTTTTTAAGATTAAGGTTTAAAAAAAGTAGTTTAGGGAAGATCCTGTTAATTAAGCATCAATAGATTTAAGTGAAGTCCCGAATTAAAATCGGTTTACGATGACAAAATAAATCGATACATCGCACTGAAAGGTGAGGTTCCCACGATCCGTGAGAGCGTTAGAGCGTGACGCGAGATGTGACCACAGGTGAGAGCAGGGGAGATGGCTATAGTTCCAGCGTTCTAATTACGTAAACAGTTACTGTCAAAATGCGTTACACTATTTTCGACACAATACTAATGCACTTAAAGCGTGTAATTCGTTGTAATTAAAAATTGACAGACGTCTTATAAAAGGTTGCAAGTGAATTAATACTATTTTTTTTATTTTATCTGTATACATTTTTGAGTCAATAAATAATTCCTTAACATAATTATCATAGAAAAACAATGATATACTAATGAAAGTGGTTATGCTTTATGTAAACAAAATGCAAGTATAGTACAATATAGACTTTAGGTTGTTGGAATAAGGTTCGTTTTAAATTAATCGTTTTAATGTGTAAGGATGCCTCTGGGAAAGGCGATTGTGAAACAAAACACGTCGTGATATCATCTATGTGTGATGGAATTGTTAGATATTCTTAACGTACACAAAATATTTCTCTTTGATTTAATGCGACTGTTTATACATTCATTTTTACCATATACAACGTGATACAGATTATAAATGTGTCAGAATAGCTCTGAAATAGGTTTTATGTAAAGCGATCTAACCTTGTTTGGTAAGAACGAGCTGGCGTTTTGTTTTTGCAACTGTATTATTAAAAAATAAACACAACATCGTATAATGAAAGTGAGACTGTTTCTCACGGCATTAATAATTAAAAATAAAAGGATAACCCGTCCTGACCAGTATTAAGTATATGTTTGGCTTTTATTACAATAGCAATAAGAACTATTTTAATATTAAAATTAACTATAAATAATACGATTTGATATTTATAATTCGATGGTACTATGCTTTTATGAATATTCGTAATTGTAGATTAAATATATCATTGAATTGGAAACAATAAATGTTCGTTAAAAAATAAACAAAATGGCCGGCCGCGTAAAGGTAAAGAGAGTACGGGGTACAAGTGACAATTACGCCGTGGGAAACGGATGCTTAACCGTTATGCTCTTCGCTGTCTATTTTTTTTTACTTGTTTTATGTTTATGTTATCCTGGTACTCTTTAGTCGTGATCTCGTAAGCATTATACTACTTTTTTATAGATATATAGGTAATTTAATGGAGGTTAATGATTAGTAACAGCGCGTTTATATGTGTGGTTACATTATGGAGTTTAAATATTTGTTTTAATGACCTTTGATATAAATTAGACTGATTCACTTTGTTAGGGCTTTGTGCTAGGCGTCTGGGTAGGTACAAATTACTCATAATATACTGAGAAGTAAAGTAAAACAATGTTTAGTATTGTGTTCCGGTTTAAAGGATGAGTGAGCCAGTGTAATTACAGGCACAATACGTTACTTCTTAGTTCACAAGGTTGTTGGCGCATTGATGATGTAAGCATATATGGAAAAACTTCTAAGTTTATTGTACTAGGCTGTGTATCTTTAATTTATACAATTACTCGTGTAATTAAAATTGCGTTCAAATTGCGTTTGCGTTTCTGTATTTTCAAACATCTATAGGATCGAATAACTCATCTGAAACTATTAAAACTATTAATAACATAAAATTTTACTATATCATTACCTTATACAAATTATATTGTGTCGAAAGTTAAATGGTATATTTAAACAATTACGCCTTTAAAAAAAGCTCCAAGTTCGTTCATCGCTGTGAATGTAGTTAAACGGTTTTGAACCTTAACAGCGAGGATATAAGAACGTTACAAATAAAATTGATCCCTTTCAAATCGTTTCCCACGGCTGATGAATCATTAAAGCGTATGTGTTGTGTTAACATTATAAAGTAAGATTTCGTTCGAAAATGCTCAATGACTTTCGTGTTTTAAATATTTAAATTTGATTATAGAACTATTGAACATATATAATTAATTATGATAGCTTAGTTTTATGGAAGTTCTAAATTTAAATTTACAGTTAAAAATTTATTTTATAGTCATTATAATATGAGATCTTGGTCATTTATTATGACAGTGTTGCCAGCCCTATTATCTAATGTAGAGTGTCTTTTGTGTGTGACTTACTCTTTGTTCCGGGCAGAGTATTACAGAGCTTTGCTCTTTGGTATTAGAATAGCTTGCGAATGAGTAGTCAGTGCCTTCCATGCGAGTTTGAACTTGGTCACCTCTCACTTTGCGTCAAGGATGGATTTTACCGGTGGGGGCTTTGTGCACACACGCCTGGGTGAGTGTTGTGTAGATGTAAGGTATTGTTTACAGTTCTAAAATTGAAATTTGACACATTCTTCATTTAATTTTATTCTTTGTTTTATAATTTGGCAGTCCATAAGTTTCCGTTGCCTTAAACAAAGTGATAAACTAGATTAAAAAAAAATTAAGTTATAAAAAAGTATACTTAACCACGTACCGTGACAACGCATATATAACTTTCTCCAAAATAAATTTTTAATCCAATCGTATATTTTTTTTTAATCTGAAGTTTATTTTGACAGCGATACGGCCAGTGATAACTTTTCGAGTTTTCGAACGTTCCCACGATGTGTGTACTACGAATTCTTGGCAATTGTAACGAAATGTTCACATAGATTCTTTTAAAGATATATTTTGTAATTTTGAGAATGTTATGAATTCAAACTCATTATATACGTAAATACTAGTGCAATGCTGACGCTAAATATACTACGGAATTTGTTTATTTACGACATCAAATTAGAAACATCTAAAATTATCAGTGTTCAAATAAAACTAGTTATAACGGATTTGAATCGCGTATATTAATTATTTTTAACATCCCGACGTTTCGAGCACTTTACAGCGTTCGTGGTCACGGGTAGACAACATTATTATCAGTGTTTCTTTACTATATTGTCCATGTATAATGTACAAAACCCTTCTTCTCGAATCACTTTATTAAAAAAAAACCGCATCAAAATCCGTTGCGTAATTCTAAAGATCTAAGCATACATAGAGAAAGACGACGTAAGCGACTTTGTTTTATACTATGTAATACTAACATTATATTTTCAATTAATTGTAAGTGATGTCTAAATAAATGGTCTTCTCGTAGGTCCATTCGTACGTTATCATTCATTTAATAGGTAACAATGGAAATCATTCTGCCTTTCGAAATCGTAGCAGCATCATTCTTTCTAATGAGCGTAATTATTAACGTTGTATAGGGCATGTATTGAAGGAGACTAATCTTTCGTAATCATTTACACGTGGGAAGTATATCGACTCGCTTTGAGGCCGTTACATTTTTGAAAAAGAAAGATATGTCTATGGTCATTGTTGTTTTGGAGTTCTATGATTATGTATGAGTTGTCTTGTATCATTCATATCTATATTCCGAGTTTGTGGATACGTGAAAATGAAAATTCAATAGTACTGTACTGGATTTTACCCCCCTAGCCACTGTTTCGTCGTCTTCATTACTGGGTTGGCCGTCTTCATCAAAGATCGAAAAAGCTGTGATCGTGTTGATGACATGCTTCGTTGTTGCCTACTCCTATGTTCTAATCCATCAGCAATCTCAGCATATATATCCTATAATACACGTGTTATATATCTAAGAACATATCATTGCTTCCTTCCTGTGTTAAGTAATTTTAATTCGAAGTGTCATAATATCTTATTCATGTACAGGATGTGGGTGCAAAAAATCAACGACATAAAAATCTAAACCAATATAAATGGTAACAAAACCTTTATTTTTATTCGTAAGTAAAACTTGGTGAAGAAATTTGCATATACCGCCACACATTAATATGATTAAGATTTAAAATCTCCTATTTATTTTATTTGTTATGTAATAAAATTTATTGGTTACTACGAAGAAAGTATAAAATATTGTAATGAACAAACTTGTTGGAACGTGTTACGTTTCACATCCTATGACCATCACAAGATACCAGCATCCGTTTCCCGTGGTTGCGGTTATCTCGGATGCTGGACCGATTTCTACATATAAACACTGTTTAACCAGAAATAAAAAAAATTTAACCCATATTTGATTACGAAATTCAGTTACGTCCTTTTTATTAAGAATCGCTTTTTTAAAAGTGTTCTTTTTTTAAATTATTTTTCTCTATTGAGAATTCGAATTGTTTATATGACAATGTTAAATGTCATTTTAAAGTAGGGAATCAAAGATGGAGTTTCCCGCCTGAAATACAACAAAGCGGGAGCCATCTTTGAACGCGGGGGCGTCACAGATAATGAACAAATGTCCCACACATGGCGTTGGCCCACGGGGATTCAGTTATAATAATGCACGTCTTAGTTTGGAGATGCATTCGTTTTTAATAATAGCTTCATAGAAATAAATCTAATTTTAATTTTAGAAATCCATTTCTTTAATCGATAAGATTTAAATGTTTTTTTTTTTCAAGTGAGAAATTTATGTTGTTCGTTCGCCATCTTTTTTTAATCGTTACTTAATATGAAAACCTCCGTGGTTGTGTAGTGTGTACACCGGTTTCAATAGGTACACTCTGAGGTCCCTTGTTCAATTCTCTGCCGAGTAGAAAAAGTTCGTTAGTTTTCTATGTTGTCTTCGGTCTGGGTATTTGTTGCACCGTCGTTACTTCTGACTTTCCATAACACAAGAGCTTTAGTTACTTACACTGGGATCAGAGTAATGTATGTGATGTTGTCCAATACCTATTCATTTATTATACCTTATTATGAACATACCTCACGTGACCTCTGTACTATGATTATATTAATGAAATTCAGCATACTGATAGGTCATATAAGGTATCGCTATATGATTGATTACTTTAACGATATATTTTGCATATTGTGACGTCACGGACTATTCGTTTCAGTAGTATTTCTCAACATCTCATGTGTCGGTATGTTGTCTCGCTCTGTTGTATGGATGTATCGTGTCTCCGTCTTTTTCGTTCAGCGTGTGCAATTGTATCACGCGTGTTGGCTTTTTAGAGCGTCACGCTTCGATTAGCCGTCTACTTTCAGTTGTATATGAAGTACTTTTGTCTTATATGGCGTCGCTATTTAAAAAAAAATACTTTTTTTTTAAGGCAAAGGTCCAACATTTTTCCGACTTAATTAACTGGTATAGTTTTGTTTGAGTTATATATTTTATAACAATGATAATGATTATAATTTCCTAATAAGATAATTATGTATATTTCAAGGATTTAGATAATTCTTTGATTACAAATTAAATAGTTTAAACAAAAGAGTTTTTATATGTATTATATACAATATAAACAATATAAGTATTCCTTTGTTAAATAATAACTAATGTAATCTCATATTGTAACATATTATTTAAGAAAGAAATAGGTATTTTTAATTTGTAGGTTCCTACCAAAGATTTGAGCGTGTTGTGTTTTTCAATTTTCTTTATTGTTCTAGAAAATTCTGAGCGTCTGTGACTCATGCGTTTAAAATAGCTCCCTTTGTACGAGCCCTCTAAGGGTTCGTTTTTCTTTGTCAGTCACAAATTTAGCTTTTAAGACGAAGATCGTTTTTATTTGAGACAATAGCCGTCTGCGAGAAGTCCTTGGACTTGTTGAATCGTGCTAATAAAAAAAAAATTGCGCTTTGTTTTTACTTGTCATAAAAAATAAAAAAAAATTATTAAGTGATTCCTTTTGAAGTGTGTTCAAACAAAAAGTCCTATGGTAGTTTCCATTCCACTGATCAGGCAACACTGGAAGGTCATAGACCCGTCCAGAAACCGTGACCGATGTGAGCCGTAGAGTTTTACGCCAGATTAAAAATAATTCTGCGTTTTTTTTTTTTTTTTTTAAATCTATTATATCATTAGATGCGCTTAAAATTGGACTGAATTTAATTCTATTTTTGAAATTTGTCTTACAATAATTAATTTACTTAAGTTACAATAAAAAATGATTAATTAATTTAGTGTTGTTCAATTTATTATGAATAAAAATTTAACGCCTCTTTGTCAGTGTAATGTTGTACCTTAGCCTCGCTAAAAAAAAGTCAAATAGATTTTGCAACTTGTTATCTGTGCTTTAATCTATATTCTGTTTTATATTAAAAACGATATAAGAACGGATATTATTTCCCGCTGTTTTTAAATACGGCCGTTATACATAACTATTCTTATTTTAAATAATGTTTTTTTTAATTCGTCATAAAGAGTACCTTAATCTTGTCAGATCTCGGAATATTCTAGAAAGTTGTTTTTTTTATGGTATAGGTTGGCGGACGAGCATATGGGCCACCTGATGGTAAGTGGTCATCATCACCCATAGACAATGAAGCTGTAAGAAATATTAACTATTCCTTACATCGTCAATGTGCCACCAAACTTGGGAACTAAGATGTTATGGCCCTTGTGCCTGTAGTTAAACTGACTCACTCACCAAAATTTTATTTTTATTAACGAAAATGAAAATTCTCATTTTGAAATCTATACATAGAGAATATTGTCTATTTCTTACATTGGATTCATAATAATCGCTGATTTATAAAGCCCCAGCGCCCCAGGGGCCCAGATTTCATTAGGCAGATGGCGCTCTTAAACGTGAGCTATTTCACGGTCCGGTTAGTTTCGAGGATAACTTAGTTGAGATAAGCTATAGATGTAGTAATATATCAACATATTACCCATTATATAAATACATATCCCTAATATATAAACAGTAATAATTATTGTCTATGTACCGAATTGATTGATTAATATCATTAGTCTTAATATTGTCCATGGTTTAGGATTCCATAGACACAGAGTTCAAGTCATAGACAAAGAAAACTTTACTGTAACAGTTTATCGAATATCTTTCCATTATAGTAATAGTTTATATGTATATATGTTTCTTTATTAGTTGTTTCCAAACGTAAGATTTTTTTTTGGATGAATACTATACCATCATTGTTCGTTTTACGTCATCGAATGTCATTAACCAATGACAACGCAGATTTGAGTGGAATTAATTAATCCGTGATTGGTCAGTGTTTAAGAATCTCTAAGTTATGAAGATGAAGTGTTAAAATTATCTTAAAAGATTTTTGTTTACGTAGCGATGTAAACGGACGGACAAAAGGATTTGTTTGTTATTAATTCGTTATCCATATATAGATTATTGTAAACAAAAATGTTATTAATACTGATAGATATCTTGCAGCGTTATATATTTGGACCTTTTATAGATTATAGTAAAGTTTAATTAAAATCCGTTCAGTAATTTTTTCGTGAAAGTTAATATTCCTAATTATTATTTACCTATTAGTATGTGTGAACCACGCCTTACTTCTTAAGCTAAAATTTAAACCAATTCCACACAAGCGATTTAAATTTTATTTTCAAAGCATTTAATTGAACCCATATTGGGTTCAAATTAATGTCATAATTGTAATTCTGTGACATATGATTCTTGTGTATGTTATAACATAGTGTTTGTAAACTATTATTGGTTGGTTATTAATTGAGTTTGGCTGGCTCAAAGCACTTTACTATCGAAGCTCTTCAGATGAAGAAAATTGAAACAGTATTAATACGATTATGTGGATCCCTTGCTTTTTTTATTTTCCCCACCCTCGAGAGTGTTAACAATGCACACTTTATTAGTTCAACCCCCATGAGACTTCGACGACATAACCGCAGCTGTGAGATGCGGGGGTGTCTCTGGGTATTTCGTGGGGTTAGTTTTAGTGTCATTTAAAGACATGAGCCGAGATGGCCCAATGGTTGATGATTGCGGGTTCAAACCCAGGCAAGAAACACTGATTGTTCATTTGCTTAATTTGTGTTTATAATTCATCTCGTGCTCGGCGCTGAAAGGAATTTTGAGGAAATCTGCATATGTATGATTTCATAGCTATCTACCACACGGGTATTCCTGCAATGGACAAAAAGTAGCCTATGTCCTTTCTTGCAATTCAAGTTTCATCAAATTCAGTGCAGCTTGGTTGTCAGTTGGTCGTGAAAGAGTGATAGACAGATAGAGTTACTTTCGCATTTATAATGTTAATATTCTTAAGACGTGATTTGTATGTAATATGAATTGGATATCGTGATAAAACTTGTTTTAAAAAAAAATGATATTATGTAAAGCAAGGAGACACGCATCGTCGCAGGCGCATCCTGCGGTGTGAGGGTGGCCAGTGAGGAGGAAGAGTTTGTCATGCGTTTCAAATAACATTAGATTAACATTCTAGAATTATCTATAACGTTTCCTAACATATACAGTGTAATCTACTTTTGATAGCAATAATCGATGTTCTTAAGAGCTAAGGGAAGCCATTTGAAGTCGATTGACTTATTTAACACTTGTGAGTCGAGATGGCCCAGTGGTTAGAACGCGTGCATCTTAACCGATGATTGCGGGTTCAAACCCAGGCAAGCACCGCTGATTCATGTGTTTAATTTGTCTTTATAATTCATCGGCGGTGAAGGAAAACATCGTGAGGAAACCTGCATGTGACAAATTTCATGGAAATTCTGCCACATGTGTATTCCACCAACCCGCATTGGAACAGCGTGGTGGAATATCTTCCAAACCTTCTCCTCAAAGGGAGAGGAGGCCTTTAGCCCAGCGGTGGGAATTTACAGGCTGTTGTAGTTGTAGTAGTAGACTTATTTAAAGTAAAGTCGGAGGAAAAGGTTCGTCACCTTAAGATCTATCTTCGTGTGCTCAGTGTGAGCGATAATCTGCTTTACCGATCGAGAATGACATATTGCGTCGCAATGATTCAATGTTTAGATACAAAAGGTACTAAGAGTTTACGACTCGATAAAGGAATGAATTTAAAAACTGACGAAGGTTTTCTTACTGTGACTGTACATTTACATTCAATGAGTTGAGTTTAACTCATAGTAACTTAGCACCGTTCGGCCTTTAATATTAGGTACGCACGTAAATCGGAATCAGTTTCCACGAGATCTTGTAATGAATAAAAAACTACGTAAAAAGCAGAGGCAATAAACTTTTGTGTTCTAAGACATGACAACACAAATGATAACCGTCAATTCGAAGTAATAATCATAATTTGAAAATTTAAATTTAGAATTCGTGTTCTAATTGTCTATCAACGGTGCTTCCCCGTTTAACTACAAATGTAGTTCTTTTTTCAAATATGAGACACACAGTCTGCGAACGTTAAGTTAATATACATTTGTCAATCAATACGAGCCTCTGTTATAGCTGGATGGCTTGCGACACTTGTCTATTACTAGATCTAGATCAAGATTGACGTCATTAGCGTCTAAGATTAGGTGGCGTGGCATCAGGAAGAGCCTGTGACGCAAAGCGTGGCATTTTCGTTGCGCGCGCATCCAAGTTTCGCTTTGACAGATGTTATTTACTATTTGGTAGTTGTTGTTTTTTTTAACTGGCAACATTGCTATATAAAGGTTAACGTACATTTGTATGTTTCGGGTAATTTTTTCTTTTAACGTCGATTATTTAAAACGAATATAACTTAGATATGTGTATATTGTGTACTGATGTAAATAAAATTATTGTTTAGGGTATTATGTGTAGCCAAAATTTAATTTAGACAAACATATAGCTGTCTCATGATATTTTATGCTTACCAATATTTTCAATTCTCTGAGTGGACCAGAAGAAAGAGATGGCAACATTTTTGATCCAATCAAGTTTTCAATGTTTTAAGGATTTGTTTTCAAGGGTACGTGCTCCATATCTGTGACCCAAATAGATTGTAACCAAATCGAAGATGTCGCTTATATCGTTCAGCACAACACATGGTGAGGGTGATTCCCCTTAGGACTCCGGAGAGGCATTACTTGTAACTCTCGTGAGCCCTTCGTGTATTTATTTCTGGGTTAATAGGTTTGCTAATCTCGAAATTTCTATTCGAAATTGAATGTTTTATTTTTGGTATTGTGATGGTCCATGGTTATGGTTTGTTGATCCTTATCAATTATACCAAATTTCATGAAATTCGCTTCATCTTCAGACAGACAGTTATTAATATAGATTTGTCTTCTTGTGTTTAAAATAGATTACAAGTTAGGCATCGACTGTTTCAACAACAACAATAGCCTGTAAACTTCCGACTGCTGGGCTAAGGCTCTCTTGGAGGAGAAGGTTTGGAACATATGCCATCGACTGTTTCGCACAGGAATAAAGGCACGGAAATGGACATACATGTGTAGTTTTTATGTGTGTGTGTTGTGTCTATTGTTACAATGTATCGAACGATGTGTATTATCTTACACGAATTATTCGATATCTGATTTCCTCCGTACAACGGAACGATTTCGGAAGGAACTTACAATCGCTGCTTCCGCCGGATATGATCCCCCTCGAATTCGAAACCACCCTCAACGTAACCACCTGGCACTTTAAAGTACCCATGTGTGGTAATGGCTCTTTGGGTTTGGAAATGAGTTTGATTATTAAGATGTTTTTAAGATGATAATTTTTTTTGTTATCTGTACTTTATTATGTTTTAAAATGTGTTTTATGTTGTCGCTCGCGGCTTCGTTGGTTTTATGGGTTTGGTTGTCATGTGTGGGAAGGTAGCCTATGTCTTTCATTGAAGTTCAAGTTTGCTTCATAGCGAATTTCGTCATATCAAAATAAACTTTATTCAAGTAGGCTTTTACAAGCACTTTTGAATCGTCATTTTACAATTAAGTGAAGCTACCACCGGTTCGGAAAGTAGATTCTATCGAGAAGAACCGGCAAGACACTCAGTAGTTACTTTTTTTTAACATTTAAAAATGTATTTTTTAAGTCATGTTAGTTAAATGCAATTATTTAAATTAATATTAATATCGGCCAGGTTCGGGTTTGGTAGTGAAAGAACGACAAACAGACAGAAATACTTTACATTTATAATAAAAGTATATTTTATATGAGATTGTTAAATGCGTTGATTGTAATACAGGATATATAATAAATGTCATATCTCAATTTTTTTTTTTTTTTTTTTTTTTAACTTTATTCAAGTAGGCTTTTATAAGCACTTTTGAATCGTCATTTTACAATTAAGTGAAGCTACCACCGGTTCGGAAAGTAGATTCTACCGAGAAGAACCGGCAAGAAACTCAGTAGTTACTCTTTTTTAACATTTAAAAAATACAACGTCATGTTAATTAAATACAATTATTTCAATTAATGTATCCTGCTTGGAAGTCAACAGGTATTAACTCCACGCTTTTTTATCATCTACAAAATCTTGTATCGAATAGTATGCTTTTTCTACCAATGTATTTTTAACAAACGATTTGAATTTACTAAACGGCAGAGTTAAAAATTTCTGCGGAATTTTATTATAGAAACGGATACCTTGCCCCAAGAAGGATCCATTGACTTTGCGGAGTCGGAAACTTGGCGTTATAAGTTTATCCTTACTTCTAGTGCATATACAATGATTATCACTGATTTTATCAAAGTGATCAATGTTACTGTGAATATACATGATATTGTTGTAAATATATTGCGACGCAACAGTAAGTATTCCTACTCTGTTAAAAACATCCCGAAGAGAGTCTCTAGCTCCAAGATTATAAATAAACTTTAACAAGTTAAATTTTAACAAGTCATTTCGTAAATATTAAAATTTTCAAAGTAAATCTTAAACTGTTATTGAATATATTTTATAAGGTCATTTAAAAATTGTATAAAAAGTAAATTTCTAAATGTAAAAATGTAATTGCTACCAAAATGGTAGAAATCGTTAGGGAATCGATGTCTATTGAAATGTCATTTTGCGCGCGAAATATGAAAAGAACAAAATGGCGGCTATCGTTGTGATCTATGTATGAATGCGCTCGCGTTACACTTCCGTACTTAACGCCATTAAGCACGATAGACACGTGCGGTTCCGCTTGGCTGGTATTTAACTTGTACATAGACGAGGGGGCCCGATTACGTGTAAAAATAAACTTTTTATGTCGAATATAATCTGAATAACTTCAAGGAGGTTCTAGTTGGTTGTCAAGCACTTTTTAAATGTCATTTAATATCTAACCAGCGACCCGCCCCGGCTTATATAAATATACTACATAATTTGTTTATTTACGACATCACATTACAAACTTATAAAATTATCAGTGTTTTACTACTATATTGCCCATGTATTATATACAAAGACCTTCCTCTCGTATTACTCTATCTATTAAAAAAAATCGCATCAAAATCCGTTGCGTAGTTTTATAGATTTAAGTATACATATGGAAAAAGGGACAGAGAAAGCGATTTTGTTTTTAACAATGTAGTGAACTCATTTACACAGAGTCTAATGCTGAAACAAAGATGGCGTCGCCTATATTATAATGTTTATTTGTAAATAGAACGTTTAATTCGAATGAGTTTCGAAATTTGAAATTCGTACAAATTAATTTCGCATCTGTCGTCGCATGTTGTATTCCAATTTCGAAATTACGATACTTTCCCGCAAGATGTTTAAATAATGCGTACATAGATGTTCTTAATATGAATCTATTGAAAGAGCAAATGCTGGGGCAAGCTGTCACACATCTGCTGCGCAGGTGGACGTGAATGCAATAGGGGGACACCTGTAGCCCTTAACTACTTGACTTAAGGACTAATATCGTTTGTATCATATCACGAAATCGAATCGAATTGTCAAACCTTATTTCTATACACTTAAGGTATATAATGTTTTTGAGTTGATATAACTTTGAGTTACGTGAATTTTTTTTTTTAATTCTGCGTCTAATTTATTGGGGAATGGAATCGTGTTAATGGCGGCGTGTTGCCGATTGTGTATGAGATTTCGAGATTAGAGCAGCCGCCAAAGCAACTGTCTTTGAATCGTAGTTCTGACAAAGTATCAATAAAAGTATAATTTTTATATATCGAAATCAGAATATTCTTTATTAAAGTAGGCTCATATAAAAACTTTTTTATTTTAATTAGGCTTAAGCTACATAGCAAACTAGCACAAGACTCATTATAACGATTTATTATTGTAATCTTGTAGCTTTTAATATCTACTTCAGTGTTTCCTGTAACCAATGTTTTTTTATTACTTATCTTAAAATCAAGTACTTATCTTAAAATAAAAAGGGTGTTTTTCTTTGTTTTTTAATAAGATTGTAACTAAGTGATGTATTTCTCTTGTTCCAGCGCCCCGCACCTCCTGCACCGGTGGTACCCCGAACAACCTACCACCGCTCAGCTTCCACGCGGTGCACGGCGAGAACGTGCGCGTGTCCCGCGATGGTGCCACAGCGAGGCGCGTTGAGTCCTTCTGCAAGGGCGTCGTGTTCAGTGCTAGACCCGTTAGGGTTAATGAAAAAGTAAGTCGATCATAGACAAGTTTTTTTTTTTGTTTATTCTGTTCTGAAGCATAAAATATACAGCCGGAGACATACTGATCTATACAATACTTGGCAAAAAAGTATTGTATGTCCTTTGTTGGAGTTCAAGTTTGTGTCATACGAAATTTCATAAAATTCGGTTTATTAGTTTGGTCGTGAAAGAGCTACAGACAGACAGAGTTACTTTCACATTTATAATATTACAAGAGATTATTTCTTACCAACAATTCAATTAAATACTCTATCTAGGGTGAAAATCGGATACACTAGTAGGAACCATTAATATTTCTAAATATATCCAACATTTAAATACTAATATAAAGTAATTATATAATGTCTCAATAGTATTTAATAAAGTCCCTTCCCGTCTGTACACTTAGATCTTTAAAACTACGTAACGGATTTTAATGCGGCTTTCATCAATAAATAGATTCAAGTGGAAGATTTATATGTATAGTCGAAATTTGTATTTGTCCTATCCAGAAAAAAACAATTATTTATCTTTTTATGTTTGTAAATTACAAATGTTGTATACAGACTCTTTTCGTACCCTCGTATCCTCGTGTATCAAAAACTAACCAGCTGTATTTCTTTCCAGGTGTGCCTCCGCTTCCTCGAAATGTCAAACAGCTGGAGCGGTGTCCTACGTTTCGGTTTCACCACCCACGATCCCACGACCCTGGCGCACGCACTCCCGAAATACGCGTGTCCGGACCTGACAAACAAGCCCGGCAACTGGGCGAAGGCTCTCGGCGAACGGTTCTGCGAGAAGGACAATATCCTGTACTACTACGTCAATTCCGCTGGCGATGTCCACTTCGGTATCAATGGGGAGGACAAGGGCATGTTCTTCTCGGGCGTCGACACGCGCAGCCCCCTCTGGGCTTTGGTGGATGTGTACGGTAATTGCACAGCCGTCCAACTAGCTGATCCACGAGCCCCGAATCAGATAAGAAGATGCACACAGAGCCCCATTTCGGAGGAAGATAGAATAATCAGTGGTATGCGCTCCATGACAGTCGAAGAACCCCTACCAGCTCCCAGATACCAAAACCCTCTCGTTCCACTCAGCCTTCACAGGACGAAGGGCAGGAATGTCCAGTTCATCAACGATAGAGGTATAGCTGCTAGGATTGAAGCGGAGTTCTGTCAGGGATACGTGTTCACAGCGCGACCGATGCGTCCAGGGCAAACCATTGTTGTCCAAATCTTGGCAACGGAAACAGCATACGCTGGTAGCTTAGCGATCGGCTTGACGTCCTGCGACCCCGCAACCCTCAGACCTAGCGATTTACCAGATGATGCGGAACAGCTATTAGATCGTCCGGAATACTGGGTCGTTCGACGTGACGCAGCCAACGGTCTCCGGAGAGGTGACGAATTAGCCGTCACCTTGACCTTAGATGGAGAAGTCCGTGTCAGCAGAAACGGTTCCAACCCTGTAACAGTAATGCACGTCGACCACACGCTGAGACTCTGGGCGTTCGTCGATATTTATGGAGCGACGCAGAAAGTGAGGATGTTGAGCTCTCAAGCGATGCAAGCGCAGACTCCGCCGCAACAGTTGAGAGTACTGGCCAGTTCTGCAGCGCCGATAAACGCTGGAGCGGGCGGGACAGTACTGGTCGTCAGTCTTCCACCGCAAAATGGGGCTCAGAACGCAGCGAACCACCAGCAGGGATTGACGTTGGCCAGTGCGCATTATATTGAGGTGAGTTGGGGTTCATACCAATAACAAAAATGCCTTTAAAACTGAGCAATTTGAATAGTATCTAATTGAAACTTGTGATATGGTTTTAATAAGTTATTTTCTTCTTTCCAGCCAATCCAAACGACCTCTCAACTCTGCTTGGCTGGTCTCCAGTCAATCTCAACCCAAGCCCCATCGTGCTCAGTGCCTCAAGCGTACCGTCCCCGGACTGAAGGACAATGCCCTTCTACCAGCCAAAACAACTCCAACGAACAACTTCAAATGCCCAACGGACTGTCTGAACCGTTAAGACTCGACAGGATTCCCAATGGACCATCCACTAGCCGACCGATACCGTCTACCTCACACCATCAGCCAATATACTCTGTGATCGGGGAAGGAAACCTCACAGGCACAGAATGCACAATCTGCTACGAAAATCCAATAGACAGCGTGCTATATATGTGTGGTCATATGTGTATGTGTTACCGCTGTGCAGTTCAGCAATGGAGGGGGAAGGGAGGCGGCCAGTGCCCTCTGTGCCGAGCACAAATTAAGGACGTTATCCGCACATACAAATCTTGATGTGTTTGTAATTCGATATGTCTAAAAGATGTCGGTATGATTTTCGCGCGTTTTTCGCTGTCAAACTGACGTTGACACGCGTCTAGCGTCCTGATTGAATGGTTATTGGTATGAATGATTGAACGGTTAGATTTGGATGAGTGTCGTAAGTAATATAAGGTGAAAATAATATGCCAAAAATACGTTCGGATACTCGACACGATATAATTTGACAATTTTAATATATTCGCTAAGGTAGCTACTCCAAAAAGTATGTATATAATAATGTAACGTATTTATGTGTACAAAAACACTGACATTAATTAATTATAATTTGACATATAGAAAGGTTTTTGAGAGTAATTCGGCTGTTATCATGATATGTACTGTAATCATAAAGGGATATGTGTTAAAAATAATATATTCGTTTAAATAATTTAGTTTACATAAACGATTTTTAAACATAAAATAGGTTATTTTAAACAAATGTAATATTTTTTCTTGTAACCATGACATTTTAACCGTAACTTTTAATTCGAGAGATTTTAATTGTTTTAGCAATACGTCAATATTTATAAAATTATATTCATGTATTTTTGAAACAATAATTAAAAAAAAAAAAAACATTTTTGTAACGAAACGTCACGTATGGCGCTTGAATACGTCATTTGTCATCTTGACATAAGTAATAATTGAAAGTATATATTATCTATAATTTACGCAGATAATATAATAGATTGAGTTAAAATACGCGAGGCTAAATTATTTGTGTACGACGGTAGTTTTGCTAGGTATTAATAAATAGGGTTCCTAAGTTAGAGTTTGTAGGGCACGCTTAGATGTATAGATAAGACAGTACTTATATTTCATCTCTGTCTAAATGTAACAAGAGTAAAAGAGATAACTAATGAAGATTATGTACCAGGGGCACATAAACACAGTAGAAGTCTTTTCTTGTATACCTTTTTTTTTCGCTGTCTTTGTTATCGTTTTTTTTTTATAATCGAGCGCCATGCTTTTAAAATGTTTTATATAAACTAAAATGAATATATATATGTTAATCTAAAAAATGTTTGATGCATTTTTGATTCGTATTTAATTAGTGGTATAAGATTTATTTTGTCTATGCGCTGTCTTGTCTATCCATCTATGACGGTAGGCTGTAATCGTACGTCCACAGATTATTAATAGTCGGTGATAGATTTAAAAAGCATTTAATAATTTATATCATATCGTAATTATAATTTTTCTACTCGATAATGTTACCAGATCTGGGGAGTTCCTATTTGAACGATTTTCTCTAAGAGGTTATGCGATTTTTTAAATTTAAATATGGAATCGTAGCGTTCTATTTTATTATTTATAATAATCGCATGATCATACAATTATAACCAACGATGGAGTGTAGAAGTGAGGAAGATATATCTCTCTTTTATGGTGCATAGTTATAAAAGTAACCAATCCAAAATAAGACTTGAGCTACACAAGCTCTAGTTGACCAATAAAATATAGAATTATCGATTGATTGTAACGCTTTTTCAAATTTGGAACTAAACTTTTAGTTTAGGCCAACGCCATCTTTGTTATACAGGAATTCCAGACCTCTATACTCCATTATTATAACATTCTATGTTAGTCTGATCAATAATCGTGCATATGAATATAATTATACTTTTGTCATGTATTCGAAATGTTCTTTTATAAAATCATCAAGATATCGTAGATATAGGAAATGTACAGAAGTGTCAGTACAGACGCATGAAAATTTCTAGAGAGTTCTCTAATTTAAGAGGTTGTTACTCAGATCAACTTTGTCGATGGTCTTGTTTTGTAATGACACGCATTTCCAATGTCTATAATGTCATGTGTAATAGTGTATAAAACGATCTGATGTTTAGCGGATATCGGCCCGTAGATAAAGCGCTATGGCGCTGTGTTGCCAGTGCTAAATATCGAGCATCAAAACGAAAATCGTTCAATGCGAATACGTTCTTTAGCTTTAAAATTTTAAAATTCGAATTTTTTTATTAAATACTACCATTCCTTACTTGCTCAACCTTCTCAATTTTAATATGCATATCATACCCTACGTAGCGATGACGTCATTTTGGCGGGAAAGAGAGGACAAGAGATCTCTTTTTATGTTTGTGGCGTTATGTCTATGTAATTGTGTCCTTAACATATCTCTACCAATTAAATGGCATTTTCTTTTTTTGAAATCATTCCTATTTAGATCTTTTTTTTTTCTTTTTTTATAATAATTACCAATTTTATCGTACCAAACATATGCAGCCAGTTATGTCTGTAACAATTTGTTTAAGCATCGTAAATTGTATCTATACAGTTCTAAATTTGAAAATGTTTCTTTCGAATATAGAACAGTATGGTTATATTATTAAATGTAACGTATTTATTTAATATATTAAGGACAGTTTTAAGCACTTTTATACCAAAACAGTGTGACCAGTTTATTGATTTTTTTATTGAATAATAATAATTAAAAACGCGTCTATGTTTAAGTGAAATATAATTAATTTGTAAATAATTATAATCAAATGATCAATATCGGTACATGTTTGTAAAAATGATTTTGTACTGAAAGTTGAATTTGTAATACAGATTTGTCTCTCTCATATGTGTGAGATTATAAGCGTGTGAGCGAGATGGCAGTTAGTTTCACAGAATTAGTTATAAACGTGTACCAATATGTCATTTATGTGATAATCGTAATTTTTCGACATTTTTTTTTGTTTCCTTTCGTCTTGTGTATAGCGTTGTCATCTAGTCGTTAATTTATTATATTTTGAATTGAGAAAAAACCTTTCATTTGATTAAGATGTTGGAATTTAGATAAGTTTTCAATTAAAATGGTTATTGAAATTTTTTAGTGTTTCTCTTCATCCCATCCTTTGAAACATGCTGATTTGCCATTTGCAAATTATATGAAAAACATTATTAAAAGCTTGAAAATAAAATAAAAAATCATCTATAAAATACGAGCTCGTATAGCAAAAATATCTTTTATTCACTTTTGATCTTTAAAAATTTCTGTAGAAACTTGTTGATTAAAAAAAGAGTAAATTTAAATATATTTGCAATTTAACTCAAGAGTTTTGATAAAACATTAGTAAATTAATAGCTACTGATTATACTCTTCATTTAGTTTCAATGTTGCCTGGTAAAAAAAACATCTAAACACATGCAAAAAAAAATCAAAAGATAATAATCCTGTAAAAATGTTCCTCATTTCAATAAATAATAATAATAATTGAATAAATCGAGTTTTCTCTCAACTCTAAATTAGTTAAATAATTAAATTTGATTGATGATACGTCGTGTTAAAAAAATTGAGATTTTAACGTCGTAACGATAAAAGTATTCAAATTTCCCGCTTAGATTATGATATATATCTTTCACTTTCTAACATATGGCGCTAGTGGCGCAGAATTATTCAACGAAGTTAACCTCTTATGCACCTTAACTTCATATCAATACAGTTTAAAGTGCATTAACATAATGTTGAAAAATTTAGTGCGCGTATCCGATCGCAGCGTGATTTATTTTGTAGAGCGTCAGGATGGATGTACTTTTGCCTTGTTATTATTGAAATAATGTATAACCTTTTATTTTTATGTTTCGCGTCTATTTTACAACATATACAATCAAATTAACCGTAATTATGTATTAAATTAACGTTTTTGTGTGTAAATTAGTGCATCAAAGTTAAATATAAGCAAAACATCGGTTTGTTCATTCAAAACAATACGAAACGAAAAATTAAATTAGTTCAATGTACCGAACTTACTTAATAGTGGCATGTGCTGTTATTTCGTGAGATACGATTAATTGTGTGGTTTCTTTTATGAATTCAACGCCATTTTGATTCGTTTTATAAAGTTAACATTGGTGTGCTTAACAATTAATTTGGAGTTATATTTTGAACAGTAAGTATACAAACGATTCTATATTAAATTTATAACTGTGCTATGTGTGAATGCCCTCAATGTTATTTTAACCAGTTCATTGTTAAGTATGTATTGTTTTCCAATCACTTATATCTATTTCCATGAAACCGTGAAATTTAAACGATTTTACGTTCTTTTTTTTTTGCAATAACTATTTCATGATCAATAACTTACTAGTTAAAATCTTAAAGGTATTATTACTAACTAATTTGCTTATACGTAAATAAGTTAATTATTTAGATGACGAAGATTAAATAAATGCTTATGCTAACATTTGCTCTACTTTAAAAATCTATGTTATTACGATTTTCGATGTAAGATCGTATTTTTATAATTTACAGATGTTTTGCGTCCAAGAAAAGGAGTCACCCCACTCAGAACCGTTCAGAAATTCAGATAAAGATCCTTTGAACACACAATCAGAGTCAAGTGATGATGAACCAGACCCAAAACGACTCAAATTCACGAGTCCCGACCTCAATCTCCAAGTTTACCAGATACCAGCGTTCAATGCACCAAAATCACTATCTATATATCCCACCACACCCACCAGCACACTACCAAAATTCGTCAACAACCCTCTAAATTTAGCAAACCCTTTAGCCTTTGCAACGAGTAACTTGCACAGTAATAACATTGTAAAGAATTTACAAAATCGTTACTCTCTACCTGCTAAATTGACGATCACCCCAGTAACTAAAGGAGTTTGCGATGGGGAAATCGTTAGATATAAAAAGAATGGTGAAATAGCTAAAAAGCGAGGTCCTCCAAAGGGCTATAAGAGGAAACCAAAGGATTTATCGCAGAGTTTTTCTAACGGAGCTTTATTACAGGTAAGCTTAAATACTTTCGAAACACAGCTGATACTGTACCATGTTCAGATACATATAGATATGTAGAAATAATGCTTAATAAACCTTAGTTTGACATATTATTGCTTAAGCTCTGTTAAATTTTATACTATAAACAATTCTTGATTAATTTATCATATATTTATAAATTTATAACATCTCTACTTATAGTAATGAATAGCATATATTATATTTCATTTATCTTAACTGTTGACGTTGAAATTAGATATATACTTGGCAAGGGAGTTGCTTATTATCAAGCATGACCAATTTACACAGAACACATGGTATTTGTTTTCACTTTGATAGATAACTTGTTCCAGGATCCACTGATCGATGTGCTTTTTCATCACAGATACACATAAGTCTGCTTTTATATCCTAATATAAATACTATACTATATGTTACTACAATGATGACAGCTTTAAATAAATGTCTTATATCAAGAATGTTCTCTAGGGTTTCACTATTGCTTCTGTTGTCTTGAGCCTTAGGGCTATAAGTCTGCCCTTAGCTTGAGTTAGCTAGGGCGGTTGTTATCAGTCAGCTAGTGCTGTGTTGTGTATGTTATTAATAGTAGCTTGAAAGTAAAGTAAAGTAACAGTCTGTACATTTCCCACTGCTGAGATAAGGCCTCCTCTTCCATTAAGGAGAGGGTTTGGAACATATTCCATCACGCTGTTCCTGGTTGTTGTTGCGGGTTGGTGGAATGCAGATGTGGCAGAATTTAGATGAAATTAGACACAGGCAGGTTTTCTCACGATGTTTTCTTTCACCGCTGAGCACAAGATGAATTTTAAAGACAAATTAGGTACATGAATCAGCGGTGCTTGCCTGGGTTTGTACCCGCAATCATCGGTTAAAATGCACGCGTTCTAACCACTGGGCCATCTCAGCTCCTGTAGTAGCTTGAAAAGAGTGCATATTGGTTGAATCATGATAAAGTAGTTTACCAATAGCATCTGTTGATATTAAAACCATATATAATTACAGGCACAAAACACAATCCTAACGAGTTTGCTGGCAGCAACAAACACAACATTGACAGTGACCGCCCCACCGACCCCACCGGAACCTGCGCCCGAAATAGTATTACCACCCGGTAAGGATTTTAATTAAGTGATTCATCCGTTGATTCATCACTTTGATTCATATCTTATTGTACACTCAGCGTACACATCTTATGACGTATTTAAATTTGATCGTTCATTTGGGAATGCTCTGTCTGTGTATTTCTGAGTACCTAACACCAAGAGGTACACATATGTAAGGTACTTCTTCCTAGCATGCATTGCACTATGGAAGATTATTAGTTGAAATTCTAAATGAAATAAAAACATTTTGAATGATCTATTTATAATTCCGTTTTAAAATTATGTCTTTAATACAGAGTAATGTTAGAGATATCTCAGTATTTACATAATATATTCATATAAATACTAGCTGAAGCTGCAGCTTTACCCATGATAATTTTATAATAGACCATAGACCAAACCGTCACACCAATTTCACCATCTCGAGAGGTGAATTAAAAAAAAATTGATTTAACCTTTCTCGAGATTTAAACTATCTCCACATCAAACTTAATCAAAATTAGTTCAGTGGTTCAATATGTGAAGAGGTGATAATAGTGAAAATAAATAGTAAATAGTATCTAAAACAAAGTATTTCGTGATTTCAGGCACAGAATTAATAGAAACTCTCCTCGATCCTGAAGACTGGTTTCCAACGGAACCATATCGAATGGTCTTCAGCAGGAAAAAGAATCCAAAGTGGAAAAACTTTCCATACCGCTGTGAACACTGTTTTAAGGTATGTCTTTAAATATATAATGTAAATAAAATGATTTACACATACATATTTTTGAAAGATGACTAATCAACTATTAGATGACTAAATTATTGTGAAATAATAATGTTGTATAGAGCCGAGATGGCCCAGTGGTTAGACCGCGTACATGTTAACCGATGATTGCGGGTTCAAACCCAAGTACCACTGAATTTTAAAACACCAAACCACTACCATTAAATTTTGTATTTTGCCACATATGAATCCACCAATACGTAGAGGAGGCCTTAGCCCAGTTGTGGGGAATTCAAAGGCTGTTACTGTAATATTGTTTGCTTATTTTAACCTTACCGGTTTAATTACGAGATTAATTAACCGATGATGTGTTGCCAGTTAATGTATACGCTCACCGCTCAAGGGATACCAGCCAACTAATTTCAGGATTTTCAGGAATATCAGGATGTATAAAATTGCACAATTGTACTATCTTTATACCTTCACTTCTAATCCAACTGTTTTATGTACGGCAATTAACACAATTTTTATTAATTAGACATCAGCTATTGAGAATTTTTTTGACAGAAAAATTATGTAAGTCTTATATAAATTAGACCAACGAGGCAGTCACAATTGTAAAACTAGAATTAGCAGCGTTGGCGATGATGATAATACGATGATGGAGTCAAATAATTCATAATTTGCGCAAAATGAATATCATTTTTAGGTGAAAAATATTTGCTGTCTCACTCGCACACTATGTCTGTCCGTATGGTAAAAAAAGTTTACCAATATATACTATAATTTGTATGTAATTTCCAGGGTTACAGAGTGGTGTCGACCCTCGTGAGTCACTCAGCGGAGCGTCACGGCTGCGTGCCCAAGGACCTCGCAATACCCTGCCCGTGCTGCCCTCACGTGTCCCTCCGGAGGAAACAGCACAAGAAACACTTGGAGACCCACGAGGGCAAACGGCATAGGATATTCTGTCCCTACTGTCTGCCACCATGTTAGTATACTTTTATAATTCATAATATTACCATAATTCATAATTCATTTATTTATTTGCAAGAATATGGTACACAATACAGGTGTTCATTAATATAAATTCTCATATTCTACCGATTTATCGGTGTGCAAAATATTAAACATGCAATAAATAATAATTTATATAACATACAATATAATATTGTAGGTTATAAAATGTCAGGAATTATATTACCCATATCCAATATATGTAATATTAGAAATAGATTTACGAAATGATATTTTTTAAATATTTCAATGGCGGCCAACAGACAATTTTCATTCTATGACAGGCAAATCGCTAAATATTCTGACAGCTAAGCGAATGTACGATTGTCGTCAACCAGTCGTCCTTATATATCTGGTCACAGTGTTGCTATTTGTGATTTTAATTTTCTTCTAATAATATATATATATATATATATATATATCAGTGTTGGGCAAATTTTAATTGCAAGAACAATTAAAGATTAACAATTAATTAATTGTTAATTGTTACTAATACAGTTAACAATTAATCAATTGTAATTGTGGAAAATCACAACTAACAATTAATTAATTGTTAACTGTATTAGTAACAATTAACAATTAATTAATTTTTAATTGTTTTGTTAATTTTAATTAAAAAATAACAATTAAAAATACTGCTATAATATAAAGCTGTTATATATAAATATACAATATACCCGTGTGGTTCCGGGTAGTAGAATAGTGCCCCCATCTTTTCATGTAGTTAAATAAATATGTTAGCAACAAATAAAAGACTTGAACGAAGACGACGACTTGAAATGTTTTTGTTTTACATCTACGCTGCGGAAATATTGATCAATGCAACTTTATATTATATAATATAAAAATAAACACTTTTTTTTCTGTGGAAAGAGAGATTTAGAAAAAATAAGCTATACTTAAGAGCCTTTGACCACATTTTTATTCGTCTGAAGTCTAATACTTATAGCTTAATTTTCCTAAATCTTTACTAATTTCATTTTGATATATAAAGTTAATTGTTAGTTTTAATTGTTTTATAAAACAATTAAAAAAGTTAATTGCAATTATTTTAATTGTAAGTTGCAATTGACATACGTTAATCAAATTAATTTAATTGCAAGGTGCAATTAAAAGTGTAATTGCGATTAATTTATTTGTAATTAATTTAATTGCAATTACTTTTTTAGTCAATTAATAAAATAATTGACAATTGCTTGATTAATGCCCAACACTGATATAAATATATATACATATATATATAGGGTAATAGGTAATTCGATTTATTCCCGTTAGGGATAATGCAAAAGTGAACCATTTTTGAGGTATCACGTTTATTAGATTTTTTCAAAATGAGCCATATATTCAACTTCAAAAAATTAAAAAATAAATATCAAAAAGTAGAAATCTATATTGTGCATCGATTATACATATAAACCTTCCTTGAAACACTATCATTAAAAAAAATCGCATCGTAATCCCTGCACATCTAGTTTTAAAGATCCAAGCATACACAGACAGCGCCTTTGTTCCATACTTATGCTTTCTCATACATAGTTGTTCTATTCCTTCCAGCTGATAAATCGGAGCCCTACGTCAAGGAATCAGTGAAATACCCCTTCGATAAATTCCCTCAGTACTGGTACGCATCAGAGGAATCCCTGCGTCTCCACAAGAAGAGGAAACATCCCTACGCCGCCATGTTTAATTACAACTGGTTCTACACGTGGGGAGATATCGCGCCGAACAGCTAAAACCCGGTGGTACCCCAAATGGTAGCTTCCAACTGGCAATGGTAGGAAATCGGTACAAAATGGTAGCTTTTTTTTATAATTTTAAGGTGCATCAGTTGTACATTGTATCACAATTTTAATTATTTCTTTCCGTCAAGAGATTACATGTCTAATAAGGCCAGTAGGTTTAATTAAAACGCCTGAGTAGTATTAGTATTTTTTGACGTAATTTATACATGTGGCAACACTAGCCTTTCTAGTACTTATGATTAGTTATAGACTTAGTTTAAGTAGTCCGATCAGACGTCCCAGTGTTGCAATATGAAAGAAAATGGACTAAACGGTTAATATTGTCACAATATATGTGTGTATATTTTTGTACGAACGATTTTTTAAAGAAATCAGCTAAAATGTGCCTTCAACGGTTAAGACAAGATATTTCGACATTCCATTTTATATATTATTATTGACACGGATCAGTGAAGTATATATAACCTTATATGTTATAGTATTCAAGTTTAAACTAACATATTGATTGATTTCACAAACTGTGCTACTTATAGGTCTGGAGGCCCCCGGGCCACAAAGCAGTGGGGGCCCTAGACAAACAGAAGCGTGAACAACCTAATAATTATATTATCATGAATTAATTACTTTTTTATTTCAATCAGTAAGCTATGATTGATTTACTTGTATTGTTAAATTTAAAAATTTTAAACAATAACAATATTATAATTTGACTATATCTCGGTATTTGTTAACTTGCTGACAACTGTGGCCCCCACTAATGTGGAGGCCCCAGGGCAGTTGCCCCGGTTGCCCTCCCCTAAATACGACCCTGTGTGCTACTTCCTTATTGGATAGAATTATGTTAGACTAGCAACTGGCCCTGGCTATTCATGGCTACTTGTTATACTATGACCAAATTACATAAAATCATTATTAATTGTAACTTATGTGTTATTCGTGAATGAGTAACAAACATACATACATCCTCACTAACTTTCGCATTTATAATATAAGTAGGATAAGTAATATCTCAGGTTAGAGACCTGCAAAGGAATGTAAGGGTTTTTTCCATATATTTATTACGGTTACTGTTTACTGTTACTTGGTCACTAACAGACTTACCAACTATATATATGTATTCTAATATAACTCTTAATGAAATTGTTCTTTGGTAATTAAAAAAAGGTTTTATATGCTTGAATAAATTAAAAAAAAAAAACAGGTACAGATTCATTACATGATTATATGTGCCGATCAAACACTGACCAAGCAAAGTCTGAATTACATTGTAACCCTAATATTGAATGTTATTATAATTCTAAATCATAAATAAAGATTAACTATCTAACATAAATCAAATCAAAATATACTTTATTTAAATAGGCTTTTACGAGCAGTTTTGAATCGTCATTTAACAATTAAGTGAAGCTAACACCGGTTCGGAAAGTAGATTCTACCGAGAAGAACCGGCAAGAAACTCAGTAGTTACTATTTTATTCAATTTAAACGAAGATATATTTCACTATATCCGTGTCATTAATATATTGTACACTGTTACGCCAATATAGTCTTTAAGAACTTATAATTTAAGATTGATTTTAAGTTAATACCCTAGTGTATATATATTCTTAGATGTTATGCCTGGTCTGCGGTCTCAATTCATAAATGAAATTATACCCTTTGTGTGTATTATAGGATGGAAATGAGATTTTCAATGAAAAATTAAAAATATATAACGATTTTTTTAAATCAATAATAGGCTATTTGACTGGTTTTTAAAATCCATTTCAAATTATTGAGATTACTTCTAGTACATAATTGCCGAAAAATATCACATAAAAAACAATCGATATTTAAATAGCGCGCGAAAACGATACTTGGACAATATGGCGCTGCAATGGTATCGGTGACGTCATTTGCCTGTACTGTAATCTGTGGTACATATAATTCACATACTGTAGGCAAGCGAGGTTAACAAGCAAGTGACGTCATCATAAACCCGACCAATCAAGAGCGTTCTGTGTCACGGATTATTGAATAAATTAATTCTTATTTTCTTCGTTAGTAAATAACCATGTTTAACTATAATATATACTGATTATCATAATTCAAAATTTTCGCATTGTCAAATAGCCTATTTATGTAATTTTACAAGATTATATTAATTGTATAACCAGCATATATATGATACAACAAGATGCTGACTATTAATAAAAACAATTCGCTTTTTATCATACATATAATCTTGTATGTGTGATATGTCTTATTAATCAATGTTATATATTTTAAATTAATTATTGGTAGAATTACAAAACGTTGGAAACATGTAATATCCAGTGGCGGATTTACAAATCTGCCGCTAATGAGCTAGTAGGCTATTTTTGTCGCCCCTGCTTACTTGATATGCAATACGTTAGTTTAGTTCACAATCGTATTAATTATATTTATTCTGAAATTGCAAAATTTATGATTTGTGTTCTATCGTCCTCATTACATCGGTTTTTTCCCGTTATTAGTATTTTTATAAACTAGGTGATATTTCTGTCAGTTACTAGATTATTTTTCCAACCCGCTATGTAGTGACGAGTATACGGATTACGGAGGTAATGTGTATACATATAATTATAAGATTTTTTTTTATTTCTGTAAGATAATAACAAATTTGGTCTAAGTTTATGCCTTCAGCCTACTTAGCCTATTGGTAAATCCGCCACTGTGTATATCAGAAATTTGACCTTAAAATCCGACTTCCATCAATATATTAAACAGTATTGCATATAAATTCTTCTCGTTTTGAAAAGGTCCTATGATAATATTATTTGCAAGGGTGGTATAATGTAACGCAGACTGCGCCATACGTCTATTTTCCACGAACAAATGTACAAATAAAATACCAGTATTTTTTATATGAATATTGATGCATTTAATGAACTTAACGATTTAGTATTAACGCAGTTTAGTTTGATAAGAATTTTCGGTAGTTTTCCCATCGATGACGTCATCATGAGGATGCAGAGGTACAAGCTTTTGTCGTTTAAATTTCGAATAAAAAAATAAAAATTCAAATTGACAACTTTGACAGGACAGTTTATGTCGTGAAAAAGCGCGGGAAGTTGATTTTGTGTTTTTTTTTTAATATGTTTGCTTAAATTGTCGAACTAAACTGTTATAGTACGACACAACTTAGATGTACCATCGGCAAAATTCGTAAAACCGCTCACATCCGAATCGAGTACGCTATCCCAAATTATCAATATTTATTTGTTATGTGAATATGATCTTTACGCAAACGTAATAACTTGTAATATCATATGACCTAATATATTCGTCAATTTGACACGTCGATTTACACGCTCTCGCTGTCTCTGGTCGAACTGACGCGAGAATCTATAGCGACGAATAGCGTCGAATGGCGCGATAGGGAGCTGTTTCTGTTGGTTGTGTGATTCAGCAGTAATCGGTTGTATTGAATTTGTCAATGCTACATCAAAGTTGTGTCGTACTATAATATATTATCATAACAGTACTATAACCAAAACAATTCAGTATTATATAAATAAGTATATTATTTTCCATAAAGAAATCAATAATCTAACAAGCGGGTAATTGTATTTCAACGTAAGTTTTTTTTTATAAGGTAATTTTCATACTGTCACAATATTTTTTCAATTCAATGCAGAAAGTGTGTAAGAGCTTTATATATAGCGAAGTTCTGCCGCTAAGATAATGCGTTCCTATCGTGTGTAACAGATTATAAAAAAATAAAAATGGCGAATAGTTATTGATGTTAGATCTTTGAAACTCACAACCTACCACTCAATCCTTATTCAAACAAACAGCAATAACCGATTTGAAGGGTAATACAAACGCTCACGAATTATGTAAGGGTTGGTTAATATTTCTTACATCTCAGTGACATTGTCTATGGTCATCGGTGGACTAACGGTCCGTCTACAGAAAAAAAAAACTAAAAAATATCTATGTAAATATTTTTTTTTATAGTAAATTTCCGCCATTTTAAAGTCACAGATTACATTCGATCACGGTCACGTCAGGAACAGATTATCTCAACGGTTGAATTTTAAAAACATTATCGTATTTCTCATGTGCCTGTACATTCATTCACCATTCAAACAGTTTGTCGGTGTAATGTTTGATGAATAGTATTTAAAACCATATCGGTTTCAGACTACGTTAGGCTGTTTACACAAGGCGCCATAACAACAACAGTAAATTCCCGCAGCTGGGCTAAAGGCCTCCTCTCCCTTTGAGAAGAAGGTTTAAAACATATTCCACCACGCTGTTCCAATGCGGATTGGTGGGATACACATGTGGCAGAATGTCTATGAAATTTGACACATGTAGGTTTCCTCACGATGTTTTCCTTCACCGCTGAGCACGAGATGAATTATAAAGACAAATTAGGTACATGAATCAGCGGTGCTTGCCTGGGTTTGTACCCGCAATCATCGGTTAAGATGCACGCGTTCTAACCACTGGGCTATCTCGACGACAAGGCGCCATAAATGACCATAATGTCTATGATATCCATGTGTCCGACACATTGAAATTAATCTAGAATTGGACGTCAGATACCAACGATTTGATGATGACGAGTAACTGTTCACCGCAACTATTGTGTTGATACGTAGGGTGACCGTGATAGAATGACCGTCTGGGTAGGTACCACCCACTCATCAGTCATTCTACCGCCAATAGTTAATATTTCTTACAGCGTCATTGTCTATGGTTGATGGTGACCACTTACCATCAGGTGGCTAATATGCTCGTAAAAGCATTCAAAGTACAGTAACTATATTATATCGCCCTGTCTCTCTTTAACTTTACCCTGTCTCTTTAACCTGTGAGAAAGAGATAGCCAATGTTCGATGATTTCGATATCACATCCCTGTCGTCTCTTTCTCACATATCGTACAATGTTAAGTTAAAGAGAGATGGCGAATTTTGATATCAACACCGATGTTTAATTCAAATATTTGTTACACAACCGATGTCATAAAATTCAAGTATAGCTCATGCCTAGTGTATAGAAGTAAAATCGTGTAAAATCGTTGCGATTAAAAACGTGCCCATAAAAAACGACATTATTTTAATTTATATGTTGCCTTGTGTAAAGAGCCTTACAGCTGTAGTTAAGTATAGTACGACTCAATTTAGATGTAGCTTCGGCAAAATTCGTACAACCGATCACAGCCGAATTAAGTACGCTATCGAATTTAATTCTTATGCGAATATGATCTCTACACAAACGTAATAACTTGTAATATCACATGACTAAATATATTCGTCATTTCGACACGTCGATTTACATGCACTCGCTGTCTCGGGTTGAACTGACGCGGGAATCTATAGCGACTATTAGTGTCGAATGGCGCGATAGGGAGCTGTTTCTATTGGTTGTGTGAATCGGCAGTAATCGGTTTTATTGGATTTGCCGATGCTACATCTAAGTTGTGTCGTACTATAACATAATCAATAATCTTCCTTGCTTTAAGAATGTATTTAGTATTTTTTTAAAACGTATTTTTTAAACATATCTCTGGTTGCAATCAGTATATTTTTCTACGGTACACATTTAGTATCGCCATAATGATAAACTTTTTAATTTTATATTGAGGCTAGACTATTTTTTATAATAATAAACAAATCCAATACAATTTATTTTAATAAGTAATACATTTCATCTTTTCAAATGATAATCTTTCGATATTTTCAAAAATGGAACACCTTGGATTGATAATATTAAACGAAAAAAAATCGCGCTATATCGATACAAGATCGATAACAACAACAACAACAACAACAACCTGTAGAATCCCACTGCTGGGCTAAAGGCCTCCTCTCCCTATGAGGAGAAGGTTTGGAATATATTCCACCACGCTGTTCCAATGCGGGTTAGTGGAATACACATGTGGCAGAATTTCTATGAAATTTGTCACATGCAGGTTTCCTCACGATGTTTTCCTTCACCGCTGAGCACGAGATGAATTATAAAGGCATTAAGCACATGAATCAGCGGTGCTTGCCTGGGTTTGAACCCGCAATCATCGGTTAAGATGCACGCGTTCTAACTACTGGGCCATCTCGACTTACTGGGCCATTTCGACTTCTACAAGATCGATACAGATAATTAATTATTAAAGTGAAAAAGCGCGGGAAATTGAAATAGTAACGTCAAAAAATGACAGATATTTTTATTGACGTAAAAAAGCGCGGGAAATACCTAAGATATGTTTTGAACACTTTATAGGCAGCTGTACTATTCTATAAGAGCTGATGTATATTATGCTGTAACTCAAATATACGATATTTTAATGCGAGCATTGTTTAAATAATATAATTATTGTATATTTCTTAGGTGAGTTTCGAATTTACGGAATATTTTAACAGTAATCTGTCGTAATCATGTGTCATGTTTGGAAATTTTGAGTATTTATCTTGTGTTCATTCCAATCATATTCCTCGCAGCGGTCATATTTTTTTGTGTTTCGATTTTAAAATATCATTTAATTTATTTTGTATTGTATTTTGAAATGAAATAAATAATAATGAGACTTATTTTGTAATACTCGTATTGAGAGGACGATTATTAATTAAATGAATTTGTAATGACTTTTGTAAATAAATATTTTTTTTTTGTAATATTATTTGGTTTTATTTTTCTTTCCTTCTGGGTAATATATTCCACAATAGTCGCGATGGATCCTGTTAATCTGTTCTAATACTGTCGAAAGTTCAGAAAAGTTAATTTTGCTGCAGCGATCTTCATAAAAAAATACAGCGCTAAATCGCATACCGGAATAGTTTTCTCGCTACCAAAATGTCGTAAGCGTCTTAGTATTTAAAGCACTTACGTAGTGGAACAATATGGCGTACCTTTAGATTTGACAGATGTAGTATTGGTTTGATTATAAAATGTTTTATTCTGTTGTGGTGTTAGGATATAATTAGCTAGTAAGTCCTAATTTTACGTACTTGAATACTTAATTGATATTTTAGTCGAAGTTTGAAACTATTTTTCGAATTCTTGGCGCCATTTTGTAGCGCTCTACGCTGTATGAATGGCAACGCTCAAATTTTAGGTGAACTGTCTGCAATTTTTTTTTAAATACCCAAATCGAATGTTAGGTGAACTGTCTAAAATTATTTTTAAAGGACTTCAAAAACAGGAGTTTCTATATTGGACTGTTTTTCTTTTTTTTTTTTTTAAATCGAACAGAATAAGTATTTGGCGTGCCATATACACATATGTTGATAATTTTGATTTTGAAGTGCTTTTTTATGTCACTCTACATAAATTATAATCCTTTTATAAAATATTTTTTTTTTAAGTTTAACAAAACTAAACTTTTTAAACAGGTAAATGAATACACGTCATAGGTCATCAATATTTAATATCTATAAAATTATAAGTAAGTTACACATAAAACTTAAAAATAAGTATTTTTTTTTAACAAGTAACATCTAGCATTGATAGACTAACATTAAACAATTTTTTTTTTGATTAAAATTATTATTGTCGTTTTAAATTTATACAATATTTTTTTATTGAATAATTTAGAGTCAATAAATTATAAAGTAATTTGTTGTTGTTTTGTAAATTGTATTTTTTAAGATAGCCGGCTTGGCAGAATGTTTATTCACCAAATTTCATTGTAATAGTGTGAACGACATAATTTCTCCTTAATAAAAAAAAAAAGCGCCCAACTATAAAATATTTGGGCTGTTATATGACTACTTTATAATATTCATTTAAAATAAATTATTCACTAATATTAATGGATTTTAATTAAAGAATAACGCCATAAATTAACCCCGATTTATGAAAATGTGTGTTACATTTTATATAACCTATATTTTACAATTGATTGAACAGCTTTTTTACTTATTAAGTATAACATAACAATTATGGATCGTGTATATGACTTTAAAAAATTCACTCGCTAATTCAACTGTTCATTATTATTTCTATTAAAATTAAATAACTCATGAAATAATTGGGTAAAATAAGAAAAAGGTTAAATATTTATGGCTTATTCTAAAATTAGAAAGACAAACGACATGTGTTTTTTTATTAGGAACTAAATAAGTGCATATAAAGTGATTAGGGGGTGGCCATCTTGGCGGCGGCTGCAGCGGCGACAGCGGCTGCCTTCTTCTTGACAGCGAGCGCTGTTCGCTGTTTCGCGGCAATTTTCGCCTTTTGACTCTTCGATAATTTTCGTTTTTTCTCATTCGCGACTGCTGTTTATTGAACAAAGATTAATATTTAAAATTATATTAACTGATAGTAATGTATTAAAATTGGGATAAAAACCAAAATATACTTTATTCAAGGCTTTTACGAGTATATCTGAATTACCATTTTACAAACTATATTAAAAGTAAACCTATGGTATCTACAATTTTTCACTTACGAATCAACAAAGTAAAAAAATACTGCGGAAATTTATTAAAGAAAATAAAAAAAAATATGAATGTGAATGGGAAATGATCCAATGTTATATAAAGTATGTATATATAATACAAAGTATAAAGTAGTACATAAAGCAAATTTAAGGTTGGATAATGCATTCAATTAACCTAATTCTTGTACTTTATATTCTTTAAAATGTATCAGGGAAGGGAGACATCTTACCGGCTGCCAGCACTTGTCTGTTGGAGGCGGTGCGCGCGAGGTCTCCAAACGTGTTCCCGAGCGCGGCGCCGAATCGCGCGCAGTCCGTGCGGGACACGGAATGCACGCGCAGCGCCAGTGTTGCCAGCCTGAATAATTGAATACAATTTAAAATTAATAACAATAAAACAGTTTTTTTTTGCAATGAGTTTGCGGACGAGCATATGAGCCACCTGATGGTAAGTGGTCATCACCCATAGACAATGACGTTGTAAAAAAAAATATTAATATTAACTATTCCTTACATCGTCAATGCGCCACCAACCTTGGGAACTAAGATGGTATGTCCCTTGTGCCAGTTGTGCCTGTAGTGACTGGCTCACTCACCCTTCAAACCGGAACACAACAATACTGCGTACTGTTGTTTAGCGGTAGAATAACTGATAAACTCAGTAGTTACTCTTTTCCAACATTTAAAAAATACGAAGTCATGTTAGTTAATACGATTATTTAAATTGATATATCCTGCGTGGAAGTCAACAGTTATTAATTCCACGCTTTTTTATAATCTACAAAATCTTGTATCGAGTAATACGCCTTTTTTACCAATGTATATTTTATAAACGATTTGAATTTATGAAACGGCAAAATCAAAAATGTCTGCGGAATTTTGCTATAGAAACGGATACCTTGCCCAAGAAAGATTTATTGACTTTGCGGAGTCGGAAACTTGGCGTTATAAGCTTATCCTTACTCCTAGTGCACATACAATGATTATCACTGATTTTATCAAAGTGATCAATGTTACTGTGATTATACATAATATTGTTGTAAATATATTGTAAACTGACATTATTTGTTACGGCCATTGTTTTTAAATATGAAAGTATTTTAATACAAACATGCGTCATAAGAATTATTTAGGCCTTAGGTATGTATATAGAAAAAGTACTAAATATGACCGCGTAGAGTGGTGGCAAGAATACTAGCAGCGTGAATTCGGATCCTCTGGAAAAAATATAACCAGCCCTCCTGTGACCATCTTAAAGCATTAAATATAATTGCCTTGCCTTGCCTTATTGCACGGCAAGGCAATGCAATTATATTTAATACTTTAAGATTCATAGCTTCGCCAAGATTAACGGATAATGGACTAGTTTAGTGTTGGTTTGATCATTATATTTCGATACCTCTAATTACACTAGTCCACTCACCCACTGACCCATACAACAGTAATTTAATGCGAATCATTGACTAACTTGTACAGATTGACTGACTCGTTTTAGCAACCACAACAACAACCTGTAAATTCTTACTGCTGGACTAAAGGCCTCCTCTCCCTTTGAGGAGAAGGTTTTGGAAAATATCCCACCACGCTGTTCCAATGCGGGTTGGTAGAACACACATGTGGCAGAATTTCTTTGAAATTTGTCACATGCAGGTTTCCTCACGATGTTTTCCTTCAACGCTGAGCACGAGATGAATTATAAAGACAAATTAAGCACATGAATCAGCGGTGCTTCAGGCACGCTGATTCACCGCTGGTTTGAACCCGTAATCATCGGTTAAGATGCACGCGTTCTAACCACTGAGCCATCGCCACTCCAACCTAACTATTAAATAACTTATTAAGTAACTTATTTCAATTGTCCAAGAATTACGGATAATGAACTAGTTTAGTATTGATTTGATCATTATAATTTGATACAGCTAATTACACTAGCTCCCTGACCCACTCATCCATAAAACACTGATACAATGCCAACCATTGACAAACTTGTACAAATTACGAACGAGTCTATGACTTCTTTTATTAAAAGGTGTCTGTACCTGCCAGCAAGATCCTGCTGATCAGCGTCAAGGTCACATGTCGGGGTGGTACTGTTCTTCTTGCTGCCCACCATCTGCGACCAACGCGACTGGTACAACACAAGCAGTTAATAAATACCACAGATTATAAATGAATAGTGTTTTTTTTAAATTATTTATCAAATAAATAAAATAAAGTCATCTTATTTTTACCTTGTATGGCGTGGGACATATTCCGAACATGTATTTCTCGATGACCTGTTTCAGCTCATCAGCAAATAACAACGCCGCGCCATCGTTTTGAATCTGAAAATACAATGGACAATTTGACAATGCGAAAAATAAAGTGTCAATTATTGTAATCAGTGTATATTATGAGTTTAAACATGGTTATTTATTAACGAAAGTCTAAAATAATAATTTATTTATTCAAAAATTCATAAACAAAAATCTAATTAAAAAATTGTCACGTGACACAAAATACTTCTGATTGGTCGGATTTATGACTGTATGATTATATGTATCACAGATTACAATACAGGAAAATGCGCCATATTGTCCAAGTATCGTTTACGTCCGCTATTTAAATATTGAATTTTTAATTTGATATTTTTCTTAAATTATGTAGTGGAAATAAAAAAATCAACTTTTACAGGGTTCCTTAACCTCTACTAAATAATATAAAATGGATTTAAAAAACCAGTCAAATAGCCTATTTATGAACAAGTTGTTAGTTGATCTGTATGTTCAGTATGAGGACTTAAAAAGAGTCCGTCAAACTTTTCTAATGGAAAAGATTCAGCGCTGTTGCGTTTTTATATCGAATTATCAACATTTTTGAGGTCCACCAGCCCAAAAATAAGCTACGCATAATTATTCTCGTCGGACCTGCTACCTTGGCAAAATCATCCTAATTAATAAACAAATAACCCCTACATTCATAATCCGCTGAGCTTCAATATCATCTGAAACGCTTATAATGTTTTCCTCTACGTATCACCAAACAAATTACCGTAATTGATTACATGAATAATTTAATCATTTGTGCCTGTCAGTTGAAACGGCGGCTATTTGTTACATTATATTATAATCTATATTAATTATAAATGTGGAAGTAACTCTGTCTGTCTGTCGTTCCTTAACGACAAAACCAATGAACCGAATTTGATGAAATTTTGTGTGAAGCAAACATTAATTTCAAGGAAGGACATAGGCTGTGTTTTTGCCTGACACATGACAACCCTGTAACGAGCGGAGCCGCCACAAATAGTGTTGTTATATTCAAATGAACATATTTTGATTGTTTTTTTTATGGTATAGGTTGGCGGAGCATATGGGCCACCTGATAGTAAGTGGTCACCATCACCCATAGACAATGACGCTGTAAGAAATATTAACTATTCCTTACATCGCCAATGTGCCACCAACCTTGGGAACTAAGATGTTATGTCCCTTGTGCCTGTATTTACACTGGCTCACTCACCCTTCAAACCGGAACACAACAATACTAAGTACTATTATTTGGCGGTAAAATAATTGATGAGTGGGTGGTACCTACCCAGACGGGCTTGCACAAAGCCCTACCACCAAGAACAAAAATATATTATTTTATAAATATATATGAACTAAAACTAGTTACTATATAAATCTTGACCGCGTGCAATGGTGGAAAGAACGCTAATAGCATTTCCCCGTTGAATCGCAATTCCGATCCTCTGGGCAAACGAACCAGCCCTCCCGTCACCAGTGGAGGTAATGAGGCGAGGTATACTTTTGATGAAGCTTTTTGCATCATTACTCCAAGGGCAAGTGTTTCGATAGCAAATACGACCTATTTGTATATATTTAAGCATTTAATGTTACTAATTCTTATGTCAATAAAGATGTAAACATATGTATACATCAATATTAATTCAATTCGTATCCAAAATAAACACAAAACTATGACGGTATGGACTGCCAGCATTAGATATAATGCGAAAACACAGCGGCCGTATATTTTATCAATTCAGAAATAATCTGAATTGCCTTCGAGTTTTCGTGGCACTTGTGAAATTATTATACACACTGTATTGGCCCAACGCCAGGTGTGTTCGCTTGGTGAGATGAGTGAAACCATTCATTTCGCTATAGATTCAATAGTTGTGCCCTAAAACATAATATTTACAAATACACACTGGTGCAATGAAGTAACAGCCTGAAATTTTCCCACTGCTGGGCTAAGGCCTCCTCTTTAATTAAGGCGAGGGTTTGGAACATATTCCACCACGCTGTTAAAATGCGGGTTGGTGGTTTTTCATTCAGAAGATCGTAATTTGTTATCTCTTGCTTTAAAAAATATCTCCTAGAATCTTGTTATATACCTAGTTACTGGCTGGAGGTAAGGCTTTATTTGTTTTGTTTTTGGAGCCTGGAAGAGCAAAAAAGCCAGTTGTTTAAAAGTCATCTTCACTGGTAACATAAGAAATACACGCTACTTTTAATCGCCGCCTACCATGGGTTGTAAAATGTTACGATCGTTGCAAATCTCTTCTCCAATAAAATGGAACGTTACACAGCTGTACAAAATACTGCTAGTAATCTTAATAAATAAATAAATATTGGACAACATCACATACATTACGCTGATCCCAGTGTAAGGTACCATCCAATCATCCGTTATTCTAGCACCAAATAACAGTATGTAGTATGGTTATGTTCCGGTTTGAAGGGTGAGTGAGCCAGTGTAACTACAGGCACAAGGGACATAACATCTTAGTTCCCAAGGATGGTGACACATTGACGATGTAAGGAATAGTTATGTCTATGGGTGATGGTAACCACTTACCATCAGGTGTCCTATATGATCGTCCACCAACCTGTACCATAAAAAAAGTAGCTGAAGCACTTGTGTTATGGAAAACCACAAGTAACGACGGCACCAAAAGCAACCAGACCCAAGGCATCGTAGAAATCTACATCGAATCGGGACCTCGGAGTGGCGTATCCATAAAAACCGGTGTACACACTACTCAACCACGGTCGTCAAGCTTGATAATACGATCTTGAGAAAGTGCATTCAACAATTTTCGAAGATTTTATAACAATTCTCGAAGCGATTTTGAACTTAGTTTGAGTTATTTCCAACAAGCTCAAGGCTGACCTGATGGAAAGTGATTACCACCGCCCATGGACATGTGCAACATCGGAGGCGTTGACAGCTTATTTTAATTGAAGAAGAAATTAAGATAGAGTTTTTGCTTTGTGGTAGGGCTTTGTGTAAGCTCGTCTGAGTATGCACCACCCACTGATCACATATTCTACCGTCAAATATTGTACTCAGTATAGTTGTGTTCCGGTTTGAAGGGTGATTTAGTTTGACTACAGGCACAAGGGACATAAGATCTTAGTTCTCGAGGTTGGCGCATTGTTGATGTAAGGAATGATTAATATTTCTTACGGCGCTGTTCTCTATGGGTGTTACTGACCACTTACCAGCTGGTGGCCTATTTGCTCGTCAACCTACCAATATTAACCTACAGACATTTTTAACTCTGCCGTTTCATAAATTCAAATCATTTGTAAAAAATATGGGTAAAGAAGGCATATTATACAATACAAGATTATACAAACGATAAAAGCGTGGAATTAATTCCTGTTGACTTCCAGTCAGGATATATTACATACCTATATACTACTATATTTAACTAACATAACTGTAATTTTTTAGAATTTCATACCGGTTATTCACTTAAAATAGTTGTTAAAATGACGATTAAAAAGTGCTTGTAAAAGCCTACTTGAATAAAGTATATTTTGATTTGATTTTTGATTCTTGATGGTTAATTAATAACCAATACTTAAGTGCTAACTTTCATACAATTTTATGTATGTCAAAATTAAATGCTATTGGATTTTCAAGCCGCTCAACACATATCGGTTTCATAATTCTTTCAAATAACACAGACTTAAATAAAATCTTTTAACCTATTTCCCGCCTTCTTTCATTGTAAAAAACTTTATTGTGTCTTAAATTTTAACGCAGGTGTTAAAACGAACGCGTATTTCACATTTGAAAACATGACTAATCGTAATAATTGACGCCATTTTGACGCGCGAAACGAGTGGGCGGGAAATGTAAATACAGATTATATATAGCGTTGCTTTTAAATTTAACGTTGCGAATAAATTATGACAACACTCGAACGCGTCTATGTTGCTTTATTAATTTCGATATATTTTATTGAATTTCCAGCCATTTTAATTAATTACCAATGAATAATTATGTTGGGGTTTTTTTTTATGGCAACTGTAGTCTTTGATTTTTTTTTTTTATTTTTTAAGCGGACTTGTCATATGGAAAGAGTTGAGATGGCCCAGTGGTTAGAACGCGTGCATCTTAACTGATGATTGCGGGTTCAAGCCCAGGTAACCACCCCTGATTCATATGCTTAATTTGTCTTTATAATTCATCTCGTACTCAGCGGTGAAGGAAAACATCGTGAGGAAACCTGTATGTGACAAATTTCATAGAAATTCTGCCACATGTGTATTCCACCAACCCGTGGCCAAGGGTAGTGGAATATGTTCCAAACCCTCTCCTTAATGGGAGAGGAGGCCTTAGCCCAGCAGTGGGAAATTTACAGGCTGTTACTTTACTATATATAGAAAAGCGAGTATTATACCAAGATGAGTTTTTGGCCAGAAAGGTTTATCTATTTATGTGTTAAATGATTCATTTGTGAGTGTCCATATTCCTCTAAAAACAGTTATTCACAATATATGGCCGAGATTCCTGTGACCTAATTAGATGCGCAGACTTGTCATCCTTGATCAGTCAAATATACTTCAACGAGCAGTATGATTTATGACTGCTCTGCTCTGCTCATACTAGTAGACACTTTTGGCATGTTAATCTGACTGTAGTAAATCTGGAGAATTATAATGTAAACTAATATTATAAATGTGAAAGTATCTAGTAGTATACTTGGTGGTATGGCTTTGTGCAAGCCCGTCTGGGTAGGTACCACCCACTCATCAGTTATTCTACCGCCAAATAACAGTACTCAGTATTGTTGTGTTCCGGTCTGAAGGGTGAGTGAGCCAGTGTAACTACAGGCACAATGGACATAACATCTTAGTTCCCAAGATTGGTGGCACATTGACGATGTAAGGAATAGTTAATATTTCTTCCAGTGTCATTGTCTATGGGCGATGGTGACCACTTACTATCAGGTGGCCCATATGCTCGTCCACCAAACTATACCATAAAAAAAAATCTGACACTCTTTCATGATCAAACCGCTGAACCGAATTCGATGAAATTTAGCATGTAGCAAATTTGAACTCCATGGAAGGACTAGGGCTACTTTTTTTGCCTGACACCTGACACCCAAACCCATAAATCGCGAGTGAATTCGCGGGCGTCATCTAGTCTACTAAATGTAAAGTTGAGTCCGAACTAACCTCATTGTGAGCGATCCGCTAAGATGCACGCGTTCTAACCACTGGGACATTTTAAACACATTGCCACTTCAAAACGTATATTTCTCAATCCAGTTGCGTTTCATATATCAGTGAGAAGAATTAGTCCTCAATTACGTCAAGTTGAGATTAATTATTGCGAGGAATAGTACAATCTTTACTCGGGTCAGACTTCACTTCGATACCTCTAACGCATTTAGATGTATGACAAAATTTTTGATTTATCAGGGGACTGATTTTTAATTTTCATCTTTATTGAAACTGGAAAACTTTTAAAATAAATTAAATAAAGTATGATATTCATTCAACTATAAATGAGTACACACACAGACACAAACTATTTTTAAGTTTATTTATTTGTTTTTTTTTTTATATAAACCTTTTTACACACTTTAAAATCATTCCCTATATAGAAATATAGTGCGCAATTAATTGTTAAGGAATCGCTGACTCCGATCTTACAATTTATATTAGTTTTAGAGTCAGAGCTCCACTACCAGAGATGATAATGTAAAGAAAGATTTAATTTTTAGTTAGTTTAGTTTGCATTGTTCAGCCACCAGGACATTTTCATTGAATTAAAATTTTCATACTTTAGTAACGCTAATAGTGAGTTAAAATATCGTTATTTTATTTTTTTTTCATTAGGGCAACAATAGACACAATAACACAAAATAAAAAAAAAATTACATTTCAAAATTCAAAATGTTAAAATCTCAACAAAAGTTCTACTACTTGCAAATAGTCCGACCATGCACTAATATTACACAATGTAATTATTGATAATGTAAATTAAACATATGCATAATAGTATTTAAATAAAACATGAAAATGTGGGTTTTCACGAATGTGTAGTGTTTTTTTTATTATTTATTTTACAACATCCACAGGCTCGTAGATGCCCGTGCCTTTTATTACGTTCTATTTTAAACATTTTGGCGTTTTATATCAGAAGATCTTCGCAGGATTTCATTTGTCTTCTTAGGAGAACATATATAATAAATCATATATAATAAAAATAGGAAGCAGTATAAGTAATATGTAGTGTTTATATTTTTAATTACTACAAAAATCTCATTTTTGCCAAAAATCATGTTACGACCTAAAGCGTAGAAAGTGTCAACTACAGATTAATCAAATTAAAAAAAAAAACTTAGGCAGTGTGTTATTATTTCGATCCTAGTAAAATTATTCTAACAGATATTCCCAGACCCAAAATACATATTCAACGCAAACCTTGAAAATTCATATTATAAAATTTTATGTTGCAATATATTTGACGCACGTGTCTCCAATATTTTATATTCTTGAAATTGTATTTTTGTCACACGTCGAGAGATATACCGCTCTATACTAACACGTTACTGTGTCTTTGGGTCGCCATTTTGATTTTAATACCTATAATTCCAGTGACTTGACAAAAGTTTCCCTCCGTAGGTCGGAGGTCGGAAGTCACTGGAAAAAAAAGATCGGAGGGAATATAAATATTTATAAATAGTATAATAAATATAAATATTTGAATTTATTTATAAAAATATGTATTCAATAATTAACAATTATGTATACCCCGTTATTTTCACAACTTTCAGGTAAAATCAGCCATATTTTTTTAATAACAAGAAAAATTACCTGCTTATTTATAATACAGCTGAGATGGCTCAGTGGTTAGAACACGTGAATCTTAACCGATGATTTCGGGTTCAAACCCAGGCAAGCACCACTATATATAAATGTGCTTAATTTGTGTTTATAATTCATCTCGAGCTCGGCGGTGAAGGGAAACATCGCGAGGAAACGTGCATGTGTGTAATTTCACTGAAATTCTGCCACATGTGCATTCTACCCACCCGCATTGGAAAAGCGTGGTGGAATATGTTTCAAGTCCTCTCCTTAATAGAAGAGAAGGCGTTATCCCAGCAGTGGGAAATCTACAGGCTGTTACTTTTACTTTTTTTTTATTAGTCTGTGATATTCACTGTGGATTTGGGAATGGCGTTCTGGACGTCGATGACACTGTTATCGGAATTTTGGAAGTAAAATTAAGGGATATAAGTAGTTAAGTACTATAGTGTTTATTTTTAAACATATTTTTTTTGACTTTCGTTTATTATTTAAGCAATTACAATTTCAGAATATAAACTTTTCAATGAATAATTTTGATTCGCAAACAATTTTTAAATATATTTTTTTTACTAAGTTCTTATTCTTCGTCACCATCTATGTTCTTGGTACGTGTGTGTAAAATAAACTTACATTATAAGCAATAGGCTATTTGACAACGCGAAAAATAAATTGTTGAATATTGTAATCAGTGTGTATTATGAGTTTAAAAATGATTATTTACTAACGAAAGTTTAAAATATACTTAATTTATTCAAAAATCCATAAGTGCATTTTTTCAAACGTTTGTCATGTGACAGAAAACGCTCCTGATTGGCCGGGCTTATGATGAAGTCACTTTCTTGTTAACCTCACTTTTCTACTATGTGTACCACAGATTATAATACAGGAAAGTGACGTCACCGAAACCGTTGCAGCGCCATATTGTCCAAGTATCGTTTTCGCGCGTTATTTAAATATGGAATTTTTAATATGATATTTTTCGGCAAATATGTACTAGAAATAAAAAAAATCAACTTTTCCTGGGTTCCTTAACCTCTAATAAATAATATAAAATAGATTTTAAAAACCGGTGAAATAGCCTATTAGCTATACCTACAGCGCAAAAATTGTGAACTAATTAACGTCGTATTATTAAGCTTTACCTGTTTATTCTTTTACTAGCATTTTATACTTTCCGTTTTTGTTTTTATTTTTAATCTGTTATTTTATTTGCCTGTTTTAATTTCAAATGGGAACTTAATCGAATAAATAAATTTATCATTATTTATAAAACAACACTGCATCACATACACAACAATACTAGGTATTCCTGTTGACGGACGGACTAAAGCGATATATAGTCATTGAATAATCAATTTAAAAATTCAAATAATATCATAAAAATGTACTTAAAAACCTGCATACAATGATAGGATATTAAAAAAATACGCAGTGTTGCCAGATTTGTAAAAATAATTCCCTCTAGTTTATGATCTAGATTTTTTTTTAATATCTTGGCAGGCAGCAATACGTTTCACATAAACAATCATTTTAAAAGTTACAAGATTTTTGCACGTAACATTTTATAAAGTCGTAAATAATTTGTTATCTAAATACTCTTTTGTTGAGTGTGCTGTGAGACTTTTGTTTACGTTATTTAAAAAAAAATATTTAGGATTTAGGTTGTGATGCGTAATCAAATTTTATTGTAGTTTCGCACGATTGTGTCAACAATCAATGATATTCTAATAAACAGATATGTTATATCCATACTAAACAACAGAAAAAAGTTTGCCGAGCAGGGGACCGTTTATTTTAGTTTATTTTTACATTTCGTTAAAAGTAAAAAGGATAGCTTGATAAAAAACAACAAGTAAAAGGGATAACTAGATGTTTTAATTAAACAAAACTTATTACTTCCTACGTAATTATGATGTATTATAATGGATTAATACGTAAAACGACTAAAGGCAAACGTCCCAATTAGGACGTTTTCTAGTCTTCACTTTTTGCGCGTTAATAACATATCTGTTTACTAAAACATCATTTAATTGGTCAACAATGGAAGTTTGGCAAGGCTGAAATGTATATTAATAAGTTCGTACAGATAACCACAATTATATGTCGTTAAAAATATTAATATATAATTAGTTTCATTTACATATCCAATAAATATACAACATATATCTGAAAAATTCATTTATAATCAAAATATTTCGATTCTTTTTTTCCTTTGTGGCTTTTATTTGTGCCAAAAAGAAACAGATTATTTCGCCAATGTCACTTGCGATGGAGAAGACACGATAGAGGTATTGATCGGTACGGTCGAGATTACAGGCTCAAATTCATTTTGAAGGCTAAATAATACTAAAAAATATTTCAATATTAAATCTATGAAATTCAATGACATGACAGTTTAACGGTCGGTCATATTTGACGTTTATGGGTGCGTTTAGAAAGATTATAATTAATTTTCACCATCAACATCTGTACATATAATAAAAATGTAAATGTATGTATACACGGTACAAACAGCAATTTTTTTTAATATTAGTCTGTTTTTAATGTAATAAGGAGTAATTTGGGCTTTTATTTTTGAATTATATATAAAATAATAATGAAGTCACGCTGTCCATATACTGTCCAGGATACAGCTTTTATTAACTAAATAAATTTGACCTAATTGCATTAAATAAAACTTAAGTAGGTATACCTTACCAACAGTAAGTAAGATATCTACATTTTTTTAAAGAGTTGTGATTTAAAATAGACTAAGTTACAATTGTTTTTTTTTTAATTCAAATGTCACAATGAAATAAGTCCGTTGCATTACAAAAACCATTGAAAATAAAAAAAAAATACAAAAGCGCTATATTTAAAAAAGTGTTTACGAAATCACGATATTGATGGATGTTCAGTCAGAGATAAGAGCCACGTGTGATGTATTAACAGTCAGTGTAATTGATTTCTTAACACTCTACATAATACCGAGAACTTTTGCGTTCGGTCATAGAAAATGACGTACATTATAACGTAAAAGTTTATATTGAACAATTAAAAAGATTCTTTAAACGAAACACGTCGTATCCGGTCTTGTGTGTTAGTCTTTTTTATTTTTGAATAACAATTACCCTTTGTAAAAACACTCCGTGTTATCAGGGGTGCGTTATGTAACAACAATATTATGTACATAATACATTCAAAGTAACATTGATCACTTTGATAAAATCAGTGATAATCATTGTATGTGCACTAGGAGTAAGTATAAGCTTATAACGCCAAGTTTCCGACTCCGCAAAGTCAATAAATCCTTCTTGGGGCAAGGTATCCGTTTCTATAATAAAATTCCGCAGACATTTTTAACTTTGCCGTTTCGTAACCATCGCCTCCTGGCTATTTCTATTCATATATAATATAATATGTAAATAACATTAGGTATTGACTGAGTTTATTTCGCCGGTTCTTCTCAGGTCAGGGTAATTTTTCCGAAATGGTAGTGTTTGGTTCGATTAGCAGTAAGTTAGTGTAATACTTCCATTTTGAATAAAGGAATTTAAATTTGTACTTTATTGAAAAAAATATTAGAACGGAAATGGAAACGGTTTTTCAAATTTTATAATAAAATTTCGCAGACATTTTTAACATGGCCGTTTCGTAAATTCAAATATGTAAAAAAAAAAAAAATGTAAAAAATACATTAATAAAAAAGGCATATAATTCGATACAAGATTTTATAGATGATAAAAAAGCGTGGAGCTAATACCGGTTGACTTCTTAGCAGGATATATTAATTTAAATAATTGTATTTAACTCATACGACTTTGTATTTTTTAATTGTTGAAAAAGAGTAACTATTGAACTTCTTGTCGGTTCTTCTCGGTAGAATCTACTTTCCGAACCGGTGGTAGCTTCACTTAATTATAAAATCACGATTCAAAAGTGCTCGTAAAAGCCCACTTGAATAGAGTTTATTTTGATTTGATTTTGATTTGATATGAATCATGTAACTGTGTTGCCACGAAACTTATACGGGTTACCATTATTAGAGGGGTATAGTAAAACATATAGTACGCCACCATTTAAATGTGTGGACCACATGTGGACAACCACTGGACCTAGAGACTTGAAATTTGGCACACGAATACCTTGACTATCCTAGAGGTGCATTAAGAAGTGATTTTTCAAAATTCCCACGGGATAGGGAATAAATGGGATTGATATTTTCTAACCAAAGTAGCTCTATCTCCGTAGCTATAATTATTAGGGGTTTCAAATATAGCATGGAGGTAGGTTATAACAACAACTAAAAACAATTTTTAGGATATTTCAGAATTCCCAAGGGATAGGGAATAAACATGTTTAGTATAAGCATTGTACCTGTGCGAAGCCGGGGCGGATCGCGAGTATGTTATAAATATATTTACAAAATAATAATATTTGTTGCGCAGGTATACATCCGGTTGGCGCTTTGCACGCCTTCCTCTCCCGACGTAAGCGTACTCTACGACACAACTTAGATGTAGCGTCGGCAAAATTCGTAAAACCGATCACATCGAGTCGAGATGGCCCAGTGGTTAGAACGCGTGCATCTTAACCGATGATTGCGGGTTCAAACCCAGGCAAGCACCGCTGATTCATGTGCTTAATTTCTGTTTATAATTCATCTCGTGCTCAGCGGTGAAGGAAAACATCGTGAGGAAACCTGCGTGTATCTAATTTCATCAAAGTTCTGCCGCATGTGCATTCCACCAACCCGCGTTAGCACAGCGTGGTGGAATATGTTCCAAACCCTCTCCTTAATGGAAGAGTAGGCCTTATCTCAGCAGTGGGAAATGTACAGGCTGTTACTCTACTTACTTTACTTACCCTGGCTAGCACCACTGAATGAAAATTCATGTGCTTAATTTGTGTTTGTAATTCACCTTTAGCGATAAAGGAAAACATCGTGATTAAACATACATGTGTCTAATTTCAACGAAATTCTGCCACATGTGTCCACCCCGCATTGGAGCAGCGTGGAATATGCTTCAAACTTCAAAGGAGTTTAGCCCAGCAGTGGGAAATTTACAGACTGTTAATGTAATGTAACGTAGAATGTTATATATATATTATAAATAATAATAAATAAATATGAGACGATATCACATACATTAATCTGATCCTAATGTGAGTAGCTAAAGCAACTTGTGTTATGGAAAATCAGAAGTAACGATAACACAAACACCCAGACCCAAGACATCATAGAAAACTAATGATAATCTGCATTGACTCAGCCGGGAATCGAACACGAGACCTCGGAGTACACACCACTCGACCACGGAGGTAGGTCATCAACATATATTATGTTTTTGGAGATAATAGTGTCATTTGTAACAGATTCAGAGATATTTTAAGATGTTAAGGAAAGTATTTAAAAACATCTAGAGCGCGCGTTCAATAAATTGAATTAGCATTGAGTAATCTTGAACTAGATTAGTTTGAGCGGAGACAGATCTTTTGTAGGAGGGAAAGGGGTGATTGGGATTTACTCCAACGCGGCTGGTGTGTAACGATATAACTAAAAGGTCTTATGTCATTTCTAGGTAAACAAAATGCCCTAATTACATTATTAATACGAATTATATATATTTTTATGAAATTTGTCACCTGATGGTAAGGGATCACCATCCATAGACAATGACGCTGTAAGAAATATTAACTATTCCTACATCGCTATCAATCTTGGGAACTAAGATCTTATGTCCTTTGTGTCTGTAGTTGCACTGGCTCACAGTTCAAACCGGAACACAACAATACTGAGTACTGTTGTTTAGCGGTAGAATATCTGAGTGGGTGATACCTACCCAGGCTGGCTTGCACAGATCCCAACCACCAAGTATATACTATTCTTATAAATCTATTACATATGTTATATACGCAAGATTTGCTCTGTTATATGTATGTAGTATTCGTCGGTTTTTGTAACTGACTATCAATAAATAAGTGTTAATAAATAGTGCTTATATCTGTATTGAGACAACATCATATACATTACTCTGATCCCAATGTAAGTAGCTGAAGCACTTGTGTTATGGAAATGAGAAATAACGACGGTACCACAAACACCCAGACCCAAGACAACATAGGAATACTAATACTAATCTATATCGACTCGGCCGGGAATCAATCGGGAAATTAGAGTTGCATACAATTGAATACCGGTGTACACACCACTCGTCCATGGAGGTCGTCAAATAATATAATAATAATATAATAAATGTGAAAGTAACTCTGTCTGTCTGTCTATCTGTCACTATTTCAAGACCAAACCGCTGAAATGAACCTGATGAAATTTGCTATTTTTCTTGCCTTACACGTGACAGCCAACACCCTAAACTGTGATGTAAGTTATTCTTCTTTGAGCTGAGATATCCCAGTGGTTAGAACGCGCGCATCTTAACCGATGATTGCGGGTTCACAGGCAAGCACCACTATATATATATATGTGCTTAATTTGTGTTTATGATTCATCTCGTGCTCGGCGTTACGGAAAACATCGTGAGGAAACCTGCATGTGTCTAATTTCATTGAAATTCTGCCACATGTGCATTTTACCCGCATTGGAACAGCGTGGTGGAATATGTTCCAAACCCTTTTCTAAATGGGAGAGGTCTTAATCCAGCAGTGGGAAATTAACAGGCTGTTACTTTACTTTTTTTTTTATTTTACTTCTTCGAAAGCGTGAGGGTGAATTCTTATGATGCGCGCACAGACTGACGTGGAAAATACATGATGAACTTTCTCGCTAAACCCCCAATATAAATGAAATTATGTATAAAGCTTGATCCCCAAGAAAAGACAGGATACTTCTCATGCCTAACACTTGCTAATTAACCAGTAAAATGCGAGCGAAAAAGCTGTTTACTAATTATTACGACAGAGTACAAGATGAGATTTAGACACAGACAATATTTTAACTTTTTTTTCTGCATTTATTGCAAAAATCTCCTTGCTTTCTTTCTAGCATAATTAATTTGACATTCGAAAGAAAAAGACACGGCATTGTTTATCCTCTAAATATCTTATATTACTAATATTATAAATAAGTTTGTATGTATGTTTGTTAGACAATAATTCGCTAAATTGCTATATGACATACGGCATACATAAAGCTTTCGTTGTAGTACGACTGATTAATATATATTATGTGTGTTAATATGTTTACTTTAAAATAAAACGTGAAAAGTTCTATGAAATAAATATACAGTTATTTTTAAAGTTATATCGTAATTTTAATGATTTTGTTTTTTTTATTTCGTTTAGTATTATTTAAATATTCTTAGCCCAGCGATATTACATAGACGTAATAGATTTCCTAATTTTTAGAATTTATACGCATTCTCAAATAAACAATTTAAATCATAATCATTAATAACAATAATTGTCGAATTAAAATATTAAATATAAAATTGTAATAAAAGATATTAAAAAAAAAAAAAAACAAAAAAGTTGTAATAAAAAAATAATACCATTTTATTCGTAGATTTCACTTCGGCACTGACATTAATTTTTTCATCCGACTTCGCTTCTATTTTCGCACACACAAAAAATAAAAACATCACTAATAGTTTTGCCGACATTTTTTTAATATATTACCAAAATAATATTTTACTTTAAAATTAATTGTTATTTTCACGTCAATCACAGGTAAAATAAAATCGACTGTCAATGTGTCAAAAAATAGCGGGAAAGCGTCGCCTGTCAAACCGGCGTCGCGTTCTCCAGAGTACTGGAGTTCTACCGTCTACTAGTAGACTGCGGGACGGATTATTTTAAGACTTTATCGAAGACGTTTTATTGACTCGTGTGAGATACCGGCGTGATTTAGAGATTATGACACCCGTAATATACTTTCATTTATAGAATCCGTATATTTTGTCTGTGTGGGATATCGCCTATAAAAACTTTTTTGACATTTAATAAATAAAAATTTTAACAAAAAGAAGAAGCAGCCAGGATAATTTATAGTTTTAAATTTAAATGAGATGCAGTAATTTTATTAATATGTTACTGAACTCAGATTAGGGCACGATGGGACTGACATTTTCACCTGTGAAAAAAGTCCCTAAATAAAACTAGAAACAAAAAAAAACAAAAAGAAAAACCGACTTCAAACGAAACACTATTTTAAAACAAATTAATAAGGACAAAAAAGTAATAAAAATAATTGCGTATTCAACATATTTTGTAAAGTCCTCCAAGTAAAATGAAATGAAAAATATTAGACTACTTAAAAGTCGATTTACGATTATATAACGTAGTTATAGTTATTGTTATATTTGGAGCCGGTGTCAGCCATGAAAACCCTACAGTATTAATAACTATCAAAAAACAATTTAATCATCAGAACAGGATAAAATTAAAATGGGACCACACGGGAAGCACTACCTTCAAAAAAATAAATATCAAAATGAGACCCAGTGAAAAGTTATGAGGTAACAAACAAAAAAATACAGACGAATAGAAAACCTCCTTCTTTTTGAAATCGGTTGAAAATACAGCAATTTTTTTTAATCTATGTTTTTTTTATTCATAAAACTTGCAGTGGGTTAGATATTATTGTGATTGTATACGCATGCGCGGTCGTAATAAGATCATCTTCGTTCTTACCATATTTATAGAAAATTATGTTATCTCAATTTCAAAATGTCCATTAGTCTGAACTAAATGATTCGAAAAATCTTTTTTTTTATGAAATAGGTAGTAAACGAGCTGGAGGCTCACCCGATGGAAAGTGACTACCACCGCCCATGGACATCTGCAACACCAGGGGGCTTGCAGGTGCGTTGCCGGCCTTTGAGAAAGGAGTACGCTCTTTTCTTGAAGGTTCCCATGTCGTATCGGTTCGGAAAAACCGCCAGCGAAAGCTGGTTCCACAAAGTGGTTGTTAAGATCTTAATTGAAATTTATATTTACATTTGTGAAGTTTTCTGATATGATTGCTTAACAAACATTTCATTGATATTAAAATTAAACTAATTATACTAATAAAAGCATTTAATAAGCGAATTGCTTTCTCGATTGTATCTATATTCAAAATCCTGTAATGATATTTTTAATTATAAATTCATTTATGTAGATGGTAGATCTACCTTATATCAGTACAGTCCGTTATTACCAGGTTTCAATTTCAGTGTTTAAAAAAATGTAAACTACTTAAAGATTACACATTAAACGGACCTTTTAATAAATCAAAATAAACTTAATTCAAGTAGGCTTATACAAGCACTTTTGAATCGTCATTTTACAATTAAGTGAAGCTACCGCCGGTTCGGAAAGTAGATTCTACCGAAAAGAACCAGCAAGAAACTCAGTAGTTACTCTTTTTCAACATTTAAAAAATACAAATTTGTTAAATACAATTATTTAAATAATATATCCTGCTTGGAAGTCATCAGGTATTAACTCCACGCTTTTTTATCATCTATAAAATATTGTATCAAATAATATGCATTTTTTTAAGGTATATTTAAATTTTTTTTTTCCTGATTTGTTGAATTTACGAAACGGCAAAGTTAAAAATGTCTGCGGAATTTTATTATATAAAATTTGAAAAACCCTTTCGATTGCCGTTCTGCTAAATTAAGTCAATAATGTTATTTACATATTATATTGTATATGAATAGAAACAGCTAGGAGACGATCGTTTATTTCCTAAGGTGTACTATCAATCATAAACTCGCTAATTGTATAGTAATCTTTCGCACACAAGTGCTACGAGAGTAACCCTAGCCTTCAATACGGTGTTATGTCATTTGATTCTATATCATAATTTATATCACATTACTATTGCATATTATGAATATAGAGGCTATTGAATTTACTTTATTATATACAATTATTATTGTAATTAATTGATCAATAATTTGTAAAACTGTAATTAACATTATTTTATATGGCATAGCATTTAATAATGGCATATAACACTATTTCTTATTTTAAATATGATTGAGCTGTCATTAGAAAACAATTGGACGTTAGCGTGGCATTCTAACAAAAGATTTTGGCCATCCCGAACTACTGGAACTACACAAGCGTTCCCTGACATTTTTCTTTTTTAATTTGGCAACAGAAGCATTTTGAACGCTTTCTGGGATCCCGTTGTAGAACTTTATTTATAGTATATTTATTTACATAAGAATTATAAACATTAAAGCCTTAATTATATACAAATAAACAAATCTAATAGTTGATGTACAAAGCTGGACAAAAAATTTATCAGATCTGTCAACAGAGAACGCAAGAAGATTTTATATTTTTTAATAAAGGTTTTTGCATTATAACGCTAAGATCCAAATGTTACAGCTACAAATGAATCAAAAGCATAATTTATACATACATATAATAAAATTGGAGAGTCTGTTTGTAATATTAAAATAACCCCTTTTTACTCAATGCATATGTACATATTTATACACGGTACATATACCAAAATATGTTTTTTTTATAATTTTTGTCGGTCTGTCTGTCTGTTTGTTCCGGCTAATCTCTGGAACGGCTGGACCGATTTCGACGGGACTTTCACTGGCAGATAACTGATATAACAGGGAGTAACTTAGGCTAATTTTTTTGTTATTTTCAAAGGCGTACAACGTCACGATACACGAACGAATATTCGATTTTTTTTAATACTAGAAGTACACTATAAATGTATTTTATTTAAACATAAATCACATAAAAATGTTGTTAAAACTTGTACGTACGAAACGAATAAAAACTAATATTGTAAAAATAGATTTAAACATATTAAACAATCATCAAAGGCAGATTAGCTTGGCCCTCGATTTTATAGTCGCCATTAATAACCCGCCAAATTACTGCCTGTCAAAGAGTGACGTATCGCTCACGTCAGCCATCTTGCTTGATATATATTTGTATTTATTTTGTTTACGTGAAATGGAACAGATTTTGTTTCTAGTTTTTAGTACGACACGACTTAGATGTAGCATCATATAGCATTCAATAAAATCGATTACTGCTGATTTACACAAACAATAGAAATAGCTTCTTATCGCGCCTTTCGACGCTATTCGTCGCTATAGGTTCTCGCGTCTATAGTCACGTAAAAGAGGTAAAAAATTTCACATCAAACTTACGTACTCATCTTGTTATAGTGAACAACTTCTACTAAGAAATGAGTACACATTATTATCAAATTACAGTATGTATGTATTTTCTATTTAAAAACAATAACATAATTAACAAAAACTTTTTCTTACACTAATCATCAAAATTAAATTGAGTAAAATTCGTAAAAGTGGGTACATATCTTTATGAGAACTTTATGTAAAGGTTTTGCATTGACAATATTCTTTAATTAGAGGTTTTTAAACTTTTTCTTGATAGTTGAAAATTCGTTATGAAGAGGTTGTTCGCAATTTCGTATATTTTACATTGATTTTTATGCAGTGGACGATTTACCAATAGCCTAAGTAGGCTGGAGCCTAGGGCGACAGATTTAGAGGGACGGAAAATTTCGCCCCAATTTGTCTTACAGAAATAAAAAAAAAACTTATAGTAATATTACGTCCGTAATCCTCGTATACTCGTCACTACATAGCGGGTTGGAAAAATAATCTAGTAACTGACAGAAATATCACCCAGTTCATAATCACACAAATAACGGTAAAAAACCGATGTAATGAGGATGATAGGAACACAAATCATAAATGTTGCAAAAAACAGTAGGGGCGGCAAAAATTGTATATCTTACTTGCCTCCTAGGGGCGGATTTGTAAATCCGCCACTGCTCTTATGGAAAATTCAAGGGGATTACGAAAAATTTGTTAAATCGAGGAATTCGTTATATTGAGGTACGTTATATTAAGGTTGCACTGTACATCAATTTATAAAATCCAGTAACTAATAAAAATATATTAGCAATAATAAAATAAACAAAAATTAAAAATATACACGTTAGTTTAACTTGCAAAGTTCCGATAACAGAATATTTTCTAAAACGCACGCCATTTTTTCTCAAATCCATAATAAACGTCATAGATAATTCAAATCGACTATGATATCGCGTCAGTTTAATGTCAAACACACAGACACACGTCTGATTGCACCAATTTATAATTAATCAAGGTAAAAGATAAGATTCGGTTTGCCAACAATAAATTGTATTCTTGTCAAATTTCCATTTAAAACCATTAGAGATGGCATTGATGCTTGACGCTACAGTTAGTTAAATCTTCGAAATAACTAAAATGCTTGCTGTCCCTTTTTTAACGTACACGTGAGAAAGAGATAGATGCTCCTGTCAAATGCCTGTCATAATTTTATTGAATAAGAGGCACGCTATATATATCTGTATATTTAATAAAATTGGAGCGTCTGTTTGCCATATGAAAATTAGCTTTTTACGAAGCTTTTTACGAAATGAATATGTGTATTAATGGTACATATACCAAAATAACATTTTTACATTTTTTGCCTGTCTGTTTGCTTATTCTGGTAATTTCTGGAACGGCTAGACAATAGGCTATTTGACAACGCGAAAAATAAATTATGAATTATTGTAATCAGTGTATATTATGAGTTTAAAAATGGTTATTTACTAAGGAAACTTGAAAATAATACTTAATTTATTCAAAAATCAATAAATAAAAATGCATTTTTTCACAAGTTTGTCACGTGACACAAAACGCTCCTGATTGGCCGAGCTTATGATGAAGTTGCTTTTCTACTATATGTACCAAGGATTAAAATACAGGAAAGTAACGTCACCGAACCCATTGCAGCGCCATATTGTCCAAGTAGCGTTTTTGCGCGCTATTTAAATATGGAATTTTTTATATGCTATTTTTCGGCAAATATGTACTAGAAAATAAAAAAACACCACTTTTACTGGGTTCCTTAACCTCTACTAAATAATATAAAATGGATTTTAAAAACCAGTCAAATAGCCTATTTTTAACGAGACTTTCTCTCGGCTCTCGAAACCCCAATTATAACATCAATTAAGCGGCGTCATGCCATTTGCTTTGACAATCAAGACCGTCTTTTTTATTTTTTTATAACATAAGAATTAATAATAATTAATGCTTAAAAATATACAAATATGAATTGAAAACAGTTACTGTATAAATCTTGCCCGCGACGGCAAGAATGCTAGCAGCATTTCCCCGTTGAATCGCAATTCAGATCCGCTGGGCAAACGAACCAGCGCTCCTGTCACCAGTGGAGGCAATGAGGCGAGGTGTTGTACTTTTGATGAAGCTTTTTGCACCACTACTCCAAAGGTCTTGAAGACTGTTAACTGTCGGAAGCTGAGTTTCTTTCACCGGTTCTTCTCAGTTCAGGGTATTTCTTTTTCCGAACCGGTGGTAGTATTTAATTCGACCATCAATAAGATTTTTTTTAATGTTATTATGGCTTACCAGACGTATGGTGATTTCTAACACCCATGTACATCTGCAATACCGGAGGGCTTGCAGGTACATTGCCGGCCTTTAGAGTACGCTCATTTCCTTAAAAGTTCCCAAATCGTGTCGGTTCGGAAAAAACTCCGCGAAAGCTGGTTCCACAGAGTGGTTGTGCGAGGTAGACAATGTCTTTAAAATCGCGTTGTTATGGATTTTCGGGCATCAAGGTGGTACGGGAGAAAAATGGTAAATGCAACTACATTCAATAAAGGAATTTGAGTTAGAGTAAGTTTGTCTAACCCCCAGGCGCGCCATTATATGTTTCAATTCAAAAATATGTCAAAATAGTTGGTTTTATTGTTAGATTACGGTTCTCCTGTCATAAATTCGATGCACATCGATTAATAGTTTCGTTTATTAGCAAATGTGTTTATTTAGAACGGACAATGTGATTTTTATTATCAATAAAATATAAATAACTATTTGTACGATGTATACGAGAACAAATTACTAAAGGAGTAAATAGTAGCTAGTAAGGATTTATTAATAGGTTTGGAAAACAAACCATTCTTATCTGCGTAGTATGAAACGAAGTCGCTTTCCGTCTGTACGTATAGATCTTCTAAAAACACCAACGACAGCCTGTAAATTCCCACTGCTGGGCGAAAGGCCTCCTCTCCGTTTGAGGAGAAGGTTTGGAACATATTCCACCACGCTGCTCCAATGCGGATTGGTGGAATACACATGTTGCAGAATTTCTATGAAACCCGACACATGCAGATTTCCTCGCGATTTTTTCCTTCACCGCTGAGCACGAGATGAATTATAAACACAAGCACATGAATCAGCGGTTCCTGCCTGGGTTTGAACCCGCAGTCGTCGGTTAAGATGCACGCGTTCTAACCACTGGGCCATCTCGACTCAATCTTCTAAAATATTTTACGTATTTTAATGCGGTTTTCATCAACATAAAGAATGTTTTAAGAGGAATATTGTATTATCACTACATAGTATAAAACAAAGTCGCTTTCTCTGTCCCTATATCCCTTTGTATGCTTAAATCTTTAAAACTACGCAACGGATTTTGTTGCGGTTTTTTTTAATAGATCGAGTGATTCGAGAGGAAGGTTTTTGTATATAACACATGGACAATATAGTAAAGAAACGCTGATAATTTCAGAAGTTTCTAATGGGATGTCGTAAATAAACAAACTCTGTAGTATATTTAGTATCAGTATTGCCCCCGTGCGAAGCCGGGCGGGTCGTTAGTTAATAAATATTTCTGAATATTATATACATTTAATTATTTACTTGAGGACATGACATAATCTCTACATAGTATAAAACAACGCTTCGTGTGTGTACGCTTAAGTGTACGCTTAAGATCTTTTAAAATACGCAACGGATTTTTATACGGCTTTCATCGATAAACTGAGTGATTTGTTGAAGGTTTGTATGTAAGTACCCAGTATCGTTGTGTTCTGGTTTGAAGGGTGAGTGAGCCATTGTAACCTGTTGACTTCCAGGCAGGATATATTAATTTAAATAACTGCATTAACTAACATGACTGTATTTTTTTAAATGTTGAAAAAGAGTAACTACTGAGTTTCTTGCCGATTCTTCTCGGTAGAATCTACTTTCCGAACCGGTGGTAGCTTCACTTAATTGTTAAATGACGATTCAAAAATGCTTGTAAAGGCCCACTTGAATAAAGTTTATTTTGATTTTGATTTTAACAAATAAGACATAACATAGTTCCCAAGGTTGGTGGCGCATTGTTGATGTAAGGAATGGCTAATATTTCTTACAGCGCCATTGTTTATGGGCGATGGTGATCAATGGTGGCCCATATGTTCATCCGTCAATATATGCCATGAAAAAACTCATTACCAACAACAACTACAACAACAACAGCCTTTAAATTTCTCCCCTTGCGGAGAAGGGTTTGGAACATATTCCACCACGCTGTTCCAATTTCTATGAAATTGGACACATTCTCCTCACCATGATTTCCTTCACGCCGAGCACGAGATGAATTACAAACACAAATTAAGCATATGAATATTCAGTGGTGTTTGAACCCACAATCATCGGTTAAGATTATTTATTTATTTAATGCCACACTGTATAAATATCATTAAAGGATTGTGCCCCAGTTCGATATTACAGCACTTTAAAAAAACAAATTTAAAACATCTATCCATGTTATAATAATATATATAATACTAAATTGTATATGATATATTCCAAGCAGCAATTATTGTGAGTTCACTCATACTGCAGCAAAACAAAACAAAGATGCACGCGTCCTAACCATTGGGCCATCTCTGCCCATTAACATTATTATTTAAAATAGTCATCGTAATAAACATTGTCTCTCGAGCTGGAGGTTTGCCAAGGGAAAGCTTCGAATGCAATTTTTTTAAACGTGCTTCTTTAATATGTTACTACAATTGCGTACGTAGTCTATTTTTATATTATATTTTAATGGTTCATTTTGTCGTTGAAATATTAAGTAGTAACTATTAAGTATAAACACATATCCATACATATCTTTAAATATCTGCTTTTTACTAAATGCATATGTATACACGGTACATACGATATACCAAAATAACATTTTTTCATTTTTATCTGTCTGTTTTTTACGGTTAATCTTTGGAACGGCTGGACCGATTTTGACGGTACTTATAGCTACTTAGACTGGAAGAAAGCTGATGTAATAAGGAGTTACTTAGGCTTTTTTTATGGTATATGTTGGCGGATGAGCATATGGGTCACCTCATGGTAAGTGGTCACCATTACCCATAGAAAATTACGCTGTAAGAAATATTAATTATTCCTTAAATGCCACTAACCTTAGGAACGAAGACATTATGTCCCTTGTGCCTGTAGTTACACTGACTGGCACCCTTCAAACCGGAACACAACAATACTGAGTACAGTTGTTTAGCGGTAGAATAACGGATGTGTGGGTGGTACCTACCCAGACGGGCTTGCACAAAGCCCTACCACCAAGTCAAGCCAAGCCAAGGCTACAAGAACTTTTACACATAGTAGGCTATTTAAGATTTGGGAGATATATTATCCAGCCGTATATTTACTTTCAAAAGAAATATTACCTTTATATAAATATGGTACGGACCATCCTGAATCAAAACAGTGTTTATAATATTGTACTATGATGAACATCTGGGTTTCATTTCAATATATGTATTTTACATATAAACATAACAAAAGTTATATCCTATTGAATAAATAAACTGAAGAGCGAATATGTCGATTGATGATTGAAGATTTGTTCATTCATTCCGCGTTAACGAATGTATTGTAATCTGCGTTTTGAATGAAATTGTCTAATATGTAATCCATCAACAATTTTTTTATGGGCATGTTATAGGGGGCAATATGCAGGAGGCTCAACTGATGGAAAGTGATTACCACCGCCCATGGACATCTATAACACCAGGGGGATTGCAGGTGCGTGCAGGAGTACGCTCCATTCTTGAGGGTTCCGATGTCGTACCGGTTCGGAAAAACCGCCGGCGAAAACTGGTTCCACAGAGTGGTTGTGCGAGGTAGAAAGTGTCTTAAAAATCGCGCTGTTGAGGATTTTCGGACATCAAGGTGGTGCGGTTGAAACTTAGAATTTTGGCGAGATGTCCGAAGGTGAAATTCAGCAGCCGGGATTTATCCGAACAATTACTCGGAACATTCCCCGTGAAAAATTCGGTAGAAGATGCAGAGTGATCCAACATCTCTACGCAAAACCAGAGGATCAATGAGATCGGAAAGGGCTTGATCGTTGATAACTCGAGCCGCTCTACGTTGGATGCGGTCAAATGGAAGAAGCTGTTACTGGGGAGCACCCGCCCAGAGGTGAGAGCAGTACTCCATGTGAGGCCGAATTTTAGGCGATGGGCCGACGTGAAATACTGTCTCGCCTTGCTGAGCACACCCAGCTTTTTTGAAGCTAATTTGGCTTTGCCTTCCAATTGACCGCGGAACTGAACGAGGCTCGAAATATGAACGCCAAGTATTCCGATACTACCTGTAGCGGCTATCGGATTGAACTCAAATCGTGGAGATACGACAAATGGTGTTTTTTTAGCGGTTAACGCGCAAACTTGCGTCTTTTTGGGGTTGAAATGGACTAGATTTAGCCGGCCCCAATTCGAGACTTCGTTTAATGAAGACTCGATTTCAGACACAAGTTTGTTCCGGTTCTCTTCGACGTTTTCCCGAGAAATATTAGCGCGGCCGGTGTATAAGGTGTCAACGGTACTGTCGTCTGCATAGCAATGAATGTTTCCGATTTGCAACAAATCATTGATATGCAGAAGAAACAGAGTGGGTGATAGAACGCAGCCTTGTGGAACACCAGCATTGACGAATTTTAAGTCAGAGCATGCACCGTCGACAACGACCTAAATGCTCCGATATGCCAAAAAGCTGGTAATCCAATTGCATAATTTCCCGGGAAGCCCATAGAAAGGAAGCTTCGAAAGAAGCGCTTTGTGCCATACGCGATCGAAGGCCTTCGCTATATCCAAGCTGGCTGCTAATGCCTCCCCCTTGCTCTCAACTGCTTCGGCCCACCTGTGAGTAAGGTAAACTAGAAGATCACCGGCTGAGCGATCCCGCAGATACCGCAGGAGCTGGCAGTTTATAAGGGACTCCATTATCTTGGAGATCAAGGAGGTGATGGCTATATGCCTATAATTGGACGGGTCTGAGCGGTTGCCTTTTTTAGGGATCGGATGCACCAAAGCTGTCTTCCAGGAATTCGGGACGACGCCTAATGTGTAGGATTGCCGGAAAAGACGCGTTAAGACCGGTGCCAACTCGGGAGCACATGTCCGTAGCATGATTGGAGGGATACCATAGGGTCCGCTCGACTTATGAATGTCCAAGGAAAGGAGTGCTTTACGAACTGCACTTTGCCGGAATTTAACCTCCGACATCGTGGTATCACACCGCGGAATTGTTGGTGGAGATTTTCCTTGGTCATCCAGAGTCGAGTTTGACGCGAAGAGAGAGCCTAAAAGATCAGCTTTCTCTTTCGCGGTATGGGCCAATGACTCACCGTCCCTGTGCAGGGATGGAAAAGAGAGCTGACAGAAATTCCCTAAGAGAGAGACCAGAACGCTCGTGTTCCTGAAGGGAGACGCGCCAGTCTCTCGCCAATTCTGCCAATGTACTCCGTCTTCGCGCCTTCAATCACGTTTTTGAGGGACCTAGAGACAGAGTTATATTCCTTTTTGAATGCGCTGGTATTTACATCACGAGACGCAGTTGCATTAGCCCAGGTTTGATAGCGTTCCCACTTTCGGCGTGATGCCGTTTTGCAGAAGCGACCAAACCAAGGCTGGGACTTGCCACCGATGGGTACTGCAGAGTAAGGAATGAATAGTTCCATACCCTGAAGCACCACATCGGCAACAGAGTCAGCAGCAGCGTTCGTATCATCCGGCGACAAACAAACCTGCCCCCATGTGTAAGATGCAAAAAAAGACTGCATCCCATCCCAATCTGCTGACTTGTAGTGCCATACTCGGCGGCACCCAACAAAGCGAGGCCGTGAGTACAGCACAACCGGCACTGTACTCCGGACGAGACAGTGGTCCGATGAGCCCAGAAGGGGATCGACGATAACCTGATAGCCATCCGGATGCGAAGTCAGCAGAAGGTCCAACAGGGCAGGTGTATGATCCTCGACATCCGGAATTCGCGTTGGCGAGTTGACCAGTTGTGTCAGATCATATGCTAGAGCGAAGTCCCGAACAGATCTATCCGCATGATCGGTGGTGCGTGAGCCGAGCCATTCTGCGTGGTGGGCATTAAAGTCACCCAGAATAATGATCTCTGCTGATGGAATCTGCTGCAGCACGTAATCTGTAGCCATTTGGACGTGCTCAACTAGTCGGTCGGTTTTGGCATTACCGCTATGGGACCCATAAAGGCACGCATAGATTCGCGGATGGTCATCGCAGTCTACTCGCAGCCAGATAAATGTCCTTCAAGACTGCTGAGGCGTCGAGAACAGATATAATCTCTGACGTAAATGCATACCCCAGCTCGTGGTACAAAGGAATGGTCCAATTTGTACCCAGGGTAGGAAAGAAAAGTCGTATCGGAAGTAGAAGATACAGGATGGGCCAGAAAGGCGTACGAATTTCAAAATCGCATTACTCTTGACCGGAACGCGGGAGCGGGGTGTGGGTAGCGGGGATAGGTAGCCTGCTTCTCGGAAATCAGTCGCCATGGAGCGTTTCACCGGTGAGCAGCGTGCGTTTTGTGTAAAAGCGTATTACAAAAATGGCGAATCGTGCACTATTGCGCGAATTCTATTTCGCTCTAACTTTAGATTACATGATTTAAACCAATGTCCAAGTGAAAGTGTGATCAGATCGTGGGTTAGAAAGTTTGAGTCTTCGGGTTCGACGTTAAATGAAAAACCTGCGGGACGAACAAGGACAGTAAGAACGGAGGAGAATGTAAGCGAAGTCGTAGCGTCGGTCCGGCGCGATCCCCAGCAGTCGTCGCGAAAGAGATCAGCTGAGCTCGCCATATCAAGAACATCATTGAGGCGTATTTTGACAAAAGATCTTAAATTACACCCGTATAAGCTACAATTAGTCCAGGAATTAAAGCCAAATGACCACCATTTACGTCTTGCATTTTCCGAAACAATGTTAGAGCGTTTTCAAAGTTTAAACAATATTCTCTTTTCGGATGAAGCTCATTTCCATTTGTGTGGATTTGTCAATAAACAAAATTGTCGATATTGGGCCGAAGAAAATCCCCAATTAAAACATCAAAGACCTTTGCATTCGCTTAAAGTTACAGTTTGGGCTGCCATGTCGGCTCAAGGAATCATCGGACCCCATTTCTTCGAAAATGAGGGAGGCCATACAGTAACAGTAAATTCCGATCGCTACACAGCAATGCTACGTAACTTTTTCTTTCCCCAACTGCATAATTTTGAAGCTTACAACAGTAGAACCTGGTTTCAACAAGATGGGGCGACATCCCATACATCTAATGAGTCTATGGCAGTCGTTAACGAAGTGTTTAATGGAAAACTGATATCGCGTCGAGGGGACATTCCGTGGCCTCCCCGGAGCCCAGATCTCACGCCACTGGAGTTTTTTCTCTGGGGATACATGAAGAGTCGCGTTTATGCTAATAAACCGACGTCGATTGCCCAGCTCAAAGAAAACATTCGCGAGGAAATGTCCGCTATCCCACGAGCGATGTGCCAGAAAGTTTTCACAAATTTGAGGAATAGATTGGAAGAGTGTAAACGTGAAGAGGGCAAACACCTAAATGATGTTATCTTTAAAAAATAAAATTCCCATTTGTTCTTTTTATAATAAATATATTTTTTATTTCCTGAGCTTGGTATTTTTTTTTATATGATGTTTTCTTATCCGCTTAACTTTATGGCCCACCCTGTATCTGGGTCTCGGTTAGAAAGAGCAAGGCCGGCTTTGCCGTTTCCAGATGGTAGTGAACGGCGTTGAGGTTGGAGTTGAGTCCCCTTATGTTGCAGAAGTCCACAGCGAGGGTGGTAGGGGTTGCCTTATGATGCCTGCTCCGCTTGCCCCGAACAGTGGCGAGCGCAAAATTGCCTCCCCCAGAATTCAGAGGGCAGCCTGGGCATCCCTGCTCAGGTGGTGTATGTCCTGAGCATGGATGTCCAGAGAGGGATTCTGATGGTACCCTCCTGGGGTAATTGAACCAAATTCTGCACAACCATCAAGTATTGTGGGGGAGCGGGATTGGGCCTCCGGAACTCTCACTTACCGGACGAAAAGCGGTAGCATAGCTACCACTTTACGCCGATTTTAAGTGAGAGAGTGGTACTTCCCCGGGCGTACCGGCCCATTCGGCTGTAACCCGAAGGTATACAGCGTGGACCTGCCACTTAAAAATCGGTATTTTCTAAAATAGAGGAGATACGATAAATCGTAATTTTTTAGCGATTAACGCGCCAACATATTATTCAATACAAGACTTTATACATAGATGATAAAAAAGCGTGGAGTTAATACCTGTTGACTTCCAGGCAGGATATATTAATTTAAATAATTGTATTTAACTAACATGACTTTGTACTTTTTAAATGTTATAAAAGAGTAACTACTGAGTTTCTTGCCGCTACTTCTCGGTAGAATACTTTCCGAACCGGTGGTAACTTTTAACAATTAAGTTATAGTAAAATGACGATTCAAAAGTGCTTGTAAAAGCCTACTTGGTTAAGTCGGTCCCGTTCCGATACTTTTTTTAATGTAGAATGTTGAATTTTTGGAGTATCCTAGTCAAATAGTGAATGTGGTTTTGTATATAAATGTTGTTTGAGTGTATGTACCGTATACATGTATAATACATTATACATACATACATATGGATTTAGTAAAAAGCTGTTTTTTATTATTACAATCAGGCACTCCAATAATATGGATATGTTTAGATGATATATGGATGGCTCAGTGGTTAGAACGCGTGCATCTTAACCGATGATAGCGGGTTCAAACCAAGGCAAGTATCGCAATATACATGTTCTTAATTTGTGTTTATAATTCATCTCGTGAGGAAATCTGCATGTGTCTAATTTCATCGAAATTCTGCCACACGTGCATTCCACCAACCCGCATTGGAACAGTGTAGTGGTATATGTTCCAAAGCTTCTCCTTAATGGAAGAGGAGGCCTTATCCCAGCAGTGGGAAATTTACAGGCTGTTACTTTACTTTTTACTTTATATAATATGTAACATGAAAAATAAAGTGTCAATTATTGTAATCAGTGTATATTATGAGTTTAAAAATGGTTATTTACCAACGAAAGTTGAAAATAATACTTAATTTATTCAAAAATCCATAAATAAAAATGCATTTCTTTAAATATTTGTCACGTGACACAGAACGCTCCTGATTGGTCGGGCTTATGATGAAGTCACTTGCTCGTTAACCTTGATTTTCTACTATATGTACCACAGATGAAAATACAGGCAAGTGATGTCACCGACCCCTTTGCTGCGTCATACTGTCCAAGAAGCGTTTTTGCGCGCTATTTAAATATGTTTTTTTTAATATGATATTTTTCGGCAATTATGTACTAGAAATAAAAAAAATAAACTTCTACTGGGTTCCTTAACTTCTATTAAATTATATAAAATAGATTTAAAAACCTCATAGCACAATTGTCAAAAATATGTCATCTCTTTCTAATATTTGGGATTTAAAAGGGACGAGAAGTATTTTAGCATTAACATATGCATTTAGATATTCTCTCAGACTGAGTCCTTGTGACGCATCAGACGAATCGCATAAATATCAAAAATATTTGTTTTCGCTACGGTTTTCATTGCCGCATCAAATTTTTATCACGTCGTAATCGAAAACAAACCATTTACGCGAGATATATTGACTGTCGGCGAAGATTTATCCTGTTTGTTTACAGCATCTGCTAGTTGGGGTGGCAATGATTTCTGACAAAGTATTAAAAGACTTTATCTAAGAGTAAGTGAATTTTGATTATATTATATTATTAAATTACGAAGTGATGAACCGCTGGGGAAAACGCGTTCTAGAGTGGAGACCGCGTCTCGGCAAACGTAGTGTAGGACGTCCTCGGGCACGGTGGAGTGACGATATACGCAAGGCGGCAGGCAGGAGCTGGATGCGAGTAGCCAGAGAAAGACCACAGTGGCGTGCACTTGAAGAGGCCTATATCCAACAGTGGACGGGTATGAGCTAATGATGATGCTGATGATGATGAAGTGAATTTTGATCTGAACCCCGATGGCTCAGTGGTTAGAACGCGTGCATCTTAACCGGTGAATGTGGTTTCAAACCCAGGCAAGTACCACTGAATGTGCTAAATTTGTGTTTTTAATTCATCGCGTACTCGTCGAAGGAAAACATCGTGAGGTAACTTGCTTGTCTAATTTCATTGAAATTCTGCCATCGGAACAGCGTGGTAGAAATGTAGCCTATGTCCTTCCTTGAAGTTTAAGCTTTGCTTCAGACCAAATTTAATCAAATTCGGTCCATTATTTTGGTTGTTAAAGAGCAACAGAGTTACTTTCACATTTATAATATTAATAGAAATATATACCAAATTAGTAAAAAAACCAAATATATGTTTTTATATAGGATTTAGATATGTTCCAAACGCTCTCCTTTATGGAAGAGGAAGCCTTATTCCAGCAGTGGGAAATTTACAGGCTATTACTTTACTTTACTTAGTAAAAAAAATGTTAAATAGTCTCTGCCTAAATCTACTTGTCTCTGATTTTTAACAGTTCGACAAATTACATAGCATATAGTTACCGTTAAATAAATTATTAACTTAATTATTACAATACTGCAGTTTTATAATCAAACTAATTGAATAAGTTTATATCACTTATTAATGCCACAGCATTCAAAATGCCAAATTAAAAAATATGTATTATAGAACACCTGTGTAAAAGGTTTACATGTAATTAATGAGTTTATAGTACACTTTGGAAAGAAATGATTGCCTCGGAACTATTTTTTTCTTAAATTAAATATATATAAATTACAAATTTTGTACAAACAAAAAGACCCGCTGAGTTTCTTTCGCCGTTTCTTCTCGGGTCAGGGTGTTTCTATTTCCGAAACGTTGGTAGAGTTTAATTTGCCAATAAATAAGTTTAATTCTTCTATATTGAACAAGGAAATCAATTTTGTTTGATTTAGGATTTATCCTCTTTATTTTTTACGTCTGGCAACACTAACCGAACAGCGAGGCACATAAAGTCGTTTACATAAGTAACTGCGATTTGTTTTTCTGTGTTTCTTATAGACGTTTTAAATTTCTTAGCGTTCCTTTGAACGGCCTCTTTTAACTTCAAAGTAAATTAAAATATTTAGTGTATATGTTTTTATTGATAATTAAGAATTTGTGTTGTTTTTTTATATCCCGTGATAGCATTGAATATTCGCGTGGTAACTTATCAGTACAGTACAGTACACAGGAAAAGTCTCCCACTAATGAGAGTGTATGGAACATATCCATCCATCCACCATGCTGATCCAATGCGGCTTGATGGAATACACATGTGTCAGAATTTCGATGAAATTACACACATGCATGTTTCCTCACGATGTTTTCCTTAATCGCGGAGCATGAGATGAATTATAAACACAAATTAAGCACATGTATATGTGTGGTGTATGTGGTGCTTTCCTGGGCTTGAACCTGAAAACATCGGTGAAGGTGCACGCGTTCTAATCACTGGGCCATCTCACCTCATAAAATTATCATTTAATGTTAAAAATACCCGCTGTCCTGTCGACTTCATCACATGTGCAGCTATAATACTTCAACTAAAGAATTGAGGAATTAAATTGATCTTAATTGAAGGATAATGGAATCCGCTGCTGAAGCCCAGTAAACTTTTAGTGCAATTAGTAGTTAAATCAATAAAAAAAATCAAATATTCTTTATCCTTAAAGGCCGGCAACGCACCTGCAAGCTCACCTCACCTACAGAACACATCAATACTGAGTACTGTTATTTGGCGTTAGAATAACTGATGAGTGGGTGGTACCTATCCAGGCGGGCTTGCACAAAGCCCTACCACCAAGTAAATTTATAATATCAGTATAGATTGCTACTTATAGGTGGGATAATAGATGTGGCACCTACACACACAGCATTACCATCAAGTATTTGAAGATTAAATGCCTCGTCTATATTCTGCTGAGAAAATCACCAGCGCCTCACGAGTGTTGTCAATCACACATCATAAATCTCTGAAGGTTGAAAGCTTCCCGATCATTGTTCGGTAATTGTCGGCTTTTAAAACGAACGTTTCTTATGATAATGGAAACCTCTTTGATATTTCTTCATTAGAGCTTTCCTTTTATCTTTCAAACGCGTGCATTAATAACGGTTATTTTTTATAAACAAGCTACCCACAAGTAGTGCTACACTTTTGTGGTTAATTTGTTTCTGATCGAAGGTCGAGTTATGATAACATTCCTTATAGCATTGACTTAATACATAAAATATATTGAAATCTCTTAGTTTAGAGATTTGATGCTGGCCGGCGAGAATCATGTTAGAAAAACAAGAAATGTCAGCTGGCAGAAAGAGAAGGCTGACGGATGGTGTCAGGGTTAATAAAAGACATTGTAACAAACCAATATACGATTCCAGCTATAGTTTTGTTGTATCCATTCCCTGAATGAGTATGTCGAAGATGACCCTTAACCAAATAATCTTGCCGGCTCTCCTTTATATATATAAAGATTTACTTGGTGCTATTGCGCACAAGATTGTATTGATAAAGATAAAAAAGCGTGGACGTCCGCGTCCACGACTGTTCTCAAGTTGTCCAGAACAAATCTTATTGATTTATAATTTATTTTTGTACAGCGATCTATCGAAGCGTCACTCACCACGGTGTCCATTCTTATAGGACAGCTTAAGGGGGAGAGCTTTATTTCCCAGTTGAATCGCATTTCTGATCTGAACAAAACTGTACCAAACCTTCTGTAAATGGACCAATAACAATCGAAAAATCAAAATGAAAATAAACTTCATTCTAATTCTTTTACAAGCACTTTTGAATCGTCATTTAACAATTAAGTGAAGCTACCACCGGTTCGGAAAGTAGATTCTACTAAGAGGAACCGGTAAGAAACACAGTAGTTACATACTCTTTTCAACATTTAAAAAATGCATTAATCATTGTATATTAGTTAAATACAATTAGATATGTACGTATGTATATTATATAAGAATGCTAGCTGCGTTTCCCCGTTGTATCGCAATTCCGATCCTCTGGGCGAGAAACGAACCAGCACTCCTGTCACCAGTGTTATATTATTATTTATTTATTATACATAACGAGTTTATTTATTTACTTGGTGGCAGGGCTTTGTGCAAACCCGTCTGGGTAGGTACCACCCACTCATCAGTTATTCTACCGCCAAATAACAGTACTCAGTATTGTTGTGTTCCGGTCTGAAGGGTGAGTGAGCAAGTGTAACTAGAGGCACAAGGGACATAACATCTTAGTTCCCAAGGTTGGTGGCACATTGACGATGTAAGGAATAGTTAATATTTCTTACAGCGTCATTGTCTGTGGGTGATGGAGACCACTTACCATCAGGTGGCCCATATGCTCGTCCGCCAACATATACTATAAAAAAAAATCTCGCCTCAGAAACCTTTACACCATAGTCTAACTCAGGCTACTGAGAATTTAACGTCTGTACCTACACTGATGGATCAGAGTCTCAGGATCTGCATTAGTCAAGGTAATTTGAATCATAAATAACAAAAATAGACTATTAAAATCGACCGCAAATACGCAAGATCGTTTGTGAGTAAAATCCCGTTATATTTCAATATAAACAAACCTATCCTTTGTTTGAAACCCACGCGGTTGTAAATTTCACCCAGAGGTACAGCGGACTCCTGTTTATATGCGTTATTTTGGAGCGAAAACCACCGAACGTAATTCGATACAGGATTCACTTGGTGGTGCGTTGAAAATAACTCAAACTCAACTCAGATTGCTTTATTCAATATAGAAGTATTACAGTCTCTTATTGATAATCAATTGAAACACTACCACCGGTTCGGAAGAGAAAATACCCTGACCTGAGAAGAACCGGCAGAAGAAACTCAGCGGGTTTTTTTGTCTCAAGTATTATATAAACAATTTAAACGAAATGAAATAGCCATTAGGCGATCTTTTCATTCCCAAGGTGTGCTATCAATCGTAAACTCATTAATTGTATAATAACCTTTTGCACACAAGCGTTCCTTTATAAATTTTTTTAATTTGGCAACATAGGCATTTTGAACGCTTTCTGGGATCCTGTTGTAAAACCGTATACATTGCCCCACAAAAGAGTTACTGACTATGCAGTCGAGCAACAGGAGTAATAAGTTTGTGTTTGTTCCTTGTACCAATGCTATGAGTATCACATTTTTGGCTTCAGCTTATTCCGCAGCGGCACCTGCTCTTAACATTGTTTTTCGGATATGAGATGGGGCCGTCTTCGTTCCCAGGGAACCAATGTTAATCCATCAGGTCTCTTACATCATCATTTGGCTTTTCTCCTGTTATAGTCGGAATGGAGTATACATTGGCACATTCGCAGAATTTTAATTAAGTGTTACAAGAGTAACCTTAGCCTTCAATACGGTGTTATGACATTTGATTCTATATCAATTTCGACGACCTCCGTGGTCGAGTGGCGTGTACACCGGTTTTACGGGTACGCCACTCTGAGGTCCTGGGTTCGATTCCCGGCTGAGTCAATGATTGTCATTAGTATTCTACGTTGTCTTGGGTCTGGGTGTTTGTGGTACCGTCGTTACTTCTGATTTTCCATAACACAAGTGCTTTAGCTACTTACATTGGGATCAGAGTAATGTATTTAAAAAAAAAAAAATTTAGATCACATTACTATTGTATATTATGTTATAGCGGGGCTATTGAATTTACTTTATTATATACAACTATTATTGTAATTAATTGATCAATAATTTGTAATAATGTAATTAATCTTATTTTATATGGCATAGCATTTAATACTGGCATGTAACACTACTTCTTATTTCAAATATGATTGAGCTGTCATTAGAAAACAATTGGACGATAGCGAGACTTGTTTGACTCTTTGAACAAAAGATAGAAAGGTTGGAGCATCATTGTAAAACGGTAATATTATTTTGGCCATCCCGAACTACTGGAATTACATAAGATTGTTTATCACTTGACACTCATACGTAATAATACTTGTGAGTGCACTTAGTAATCAAATGTAAGGCCCTAATTTCAACCGACTTCTAAAAAAGAGGTTATCAGTTTGACATATATATATGTAACATTATTAAAATAGAATTATATTTGAGTTTGATAATCCGTTTACGTTTCCAAGCACGTGTGCTATTTCATAAGTGTATGTGCGTTTTTATGTTTGTATACAAATTTTTCGAAAATTATACGTCGAATTGAAATCCTAATTTTTAATCTTAGTTAGGAAACCTCAACTTAGGGACAGTGAGAGTTTCATTAAAATCGGTCTAGTAGTTTATGTCCGTATGAATAATCTTTTTTTTTAAATATTACTTTAGTCGTTGAATTAACAACATTAAATGCTTAAATATATATACAAATATGAACTAAAACTAGTTACTGTATAAATCTTGACCGCGTGGAATGGTGGCAAGAATGCTAGCAGCATTTCCCGGTTGAATCGCAATTCAGATCCTCTGGGCAAAAAACGAACCAGCCCTCCTGTCACCAGTGGAGGCAATGAGGCGAGGTGTTATACTTTAGTCGTTTTTTTCCAGTCTTTACAAAAAATCGCTTCCTTATTTCTTAGTGCAGATTTTATTACCGATATTAAAATATATTACCGACATTTTTCTGCGGATACATTAAAATTTTATAATTATTTACGAATATCACAGAATGTTATAAAAAAGACACTTTATTACGCCAAATTTCGCGGTTTACGTTAAAACTATATTTAGAAACATTTTCAAAGTTACCAATCTATTCGCATTATATCTAATGCTAGTAGTTTAGCGGGTTTAGTAAATAATAACATCGGTTTAAATGATTTACACTTTCCTGTAATTAAATAATCAATAATTTTAACAAAACAACTGTAAAGTAAGTAAAGTAACAGCTCATAAATTTCCCACTGCTGGGATAAGGCCTACTCTTCCGTTAAGGAGAGGGTTTGGAACATATTCTAGCTATGGCAGAATTTCAATGAAATTAGACACATGCAGGTTTCCTCACGATGTTTTCCTTCACCGCCGAGCACGAGATGAATTATAAACACAAATTAAGCACATATATATAGTGGTGTTTCAATCATCGGTTAAGATGCACGCGTTCTAACCACTGGGCCATCTCAGCTCCAAAAACAACTGAGCCAAAACTAATTAACGGCGCAAGAGCGGACGCCATAGAAATTATTGATAAATTAATTACAATAACAATTGTATATAATAAAGTAAATTCAATAGCCCCTGCTATATTCATAATATGCGATAATAATGTGATATAAATTATGATATAGAATCAAATGTCATAACACCGTGTTGAAGGCTAAGGTTACTCTCGTAACATTTCGTATGACACGCGTCCCGACTCGACTACCCAACGTCCCGTTCACGGTAACGGGCCGGCAGTTGTCGCATGCGGCGCGGGCGACTTCCTAGATCGTCCAGAAGTCTTACCGCTATAGTAGACGCTCTCGGCTTCACTCGTGTTAGGGTTGTCATGTGTCAGGCAAGTTTACTTCATAACAAATTTGATCATTTCAATTGATCGGTTTGTTAGTAAAACAGCGGAACAGACAGAGTTATAGTACGACACAAATTAGATGTAGCAACGGAAAATGCAATGGTATGAAAATAAAACCAATCATTGCCGATTTACACGACCAATAGAAATAGCTCCCTATCGCGCCATTCGATGCTATTGGTCGCTATAGATTCCCGCGTCAGAGAAAGCAAGTGCATGTAAATCGACGCGTCTAATTGACGAATATATTAAGTCATATGATATTACAAGTTATTACGTTTGTGTAAAGATCATATTCGCATGAGAAATAAATAAGTATTGATAATTTGGGATGGCGTACTCGATTGGAATTTTGCCGATGCGACATCTAAGTTATGTCGTACTATACTTCAATATTTATAATAGTAATATAGAAATATAGATTAAAATATGAGCTGTGCCCGCTACTCTCTGCCAGTGGCGTAGCTATCGTAGGGAAGGTGGTGTAGTACACCAGGGCCCCGAACTACAGGGGGCCCTCTAAACTAAGCCTTAAGCTTCTAAAGCTAGAAAATCACGACCCTGCGCACAAGACTTCTTATTTGGTATCTATAATTTTAAAGGGTAATTTATAAGTTAAAGAGGAATGGGAAAGAGGGGGTGAAGGCCCAATTCTTTTTCTATGCACCGGGCCCCTTCCTCACCTAGGTACGCCACTGCTCTGTGTGCCTTTGAATTTAACAAAAAAGTTATTATTCAAGTCACAGATTTTACTATGACTTATTTTGTATTATGCAGCTTTTGTGATACTATCTCGTTGTTGGAAGGCGTCACGTCAGGTGACGGCGGAGTGGCGGCACGCGCGTGTCACGTTTAAGAGAAATGCACCAGAGGGGGCCTCGTCGCTGAAACAGCTATGTCTACCAGGCAACTTAAGGTAAAGGAAGGAAACGGATATGGAAAGAGCTTTATTATTATTTAATATATAATTTGACCTACCACCTACTTGGTGGTAGGACTTTGTGCAAGCCCGTCTGGGTAGGTACCACCCACTCATCAGTTATTCTACCGCCAAATAACAGTACTCAGTATTGTCATGTTCCGGTTTGAAGGGTGAGTGAGCCAGTGTAACTACAGGCACAAGGGACGTAACATCTTAGTTCCCAAGGTTGGTGGCGCATTGACGATGTAAGGATTAGTTAATATTTCTTACAGCGTCATTGTCTATGGGTGATGGTGACCACTTGCCATCGGGTGGCCCATATGCTCGTCCGCCAACCTATACCATTAAAAAAAATCTAATATAAAAGTAGCCTAATTTTTTTTCCATCAGCCAGTGAAAATCCCGTCAACATCGGTCCAGCTCAAGAGATTAGCCATAACAAACAGGCAAACATAGATATGAATTTAGTTTAAAACGGTTATTTTAATGTTTCAAACATACACTTGAATTTATTATATGCATGATGACAAAATATGGTTTAAATAATTTAAAAAAAAAACAGATTACTTAATTTATACTTCTGACAGGGAAGAAATTTGTCATTTCAAAGAAATATTCAATGCTTTATGTAATACTGTAATTATTATAAATAAACTAAGTGGCTTTATTTTCATTTATTTTCCTTATAATCTACTTCCCAACCGGTGTTAGCTTTACATTTAATATAGTTCTGTAAAATGACGATACAAAAGAGCTTGTAAAACTTTAATAAAGTATGTTCAGATTTTATTTGATATGAAAATAATGGAAGTTACTTTAATAAAGATAATTATTTGGTTAAGCATTTAGATGTGTCCAGTAATATTTAATTAGCTCGCCTGTTTGAAACATAAAGCAATATCTGACTTTGTCGTAATATAAAACAAAGCCGCTTACCGCTGTCTGTCCCTATGTATGCTTAGATGTATAAAATTACGCAACGGATTATGACGAGGCTTTTTTAATACATAGATTAATTTCAAGAGGAAGGTTTATATGTATAATACATGCACAATATAGTAGAGAATGACTGAAAAACTAAACATTGTAAGACATAATACATAAATGTGTAATAATCGCGAAAATTTAAGACAACATTATTGTAAGACATTCTGTAGTATATTTAGTATTAGCATTGCAACCGTGCGAAGCCGGGGCGGGGCGCTAGTATTATACATTAAATTATTTCGTAATAGATTCAGTAATTTATATGTATTTGTGTATAAGATATTTTAACGAAACGATATTTATGACTATTGTGAAATTATGTGAGTAACAAATAACAATGATGTTTTAGTAAACAGATATGTTATTAACGCGCAAAAAGTGAAGACTAGAAAACGTCCTAATTGGGACGTTTGCCTTTAGTCGTTTTACGTAGTAATACGTTATAATACATCATAATTACGTAGTAATACATTTTGCGTAATTAAAACATCTAGTTATCCCTTTTACTTATTGTTTTTATCAAGCTATCCTTTTTACTTTTAACGAAATGTAAAAATAAACTAAAATAAACGGTCCCCGGCGCGGCACACTTTTTTCTGTTGTTTAGTATGGATATAACATATCTGGTTATTAGAATATCATTGGTGAGTAACTATTTGATTTTATTTTATTGATATTGGCAACAATATGTCTAGATATACAAAAAAATAATAATCTGTATATTTATTAAGTACTGTGAAGGTAACTGTTAAATATTCATGAGTCAAATTAGACACTATACTAATATATTAGTAATACTCTCTCACCATAGTCATTTACAATTGGCTATTTGACAACGCGAAAAATAAATTGTGAATTATTGTAATCAGTGTATGTTATGAGTTTAAAAATGGTTATTTACTAACGAAACTTGAAAATAATACTTAATTTATTCAAAAATCAATAAATAAAAATACATTTTTTCAAATGTTTGTCACATGACACAAAACGCTCCTGATTGACCGGGCTTATGATGAAGTCACTTTCTTGTAAACCTTGCTTTTCTACTATATGTACCACAGATTAAAATACAGCAAAGTGACGTCACCGACCCCATTGCAGCGCCATATTGTACAAGTAGCGTTTTCGCGCGTTATTTAAATATGGAATTTTTAATATGATATTTTTCGGCAAATATGTACTTACTAGAAATAAAAACATCAACTTTTTTTGAGTTCCTTAACCTCTACTAAATAATATAAAATGGATTTTAAAAACCGGTCAAATATCCTATTCTCAAAGACAATTTTAAAAGCCATTTAATCGTGTGTGGGATAAAAATCATATACATCATTTAAACAAACATACGCCCTGTTCCGATCGAAGTAGAAATAAAGATAAAGCAACCTTAGACTTACGTCTAACCTTACTTACATTATTTTTTGAGTTTATGATGAATACATCATTATACAACATTTAACTATACACATTTATTTTTGTTTTACTTCCAAAATTTCGATACAAAAGTGAAATAGATTAAAAAAAGACAAGAACATAAAAAACTTTAATCAGAATATAAACAACTTCAATCATTTACAAATAAACCAAAATAGTTCTAACTTCGAAAATATCTTAACATAAAAAAATCACCGAATCACACATATTGAAGTAAATTACTTACTCAATTGAGCTTACAAGTCCAAATAAGATGCAAATAACACTTATAACAAATTACAAGTCGCGCCAATATTGACATTACTGTTCGCGCCCAAAAAGAAAGAATAATGACGGCTTGATACGATTTCGCTCGCTTTTGTTTTTTTTTTATTTTAATTTTAATTTTTAATTAAAATTTTAATTTTTTCCAGCCAGTTGCATAGTTAAAGGAATCTCCAAAATATATACTAATCAAGAACTGTTTGTAGTAAATCATAAAGCGGACTAATCAACAAAACACTTGTGATATTGAAAAGTAAGGTTTGTTTTCGTTGTTTCCTTTTGTCATTTGAATAGAGTTTGGAATAATCAAGCTTTCGACCAATGATAGCGCGTAAATTTGCTGTCAATCGTTTATTTGTCATATATGCTCTAGTGGTTCGATTACCTATAATACAAATATAATACCATACCATGAACAACACGATATTAAATCAAAAAGCATAGTTGAGAGCATGTTCCATAGAAAAACTAGATGTAATAAAATTCCGAAGACATTTTTGAATTTGCCGTTTCGTTAATTAAAATCGTTTGTAAAAAATACATTCGTAGAAAAAGCATATCATTCGATACAAGATTTTATAGATGATAAAAAAGCGTAGAGTTAATACCTGTTGACTTCCAAGCAGGATATATTAATTTAACTAACATGACTTTGTATTTTTTAAATGTTAAAAAAGAGTAACTACTGAGTTTCTTGCCGGTTCTTCTCGGTAGAATCTACTTTCCGAACCGGTTGTAGCTTCACTTAATTGTAAAATGACGATTCAAAAGTGATTGTTAAAGCCCACTTGAATAAAGTTTATTTTGATTTTGAAAAAAAATCAACTGTTTTACCAATAACATTATTATTGATTCCATTTGTGAAAAACAAATGGTGTTTTATGACCGCATATTAATTTTTAAGATAGCACACAAAAATATTTTTTAGGCGAAAACACAGATACGGAGATGTTTATACTATTTTAGACAAAATCATTCCAAATAAAAGACTAATATACTTTTAATCACCTATAATTCATAAATACATTTATTATAAACATGATGGAATTATTGCCATTATAAAATAATCAGTGTTACCATAAAGTACAGGTGTATCTAGTATTATTATGTAACAAGGTGTATTTTAATATGGCAACACAGATGGTATCCACTATCGCCTTATAAACTAGATGTTGACTTGTATTCACTTCTTTGCGATTAATTCTTCCAAGGCCTTCATTTCGGCTGAAAACAAACAATAAGATTATTAATAACTATAAATAACACAACAAATTAAATTAATAAAGTAAGTAATAAGTTCAAGAGCTGAAATGGCCCAGTGATTAGAACATGTGCATCTTAACCGATGATTGTGGGTTCAAACCCAGGCAAGCACCACTATATATATATATATATATATATATATGTATGTGCTTAATTTGTGTTTATAATTCATCTCATGCTCGGCGGTGAAGGAAAACATCGTGAGGAAACCTGCATATGTCTAAGTTCATCGAAATTCTGCCACATGTGCACTCCACCAACCCCCAATGGAACAGCGTGGTAGAATATGTTCCAAACCCTATCCTTAATGGAAGAGGAGGCCTTATCCCAGCAGTGGAAAATTTACAGGCTGTTACTTTAAGTTTTTCATACATTAGAATAAATATTGGAAGATTTTTGATGTTACTTGGCTAACTATGGTAATAATTTCTGAAAAAATTGTCAAAAGAAACTTTTGGTTTATCTGTCCTATCAGCTGTGAAATATAAAAAAATCATTCTTTACAGTGTCAAACATTTTGTTGCAATTTTATAACTTTATTTGTCTTGATGTCATACAATATTACAGAGCAAAATTTTATTACATACAAATTTTATAGAAGTTTTAATTTTATTTATAAAAGTAACGGTGTTAACAATTACAGCTTAATTAATTAACGAAAATGTGTCCTTCTCAACTATAAAATTAAGTATATAATATCATTGGTAAGTATTATTTTCTTTAATCTTCATATGACATTTATCTCACATACACAAGAGAACTTGTAAGCAATAATTTCACTTGTGTGGCGATAATTTAATTTAAGGTGGGCCTTAGTGAGTGATTAATACTATATCTAGTGAGATCATTATATAACACTAATTTTAATCATAAATAATCTTGATAACACTTAATAAGTTACCATAACCAAAAATTCTGCATATTATGCAGATAATATATACCAACTGTCAAGATAATTGTTTTTTTGAAGTGAAACAGTGATCTAACATCGAAGGTAAAAAAAATGAGAACAATTTTAATTATTATAATTTAGAATGTTAATTACTGTATATTTAGAACCAATAATTATTATTGGTCTACTGAATTTAAACATTAATTTTGTTAGTTGACTTATGAACCAAACAAGAATTTTATTATCTGTAGAAAAAGTATAAGTTTGGAGGGCTTTCAAAGAATATTCGATAGGTAAAAATAAAAATGGTTTCTAACTGATCACAAAGTTATATAAAATGTATATGTTAATTAATTTACAGCTAATAGTGACTTTGTCATAATTAGAGTATTTTCAACTGAAGAAAGGAGGTTTTATATACTAGTTTAAAATTATTGAAAAGTCACAAACCGGCAGCTGCTCTGGCCTTCTCTTCCTTCATCTTTGCGTCCCTGATAACCTTCTCCTTAGCTTCAATTTCACGAAGCTTGTTTTCCTTCTTTGACAGCCTGTTTTGGTGGAAGGCTCCGTAAAGGATACCAGCGGTAAGGAATGACCAACGACCAAACTGTAATGTTTTGATAATAACTTTATTTTTTTATTTCACAGATTTTGTATCTATCCAATATATTATACTATTTATTTAACCTTGATTATTTATGTCTGTCAAATCCGAAACTGAATCAAAATAATGAACATTTTCCCACTAAGTACACATACTAATGAAGTAGTAACGAGTGTTAAGCATAGCTATCACTTCAAAATAATAAAATTGATATGTTTTAGTTTTCTTGTAATGTGGCACTCCGTGCATATAAGAAGTTTAAGTGTAGGCCTATTATGCATTTAGCATTTTCTATTTAAGTATTAAGGATATAAATATTGAAAAGGGGTTCTGGAAACATGGAAAACCATATGAGGCACCTGAAGGTAAATTATTATCGCTGCTCAAAGACATTGGTGCCACAAGAAACAGTAACCACTTCTTACAATACCAATGTATACTAATCTTGGGAACTAAATGTACCTAGTGCTTGTAGTTATACTGTTTTATTCACCCTTTAAACTCTTAACAATATATAATAGTCCTTTCTCTTTTTTCTGTCTGTGATAAAGAGGCAAAGGCAAGAACCTACTTGCTAAATGATCAGGCTTAAATAAAATAATCTACATCATGATTTTATGAAACTAGCAAATTCACTAAAATTAATTTGATAAGCGTTTTTTAGGTGTTCTCATTACATTCTCATTTACTTAAGGTAAATTTTTATAAAAGGGACGTCTTAACTTATTACGTTAGTCGTAAGTAAAGTAGTTAGTCACTGATATTAATACTCAAATTTTGAAGTAAAACGCTATAATATTATACATATTAAAGACTTTTTTATTTTATTTTATGAAGTGAGGTTATTCAAAATTTCTTTGCAAATATTATAAACAACCCTATATTCTATATCATGTGATTTAATTGTTAGAAGTATATTATTAAGCCTTTACATACAATTCTTTTTTATAAAAAAGAAGTTTTTTTTTTAAATATCGAATGCAAGTTCAAAAACACTGTACTATTACATAATTTCAATTTATTAAATTTTAATAGTTAACTTACCCTGATCAATGGGGACACTTTTACGGGGGGGCCAAATGGAAGATCAGACATTTTTATAGTGTTTTAGGAATTTAAAACCCAAACAGGATTTTTTAATAAAACCTAAATTATTTTCCCTTCGCGAAGGTTATGGTGTGATAGTGTTACCACTAACTGTAACAATGCAACAAAATTACTATTACACAAAATATTAAATATAAAATTAGTTTTAATTTAAATATATTATTTTTAACTAATTTCAACATATTTAAATATTTTTACAAGATTAATGATGTTAATAGTAATAATGTTTGAAAAATTAAAATTTACATAATTTGAGAAGACAATAAATTATTTTTACATATGGCAATTCTAAAACAAAGCATCTGAGTTCTGCGATGACTTTGTCAGACATGAATGAAGACGTCACAATGAGTGTGACGTAAAAGCCATTTTCGTTCGTGTCATTCATTAAACGATTGATAATTTCGAATTTTCAATCAATCAGTCGACACTCGACAGTCGGCAATATGGCGTTAATGGTGTCGTTCGTGTCGGTAGCCGTTTCTATACTGTACACGCCGTTCCTGCTTCTTATTTTGTGTGTGATATTCTTGGCATCTATTGGAAAATCATTGGGTGTAAGGCGGCTTTATGTGAACATATTACTTAAACTTTTCGAGGTAAGTAGTGTACATGCATATTATATTAACAATTACTGATGCACCCTCATTTGGTGTCTCGAATTCTGATCATATTGTTTAAAGAAATCACATTAACACGGCTATTTATATGTAAGATGTAGTGTCGTTATTTTTGTTTTATCTGTGAGCAAAACGATGAAAAAAATTGTTGTTTACATGGCTTTTACTATGAATTTGATGTGTTATTGGTTATCAAGACATCCAAGGTTTTTTTTGTGTATCTAACACCTTTGGAGCTTAAAGTTTTACATACACACAATGTCAATAAAGATACAGCACAAAGCATATTAGTCATTGATAAACACTTGTTATTCGTTAACAAATTAATAGATTAGTATTAATTAAAACATTAATTGATATGTTTAACATATCTAATGCAAATTAAGAGACTACAAAACAACATAGCTCGTAATTTCATCAGACGTCTGATCGTTTAGCATTATTCGACAATATTATAATGATAGTGTAGAACAATATCTTTCAAAACACCTGTGTTCGCAAAGATAATTATATGCATTTATATTATTGATGCATAGTTGAACAATTAGTAACAAAATAGATTAAGTAATTATCTGTAATACAAAATGAGATCTATTTTGTTGTGGTAAACTGACCAGCTATGCAAATACATATTAATCTTAAGATAAGCTGCCATGTTTTAGAGGTTTTAATTAAGAATATGGAGCTACAGATTTTGGTCACCGTTTTCATTAGATATAGATGGGATCTCACATGGAGCAGTTATGTTAAATGACCAATCTATATTATTATTATATATGTGGAAGTGTCTGTCTGTGTGTCGTTCTTTAACGACCAAACTAATGAACCAAATATGAAGAGTTTTGGTGTGAAGCAAACTTGAACTCCAAGGCAGGACATAGGCTACTTTTGTGCCAAACAAACGATAGCCGATCCCTTAAAAGTGAACGAAGCTGGGGCAACTACTACTTTCATATTTGAGATGTCTGTGCTGCTGTGTAAAAAGTATATAAATACAATAATTATTTATTAAATTTTCAAATTAAGTTATATTATTGTGATGGGATTATGATTCTTATGACCCTTTAATCATAAGTGGTTTTGGTATATAATATAACATAAGTAGCTGTGCTATGTTTCCTTTATGTGTAGGCTATTGGAGTGACAAATATAATTATCATCGTGTATATCTCCTACAAATAAACAGTAAATAGATAACGTACTGTTTAAATTTGTTCAAAGGGTGATTAGCTCCTTAAAATGACGTATAAAGTCCATTACTAATATATAACAACAACAGCCTGTAAATTTCCCACTGCTGGGCTAAGGCCTCTGAGGAGAAGGGAGAAGAGGCCTTTGCTAATATATGTCGATAATACATACTGATTGTAATAATATAGAAACCTGTATAGAACTTATTAGTTAATCTACCGTCAAACTATGTCATACAGTTTTAACTATATTGAGTTTGGATTAAAATGTATGATTAATTATACATTATGAATACACAACAAAATGCATTTCATTATGTAAATACTGATACGTTGATTGTTATAGTTCATGGCCCTTTTGTTGTCGAATAAAGTTGAATAGTCCATCCTCAATAAGCAGGCTATTCAACATTAAAAAGAAATTGTTAACCGTTTGTTTGTTTCTGAGTTTAAAATGTTTAAATATACAAAATCTAGTTTTATATTCAATCCAAACTTAAATTAATCATAGGTCGAAAATTTTAAGAAGACTTTAGTTGAGGATTGCTCAACTGTGGGAAAATGACAATCTGTTAGTTAACTTACCAGTTATACTTGTAGTTTCTGTTACATATATAATACAAATATCAATATATATGTTACATATAAAACTTTGTAGATTTTGCATCTATATAATATTATAAATGTGAAAGTAACTCTATCTGTCGTTCTTTCACGACCAAACTGCTGAACTGAATTTGATGAAATTTGGTACGAAGCAAATTTTAACTCTAAGCAAGGACATAGGTTACTTATTTTGCCTGAAACATGATAACCAACACCATAAACGCGCGTGAAGCCGTGAAGTGAAGCCCTATCAACTTACTCCTTACATCGTCAATGTGCTACCAACCCTGGGGACTAAGACATTATGTCCCTTGTGCCTGTGGTTACACTGGCTCACTCACCCTTCAAACCGGTACACAAAAATACTGAATACTGTTATTTGGCGGTAGAATAACTGATGAGTGGGTGGTACCTACCCAGACGGGCTTGCACAAAGCCCTACCACCAAGTAAAAAAAGGATATCCAAAACAACTATTAAATGTTGAGGCATATTTGCCATTCAAGGAATGGTAAGAATCCCTTTCAACCGATATCTGATCTATGGGTGGTGGTGACCACTTATTATCGTAACCAGCTAATTTGATAGCACGTTCATCTTCCTGTAACACAAAAAGTCTGGATCACTAGTGAGATCCCTTGGTGATTGGTCCGTTGGTTCTTTTTTGACCGGTCAATCGTTTTTCCAATCGAAGGCGTAGTTGGATAAACAAACAAAAGTAACCTTGAATGGACGTGACGTTAAATTTAACTCAAATAATGACGTATATGATAAGTTTTACTCGATTTTTTTTTTTTTGTTTATAATGACGTACCGTTCGAGCCTTAACAAGCCTCAGGTGAGTCATGCTTGCAACCTGCAAACAAGAATTCCCACCGCTGGGCGAAGGCTTTCACTCTCTTTGAGGAGGTTTGGAACATATTCCATTACGCTGTTCCAATGCGGGTTGGCGAAATACACATGTGGCAGAATTTCTATGAAATTAGACACATGCAGGTTTCCTCACGATGTTTTCCTTAACCGAGCACGAGATGAATTATGAACACAAATTAAGCACATATTATATAGTGGTGCTTGCCTGGGTTTGAACCCGTAAATATCGGTTAAGATGCACGCGTTCTAACCACTGGTCCATCTCGGCTTCGTTCTATATTGAATAAATATTTTTGACATTGACTTCGATAATCATGGAATTTTTTTATACAAGTGTACGCAATTGTATATTATAAACAAAAATCTTTCACTCTTGTCTATGATAATATATGTCTAATTATTCTATTTGTGAGTCGAGATGGCCCAGTGGTTAGAACGCGTGCATCTTAACCGATGATTGGGCGTTCAAACCCAGACAAGCACCGTAGTTTCATGTGATTAATTTGTCTTTATAATTCATCTCGTGCTCAGCGGTGAAGGAAAACATCGTGAGGAAACCTGCATGTGACAAATTCCATAGAAATTCTGCCACATGTGTATTTCACCAATCCGCATTGGAACAGCGTAGTGGAATATGTTCCAAACCTTCTCCTCAAAGGAAGAGGAGGCCTTTAGCCCAGCAGTGGGAATTTACAGGCTGTTGTTGTTGTTGTTATATAAGAAAACCTCATAAACATAGTTTTATAACGGCCTCCTTGGTCGAGTTGTGTGTATACCGGTTTTCATGGGTACGTCACTCCAAGCCTATGTAGAAGAAGTTCTATGTTGTCTCGGGTCTGGGTGTTTGTGGTACCGTCGTTACTTCTGACTTTCCATAACACAAGTGCATCAGCTACTTACATTGGGATCAGAGTAATGTATGTGATGTTGTCCATTATGTATTTATAATTTATTTTTGTTTCTGAGTTACGATTAATTTACACAAATGTCAGATAGGGTATCTATAAGAACGAAAGCCCCCCCTAGTAATAATTATAATTGTATTCTGAATGATAACATTAATTGTTATCAGCGAATTACAAAATTAACGTTTTTTATCGCGTATAACTTTTATCGGTTAATGTATTTTTTGTTCTTGATTGAATTAATCGATAAAAAATCTAATTATTTATTGGATTTTATCGAGACGAGTGACCCATCAAGGTCTGCAGACGTAACAGCGTCGGAGACACGGTATTATGTAATACTTGTGCGTTGAAAACTTTCCTTTAATAAAATTTTACTGACTGAGATTTTATTGTTTGAACTAAAATGACCCAGTGGTTAGATTACGTGAATTTTAACCGATGATTTCGGGTTCAAACCCAGGCAAGCACCGCTGTATATATGTGCTTGGTTTGTATTTATAAGTCATTTCATCTCTCCTCGGCGGTGGAGAAAACATCGCGAGGAAACCTGCATGTGTCTTATTTCATCCACATGTGCATGTGCATTCCACATTTATCGAGGCCTTAGCCCAGCAGTGGGAAATTTACAGGCTGTTACTTTTTAATTCTTTTTTATTGACATACTAGCGCCCTAGCGGTTTCGCACAGGCAATACTGATACTAAATATACTACAGAATTTGTTTATTTACGACATCACATTGGAAATTTGTAAAATGATCAGTGTCCTTTACTATATTGTTCATATGTTATATACAAAAACCTTCTTCTCGAATCCCTCTATCTATTAAAAAAAACGCATCAAAATTCGTTTCGTTGTTTTAAATATTAAGCATACATAGGGATATAGGGACAGAGAAAGTGACTTTGTTTCATACTATGTAAAGATTAATAATAAATATTTTAAGAGACTGTTAAATAATTGAAATTGATAATAATAAGTATTAGTGGCCAGTACACGCTCGTTTATAATAAAGACATATTAATACTTTTTACTAGAGAATAAGTTTTACATATGAAAAGTATTTGAAAACCCGAAGCTATGAATCTAATCAAATCACTGCAAGACCTCACACACACACACACACACGTGTTTTCAAACACGATACGTCCCCCCCCCCCCCTAAATACAGCTCATGTTCAGCAATTAAGACTGCCTCGCCCTGCGTGTTCTAATCTTATATTTACGTCATAAAAATCTGACAAAAGCGTTGTGTACGAAATCACAATCGAAACGACTACGTCTTATCGCGATCCGTTAAGTCGTTTCTGATAAAACTTAACAGATAAACGACGAAGCCAATTTTGTCAAGTACTAGTAGTCGCTCACGGCTTCACCCGTGTTTTGGACTGTTGGTTGTGATGTGTTAGGCAATGAAATCAAATAAGAATAAACTTTATTCAAGTAGGCTTTTACAAGCACTTTTAAATCGTCATTTTACAATTAAGTGAAGCTACCACCGGTTCGGAAAGTAGATTCTACCGAGAAGAACCGGCAGGACACTCAGTAGTTATTCTTTTTTAGCATTTAGAAAATACAAAGTCATGTAAGTTAATACAATTATTTAAAATAATATATCCTGCTTGGAAGTCAACAGGTATTAGCTCCACGCTTTTTTTATCATCTATAAAATCTTGTATCGAATAATATGCTTTTTCTACCAATGTATTTTTTACAAACGATTCGAATTTACTAAACGGCAAAGTTAAAAATGTCCGCGGAATTTTATTTTAGAAGCGGATACCCTGCCCCATGAAGGATTTATTGTAATTGAAAGTAGCCTATGTCCCTTCTTGGATTTCATACCAAATTACATGGAAATCGGTTCAGCGGTTTGGTCGTGAATCAGCAACAGACAGACAGACACACAGACAGAGTTATCTTCACATTTATAATATTATATATAATATAGATAGTGTTACGCCTTTGATTTGAATTTAATTATTTATGTGATTCAAGTAAACACTTGATGAATCAAGTTTGTGTAATATGTTGAAACATATGATTACCATTGGACGTTTAAATACAATGGAACCTTTTTTAATAGTGGACAATATAGTTAAGAAATACGGATAATTTTACAAGTTTCCAATGTGATGTCGTAAATAACTTATACTTGGTGGTAGGGCTTTGTGCAAGCCCGTCTGGGTAGGTACCACCCACTTATCAGTTATTCTACCGCCAAACAACAGTACTCAGTATTGTTGTGTTCCGGTTTGAAGGGTGAGCGAGCCAGTGTAACTACAGGCACAAAGGACATAGCATCTTAGTTCCCAAGATTGGTGACACATTGAAGGTGTAAGGAATAGTTAATATTTCTTAAAGCGTCATTGTCTATGGGTGATGGTGACCACTTACCATCAGATGGCCCATATGCTCGTCCGCCAACCTATAACATAAAAAATAAATAAACAAATTCTCTAGTATATTTAGTATCAGTATTGCACCCGTGCAAAGCCGGGGCGGGTCGTTGGTACTTGAAGAAATTACTTTGATTATTAAATTGCTTGAGTGCTCAAACGAATCTATATTTTTCACATCTTCACTAATAAAGCACACGAGCTGGTCCAACAGCTTACAGAGCTCCCCCCCTGCTAGAGCTGGAGTCCAAAGGCTTATAACACCCCCCCCCCCCCCCTTTTATAGGGTGAACGATTGATCGAATGATGTTAACGAATGTTTCGTCCAACACTATCGGTCACAATCGTCCATTCGCTCCGTCCAAGGCAATAAAATAATTACATTGTGTTTTAAAAATTCTTTGTTACGATTCGAACAATGACCTTTGTGGTGTCTTACTTGAGTTTAGTATTGTATGTATGTATGTTAGTTCGCCTGTACCGGTCTCTGGACTGGCCGATTCATTGTATATTAATAATTTAATTAATAATTAGTTTTTTAATTTAATTTATAGTATATAGTGGTGTGTACACCGGTTTTCATGGGTACGCCACTCTGAGGTCCCGGGTTCGATTCCCGGCCGAGTCGATGTAGAAAATTCATTAGTTTTCTATGTTGTCTTGGGTCTGGTTGTTTGTGGTGATGTCGTTACATCTGATTTCCATAACACAAGTGCTTTAGAAACTTACATTGGGATCAAAGTAACGTATGTGATGTTGTCTCATATTTATTTATTATTATTTATGTGTTGTATGTTTAGTAATATTGTCAAGGATTTGGTAATTATTGGGTTGAAACGATCGCCTCCTGGCTATTTAATTTCATATTAAATTGTGTATATAATATATGAGATAAAAAAATACCGAGTTTCTTTCGCCGGTTCTTCTCAGTGTAAAGAAAGTGTAATACTTCTATATTGAATAAAGTAATTTGAGTTTTGTGATCATGATAACCCAGTGGGTAGAACGCGTACATTTCAACCGATGATTGCGGTTTCAAACCCAGGAAAGCACCGCTGATTCATGTGCTTAATTTGTCTTTATAATTCAACTCGCGCTCGGCGGTGAAGGAAAACATCGTGAGGAAACCTGCATGTGACAAATTTCATAAGAAATTCTGCCACATGTGTATTCCACCAAACCGCATTGGAACAGCGTGGTGGAATATGTTCCAAACCTTCTCCTCAAAGGGTGAGGCCTTTAGCCCAGCAGTGGGAATTTACAGGCTGTTATTGTTGTTGAGTTTTGTGATGTATGTGTGCATATAATCCTGTACTAAATAATATGCTTTTTTGTTTATATTATGAATTGGTTAAGTTAATTTATAGATATACAGATCCCTAATAGTGCTTTCGTCTATTCATAATCATAAATATAGAGAAAACATGTTTACAACACGTTATGTTTACAACAATATCGCCTATGTTTACAATAATAGACTCGGATCAATTTTATCACTATATATAATAAAACAAAGTCCCCGGGTGACGTCTGTCCGTATGTATGTTAGCGATAAACTCCAAAAGTACTGAACGGATTTTCATGGGGTTTAAGTATATAATTTACTAAGGTTTTTGTATTAATGAGTTGAAAGAAAAGTTCAACAAAAATATAAATAAACTAGTAAAAACAAAATTAGTCCGTCTGTGCGAAGCCTGGACGGGGCGCTAGTCTTCTCAATCAATTATTTATTGGACTAATATAGATAGATAAGAAATATATCTCTGAAACTACTAGACCGATTTTAATGAGACTTACACTGTTCCCCAAGTTGATGTGTACCTTAGATTATAAATGATCAACTCAATACTTTAAGTTTTCGAGATATTCGAGAACAAACATACATACAAACATACTCTTACGAAATTGAGCGCACGTGCTCGAAAACCTAAACGGATCATTCTCAAGTGGATTGTTTGTTTGTTATCTATATTAATTTTATAAATGTGAAAGTAACTCTGTCTGTCCGTCTGTGGTTCATTTACGATCAAACCACTGAACCGAATTTGATGAAACTTTGCGCGAAGCAAATTTAAACTTCAAGGAAAGAGGTTACGTTTTTTGCCAAACTAATATTAATATAACGTTCAGTAATCGTCTCATAATCAGTGGGACATAAATCTACTTACGCTATTAACATATAAGATTCCATTAAACATACCTAATGTGATTACAGCAGATCAGGATGACGAATTAATATCAAAACTTGATAATAAGTCTCCAGCAAATATATTTCGCAATCATTTTAATGTTAATTATGATAAAACAATTATTTATATTTGTTAAAACAATATTAATGTTTAAAAAAATCAATTACAATATGCAATCATTACATATCTGTAAAAGTAAAGTGACAGCCTGTAAATTACCCACAGCCGGGCTAAGGCCTCCTCTTCCATAAAGGAGATGGTTTGGAACATATTCCACCACGCAGTTCCAATTGGTGGAATACAGATGTGGCAGAATTTCTATGACATTTGACACATGCAGGTTTCCTCGCGATGTTTTCCTTCATCGCCGAGCGAGATGAATGTAGCCTAAGTTACTCCTTATTACATCAGCTATCTGCCGGTGGGATTCCTATCAAAATCGGTGCAGCCGTTCGAGAGATTAGCTGGAACAAAAAACGAGACGGACAATCGTAAAAAAAGGTTATTTTGGTATATGTGCAATTGTACATACATACATATAGATTGAATAAAAATCTATTGTATCGATAGTAAAAACAGACAGTGCAATTTTATTTTATGTATAGATATGTGAGGCGAGATGGCCTAGTGGTTAGAACGCGTGCATCTTAACCGATGATTGCGGGTTCAAACCCCGGCCAGCACCGCTGATTCATGTGCTTAATTTGTCTTTATAATTCATCTCGTGCTCAGCGGTGAAGGAAAACATCGTGAATTGTTGTTGTACTCTTTTTCAACATTTAAAAAATACAAAGTCATGTTAGTTAATACAATTATTTAAATTAATATATCCTGCGTGGAAGTCAACAGTATTTTAGGGATTTTCTTGAATTTCCTAAACGGATTCGACGTATGTGATATCGTTGGAATCCTTACAAGTTACGACGATCATTAATTAATTAAGGAAAGTCTAGTGTTACTAATTTTTAAGGTGAAATTTTGTGTATTACTAATTGTCGCCCACGGCTGATTTTCTTGCCGGTTCTTTTCGGTAGAATATAGTTTCCGTACCGGTGGTAGCTTCACTTAATTGTTAAATGACGGTTCAAAAGTGCTTGTAAAAGCCCGCTTGAATAAAGTTTATTTTGATTTGTTTTGGCGTCACTCTTGTTTTATGGTGTTGGTTGTCACGTGTCAGGCAAAAAAGTAGCCTACGTCCTTCCTTGGAGTTGCAAGTTTGCTTCATAGCAAATTTCATCAAAATCGGTTCAGCGGTTTGGTCGTGAATGAGCGACGAACAGAGTTAGAACTAGCTCGCACTGGTGATTTTTGTCACGGTGACTGTTTCGTCAAACTCAAACTCAAATAACTTTATTCAATATAGAAGCATTATACTTTCTTATTGATGGTCAATTGAAACACTACCACCGGTTCGGAAAAGAAAATACCCTGACCTGAGAAGAACCGGCGAAAGAAACTCAGCGGGTTTTTTTCTAATATATAATAATATATTTCTCATATTTTATATAAACAATTTAATATGAGATGAAATAGGCGATCGTTTCATTCCCAAGGTGTGCTATCGATCATAAACTCATTAATTGTATAGCCTTAGTATAAGCTTTTGCGCACAAGCGTTCCTTAATATTTTTTTTTAATTTGGCAACAGAGGCATTTTGAACGCTTTCTGGGATCCTGTTGTAAAACCGTATACATTGCCCCACAAAGGAGTTACTGACTCTATGTAGTCGAGTAACAGGAGTAACAAGTTTGTGTTTGTTCCTTCAGTGCTATGAGTATCAGATTTTCTCATGAAATCATTTATATTTTTTCGTACATACATAACATTGCAGGATATATATTGAGAAGCAACAGTCAATTTCTTGATTTCTTTAAATTTATTCCTTAACGATTCATGGACTTGACAAGAGTGACGAAACAGTCACAATGACAAAAGTTACCAGTGCGCGCTAGTTCTCACTTTCTCATTTATGATATTAGTATATATTTGTCTAACTCAAATGTGTTGTGTTGTTATTGACTTATTAACTTTCCATTATCTTGTATGTAATTATACATCAGGTCACATTGTCGATTAGATGTTGATAATTAAGAAAATACATAAGTTATATTAATTATATATAGTACATATATAGTGGAAAGGTGACGTGACTTTTGAAAATTTGGATTATTTTTTCGTTATTTGTAAAATTGAAACTATTTACGACATCACATTAGAATCTTAACCGATGATTGCGGGTTCAAACCCAGGCAAGCACCACTATATATATGTGCTTAATTTGTGTTTATTATTCATCTCGTGCTCGGCGGTGAAGGAAAACATCGTGAGGAAACCTGCGTGTGTCTAATTTCATCGAAATTCTGCCACATGTGCATTTCACCAACCCGCATTAGAACAGCGTGGTGGAATATGTTCCAAGCCCTCTCCTTATTAGGAGAGGAGGCCATTAGTCCAGCAATGGGAAATTTACAGAAGAAATTTTTATTAGAAATTTCTAAAATTATCAGTGGTCCTCAACTATAATGTCCATGTATTATATACAGAAACCTTCCTCTCGAATCACTCTATCTATTAAAAAAAACGCATTAAAATCGGTTGAGTAATTTTAAAGATATAAGCGTACATAGGGTCAGACAGCGGTGAAAGACTTTGTTGTATACTATGTTATGATGACCTTGTACGAGAGCCATGCTTGTTATGTTTTCCCATATCTCAAGGTCATAACGAAAGTCACTTTGATACATCAAGGTATTAAAACTTTCGTCACAGGTCACATATGGGGGTCGGTTCGTCATACTTTAGGGCGTTATACGCACATTCTCCCTCCGCCCCAATAGGCGCCGCAGGAACAAGGGGGTCTCAGTACCCCGAGAATCTCTCCCTAGGTATTGGAGGCTCGTATAGGCGGGCCGACCGTCAGGGCGTCACGGTAGCATGCGTAAGCGATCCCATGGCGCCCGCCGAAAGTACCGCTGGCTTTTTTAGTGGGCGGTTCGTTATACTTATCAGACTACTTACTTTCTTGGTGGTAGGGCTTTGTGCAAGCCCGTCTGGGTAGGTACCACCCACTCATCAGTTATTTTACCGCCAAATAACAGTACTCAGTATTGTTGTGTTCCGCTTTGAAGGGTGAGTGAGCTTGTACAGGCACAAGGGACATAACATCTTAGTTCCCAAGGTTAGTGGCACATTGACAATGTAAGGAATAGTTAATATCCGTACAGCGTCATTGTCTATGGGCGATGGTGAGCACTTACCATCAGGTGGCCCATATGCTCGTCCGCCAACCTATAACAAAAAAAAAAATCTAAACTATTTATCGTGAATCGATAATATTCATTGTGTAACAACAACAACAGCCTGCAAATTTCCCACTGCTGGACCTCCACTCTCTTTTGAGGCGATTTGGAAGATATTCCACCGCGCTGTTCCAATGCGGTTTGGTGGATATTCGTCGAGCAATTAAATGAATATTATAATTAATTAATTGATTGGATTTAAAAGTTAGTTGAAAGTCAATTGAAACGCAACACGTGTTTTTTTCTCAATTAATGCGTTTCCAACTCATGAACGCCTGCTTAGGATGCCTAACGATTACGGTAGCTAATTTAAGCGATCCCGTGGCGCCTTCCGAAAGACGGAGAGGGTACTGCTGGTTTTTTAGTGAGTAAACCCAGCGTCCAGAGCTCCGTGGAGTAACCACCACCCCTCCAATTAACAAAAAAAAGGATGCCTAGCGCGCCCTATTACACCAGAACATCCACTATAAAACCAGCTGTGCCTTTAGATGACGTCACGAATAGTCTCCGTGTGCCACCGTGACGAAACGAAATATTTTCCTGTTCCCAGTGTGTAGTGTTACACTTATCGTGTAACCGTTCGATTAACCTTTGAAACTGTAGTGATAGATGCATGATTAGGTCGTGGACACACATGTGTGTGACTAATAGAGTCTGTGACTTTAGCCGCGGATATTTACTATATATAATAAAGTTGGAATGGAATTTAGTGTATGTTTTACTTAGGTACTTATACAAAGATACATTTTTTGCAATTTTTTTATCTGTTTGTGTATGTTGTTCCGACTAATCGGTTTAGCGGCTGGATCGATTTTGATGAGACTTTCACTGGTAGATAGTTCATGTAATAAGAAATAACTAAGACAACAATAACAATTATGTTAAATTCAAACACGCATGAAGTTGTGAATGAATAAAATTTAATACAGTTTTATGCTTATTTAATATTTAAAATTTAAATGACCAAAATTGTAATGTTACCTTTTTTTTTACTTCCTAGACTCAGTTTCGCTTATGCGGTGATAGCTAATAAGGACAGACGATTTATATGTATTTACGACATAAATTTAGAAACCTCTATAATATCAGTGTTTCTCTTCTATATTGTCCATGTGGTGCAATACTGATAGTAAGTAAACTACAGAATTTCTTTATTTACGACATCACATTAGAAACTTCTAAAATTGTCAGCGTTTCTTTACTATATTGTCCATGTATTATATACAAAAAGATTCCTCTCAAATCACTATCTACTAAAAAAACTCGCATCAAAATCCGTTGCGTAATGCCAAAGATCTAAGCATACATAGGGACACAGCGGTAAGCGACTTTGTTTTATACTGTGTAATGAAGGCGAGTATTTTCGTATATCGTAAAAGATTTTTACATATTTCGAAACATATGACTGGTTTTTTTATGATTTCACTTCACTACAAACTACAAGTCACTCTACATTTGTCGCCAATATGATGACATTTTAAATGAAATTTAATGTCAAATAATATGACATTAGTTCAGTCGGTATGTTTTCCGATCTCTAAAATTAATTATTAAATATGACGATCAATCGTCGTTGAGCTGATATGGTAAGAACGCGTGCATCTTAACCGATGATTGCGGGTTCAAACCCAAGCAAGTAATACTGAATATTCATGTGCTTAATTTGTGTTTGTAATTCATTTCGTGCTCGTTAAAGGAAAATATCGTGAGGAAACTTGCATGTGTCTAATTTCATAGATTTTCTGTGACACGTGTATTCCGCTAACCCGCATTGGAATACCTTCTCCTCGAAAGGAGAGAAGGCCTTAGCCCAGCAGCGGGAAGTTTACAGACTGTTACTGTTGTCTAAAAAATATAAAAACGTAACAATTTAGTTAGCACTTTAAACTTGGTGGTAGGGCTATGTGCAAGCCCGCCTGGGTCGGTACAACTCACTCATCAGATATTCTACCGCTAAACAACAGTACGCAGTTTACAGGTGAGTGAGCCAGTGTAACTACAGGCACGAGGGACATAGCATCTTAGTTACCAAGGTTGGTGGCGCATTGACGATGTAAGGAATAGTTAATATTTCTTACAGCGTCATTGTTTATGGATGATGGGGACCACTTATCAGCTGGCCCATATGCTCGTCCGCCAACCTATTCCATAAAAAAAGCAATCAAGAATCCTCTGTTCTGTCCCGAAATTTCCGCACATTTGGATGAAGCTCTTCAAAACTTAAATAATGTTATTATTTTGCGATTTATCAATACACACGATGTTACCAGAATAAGTTAAGAATTAATTACTTTAGATGCGGTTTTCTTTTCTTATTTGTATGTAACTAAACTAGAAAAATTAAACCATAACTTCGAAATGAGATCATAACCGATCTATCGTCCTATAATAATCAATGGGATAGAAATCGCCTTACTCTATTAATATATACGATTTAATTAAACGTACCTACTGTAATTACAGCAGGTCAGGATGACGAATTAAAATCCAAATTGATAATAATTCTCCAAAAGATATATTTCGTAATCATCGCAATATTACTTGCGATAAAATAATCATAAAATAACTAGCGACCTGCCCCGTCTTCAGACGTTTGCAATACTAAATATACTACAGAGTTTTTTTTATTAACAACATCACATTACTTCTAAAAGTATCAGTTTTTGTTTACTATATTTTACATGTATTATGCACAAAAGACTTTCTCTTGAATCATTCTATCTATTAAAATAAACCGCTTCAAAATCCGTTGCGTAATTCCAAAGAACTAAGCATACATAGCTGCAATACTGCAACTAAATATGCTACAAAATTTATTAATTAACACGACACAAGGAACTTTCTTAATTATAAGCGTTTCTTAACTGTATTGTCCATATATGATATATATAAAACTGTCTCTCGAATCACTCTATTAAAAAAACCGCTTCAAAATCAAACTCAAACTGAAATAATTTTATTCAATATAGAAGCATTACACTTTATTGATGGTCAATTGAAACAGTACCACCGGTTCGGAAAAGAAAATACCCTGACCTGAGAAGAACCGGCGAAAGAAACTCAGCGGTTTTTTTTTTTTTGTTGTTAGTCTCATATATTATATAAACAATTTAATATGAGATGAAATAGCCAGGAGGCGATCGTTTCATTCCCAAGGTGTGCTATCGATCATAAACTCATTAATTGTATAGTAACTAGTAGAATTTACGGGCTGTTTTTGTTGTTGTTGTGGTCGAGTCGATACATGGATACGTCACTCCGAAGTACCGGAGTGGATCTAGAAAAGTTAGTTTCCTATGTTGTCTCGGGTCTGTGTGTTTGTACCGTCGTCGTCCGCAGACATTTTTAACTTTGCCGTTTCGTAAATTCCAATCTTTTATAAAAATACATTTGTATAAAAGGCATGTTATTCGATACAAGATTTTGTAGACGTGGAATTAATACCTGCTGACTTCCAGGCAGGATATATTAATTTAAATAATTGTATTAACTAACATGACTGTATTTTTTAATGTTGAAACAGAGTAACAATTGATTTTCGTGTCGGTTCTTCTCGGTAGAATCTACTTTTCGACACCGGTGGTAGCTTCACTTATTGTTAAATGACGATTCAAAAGTGCTTGTAAAAGCCTTCTTGAATAAAGTATATTTTGATTTTTTTACATCTGATTTTCCATAACACAAGTGCGTTAGATACTTACATTGGGATCAGAATGATGTATGTGATGTTGTCCAATATTTATTTTCATTATCATTACACAGTATAAAACGAAGTCGCTTACCGCTGTCTGTCACTAAGTATTCTTAGATTTTTAAAAGTACACGACAGATTTTGATGCGGTTTTTTTTAATAGATAGATTGATTCAAGGGGAAGGTTTACATGTATATTACATACTTATAGCAGAGAATGACTGAATAATTGTGATCGTTGTAAGACCCTTTTTTTATGGAATAGGTTGGCGTTCGAACATATGGGCCACCTGATGGTAAGTGGTCACCATCACCCATAATCAATGACGCTGCAAGATATATTAACTATTCCGTCAATGCGCCGCCAACCTTGGGAACTAAGATGCTATGTCCCTTGTGTCTGTAGTAACACTGGCTCGCTCACCCTTCAAACCGGAACACAACAATACTGAGTACTGTTGTTTAGCGGTAGAATAACTGATAAGTAGGTGGTACTTACCCAGACGGGCTTGCACAAAGCCCTACCACCAAGTAACATTCTGCATATTTAATGTTAATAGCATTGCAACCGTGCGAAGCCGGGGCGTTTAACTAGTTATTTTAAAAAAAAAAACCTTGATTCGTTCAATACAGAAATAGGTATCAGTAATCGATAAAATCTAAAAGCATTGTACTAAATATTAATTTAATTGCATAAGGAAATTAATCGTTTTACGATAAAGGGCTTAGTCCGATAAGTAATACATAGCCACAGATGTGACCTGTGTCGAAAGTTTTAATAACAGCTTATATTGAGCTGAGATGGCCCAATGGTTAAAACGCGCGCATCTTAACCGATGATTGCGGGTTCAAACCCAGGCAAGCACCACTATGTAATATGTGCTTAATTTGTCTTTATAATTCATTTCAGGTTAAGGAAAACATCGTGAAGAAACCTGCATGTGACAAATTTCATAGAAATTCTGCCACATATGCATTCCAACAACCCGCATTGAAACACTGTGGTGGAGTATGTTCCAAGCTCTTTCCTTATTGGGAGAGGAGGCCTTAGCCCAGCAGTAGGAAATTTACAGGCTGTTACTGTAACGATACCTACTCATTATATTCCACTTGTCCGGAAAGATTCTACCCAGAAACCAAGAGAATCAGTAGTTTTCATTAGTCATACGAGCGGTTCCTACGCCCAAAGTGACACCTCTCAAAAAAGTGTGCGTAATAAATATAACAAAACTGGTCTCGAATTATTAATAATAGTATTGTGTTATCTGAACAGCGTGTGAAGTAATTAAATAAAACAGACGTCATCATAATTATAATTTGATTGAATATATCTTACCAAAAAAACTTTTTTAACTGTGGGACATTTAAATAATGAAACTAATTGGAAATTCCTGTTCTATCTTAAGAGGGTAGTTGTGCAAGGGTAGGTACCATTATTTGACCATATTTTCGTCGAACAGCGTTCGTGTTTTCCGGTTTGTTGAAGAGTATCTTGCTACAGTTGGTGGATCAGGGATGTAAGGAATGGTTGATTTTCCTTACAGCGCTTTTGTGTGGTTCATTTCCTATACCACCCTGTAATAGCCGTTAAATGTCTCTCTGATGTGGTAAAGCCTCCTCACCCTTTTGAAGAGAAGGTTAGGAGCCTTCACCACGTTTCTGGATACACATGTGGCAGAATTATGTTGATATTAAACACAAGCAAGTTTCCACGAGATGGTTTCCTGTACGATATGATCTGTCAACAAATTCGATCCGCAAACACCTTTATTTTATGTTATAGGGGGCAAAGAGCTGGAAGCTCATCTGATGGAAAGTGACTTCCACCGCCCATGGGTATTTGCAACACCAAGGGGCTTGCAGGTCCATTGCCGGCTTTTAAGGAAAGAGTACGCTCTTTTTTTGTAAGGGTCCCAAATCGTATCGGTTCGGAAAAACCGCCGGCGAAAGTTGGTTCCACAGAGTGGCTGTGCGAGGTAGAAAATGTCACGAAAATCACGCAGTGGATTTTTGGACATCAGGGTGGTGGTGTTCATCGCTTAAGATGCATCACCAAGATGACGATAGATACGATTTGGGAACCTTTAAGAAAAGCTTACTCTTTCCTTAAAGGCCGGCAACGCACCTGAACGCTCATCACTGTTGCAGTTGCACAGTCTGAGTAAGAAAACCTTCAGTTTTCAAATAAATTACTTTATCAAGTCTTAAACTCTTAGTACCCTTTGGATCTAAACGTCAAATCATTGCGACGCAATACGTCATTCTCGATCGGTAAAGCAGATTATCGCTCACACTGAGCACGCGAAAATAGATCTTAAGGTGACGAACCTTTTCTTACCCCGACTGTTATGTACATGGGCGGTGGTAAACACTTCAGATAAGCCTACTGCAATTTGCCACCTATAACATAAGAAGATAAAGTGTTCTAAGTGGGCCATCTCGGCTACGATCCTTTAAAAGTTTTGGCAAAGTTCACACTCTCGTGCCTCGTTAAGCACGTAACCCAGTCAGTCCAGCCGTGTCGGTTTGTATATGGTTTGTGCTGTGTTTGCACAAACTTGTACACTTCCCTTGAGATAAGCCGACGTTGCCAGAACCGGTTGGAGTGACGTCATCATTTAGACAAATAATTCTCAGCTATAGAAGTTTTGCGATTACTACGTCATGACGCAGACTATAAAAATGATCGTTAATCTTTTTATAAATAACTCTTTTAATATGAGGCGATGGCCTCCCGCTTCGCTTAAAAAAATATAACAATTGGTATATTTATAATAATGATTATTAAATGTTTTTCTACGTTGTCACTGAGCCGAGACGACCCAATGGTCAGAACGCGTGCATCTTAACCGATGATCGCGGGTTCAAACCCGGGCTGTTGTTGTCAAATATGCAATACAGTCTTTTTGAAGTTTTATTTGTGGTCGTAGAGCTATATCTCAAACAAGTTTTGGCAAATAACGAGAATTTACGTGAAATTCCTAATATAATAGGTCGGGGAAAAAGTTTCTTCGTATTTTATATGAAAATTCAAAAAGTTTTTTTTATAATTTATTTACATTTGACTAAAGTATGTAGGTGCCATTTTGTTCCATAACTTTTTGCCATCTTGTTGGTAGTGACATGATCCCATTGCTGTAAAAATTTTGGGGCTTCTGATCGAAAAACTGCGACAAGTGGTTTTGGCAGTCCTCTCGTGATGTTAACCTGACACTGCCTAAGGAATTCTGCAGAGACCGAAACAGATGAAAATCTGAAGGTGCAAGGTCAGGACTATACGGCGGATGCATTAATCCCAGCCAAACGTGGGTAAAGATGTGTGAGGTCTAGCGTTGTCATGGTGAAAAATCACACCCCTTCTGTTGATCAATTCTGGCCGCTTTCTCTCAATTTCTTGCTTCAATCTCATCAATTGTTCGCAATACAGTTCTGAATCGATGGTCCTGCCGGGCGGTAACAGCTCATAATGAATGATGCCCTGCCTATCCCACCATACACACAGCATTACCTTGTTGCAAGTTAATCCGGGTTTTGCCACAGTCTGTGAAGCTTGACCGGCCTTTGACCACGATCTTTTTCGCACGTTCTTGTCGTATGTGATCCACTTTTCATCACCAGTTATCAGCTTCTTCAAAAATGGTTCGGTTTCATTACGTCGTAATAAAGAATCACAAATGAGTATGTCGATCTTGCTCCACTTTTTCAAAAATGGCATCAATTTTGTCCGTAACAGGGCGACCAGGGCGAGATGCATCTTTGATATCAAAATTTCCGGCTTGAAAACGCTTAAACCAAACTTGCGCTACTGTCACAGATACTGCATTAGGTCCATAAACATCACAATTTTTTTTCGCGGCTTGAGTTGCATTTTTACCTTTTTTATAGTAAAATTTTAAAATGTATCGAATTTCTTCTTTAGATTCACTCATTTTAACAACAACAAAAACAAATGAAAATCACACAAATTCCTAATTTGAATTTTGAAGTGCCTTCTTTAAAATTAAAACTTTTTAATGATACCAAAACCAGCCAGATACAAATGGTATAGCCAAAGAGATTTTATTACAAGTTTATACATACTATATTCGAAAAGACTTTTTCCCCGACCTAATATTTATGCAATGTTCGGAAAATGCGTATTTTATACGGTTTTCAAATAGACGTTTCGTACTATTCAAAATTAAATATTTTGTGGATTCGATGACAGAAGTATTATTTAATCTATAATACAGATAGACTTACTATCACATTTATAATACATAAATGCGATAGTAAGTCTATCTGTTGGTATGAATCAAGATTGATTCCCAAGGCTATTTCAAAGGAGCCAGCAAAGCCGTGTATGCAAACTTTTTAATAATGATATATTAATTTATGTTTTTTAATCTTCCCAGTATGGCAGACAGCACATCGAAGTCGCAAAGAAGCTGCAAAGGACGGACAGTTCTGATGAAGAAGAGACCCCAGTTGTCGATGACAACAAGCCACCATCAGCGACCATCAAGGAGAATGGTATTAATGGTAAGTACAACCTAAACGCTCCAAAATGTAACGGAATCAAACTCAAACTCAAATAACTTTATTCAATATAGAAGCATTACACTTTCTTATTGATGGTCAATTGAAACACTACCACCGGTTCGGAAAGGAAAATACCCTGACCTGAGAGGACCGGCGAAAGAAACTCAGCGGGTTTTTTTTTTGTTTTTGTCTCATATATTATATAAATAAACAATTTAATATGAGATGAAATAGCCAGGAGGCGATCGTTTCATTCCCAAGGTGTGCTATCGATCATAAACTCCTAATCGTATAATAACCTTTTGCACACAAGCGTTTCTTAATATTTTTTTTAATTTGGCAACAGAGGCATTTTGAACGCTGTCTGGGATCCTGTTGTAAAACCGTATACACTGCCCCACAAAGGAGTTACTGACTCTATGCAGTCGAGTAATAGGAGTAACAAGTTTGTGTTTGTTCCTTGTACCAATGTTATGAGTATCATAATTTCTCATGAAATCATTAATATTTTGTACATTCTACCGAGAAGACCCAATCAAAGATAAATACAATCTATATTAATTTCTATATTAATATTATATACGTGAAAGTAACTTTGTCTGTCTGTCTGTCTGTAGCTATTACACGACCAAACTAGTACTTTGCTTGCACAAAACCCTACCAGGCTTTCTGCAAGCCCGCCTGGGTAGGTACCACCCACTCATCGTATATTCTACCGCTAAACAACAGTACGCAGTATTGTTGTGTTCCGGTTTGAAGGGTGAGTGAGCCAGTGTAACTACAGGCACAAGGGACATAACATCTTAGTTCCCAAGGTTGGTGACGCATTGACGATGTAATGAATAGTTAGTATTTCTTACAGCGTCATTGTCTATGGGTGATGGTGACCCCGCCCATAAGCAAGTTCACCAACCTACTCCATTAAAAAAAAATTGTTCTAATTAAGGATTTAATGAGTATGTCAGTTCTCTACAATGTATTATAGTACGACACAACTTAGATGTAGCATCGGCAAATTTCGTAAAACCGATCAAATCCGAATTGAGTACGCTATCCCAAATTATCAATATTTATTTCTCATGCGAATATGATCTTTGCACAAACGTAATAACTTGTAATATCATATGACCTAATATATTCGTCAATTTGACACCTCGATTTACATGCACTTGCTTTCTCTGACGCGAGAATCTATAGCGACGAATAGCGTCGAATGGCGCGATAAGGAACTATTTCTATTGGTTTTGTAAATCGGCAGTAATCGGTTTTATTTTCATTCCATTGCATTTTCCGATGTTACATCTAATTTGTGTCGTACTATACATGTATAGTATCTTCAAATATTTTGTCTCATCTGGGAAAGTCACTAAATATCAGGTGGGCCATATCCTGGTCGGCCAAGCTATTCCATAAAAAATAAAATAAACAAAACCGCTGAACCTAATTCGATGAAATTTGTTATTAAGTAAATTTGAACTCCAAGAAAGCACTTAATCTCCTTTTTTCTGACAACCAACTCCCTAAAACGAGGGCGACTGTTTGTAGTTAATATTTTTAACAGCTCCCATATATATGATCGTACCCAATTTAAACAGAGTTACTGGTAATTCGATGTATTCTCGATATGAGGTGATAGGTATGAGTATTAAAAGCTAAATATTATTTTTAATGTATTTTATTTATTTATGTATGTACCAACAGAGTATACAGAAAAATATATAAATGAAAAATGTGTACAAAGGGATAACTTATCTCTAACAAGAGATCTATTCCAGAAACCCTGAATCTAGTGGAGATTATTTGTAATAAATATTTATGGTGTAGGTACAATATTTTGTAGAGAAAATAAAAAAAAAAAATTTATCGTTTCTCGTTTCACATTTTTAAATTTGGAACGGTGATTATTGTTTTTATTATGATAAACAATCAATGTGTTATCGTTTCTGTAAATCAGAAGAAAAAATTGACGTTTCATTTCTGACTCATTTTGAAAACAGATAATAAAACGTGATTACTCAAATATGGTTCACTTTTACATGATGCATATGGAGTTTCTAACCACTGGGCCACTGGAGTTTGAGCTCAGATGGCCCAGTGGTTAGAACGCGTGCATCTTAACCGATGATTGCTAGTTCAAACCCAGGCAAGCACCACTATATAAATGTGCTTCATTTCTCGGCGGTAAAAAAAAACATCGTGAGGAAACCTGCATGTGTCTAATTTCATCGAAATTCTGCCACATGTGCATTCCACCAACCCGCATTGGAACATCGTGGTGGAATATGTTCCAAACCCTCTCCTTAATGGAAGAGGAGGCCTTTTCTCAGCAGTGGAAAATTTACAGGCTGTTACTTTTTACTTTACTTTATATGGAGTTTAAAATTGTCACAAATAGTCACCCCTATCACCCCCAAACGGGAATACGTCGAATTACCAATAACCCTGTATTCTTTGTATTGTATGGTAAAAGATATAAATTTGCAGAATTTGTCGTTAGAGATATATATGTTGGGTCACAATTAAATCTGGAGCGTTTCATTACCGTTATAGGTCAGTAGAATTGACCCTAAGGTCACGCGTGTATTACGAATGAAAACAAGTGTATTTTGATGTTTCTATCTATACTTGTAATATGACATGATCTGAACGACTGATTCTTCATCGCCAAGGGTAAACTATTGAAGTATGGTCCATGAAATTTGGTGTATATGATCCTTTTATTGAGTAGATACCCACTAAGGAAGAAATTTTGGGAATTTATCTCCTTAAGGGAGTGAAATAAAAATTGAAAGTTTGTATGTAAAGCCGAGATTTTTTTAAGTTTCTTACATAAAACTTTTGGGCTATTGGTTAAAAATGGGTAGATAAGTATTTAAGCTGTTCTGAATGTTCTACCCTAAGGGGTCATCTATGTATTATACAAAGAGTTCATATATTAACGTAATGATTTAACATAATATTAACAATATTTTAAACGCGTACACCGTTGGTACAGCCAGTGAAAATGACCTGCAAAAGCCTTCCTTGCTACGCCCGTAAGTGCATCTTTTAAACGAATCCAGTTCTGGTCTATATATGGCAGATTTGTTGCTGTTTTTCGTCACTGACAATCACGAGATGAATTACAAAAAACATGAAAATCAGTGCTGCTCTCAATCGGTTATGATCCCTAGTTTACGTGGGTTTATGTCTCATACCAATTTAACTGGACCCCGTCTTCCCACAGGTACGAAAACGAGTGTGATCGAGCGACAAGAAATATTGGGTCCGTCGCCAGAACTGAACTATAAGAGGAGTGCGAGCCAGGAGCGTGTACATAATGGACACACGACGGACCCTGGGAAGCTGGAGGTATGGCATCTGAACCATATAGAAATAGTTGGTACTGTCCTGGGTATAAGGGATTGGTCTCAATGTTGGTGACACATTGGCGATAGGCATTGGTGACAATTGATTAGCACCGGTTGTAAGGGACATTAGCGGTTCATGAAGTGATTGGTATTCCTGACTATCCCAATGTTCTGTAGGAGTTGGTCAAGTTACTACGAGTTGGTCATAATTGACCAGCATGTGGTCCATATTTTTCTAAAAGGACTTGCAAGATGTGATCAATTTTTTTCAATTTTCAGACAAATCTAGAGTTCCATCTCCACCATTGTATGGACCTCGTCAGGGCCGGCATGGAATCGATCATCGAAGACCAAGTGACGTCGGTCTTCGAAGCTGAGGAGCTCAGGAGTTGGAATCTCCTAACGAGAACTAACAGGTCAGATCAGTGAGGAAATTGTTGAGAGGTGATGATGATTGAGAGACTTGTCAACTGTTTAGGACACTGAGTGTTTGGCCCTGTGGTTAGAACGCGTGCATATTAACCGATGATTGCGAGTTGAAATCCAGGCAAGCAACCACTATATAAATGTGCTTAATTTGTGTTTATAATTCATCTCGTGCTCGGCGGTGAAGGAAAACATCGTGAGGAAACCTGCATGTGTCTAATTCCATTGAAATTCTGTCACAAGTGCATTCCAATGCAATGGAACAGTGTGGTGGATTATGTTCCAAAACCCTCCTCTTAATGGGAGAGGAGTCATTAACCCAGCTGTGGGAAATTTACAGGCTACTACGTTACTACTTTACGTTTTGTGAGTGTGTATGTGTCTCTATGTGTATTCTTCATTCATTGTATTCAATGGATTGAACCCGAGTCCAACCTTATATTGAACTTATTTCAACTCTTCTCCTATCAGAAAGAGACAAAGCATCTTTGGGCTTTCGGTTAGTGGCGAAAGGCCTCATTGGTCCCATAAAACAATGTTCAATTTTCTATCCATAAATTCTCAGCAACAGGCTGGAAATTGGACTCCGGTGCCTCGCATGTAAAGTCTTTGGTCCTCCTCATCGTGAGGAAACTTTAGCAGTAATTTCATAAAAAATCTGTCACATGTGAGTTCCACCAAGCTCTTTTCGAACAGCGTGGTGAAATATATTCCTAACCTTCAGGGAGAGGAGGACTCACCCCAACAGTGGGAAAGTCACAGGTTGTTATATTAAATTTGTTCTTATATATGCTTTCAGGCAGTACGAATTTCTGACATGGCGTTTAACGATCATATGGGCGATGGGTTTCGTGGTGAGATACTTCTTCCTACTACCCCTCAGGATCCTGATCTTCGTCATTGGGGTGAGTCACATAACATGACATCCTGTAGAATAACAATTAATCAAAAAATTTAAGGTTTTTTTTAGGGCAGCCTGTATAAGTGTATTGTTAGTTTAATGTATATTGAGATCTGACATACCGTTCTAATAAAGATATAAGTATATAAATTATTAATAATCTATTGAAATTCATAAGCGGAGTTTTTATTACTTTTCGTTTTAATAAGAATTTTTTTAATAAGTATATTATATAATGTAAATATATATGTATATTTACTATAACATATATAATGTAGATGTAATTGGTTCTGGAGATAATAACATACAAACAAATTTGTTATATTTGTGATATTAGTATATTTTTATGATATAGGAAGGTGGACGTGCATATGTCCACGTGATGGTAAGTGGTCACCACCATAGACAATGGTGCTGTAAGAAAATATTAAGCATTCCTTACATCACCAATGCACCAATCACCAACCTTGGGAACTGAGATGCTATGTCCCTTGTGCCTGTAGTTACACTGGCTCACTCACCCTTCAAACCGGAACACAACAATACTGAGTATTTTTTTGTGGTAGAATATCTGATGGTTTGTTGTATCCCTATATACCATCATATATAAAATTATGTTTGGACAAAATCCTAATACATCTTTTTCTGTTATATGTCAAAATTTTTAGTGATTCTTGAGTGAGAAAAAAGAAATTCTGATAGATTTATGCAATGATATTCTAATAAACAGATATGTTATATCCATACTAAACAACAGAAAAAAGTGTGCCGCGCCGGGGACCGTTTATTTTAGATTTCGTTACAAGTAAAAAGGATAGCTTGATAAAAACAATAAGTAAAAGGGATAACTAGATGTTTTAATTACGCAAAACGTATGACTACGTAATTATGATGTATTATAACGTATTACTACGTAAAACGACTAAAGGCAAACGTCTCAATTAGGACGTTTTCTAGTCTTCACTTTTTGCGCGTTAATAACATATCTGTTTACTACAAAATCATTGGATTTATGAATAATTTTTTTATAAACAAAAAATTCAATCATATTTATTAAACATAACAATTGTAATTGTTAATTATCACCGCTAATAACTCGATTAAGGATTTAATGAGTATGTCAGTTCTCTATAATATATTACGTGTACAGTATCTTCAAATATTCTGTCTCATCTGGGAAAGTCACTAAAGATGAACTTTCCAATCCAGAATCCAGGTATTAGGTCCTTATCTTCACCTGTTATACACTATTTAACCAAAAATATGACATAATAACATACAGTTAAATAATACGTAGTACCGATAGAAGAAAAATGTTCGATAATAGGCTATTTGACTGGTTTTTAAAATCCATTTTATATTATTTAGTAGAAGTTAAGGAACCCAGTAAAAGTTGATTTTTTTTCTAGTACATATTTGCCGAAAAATATCATATTAAAAATTCCATATTTAAATATCGCGCGAAACGCTACAATATGGCGCCACAATGGGGTCTGTGACGTCACTTTGCTGTATTTTAATCTGTGGCACATATAGTAGAAAAGCAAGGTTAACAAGAAAGTGACTTCATCATAAGCCCGGCCAATCGGGAGCGTTTTGTGTCACGTGACAAACGTTTGAAAAAATGCATGTTTATTTACGACTTTTTGAATAAATTAAGTATTATAATCAACTTTCGTTAGTAAATAGCCATTTTTAAACTCATAATATACACTGATTACAATAATACACAATTTATTTTTCGCATTGTCAAATAGCCTATTCTTTTTGTTTGCTTATTTTAAATTGTATTCGATTCAATAGCAAAATAGTTACGTTTTGTTTTTCTAATTTTCAGTAACACTATAAATTTACATATTGATTTTAATTGTTTTTAATTGTAATTATGTCACCAAACCCCCATATCAATATATGTTGTAATCAATTGGATTTGACATTGAAATACAATTTATAGTAAACTAGCCGTGCCCGCGACCTTGTACGCCTTTGTTAACAAAAAAAATATTATTGTAGCCCAAGTTACTCCCTATTATATCAGTTATCTGCCAGTGAAAGATCCGTCAAAATCGGTCCAGCCGTTCCAGAGATTTGCCGGAACAAACAGACAGAATATTTTGGTGTATGTGTGTATACATAAAGGGCTATTTTAATATTACAAACAGACACTCCAATTTTATTATATGTATAGATTATTTAATGAAATTACGTTAATTTCATATCTTAATACTCTTTTATATATGTGTATTTCTTTTGTTTTTTTATTCTTCTATCTAATTATTACATATAAGTTCTAATAGCTTATATTTAATAAAATAATAATTTCAACCCCGCTGTGCTTGAACTTTTTATAAATAAAAAACATAACTGGCAACACCAGGTGTTCACGATGATAACGTCAATGTCGCTCATCGGAGTGTTGCCAGATAGCAGATTTCGTCGTTTCCTCGGCGCGCTGGCGTATAAGATATCGATACGGACCCTCATGCGGGGCATGTCGTGCGTGACAAACTTCCACGACACGCAGTACATGCCCCGCTCTTATGGTTTCTGCGTCGCGAACCATACGAGTCCGATCGACGTCGGCGTTCTGAGTATCAACACGTGCTTCTCCTTGGTAGGGAACGATTCTAACAGTGTTGCCAGCCTGGGGACGATGTGCTTTCATGTGTCTGTTTATTTGTATATGTTAGTTTTTTAAGTTTTATCTGTGATTTGGGTTAAACTTGAATTATTATACTCTGAGCCTATATAATCAACAGTCACATCTAATATTATATATATGTATATTACTAGTACATTACAACCAAAATACACAACATATAAATTAAAAATATAAATAATAATGATAATAACCAACATGCCCCATGTCAAGTTTAACCTGATAACACAATGAGCCCCATGTCAAAGTTCGACTTAATATCACAGTACATTACCATCGATCATAGGTGTGGTGGTTGATCGTATGCACCGCGTGCGTTGGTACCCTCCCGGACGGTAACCTCAAGCAGCGTGTCAACAACGCGCTGTCTGTCGTCTGCTTCAATTTCCTATCACGTTGCATATCCGCCGTGATAACGTATCACAATAGCGATCATAAGCCCCGTAACGGGATATGCGTCGCGAACCACACGAGCCCCATAGATGTATTGGTATTGATGTGCGACAGCTGTTATTCGTTGGTGAGTGTATATGTCGATTTATATATGTCAACAGCAGTGTCCGTATATATATAAACAGAAGAGTTTGTTTGTTTGTTTATTAGAAAGATTGTGTTAAAGCAGGTAAAGCCGAGTGAGTAGCTTGTTATAATCAATATGGACACTACTGTTGTTTTACTTAGTAGATTACAAGAAGTTATTTTTTCTCTTAGCATCATCTCGAAGATCGTATTTTGATATTATTTACTAATTTATCGTATGACAAGTGAAAATATTCGAAACTCAATATTTAGATCAAGAGTGTCACTGTAAGACTCTCTCGAGGAAGGTGAGAAGTGAATTCGGAATAGGGCAACTAAGAAACAGTGAAAAAGATTTTACGTTTTATATCATTACGTATTCTCTGTCGAATACGATTAATTACCTTGTAACAGTAATTGTCTTATCATTTACTTGTAAATTATCAATGGTAAGTATTTAAACAATAAGATGGGATTTTGTGATGTCAATTATATAATGCTTGTTGAGGGATGCATGCATAATTACATACCATAAGTCAGATTACATAATTAATCACGGGGCATTTATTCACCCATATGCTATCATTGTACCATCAGGGGCACAATGTTGTAAATGATAGATGTAATCCATCGGGGGCATATTTTGTAAAGTATAGTTTAACCCATCAGGGGCATATTATTGTCAAGTATAGGTATAACAGGGGCATAATGTTGTAAAGTGTAGATGTAATCCATCAGGGGCACAAGTTGTAAACCTATATCAATACTAGTTGAAGACATAATCCAGTACATGATTTATTCTTATGTTACAGCTTAACTCAAAAACTATTGAACAATATTGATTGAGTAGTTTTATCGGCCGTTATTAATATAAGAATGAACTTTTGGTCTTTCATTCCTGTACTTAAATACTTAAAAGCTTTATATGGTTTTAAGTAACTAGATACAGTTATTACTCGTGGAATATTACTGTCACTTGAGGCAGTAATGGGAATTAATGGGAATGGTGAAGTAAAGGAAGGTAGTAATAAATCAAAATCAAAATAAACTTTATTAAGTAGGCTTTTACAAGCACTTTCGAATCGTCATTTAAACATTAAGTGAAGATACCACCGGTTCGGAAAGTAGATTCTACCAAGCAGAACCGGCGAGAAACTCAGTAATTACTATTTTTCAACATTTAAAAAAATACAAAGTCAAGTTAGTTAAATACAATTTATTTAAATTAATATATGTTAATAAATATATAATACAAAATAAAATTTAATATGGTAACTCTAAGACGCAAATAATGGAGTCGAAAGACTTATACTTCATGAATGCAGATATTCTAATTATTACTAAAGAGTCACATAGCGTATCCTACTCTAATGAAGCCTTTGCAAGTAGCAAATCCACAGTGAATATCACAGACTAATCGAGATCTCGACTAATGACGTCGCGTCAATTTGCTATGAAATGTTGTTTATTTGACTTTTAGCTATAGTTGGAATATATACTCAAGTCTCAACTAAGCAGACATGAGACTAATGATATATGGGCATAGACTACTAGATGAATATAATACATATGTATTGTACGACTCAACTTAGATGTAGCATCGGCTAAATTCGTAAAACCGATCACATCCGAATTGAGTACGCTATCCCAAATTATCAATATTTATTTCTTATGTGAATGATCTTTACACAAACGTAATAACTTGTAATATCTAATATGACCTAATATATTCGTCGATTTACATGCTTTCTCGGGTTGAACTGACAAGAGAACGCGAATGGCGCAATTGGGAGCTGTTTCTATTGGCTTACATCGGCAGTAATCGGTTTTATTGAATTTCCCGATGCTACGTCTAAGTTGTGTGGTACTATACATATAAATAATGATGATGATTATATTCCATAGAAAAATACTTCGAAGCTATTTTATTTACGATTTGCTGAATTTGAAAAGATAATTTATATTAATGGTCGTGTGAAACCTTTTGCCAATGCGCTAGGAATGACCGTTTTATGGCCGTTAAATATATAATTACACGCTGTAACATAGCAATAAATATTTATGTTGGAAATAAAGTCTTTGGTTCAAAATTAGTCAATGGAAATGTACTTCGAATTTGTTTGAATGTATGATGTTTTCAGATCGGTCAGCGACATAATGGTTTCCTAGGGCTCTTACAAAGAGCTCTCGCTCGGGCTTCGCCCCATATCTGGTTCGAGCGATCAGAGGTCAAAGACAGACATGCTGTAGCGAGGAGGTTGGTATAAATAGACGTTTTTAAATGATTTCGAATTTATTGTATCATCAACAGCCTGTAATTTCTCCACTGCTGGGCTAAGGCACCCTTACCATGCTTCTCCAAAGCGGATTGGATACACATGTGGCAGAATTTCATATAAATTAAACACATCCAGATTTCACGATGTTTACCGTCACCGCCGAGCACGAAATTAAGTACACAAAGGCATATGATTTTTCACTGGTACACTGGTATACCTGGGTTTGAATCCGCAGCAATGATTGGTGAAAATGCACGCGTTGTAACCACTGGGCCATCTCGGCTATATTCTGTATTGATTATTGTATTTCTTAGTAATATTTCGGTGAATATCCTTCCTCTGTCAATCCCCACTCTTCCTCCACTCCTGAGATGAGGTCATTAGACAAATACGTGGAAGGTTTTTGAATCACCGTCAAGCTTGAGATAAATCACAAATACAATTGCTTTATACACGAAAATTCAATGGATCAATAATTTTAACCTTTTTACCTAATTAAGTTCTTTTAATGAAATCCCAAGTGTTATGTATCCAAATAGATTCAAGTAGTAATAACTAATGTACAGTCGGTGTAAGAAAAGTTTTGTCACCCTAAGATCTATTTTCGTGTGCTCAGTGTGAGCGATAATCTGCTTTGCTGATTGAGAATGACATATTGCGTCGCAATGATTTGATATTTAGACTCAAAAGGTACTAAGAGTTAAAGACTTGATAAAGATATTAATTTGAAAACTGACGAAGGTTTTCTTACTCTGACTGTACTCGATATATATTTTACTCGACAGATTAAAGGAACACATATCGGTACCCGACAATCCACCGATCCTGATCTTCCCCGAGGGTACCTGCATCAACAACACGTCCGTGATGCAGTTCAAGAAGGGCAGCTTCGAAGTCGGCGGCACGATATACCCCGTCGCCATTAAGTGAGTCAAGAACAGTCTCTAAATTTCCCACTGCTGGGCTAAGGCCACCTTTCCTCTTGAAGAGAAGGTTTGGAACATATTCCACCACGCTGCTCCGATGCGGGTTGGTGGAATACATATGTGGCAGAATTTCTATGAAATTAGACACATGCAGGTTTCCTCACGATGATTTCCTTCACCGCCGAACGATGATTGAAATTAAGCACATAAAGATGCATGCGTTCTAACCACTGGGCCATCTCGGCTCTATAAGTGAGTCAGGAATTTATATTTATTATTGTATCATATAGTTACAACTTAGCATAGTTTTTAGTAAGTTTTGTAGAAATTAATAAAGGGTATAATAAAACTAAATTAAAAGTTGTAATGTTTCTATATTGTTGAGCATTGTACGGTGTGACGTCATGAAATAGCGCCAGTGGTCAATCAATTTGATCTGATCTTAGACTTTTAATGTTCTATTCTCTCAAAAGTTGTGTTTATTATATTAGGTGGAATATATCAGGGTCTAAGATTTCGTTCAACTCAGCTATCTTAATATTGTCCATTAGTGATGCTCGAACACGTAATCTTCTGGTAATATTAGTGTTTAAACTACTAGGTATCTTGGGTCTAGACTAAACTATAAGTGAACTATTGTCACTATTAACACCCTGATAATTAATCAAGCACACATTGCAGTAACAATCTGCCCCAGACATAAAACATGATGTGCCCCACGCACAAAACATGATCAGCCCCGGGAAACAACGTTGTCGCTCGTTGCAGATACGACCCGCGCTTCGGCGACGCGTTCTGGAACAGTTCGCGCTACGGCATGCTGCACTATTTGTTAAACATGATGACGTCATGGGCGATCGTCTGCGACGTGTGGTACCTGCCCGCCATGCACCGCGCGCCGTCCGAGGGCGCCGTGGACTTCGCCAATCGCGTCAAGGCGGTCATCGCTCGCCGCGGTGGCCTCGTCGACCTCATGTGGTGAGTTCACCTCACGTCCCACACACACACATATCCCTTGTGACTGTGACACGTGACACAGGCTCACCCTTCAAACCGGAACACAGCAATATATATATGAGACAACATCACATACATTACTCTGGCACTTCACGTCCCACACACACAGTTGTATCCCTTGTGCCTGTGACATGTGACACAGGCTCACCCTTCAAACCGGAACACAGCAATATATATATATGAGACAACATCACATACATTACTCTGATACCAATGTAAGTGGCTGACGCACTTGTGTTGTGGAAATCAGAAGTAACGACGTCACAAACACCCAGACCCAAGACAACATAGAAAAGTAATGGTAATCTACATCGACTCGATGGGAAGTGGTCAAATTGTGAACTGGCGTAGAACGGATGAATGTTACGTGCTGATTGGTTGAACGTTATGTGCCCCCGCCAACCTGTAATCTGTCTCGTCAGATTGTAATCTAACGAATTTTGTAATCTTAGGGTGACACATATACATGTAATAGATTTTCTTTAAAATATGTAATTAAGTATATTCTGACAAATCAAATGAAATCAAAATATATTTTATTCAAACTTAGACAAGCACTTTTGAATCGTCATTTAACAAGTATATAAAGTGAAGCTACCACCGGTTCGGAAAGTAGATTCTACCGAGAACAACCGGCAAGACACTCAATAGTTACTCTGTTTCAACATATAAAAATACAGTCATGTTAGTTAAATACAATTGTACATGTATGTAACACATCCTGTCTGGAAGTCAGAAATTCAATTCAAGTTATTAATTCCTCGTTTTTTTATCGTCTTCATAATCTTGTATTGAATAATATGCCATCTTTACCAAAGTATTTATTGCAAATGATATGTAATTTTATTATAGAAACGGATACCTTGCCCCAAGAAGGATTTATTGAGTTTGCGAAGTCGGAATGTTTGCGTTATAATATGGGCTATATATATATATATATATTAATTATTAATATGTGCGCGTGTGCGTGTGTGTGCGTGTGCGTGTGTGAGTGACAAGTACGTCAATACATTGTTCTCTTTCTCTTACAGGGACGGACAATTAAAACGCATGAAAGCAAAGAAGGAATGGCGCGAGTTACAACAGGAAGAGTTCAGCAAACGATTAAAAGGCGAGTAGTTACGAACAGTGAAACGTGAGTGTCGACCTCGGGATGTTTAGTCCTATCTCCGTCTCACTCCAACACAGCGAGTTTGAAGAGAACGGCAATACATAGCATTTGTACATACATTTATATATAAAAGGGAAGTTAATTATGTAATTAATTAATAGCGACTTAAATTTTCTTTTAGAGTGTGTTTACTTAAATCTGTCCTGCTCTACCATTAATGATATTACGTGCGAAAGAAGGAGATAGCATCGTTTAACTAAACACCCCTCTAAATGTATTTGGATGATAGATTTTTTGTGTAATTTGTACGAATTGTAAACAAAGATTTCTGGTATTTTTGTAATACTTGTTCATATCATCGATAGACTCTGGCTTTGTATGTGTATATTAGGCAGGCCAACTGGCAATTTACCACTACAACCTGGTGGTAAGTGGTGACCAACATCAACCTATTTTATCTTGTCTATTTTTATATTCGTAAGATAAAAATTAGTAACACACAAAAAACATTTATATGACTTTATATAAAATGATTACTTAGGTCCATATCTGCTTCTAGTTATGAAATATAATTAAAATCTGCCCCAACATATTAACAGATATGTCTGCGACCTTTTATCTTATAAACACGCCATGATTTCTCAGTGTTTACACATCGCCATTAATGGGACTTGTTGGGGCATGTTGTACATCTGCCCCGTGTTAAAACATCTTTTACTGTCATTAAATAAGGAGACATGATGATGTCCATAGCTGTTATTCAACCCCAAATATATATATATATATATATATATATATATATATATATATATATAGTGTTAGCATAAGATATCTGTCAATTAGTAAAGCTTTTGTGAGCGTTATATATTCTTTGTTTACACTTTGTATAATTATATTAATGGTATCGGAAATATTGTAACATTCAGCTATTCCCATTATATGAGCATTTTTCTTGATTGATTTAATATATGGCCTTATATATGTTGGCTATGCTGTGTTGTTCAAACAGTTCTTGATTAATATATATTTATTTGTAATACAACACTATTACACTTAACTGCTTATATCCACTTTAATTTTACTTCGAAAGTACAGTATCTGAACAGATTTCGATCGAGTTTCCGATATTTTATAGTTTACCCCTAGGATAACAATGGGGGTTTAAATATATTTTCGGCATCTTTTTCCAAATTTTCCAGTCATATCGGTAGCTAATTATTTCCTCGTATACATAGCATTTAATTATATATAATGTTCGTGTGAAATAAAGCTGCGTTCACACTTACGTGACGAGTGAATCGTAGCGGATGTGTGTCGCAACTTTATAGTCATTCTTCGTTTTGACGAATGTTAATTACCCGTAGACTTATTAGTGGATGATTCCAAAAATATATTTGTTTAATTAATTATTGATATGCAATCACAATTTGTATATAAACTGGTGTATATAAATAATTGTTTAATAAATGAAAAAAAAGTCTGTATTCATTCTATCGCCAGATCAAATCAATCAACTTTAAAGGTCGTTTCTTGTCTTCACTTTAAAGTTAAAGGCATGTGCCCGATGTATCGATGTCGAGAAACAGTTTTCACCGCAACTAAACAACTATTAATATCGTTTTAATATGTCAAAGTAAATTAAACTCATGAAATAAACGCCCTGTCTCTCTCTAATTTCACAGTAACCCATATGTGAGAAAGAGATAGCACGATGAACTGATTTCGATGTCAAATCCGTTTCATCTCTTTCTCGCATATCGTACGATGTTGAGTTAAACAAAGACGGCGATATCGCTCATGCCTAATAATAACTAGTAAACGATACAACTATTATTATAAATGTGTATTATTGTTGGTTAAAAATATCATTTGACAAATAATTATAATGATATCCCATATGTTATTATAGTTACTTTGATCTAATCTTGTATAAAGCGATGTCTGGCCAAATATATATACAGTGGAACGCCGGTAATCCGATAAATGTTTTGCAGGGCAGTGTCGAACTATCGAAATTGTCTGATTATAGACGCTACTGCCTAAGAGTAAGACCGCCAGGGCCGTATTTAGGGGAGGGCAACCGGGGCAACTGCCCTGGGGCCTCCACATGAGAGAGGGCCACAGTTTTCAGCGAGTTAACAAATACTGAGATATAGTCAAATTATAATAATGTTACTATTTAATATTTTAAAAGTTACCGATACAAATACGAAACAATTCATAGCTTACTGATGGAAATAAAAAAACTAATTAATTCATAATAATATAATTATTAGGCTCTCACTGCTTTGTGACTCTGAAGACCGTCCCCCCCCCCCAATAGTCCGGAATTTTTACAATTACAAATTACATATCCATTGATAAGATTCTATGTATAGTAGTATGCTCTGAAGTATAAAGAAGTGATAGCTATCACATGAAATCGAATTCAAGCTGAGCAATCAGATTTGAACAGGTTGTGACCTGTTCAATCATGCGTTATCTTCACAAGCGAAGATTATCAGGAAAATGCTCAATAATAATAGACGTGTCGGATTACCGGGAGTACCAATGTATTTCTGAAATATTTTGTATAACAACAATAACATAACAGCCTGTACTTGTCCCACTGCTGGGCTAAAACCTCTACCTTTGAGGAGAAGTTTTGAAACATGTTCCACCACGCTGTTCCATTGAATACACATGTGGCAGAATTTTAATTTTTGTATAAAGTATTGTGAACATATAGGAATCGTCATAAAAAAAAAAATTGTACGAAATTTTGTTGTATCTAATTAAGAATAACGCAAAATTACTTAAATTTTCTTAATATCGTTGTAAATAAATAAACTGGCGTATAATTATTGACGAATAAATCGTTAAAATGTATCTATTACATATTTATGAAATATGTAAAACATTATTATAAAATAACATAAGCATTTAATGCGTTTATGTAATTACAGTTGTTTAATTGTAAAAAACGCAATTACATAATTGTAAAAAACGATTTAGTAATTGTAAAAAACGCAATTATGTAATTGTAATTGGTTACAAGGTGGAGTAAATGTTTTTAATCGTAATGTCGGTGATAATTGTTGTGATTTACTGATTCGAGTGTTTTTGTATGCGTGTATTTTAACGAATAATTGTAATAACTTATTGTAAAATTAATTTATATTACATATTATAAAATATTCGATTTGTTTGAATTATATTTAAAATCAAAACATACTTAATTCAAAGGCTTTTACAACTTTTGAATCGTCGTTTAACAACTATATCAAGTGAGGCTACCACCGGTTCAGAAAGAAGAAACTCAGTAGTTACTCTTTTAAAAATACAATCATGTATGTTATTTATGATATATTATGTTCTGCCTGGAAGTTAACAAGTATGGTAAAAGTTTAGTAATCAATATATTAATAACGATATCGTTTAATTTCTAATGATAATGATCTTAACTGGTACGTGTCAAACTTTGACACTAAAATTTAAACCAGTTCCACACAAGGCGCGAATTTGCAAACGTTTACTGATTTTTCAAAATCAGAATCGAAATCAAAATAAACTTTATTCAAGTGGGCTTTTACAAGCACTTTTGAATCGTCATTTAACAATTAAGTGAAGCTACCACCGGTTCGGAAAGTAGATTCTACCGAGATGAACCGGCAAGAAACTCAGTAGTTACTCTTTTTCAACATTTAAAAAAATACAGTCATGTTAGTTAATACAATTATTTAAATTAATATTGTAAAATTTGATAAAGATTGCTCATTTGAGAAGTATTATTTAACGTGATATGTTGAAGATATCGTGATCAACATACAATCTGAACTATAAACACTCATAGCTCTTATCTAATCTTGAAAGTTAATTGAACTGTAATCTGTTTCAATCGAATAAGATAAACAAGGCTTAGATGTATGTATTTCAAGCAATTCGCTAATAACTCAGCTATATTGTGTACTACTAAGAGTATGATTAATATATCTTTATTTATAATTAACTATGCTCGCGCGTTTGAAGTTAACTAAAAGGTTATGGCCTAAGTTTACTCCCTATTGCATCAGCTAACTGCCAGTGAAAGTCCCGTCAAAATCGATCCAGCCGTTACAGAGATTAGCCCGAACGAATAGATAGATAAGGAAAAATTGAAAAAATGACATTTTGGTATGTACCGTGTATACATACATATGCATTTAATGAAAAGCAGCTATTTTAATATTACAAACAGACACTCCAATTTTGTTATATGTATATACATAATACTACACTTAACTGCTTATATTCACTTTAATTTTACTTCAAAAATCCGATAACAGTTTCGTCGACGTTCAAAATGGCATTTCTCGCAAATCCATAGACAAAATCACAGACTAATCAAGCTCTCGACCAATGGCGTCGCGTCAATTTGCCCTCAAATTTTTATTTGACTTTTTTCTTATGGTTGGGATCGTATCATAATCTACGATGTGTCATAATTTGACAATATAACTGTTTTTATGTCAAATGATGTACATTTTAGTTTCGTGTTTTCTCCATCCTACGTGACATTGCTGAAATAATCTGTGCCCTGTCACAACGAAAAGCCATTAAACTAAGAATTGAATTGAATGATAGGAACATCTCTGAACTGTCATTCGAGAAACCAAATACAAAAGAGTTTAAGTAGAAAGTTATGAGCGATTTGAAAATATTATCTAAATCATTCAGTTAAAATATAATTCCTTCAATACGTAATACTAAAAGCTAGCCTTATTTTATCTTTTGTGCTTTTTTTATTGATTTTATAAGAGATTTAACTTGTCTAGGATGGTATAAAGGGGGAACCCAAATTAAGAGGGGATGTTGATTAAATTTACTTCGATTTTTGAGATGGATATATCAAGCTTAGGCCTAAACTATATTGTAAACGGTGTAAACTAAAAAATATATTAATTATATCTATTAACGTAAAACATGGCTCTCAAATTGTAGTGAACTATAACAAAGACTTAGTGTGTACCCAGACTATTGAGACTTGTGTCACATGTGTGACCGCAGCATTACCAATAGTATATATTAAAAAAGAACGTTGTTATAAGTTAGCATTTAATCGTATTTTAAATTAGCAGTCACTTAGATTTTACAAGAATTGAACTAGAAAAAAATGGCTTATGGCACTATATTTTTACAAATACAAAAAAATATATATATTTCCGTATATATTTGTACATTATAGTAAAAGTAAATTCAATCAATATTAATTTTACTTATTTTAAAAACTTTTAAAGATATATCAATTTGTTTCCCTAAGGCTTATTTTCCCGCCTTTTTGAAGTTATAAACTATTTCAGTTTGATTGTCAAAATACTGCATCCTCATTGGTTAATAATAGCGTCATCAACTGAAAACAACCAATAACATTAAAGTAAAATCAGTCATTCTGAACAAGCGTATGTAAATAATCTATCAAAAACAACAACAAAATATTTACTCATTTGCTTTTAAATACTATTTATTATATCTTTAAATGCATTGTGACGTTAATATTTTCGCGGCTTTCTAATTAGTGTCTGAATGGGTCTCGCCGTGTTATTGTAGAACGGGTTTAGATTTCGTTAATTAATTGTATTTGTGTTAATTTATTGTGTGTTTCGGCAGTTTTGTAAACTTTTTTTTGTACTGGAGTAAAAGGATGTATGTCTCTAAATGTATTTTTATTTAAAACTCTTTTTTAAATAAACAATATATAAGGTAACTGTTTTTTTTTTATTATATGGATTTGTGGACGGTCAAAGCTACCTTATGATGATCACTCACTTACCCTTCGAACTAATGCTGTTTCATGAAATATGAGTAGGCGGTACTTAACCAACCAGCCTGCATAAACACCAATTAACAAAATTAAAAAAAAAAGAAAAAAAATTAAACTTTTCAAATTAAATTCCCACTGAATCAGTAACATAAATAACGCTATATTTTTGTAATATATTATGTGTTTGATATATTGAAACATATAAAATCGTGTCATCGGAATATTTAATATCTTGTTAGCAAGAGTGACAGTTGAAATGACATACAAATTCTGGTTGTATTCATTGTATTGACTTATTAGTGTACCTACGAAAACTATAATAACAACAATTATATAAAAACTAATTTTCTTTAATGTCATTTATACCTCACAAAATGCCCAAAAATCATTTGTCAATAAAACACAATTAACGAAAATATGAATAGCATTTATTGTAGTAACAATTTATATCTTATAGCACTGATAACAAATATAATATATTTTCATACAGTATCAATATATTAACTTAGAACTCATCATTTTCAAACGGATGGTACTTGTGGCCCAGGGATCTGAAAAGCAAACAATCATCTATTAAAAACAATTTATATGTTGTAACAAATTTACATTGATTTTAATTAATTAGCGTTTATGGATTAGTCGAATATCAGTATGAAGAAGTTTTTATGTACTTATGTACTTCCCTGGAGTTTAAACTTGCTTCATACCAAATTTTATCAAATTCGGTTCAGCAATACCGTGAAAGAGCAACAGGCAGACAGATAATCGCATTTATAATATTAGTATAGATATACATTTGACTGATTATTATAAAGAGGTCAGTAAAGTTCATTAGTTTTCTATGTTGTCTCTAGTCTGGGTGTTTGTGGTACTTTTTTCCTTCTGACTTTCCACAACACAAGTGCTTTAGCTACTTACATTGGGATCAGAGTAATGTATGTGATGTCGTACAATATTTATTTAATTATTTTGACAGCTGTCAAATGTCCACTGATTTGACAGCTGTCAAAATATATTAGAATTTCGTCGTAGCTCCTGTAAAAATCGCCATGTGCTTTTTTTTTTTAATTTTCGATCGTTCAATACGCACGAACTACAAAAACAGTTTTGTTATTACTTCTACATTTTAAAAGTATACAAATTAACTATGCGACATTCGTACATCGAAATTTCCATATATTGAAATAACGATTAAAGCGGCACGGCAGTTGAAAAATATATAAATAACACATAGCGACTTTTGGAGAAGCAACGACGATTTCTGATTTAATCTGTGTTCGCACGTGACATTGGCGAAATAATCTGTGGCCTCTTAACTCGTAGTTCATTGCCCCCCCCCCCATACCATAGGCTAGTATAGTGCACTCACGCTGTCATCGGCACGAAGCGGCCGTTGCAGTCGAAGGTGCTGATGAGCTGCATGTCCTCGGCGGACAGCGTGAAGTCGAACACGTCAAAGTTGGACGCGATGCGAGACTTCGTCACCGACTTTGGTATCACGATGTTACCGCGTTCGATTTGGTACCTGAGAACAATAGGATATTAGACAATGCGAAAAATAAATTGTGTATTATCGTAATCAGTGTATATTATGAGTTTAATATATATTAATTTATTCAAAAATCCATAAATAAAAATGCATTTTATCAAACGTTTGTCACGTGACACAAAACGCTCCTGATTGGCCGGGCTAATGATGAAGTCACTTTCTTGCTAAACTTCCTTTCTTACTATATGACCCCATTGCGGCGCCATATTGTCGAAGTGGCGTTTTCGCGCGCTATTTAAATATGGAATTTTTAATATGATATTTTTGGGCAAATATGTACTAGAAATAAAAAAAATCAACTTTTACTGGGTTCCTTAACTTCTACTAAATAATATAAAATGGATTTTAAAAACCAGTCAAATAGCCTATTATCATTTAAGAATTAGACTCGCTGACTGATACTGAAGGTTCGGGGTCCTACGTCTATATTTTTTTATCAACAAAATCTTCCAAAGCACACAGCCCTGAATTTAAAATTTCTCGGGTAAGTTCAGAGTTCAGAATAAATACTGCGTTTCTTGAGGGTTATTCTTAGCAGAATCTACTTCCGAGGTGGTTGCTTTTCTTAATTTTTTTTTATGTTATAGGTTGGCGGACGAGCATATGGGTCACCTGATGGTAAGTGGTCACCATCACCCATAGACAATGACGCTGTAAGAAATATTAACTATTCCCTAAGATGTTATGTCCCTTATGCCTGTAGTTACACTGGCTCACTCACCCTTCAAACCGGAACACAACAATACTGACTACTGTTGTTTGGCGGTAGAATAACTAGTTAATGGGTGATACCTACTCAGACGGGATTGTACAAAGCCCTACCTACCTTTAGCCCTACTCCACCAAGTACAAAGCCCTACCACTTAATACAGTTCTGGAAAATGACGATTCAAATTCTTTCTCCTACTTGAATAAAGTATATTTTGATTTTCACTTCCCGTTTGATTGAGAGTACATTAACCTTAACTTTGACTGCACACCATATAATTATATATCTAATAACAATACTCCATTGAGAATCGTCGGTCAGATCAAAAACTTAAAACTTCCGGTACATTTGTCTAGCTGTTCTTCTTGAGTCTGATTGTCCATTGGTGGTCGCGTTATGACGTATTTGAGCGCCATTGAACTTCCGGTTATATGTATACCGACTCAATAGATGGCAGCACTGTACGCATATTAAGTTAGGTAGGTATGAAGGTAGAATTTTTTTTTATGACATAGTTGGCAAACGAGCAGTAGGCTCTGATGACCTGATGGAAAGTGACTGCCACCGCCCATGGACATCTGCAACACCAGGGGGCTTGCAGGTGCGTTGCCGGCCTTTGGGAAAGGAGTACGCTCTTTTCTTGAAGGTTCCCATGTCGTATAGGAAAAATCGCCGGCGAAAGCTGGTTCCACAAAGTGGTTGTGAGAGGCAGAAAATGTCTAAGAAATCGCGCTGATGTGGATTTTCGGACATCAAGTATTAAAATAATTGGTACCGATGGAATTTGTGAGGGTTATCAGAGTTGTAAACAATCAGATGATAGTAGAAGGAAAAGGAAAAGACATATGGCGTTAATACCAGCCAAGCTTACCTGATGAGAACCTGAGCGACGGTCTTGCCGATTCTGTTAGCAATTTCCTTCAATTTTGGATCATCCATGAGTTGTGGATCCCCTGGTTTTGCCCAGGGTCTGTCGGGGGAGCCAAGTGGGGAGTATGCTGTCAACTTAATCCCGCGTGCTTCGCAGAACTCCTGCAGACGCCTCTGACTGAGGTATGGGTGACACTCCACCTAGAAATAAAGATAACAATTCATAATGTAAATAAAAAAACATTGTTCAGATACACCGGCATAATAAATAAGAATAATATAATATATATTTTTCAATTTTAGCGAATTTCTTTTTCCTGTCCTTTATTAGATTGAATTGCCAGCTATAACATATTTTTCAAGAAATAATACCTACTACAATGTCATAATTACTAGTAACTGAAAACAATTTGACTCAGCTACACATTTGGGCTCATTTTAAATAACACTTGTTTTACATAGTGTCTCATTAATTATGTCTCAACTTACTCAAGTTTTACTATAAATGAAATGCTGCTAGCATTCTTCCCACCATTCCACGCACTCAAGATTTATACAGTAACTAGTTTTAGTTCATATTTGTATATATTTAAGCATTTCATGTTATTAATTCGAGCCAGTGGCCCAGTGGTTAAAACGCGTGCATCTTAACCGATGATTGCGAGTTCAAATCCAGGCAAGCACCGCTGATTCACATGCTTAATTTGTCTTTATAATTCATTCGTGCTCGGTGGTGAAGGAAAACATCGTGAGGAAACCTGCATGTGACAAATTTCATAGAAATTCTGTCACGTGTGTATTCCACCGCACTGGAACAGCGTGGTGAAATATGTTACAAAACCTTCTCCTCTAAGGGAGAGGAGGCCTTTAGCCCAGCTGTGAGAATTTACAGGCTAGGCTATACCCAGGTTTCTTCAAATCATTAAACCTACCTGGTTCATGACAGGTTTAACGGTGGCGTGTTCCAGCAACCTCGCGATCTGCTTCGAGTTAAAGTTGGAGACGCCCAGGCTCTTGACGAGGCCCTCCTTTGCGAGAGGTTCCAATGCCTTCCAAGTGTCGACGTAGTCAACATCGGAGAACTGGATCTTGCCTGCCTCGTCTGCGGGGAAGAGTTCGCCATCTTCCTAAAATAATTTAAATTGGATTCATTTATTAATTAAGTGATTACCGGCGTTGGGCATTATTTGGTAAATTAAAATTAAGAATCCTTTGTATTTTTCTGCACATCTATTACTGGGAGCTATTAATAACAAGAATTTGTAGATGATAAAATGGCGGGTCATTTTGTTAATGGAGATTTTTCAGACGAGGAATTGTGCTGTTAAATTAAAAGTAAGTATTAATTAAAAAATGAGTACACTCATCCACCAGTTTCAATAGGTAATACGTCTTATTTCAATTTATTATTTATAAAATTTTAACAAAAAGAAAAACCGACTTCAAACAAAACACTATTTTAAAACAAATGAATATGCACGAAAAGTATTGGTATATTTGGAGCCGGTGTCAGCCACGGTGCCCTTGCCCCAACAATCAAAAGAAAGAGCCCCTTGATTGATCCAGTATATTATTGTGTAAAAGGTAATTTGTAAAAAACATATTTGTTAAAGTATTCTCGTATTGTTTTTTGATAGATATACTGCAGGGTTTTATTGGCTGACACCGACTCCAAATATAACAATAATTATAACTACATGATATAATCGTTAATCGACTTTTAAGTAGTCTAATATTTTTCATTTCATTTAACTTAGGAATACTCTAAAAAATATGTTGAATACGCAATTATTTTTATTACTTTTTCGTGCATATTCATTTGTTTTAAAATAGTGTTTTGTTTGAAGTCGGTTTTTCTTTTTGTTAAAATTTTATTTATTTTTTGATTTTAAGTGAAGCTGATGTTGATTAACTAATTTTTTTTAATATGGATAGATTAAGCTTTCCGTTTATATGAGTCAGAAACTACTTCGAGGACAATTTCAAAGGAAACTTAAGAATAAAGCAAAAATAGACTTTCGAAAATGCGGATTTAATACGTCACGCGGCGTGAACTACAAGGATCCCTCGAAAGAGCTGTAATCGAACTCAGCAAAAAAACTTTGAAAAAGACCAACTATATTTCGTACATCATATGACATCACATCACATACACAAAATTTGATTAAAGATAGTAAGAAATTCTGCCCCATATCGCACCCTAACTGCGAGCCGTACCTATAGGAGTTCCATCACTACATAGTATAAAACAAAGTCGCTTTCTCTGTCCCTATATCTTTAAATCCACGCAACGGATTTTGATGCGGTTTTTTTTAAAAGATAGTGTGATTCAAGGGGAAGGTTTGTGTATATAATACATGAACAATATAGTAAAGAAACACTGATAATTTTAGAAGTTTGCGATGTGATGTCGTATATAAACAAATTCTGTAGTATATTTAGTATCAGTATTGCACCCGTGCGAAGCCGGGGTGGGTAGCTAGTTGATTATAATATTCGACTATGATAATTATATAAACATAACCACATTACGGAAGGTGACTCAAATATCCAAATAACCTATAAATAAAAGATTCGACCGAGTATCGCTAACGTGCTCCTCAGAATTGTTCCGTTCCCTTCCGTTCCGTTACTTTGTCATGGATCCTGTGCTCAGAACCTTACCAAACTTTCACCAAATTACCCTTGAAGTATATATTTTATAATAAAAAAAGAATTATCAAAATTGGTTAACGTGATTTTCAGTTTTTCACCTATTTGTCGCGCATATACATAACGCAAATTTAAGACTTATGTCGTTTTCACATGGATACCATCATCGGAAAAAAAAATAAAAAAATGGGACCCCACGGGAAGCACTACCTTTCAAACAAAAAAAAATTATCAAAATCGGTCCACCCAGTGAAAAGTTATGAGGTAACAAACATAAAAAAAAAAAAAAAAAATAAATAAAAATACAGACGAATTGATAACCTCCTCCTTTTGGAAGTCGGTTGAAAAGAGCGTGGAATTATACCTGTTGACTTCCAAGCAGGATATATTAATTTAAATAATTGTATTAACCAACATGACTTTGTATTTTTTTAAAAAGAGTAACTACTGATTTTCTTGCCGGTTCTTCTCGGTAGAATCTACTTTCCGAACCGGTGGTGGCTTCACTTAATTGTTAAATGACGATTCAAAAGTGCTTGTAAGCGCCTACTTGAATAAAGTTTATTTTGATTTTTGAATATGTATAGAAGATATAACATATTATGCGATGTTGCACAAATCCTGACTTGCATACCAATAAAAACAATGTATGTAAAGTAATGTATGTATATATAAATGACCTCCGTGGTCGAGTGGTGTATACACCGGTTTTCATGGGCACGCCACTCCGAGGTAACGGGTTCGATGTAGAAATTTCCATCTTGTCTTGGGTCTGGGTGTTTGTGGTATCGTTACTTCTAATTTTCCATAACACAAGTGCTTTAGCTACTTACATTGGGATCAGAGTAATATATGTGATGTTGTCCAGTATTTATATATGTTATGTAATTACCTTGTACGCTTGCGGCCAGTGAATTAGATAAAGATCCAAGTATTTCAAGTTGAGGTTCTTCAGGGTCTGCAGCAGAGCACCACGCACCAGGTCTGGCCGGTGGAATGTGTTCCACAGCTTGGAGGTGACGAAGAGATCCTCCCTGTTCAGATACAAGAAGGCATTTAAATTTATTTTCTTGGTAATAGGGCTTTGTGGAAGGCCGTCTGGGTAGATGGCAGTAATCAGTATTGTTGTGTTCCGGTTTGAAGGGTGAGTGAGCCAGTATAACTAAACACAGAAGGGACATAACATCTTAGTTATCAAGGTTAGTGGCGCATTGATGTGATTTTTACAGCTCCAATGTGTATGGTGGTGACTACCTACCATCATCTATCACTTAAACTTTACTTAAATTTTACAAATTTATTCAATAGTGCAATGGATTACAGGCCGCCTGGGATTATGATGGGGAAAGTCATAGGATCGATCCTGACCCCTAGGGCTATTAGTGTCCCCACTCCCAACACGAGTGTTAAGCTTAAAGAGGGTAAATAGGAATGTTAGTAATAACTTAATTAATTTAGAAAATCACCTAACTCACAATCTCAACTCATATACTCATTAAAATAATACATATATCAATGAGGTAATAGTTAACAAACTTTGGCTCTTTTATAATGTAGATTAGAGCGCATGAGCCGGAATACATGCCCTGTATTTATTCTGGCTCATTAACCCAAAACAAAGCTACTTAAAGCTGTTTGAAAGGGAAGTCTTGACATCGAATTGATCGATATAATTTATTTATACAGATTTTACTTGAAATCGAAATCATATAATAACAACAGCCTACAAATTTCAAATCTCTGGCCTAAGGCCTCCTCTCCCTTTGAGAACAAAGTAGCGTGGCTATCGTAGGGCCAGGTGGTGCTGTGCACCAGGGCCCTGGAGTTCAGGGGGCTTATAAGCTTCTGAAGCTAGAAAATCACGACAATGCGCACAAGATTTTTTATTTGGTACCTTAAATTTTAAAGGGTAATTATTAGTTAAAGAGGGATGGGAAAGAGGGGGTGGAGGCCCGATTCTTTTTTTAATGCACAGGGGCTACCTCACCTAACTACGCCACTGTTAGGAGCATATACCACGTTACACCATACTCCAATGCGTTGGTGAATTCTCACATGACAACATTTCTTTGAAATTAGACACATGCAGGTTACCTCACGATATTTTCCTTCACACCCAACCTCGAGATGAATAATAGACACATATAGACAAATTAGCATTTACGGTTTACCTTTTAATAACCCCCTGGGCTATTTTTTCAGTGATGGCCTCGCCGACTTCCTTCTCGTTTCCGTACACGAAGGCGCAGTCGATGTGTCTGTAGCCGATGTCGATCGCATCCTTGACAGCCTGGGTCACCTCGCCGGGCTTCGACTGGAAACGTATTTAACATTAACAACAGCCTGCAAATTTCCCACTACTGGGCCAAGGAATACTCTCCCTTTCGAATATAAGGGACTGTTCCAATGGGGGTCGTTGGAATACACATGTGGCGGAATTTCTATGAAATTAGACACACGCAGGTTTCCTTCTTAACCGAGTACGAGATGAATATTATAAACACAAATTAAGCACATATATAGTGGTGCTTGTCTGATCTTGAACTCACAATCATCGGTTAAGATGCAAGCGTTCCAACCACTGGGCCATCTCGGCTCGTTTTAACATTCATTGGAATGAAATTTATAATGCTGTCCCTTTCTAATGTATACGGCTGAAAAGGAATGCGTGTTTTTATGGGCCATCAGCTATGGAAACGTACACTACTTATAATATTGAGAGCACTTTACGGCTCACCGTATATCTAGATAACTTGCTACCAATATTAATATTCGTGCCGTGAACATATTGATAAGAATCATTACATAGTATAAGTCGCTTGCCAGTCTTTCCCTATGTATGCTTAGATCTTTAAAACTAAGCAACGGATTTTGATGCGGTTGTTTTTGATTGATAGATTGATTCGAGAGGAAGGTTTTTGAAATTATACTTTATTCGAGTAGGCTTTTACACGCACTTTTGAATCGTTATTTAACAAATTTATTTAGTAAAGCTACCAACGGTTCGTAAATTAGATTATATCGAGAAGAACTGGCAAGAAAATAGTTATTCTTTTTCAACATTTAAAAATACAGTCATGTAGTTACAATTATGTATGTATGTAATGTATCTTGCCTGGAAGTCAACAAGTATTAATTCAACGCTTTTTTATCGTCTGTATAATTTAGTATTGTATAATACGCCTTCTTTACCAAAGTATTTTTGTACGAATTATTTGAATTTTTGAACCGGCAAAGTTAAAAATATCTGTGGAATTTTAATATAGAAAGGGATACCTTGTCCCAAGAAGGATTTATTGAGTTTAAACAAAAACCGATGTACAGTGTAATTATATTTTTACGACCTTATCGTTTAATAAACTTTTTTAAAAATCTACGTCACTAAATAAACATCACTATAGTTTATAGTGACGTCACCTAACGCTTGTCAGTACCGTTAGCATAACAATCGTTTTACTTATTTTTATTTTATATTAGTTTTACAAGCAATACTAGTAATTCATTGTATCAACCACACCATCGACCTTGGAAAATAAGCTGGTATATCTTAAGTACCCCACTCATCCTTCAAACCGGAACACAACAATACCAATTATAGCTGTGTATAGAGTACTAGCAACTCGCCCCGGCTTCGCACGGGTGCAATACTGACACTAAAAACAGAATTTGTTTATTAACGACATCACATTAGAAACATCTAAAATTATCAGTGTTTCTCTACTATATTGTCCATGTATTATATACAAAAACCTTCCTCTCGAAACACTATATCTATTAAAAGAAACTGCATCAAAATCAGTTAAGAAATTTAATATGTCTAAGCTTACATACGGACAGACAGCGGTAAGCGACTTTTTATAGTATGTAATGATGATTTAATGAGTGGATACCCAGACAGACACTTGAAATATAATATATAAAAGTTCTTGTCTCAATAGCTGATAAAACATACGAGTTTACAGTACTCGAGTGATAACATTTGACATAGTATTATGAGTGTTATATCATATATGCGGCCTTGAATTCTTATTTATCTATAATGTTATATAAGGACGTTTTTATATGCCACCATTAGTTTCATTATCGAATAGGTGATTTCTTTGAATTAAATTAATTTTATAATAGTAAAGTAACAGCCTGTAAATTTCCCATTGCTGAGATAAGGCCTCCTCTTCCATTGAGGAGAGGGTTTGGAACATATCCCACCACGCTGTTCCAATGCGGGTTGGTGGATTGCACATGTGGCAGAATTTCGATGAAATTAGACACATGCAGGTTTCCTCACGATGTTTTCCTTCACCGCCGAGCACGAGATGAATTATAAACACAAATTAAGCACATTTATATAGTGGTGCTTGCTTGGGTTTGAACCTGAAATCATTGGTTAAGATGCACGCGTTCTAACCACTGGGCCATCTCAGCTCAATTTTATTATATATTATTGCAATTTATTCACAATTTTATATTTTATTCTATACTAATATTATAAAAATGAAAGTAACTGTCTTTCTGTCTGTCACACTTTCACGACCAAACCGCTGAAATGAATTTGATGAAAATTGGTGTGAAGTAAACTTGTAACCAATGTGAGTTGTGTAAAACACATGTAACCAACTCCAAAAACACGAGCAAAGCTGCAGGCGACAACTAGACCATAGCCTTTCCTAATAAACAGGGTATCAGCACTTTACTGCATATAAAAGGTACAGAGGTACAAATATATGCAGAGAGAAATATATGCAAATTTGTATGCAAAATTATATCCCACCAGTTTAGGCATTGTATGTTAGTTGCTCATTCAAAAAAAAAGTATTAATACAATATGCCTAATGGAAAAATTCTTTGACAACATATAACAAAACATATAATGATAAATATGAGTAGTCTTATGTACACATTTAACTGTAAATAGGTGTGATGTTATATTGATTCAATTGAAATTAATTAAGTATGTATATATCAGTCACTCGACCTTGTAATATATTAATAGTTATGTACTTAGAATACTAGTTATGCTAAAGAATTGTACATGGGATCATTTGAATATATTAATGAATATGTATGATTGTTGAATTATCATGGTTGTTAAAAGTAACATCCTATAAACTTTTCCAATAAGGAGAGGGTTTGGAACATATTCCACCACCCTGTTCCAATTGGTGAAATGCACATGTGGTAGAATTTCAATGAAATGAGACATATGCCGGTTTCCGAGCATGAGATGAATTATAAACACAAATTAAGCACATATTTATGGTGGTGCTTGCCTGGATTTGAACCCGAAATCATCGGTTAAGATGCATACCTTCTAACCACTGGGCCATATCAGCTCAGCATAGTTGTAAAGTACTATGATAATACAAGTATTATAGTACTTGTAAGTGGTAATGTACAATACATTGAAATCTTTTGAAATATATGTTACATGTGATAGCTGAATTATCATAGTTATTAAGTACTATGATAGCATTATTAAAGTGGTACAAGTCGTAAGTACCTATAATGGTACAGAAGTAAATTTTTGATTGACGGAGCAGACTGATGTGATTTTCAATCAATGGTTGTTATCTATTGGACCATTTATGATTTGGTTATTATAACTTGCATGGAACATGTATATGTACATGCACAAACATGTAACAATTGCAGCCAATCTGCACTTATGTCTTATAACAGTTATTATAGTTGTTAGTCAGATATGTAAAACATGCAAATATTCTGTTTAGAGATTGGAAATATTTGTTTTGGTGATAGATTTTTATAATCAATAGGTAAGTTTAAAGTTTGCTTATGCATATTATATAAAAATAATACATCAAGAGTTATACTTTTACATTGAACACATTGCCATATATATATAAATGATTAATCGTTTAGGGAATTTCAAACAATGTTATTTAATTAAAACACAAATGAAATCATCGAAACTTTTTTAAATTGATATCTGCTGTACTTTCAAGTACCAAGAATCTTTTTTTTTTAAAACCTTAGTTTAAATATAATTTACCTTCCATGTTCCTAAGCCCAGTATTGGGCACTCGGATCCATTTGCTAATTTAATATTAAGAACTTTAGACGCCATTGTACAAATTGAGTAAACACAATTCGCAAACTACAACCGACCGGCAGATTTTGTGATTATGTTATATGACTTTTGATTGTAATCAACTTTTAGACTTGTTGCAGTGTTGCCAGCAAATCAATAATAATGTTAAAACTACAAACCTCTTTTAATACAACCTTTGAATTAACTACAAATGTATAGTTTTTGTCTTTTTTTATTTATACTTCCTAATTAGTTATTAATTGCTTGATTTCATAATTACCTATTCATCCTACGTTACTCTATAATTAACGATTTACGTAAAGATGATGGGGTTGGGATTATTATTAAATTAGTTAAAAAATAAAACTCTTAACTTATAATTGAAAAGGAAGAAAAAATGATTTACCCTATAACTTAAGATATACACATACTACATTCAATTTGAATAACTAATTAACAATAGGGAAGATGCAATATTTTTATCATAGGTACTTGTCCTCACTAGCTTTCATACTTATGCATTTTATCTCGACTTTTGTGATACTTTTTTGTAAACATTTTGAAATGGTCTACACGATACTCCGAAAAAAGCCTCATTGACGTATGTTTTGTGCCAATGTGTTCATCTACTTCAACAAAGTTTTCAAATAAATGGTTTTGAGTGGACCTTCTAACACAAAATTAAGAAAAAGTGGTTTCAAGCTGAAAAGAGGAATCTGGAGTCTGCTTTGACAAAATGGAAGTTCCATTTTTATTCGAAATACGCAGTTAATTTTCGTTTTTACAACTATAACCTCAAATAAGTAGTCATAACAGGAGTGACGTCACTGAACGCTAATTAGTATCTTGAAATACGTTCCGTTTCAACTTACTTTCATTCGTAATTATGGTAAAAAAAACAACATTATATCAAATATTTCTAAATATTGCAAGCCTTCTTTTATACTTTTTTAACATTTTAATGGCAAAATGTATGTTCCTTATTGTGTAAATTGAAAAAAAACCGTGCACATGGTCCATGTAAAAGCTTATTGAAACGTAACCTATAAATTTCTCTTAATATTAGATAACAAATACCCTCAATTTAATCCTGGCATGTGCGTGAGGTATTTCAATGATTTATTAGATGTATAATGTATAATATTATGAGAAATTAGTGAATTTTCGAGTTATCTCTAATTAAATAAATATGATTTCCGTTAAATAATATGTAACGATTAAAAAAAGAACTACTTAGTATATTTTACACGTGTAGCAAGGTAAGTATATAAATATATGTACCTGTATACGATTATGTACGTGTATTTTATTTAACTAAACAAGTTATTCTTATCTATCTTTAGATAGATTAGGATGGATAAACTCAGCAAGATTAGTTATATCAGGCTATACAAACGAAGCTAATTCCCATGCTATGTCATAAATATGTTTATATCAATATCATTAAATTCAGAAATCCATTTTGAGTTTTTACTCCGTTGTAATAATGAAATGGCATGTATTTTTTTTAAACCAATTTTAAAAACACCACAATTCCCATGACATAAGTACAATTTAGTTTTAATTAAAAATACATTTTTTTTAAATTAAAACTAAATCAAGATTTGTGATTAAAATAAGACTTGCACGTTCTTATAAAAATTAAGAATTATATATTTTTTTTACTTAAACGGGTAATAAAAACACAAATTATGCCATTACGAAATTTAAATTTTTAACTAAAACCAACTAAAACATCAACACGATTGTCTAGTGATTATTTATATATAATTTTCTAATTTGAATTTCACAAGAATTTAAATGAAAAAAAAAAAAAGAATTATGCATTTAATTTTTTGTTAGTAAACCTAAAACGTTAAACCTTAGCCTTAAGATATTAACAATTTAAAAAAAAAAACTTACCTTCCAAGTACCGATTCCTATTTGCGGTAGTGTTTTTCCATTACTTAATTTTACCAATGGAATTTTCGTAGCCATTTTATTTAGCGCGTATACGTTGGCTGTCACAGACACTCCAATAAACTAAAAACTTATTTAACGATCGACTTATCTTAACCTCTTGTGTTATCGATATCTACACATATTCTATACATATAATAAAATTGGAGTGTCTGTTTGTAACATTAAAATACAGATAGTCTCTGTAACAACTGGACTGCTTTTGGCGAAACTTTCATTGACAGATAGCTGATGTAAAAAGAAGTAACTCATACTACCTTTATTTTAAAATGTCATATAAATAAATAATAAATGACGCTGCAATGTCAAAATACTGTACAGTACCGCACGAAGATTGGATGGCACTTTTTTTTTTTTTTTTTCTCGCTGGAAAAACGCTTTACGCGCTTCCCCCACGTGATGGAAAGTGGGGGGGTGTGTGGGACTCCCCGGAGCCCTGAACGCCGAGTACGCCAGTACGCCCAAGCACACCGGGTTTACCCACTAAAAAACCAGCGGTACCCTCTCCGTCTTTCGGCGGACGCCACGGGATCGCTTACGCATGCTACCGTGACGCCCTGACGGTCGGCCCGTCTATACGGGCCTCCAACAGCTAGGGGGGATTCCCGGGGTACTGGGACCCCCCCTGGTCCTACGGCGCCTATTGAGGCGGAGGGAGAAGGTGCGCGTAGCGCCTTTTCCTCCTCCCCGGTCGTCTTCTGCGGAGCGAGTCAGCGGCGGCATTCTTTTCCCGCTCCCGCTCCGCGGCTTCCTTCTGCGACATGACACTTTCGCAGAAGGAGCGCATCTCCGACCAGCACATCTCGCTACCGAGCATGGCGTTGATAACGCTCGACAGCGAGAGGTCTCCGCCCGTACTTGCCGTAAGGGTGTGCCTCTGGGGCCCCCACGCAGCACACTCGTACAGGGTGTGGTACGCCGTGTCCACTGGCGCACCACACTCGTGGCAGGAGGGTGACTCCTCCCGCCGCGCTATCCCGTGCAGGTACTTACCGAAGCACCCGTGTCCGGTAAGTACCTGAAGATTGGATGGCACTACTCTATCGTCTAAAAAAACATAATATCGAAACCCAATATAGAAGAATTTCATAAAAATTTGCTAAGGTATTCCTGTATAAGATAACATGGTAAATATCCCGTAATTAATAACTGTAATAAGGTATTTCTAATTTAAACGCGAACGAAGTCGAGGGGCACAGCTAGTTTAAAATATAATGCGAGTGTGTGACGAGGTCTGCTATTTAAAACGAATATTGGCATTTCACTTGACTGCCTATACTTCTTACAATTTTTGTGTTTAGGAATATTTAAAAAGAACAAGGTTTGATTGAAAATGAGTCGAGATGGCCCAGTGGTTAGAACGCGTGCATCTTAACCGATGATTGCGGGTTCAAACCCAGGCAAGCACCGCTGATTCATGTGCTTAATTTGTCTTTATAATTCATCTCGCGCTCAGCGGTGAAGGAAAACATCGTGAGGAAACCTGCATGTGACAAATTTCATAGAAATTCTGCCACGTGTGTATTCCACCAACCCGCATTGGAACAGCGTGGTGGAATATGTTCCAAAAACTTCTCCTCAAAGGGAGAGGAGGTCTTTAGCCCAGCAGTGGAAATTTACAGGCTGTTGTTGTTGTTGTTGTTTTGTTGTTGATTGAAAAAGCTTTTTTAATATTTAGACACCTATCACTTTTCATTATAAATAGAAAATGTCTGATAAATTTTTGTTTTATTTGTGTAACCACTATCATAATCCCTAGGTTGTAGGGAGTGTTAAGCTCATGTAGGTACCACCCGCTCAACAAACCTTTTTAACAAATAAGACTTAGTATGGTTCTGGTTCTAGGTGTAGTGTACATAGATCTATAACATTTTTGAATATAAGATTTCCAATTTATACACATATATATTATCTGTGCAAAAAAAAACAGCAAAATCCCGCTAAATTAAGTTATATTAAAATTTAAAATTAAAAATGGAGGCGCGGTGAATACTGCCAATTTGTACAGCAAGCTGGTGTTTAAAAATAATATCTACTTAATGTAATTGATAATAGATCTGTCATGTTAACATTACAGAAGGTTAAATAAAACAGTGAAATTATAGATACGAAAGGGTGAAAAAATTCGTAATGAATTAACCGTGTGTGGAATGGTTGTTTTTTATAACTTATTGCCGTTTTTGACCATATATCAGGGACGTAGGCAGTTCAGGATATTCACCAAGGAAACTCATGAAAAAAAAATCCTGTGTTATCTTACACGTTTTACTTATCTTACTAATTAAAAAAAAATGTCATTATATGACATAACAAAGCAACTATAAAAAAATTGTATCACAGATAGACAATATTTACAATAAATATATAGATAATGTTCTTATCGTTACCTTCTATATGTTTATTGGAGGCATATTTATTAAGATAAAAGTATATCAAGAAGATGACGGCGCAAATAATTCTTTGATCAATAAAATGTAATTTTTCCTACGGTTGACACTTGTGTCCTATCTCTAGTAGGAGATAAGTAATCCCTATGGTACTTGTTTTTCGTTTGATGTAATGAATTTGTGTTTTAAGTTAAAGTAAAATAATATTAACGTCCTCTGAGAACGAGGGGCGTCAGAGGACAGGACGTATACGTCAAATTGACAAACAGTTAAACATTGGAATATACTTTTTGAGGCAAGCTAATCGTTGGCTCACCACAACTATCTGCCGTTTACGCCTTGGACATGCATGTACGCCCGTTCATCTTTGTAAAATTAGAGTTAGAGATCACTCTTTGTGTGAATGTGGCCTTGACGAAGGTTCCTTATCCCATATACTGTTTTCTTGCCCCAAACTCCTCCATCCCGTATACGACATTCTCCCTCCCAAAGTTCCTCGCCCTATTACTATTACTGACGAGTGTCAGGGTTTCGATCTTTAACCATCCTCATTGGTATGAAATTAAACTCAGGAAATAATTTTCTCTGGACTCTGATTTATTCCAATATGAGGCGGTCCGATCGCTCCGACGGCTCGTACACGCCTGTCGATAACGTTTTTTTTTAATGTGTGTTGTATTGCTGTTGGCCCTACTGGCCTTTACAGCGTCACCGGTCTTTCGGGCGAGAACTAATCGTTCGTCCTAAAGTTCGTCCTGAGGGTGTCTCCTATGAGATCGCACCTCGGCTCAGAACAAAATCGGTGGGGAGTGATTCTAACACTTGAGTGAATTTACTGACGTCTCGGCCGCCTCCGAGACGTCGCTAATCAGGGTCCTCCTTTCCGCCGGCGGAAACGCTGTGTGAGGTGTGTAGTGAGGTGGTTTTCCCTACAAATGGCTCGTTTGCGATAGTGAAGCTATTATCTATCGTGTATAGGTCGCCTGAGTCTACCTGGAAAATTACCTCTGCGAGAGGTGTATTGGCACGATTGAGCAATCAACAACAGTGGATTGCTGTGTTCTTTAGCTCTCTCAAAATACGCCGTCGATAATATTTTGAGATGCTTCGCGATCGAATCGATGTCGAAGTCCTTATGTAGGTCTACGTTACGGATGTACCACGGCGAGTCCGTAGCAATGCGGAGATATCGGTTTTGGATGGTTTGCAATCTTAGTCGATAACGACGGACGCTCGGCCTTTTCATAACAAAAATAGGTGGTACGTTGAGCTGAGTTGGCCCATTGGTTAGAACGCTTCTATTGTCCCAAGGCTTCCAGACCTCCAAATAAGGTCCAAGCAAGTTTGAACCTTAGTAGCAATTCTGCTATTTCATAACAATCCATGAGAGAGCTAAGATGGCCCAGTGGTTAGAACGCGTGCATGTTAACCGATGATTGCGGGTTCAAATCCAGGCAAGCACCACTATATATATGTGCTTAATTTGTGTTTAAAATTCATCTCGTGATCGGCGATGAAGGAAAACATCGTGAGGAAACCTGCATGTGTGTAATTTCATCGAAATTCTGCCACATGTGCATTCCACCAACCCGCATTGGAACAGCGTGGTGGAATATGTTCCAAGCCCTCTCCTTAATGAGAGAGGAGGCCTTAGCCCAGCAGTGCAAATTTACGGGCTGTTACTAGGTGGATAGACTAATAATCCAACATAAAACCTGTTTACAAACACTAAAATATTTTAGACTAATGTAACATTTCACAATTCACTATAAATTAATTTAACAATCAAACAGTTTCAAATTATAAAAATAAAATAATTGTTTCCCGAAAATAAATAAATAAAAATAAATAAAATAAAAATAATTATTTCTGGACACGTGTTTTTCTTAAATTCGTGGTTTCGCGCCGACATGTCCTTTATAAAAATTGCGTCTTAATCAACATATTAATTAGTCAGTAAATATAAATAATATATATTTAAAGAAATTTGTCCCGACCCGATCGGAATGGAGTTACTTTCAGTTTGGAATCGAATCATCATACAATTGGTAGAAAAATAAACTATATGCGGTAATTTCTATTTATTTTAATGATCATTAACACTATTTTTCAATCGACTTCAAAAAGGAGTAGGTATAACTATAACTACGTTATATAATCGTAAATCGAATTTTAAGTAGTCTAATATTTTTCATTTCATTTTACTTAGGAGGACAAAAAATATGTTGAATACGCAATTATTTTTATTACTTTTAGCATATTCATTTGTTTTAAAACAGTGTTTTGTTTGAAGTCGGTTTTTCTTTTTGTTAAAAGACCAATTAGTCGGTCTCTATACAACCGACTAGGCAGTCGGCAAGTCGGCCAAAGTTACCGACACATATAATAATTATACAAGTAGGTTAAATAAAACGAAAACATGAGTTAAAAATAATTTATTGGAATACAAAAAAATCTCTCAACATTAAATACTTTATATCTTGCTCGCTTACACTTAAAACTAATGCATGCATATACTAAATGTGCATGTTTAATATCATAACAGCATGTTATACCAATTACAAAAATGTACATATTTGTGTTACCGTATAAATTATTATATAACATGAAAAATGGAATTAGTTTTATTAAAAAAAAAACATGTACATGTTACATGCATAATTCATAGTTTCGGTTATTTTAGGATGTGAAATAAATAATAATACCTAGAATTACAAAGAAAGCTGTCATTTGGATTACCCTAAGTGTATTTATCCAGCTTAAGCAAATAACTCTTAAGATTTTTTATCTGTGGTTTTAAATTTTAATTATTTAAAGTGAGACTGTGTTCTTAACAATGTTTTTCACGCAAAAAGGTTCCACTGAAATCATAACAGGAGAAAAGTCAAATAAACACTATCTGACAGCAAATTGATGCGACGCCATTGGTCGAGAGCTTGATTAGTCTGTGGTATTTATTTTGTGAATAAAAAAAATCAAAGACAATTTGAACGTTGACAAAACTGTTTTCTGAATTTTGCAAGTATCAAAGTGGATATAATTAGTTAAGTGTAATGTATTATAAATAAAGATCCTGTTAAGTGCACAATATATCTGAGCTGAAAGCGACTGGCATATAATACCTTAATTGAAGTTTAATTTATATCTTATTGATTGAAAAGAGTCTCATACTGGTTGTTCTCTGTTGGATATACATTTCGAAGCTGTAAATATAACTTTAGATAAAATATACCAATATCAACTGTTCCGTCAACTCGGACAGTGAAAATAATTAAATTTTCATATTAGATTAAGTCTTCAAAGTATGTACTGTATTACACAAATAATCTTTAATTAACGACAAAGATCACTTAATTTGAACACAATTATTATTATGACTTCGAATTGTTTGGATAAGCTTGAGACTAAGTTTTACGAAAATGATTTTATTTCTACAGCGATGAACTTAGCACAAAATAAATTTTCAAACATAGCACTCAATAAACTACTAGATTTTAAGCAATCTATCATATACTGATTCTAATCTCACTACAAAATCAAAACACAACGCACAGATTAATAACAAAAAAAAAAAATCCAGATTAAATACAACATCAGAGTATAGTACGACACAACTTAGATGTAACATCGGCAAAATTCGTAAAACCGAATTGAGTACGCTATCCCAAATTATCAATATTTATTCCTTATGCGAATATGATCTTTACGCAAACGTAATAACTTGTAATATCATATGACATAATATATTCGTCGATTTACACGCACTCGCTGTCTCGGGTCGAACTGACGCGGGAATCTATAGCGACGAATAGCGTCGGATGGCGCGATAGGGAGCTGTTTCCATTGGTTGTGTAAACCGTCAGTAATCGGTTTTATTGAATTTACCGATGCTACATATAAGTTGTGTCGTACTATACTTGTAATATTTGTATATACATAGAAAAGAAAACATTTACCTTTACATATATAAATATAAGCGTTCATTAATCAGTGTAAGTCGAGATCGTATAACGACATATCTCAACATATCTTGTTACATTTGGAATGAACTTCATCAAAATCGATTCAGCAATTATGAAGCTGCACTTAACGAAATAGCTGTAGCTGAGTTTAGAAGGTCTTGCGGTGGACAGCCCTGTGTCCCTCCTCGTCGTATTCCCGTTTGGACACCCACATCTTCCTGAAGGTATCCAGGGAGGCAAGGATGGACCCCCCAATCCAAGTCGAGTAGAGGCGTTCTTGGGGCGCTGAGATCTGAAATATTCATGCATTGATTTCGCAAATCACAAGTCTATAATAAAATTCCTGCTAAAGTCACTTAACGCATTTAAGACCAAACTGGCTAATTACATTAAAGCACAATCATTTTGAATAATAATAAAAGTATAATTTGATATTGTATTATTATTGTTATTTAAAATGATTATTTGAACAATAACAAACCAATGCGTTGAATGGCTAGTTATTTTAAGACGAGCACAAATGTTACTTTAATGAGTCGAGATGGCCCAGTGTTAGAACGCGTGCATCTTAACCGATGATTGCGGGTTCAAACCCAGGCAAGCACCGCTGATTCATGTGCTTAATTTGTCTTTATAATTCATCTCGTGCTCAGCGGTGAAGGAAAACATCGCGAGGAAACCTGCATGTGACAAATTTCATAGAAATTCTGCCACATGTGTATTCCACCAACCCGCATTGGAACAGCGTGGTGGAATATGTTCCAAACCCTCTCCTTAATGGCAGAGGAGGCCTTATCCCAGCAGTGGGAAATTTACAGGCTGTTACTACCATGTATGTTAAAATAGTCGTCCGATTTTGATGTAACTTTGACGAGTGGTTTTGCTTTTAGACGCATGGAGACTCCTAACTCAAATATATGAGTAATTTTCTTTTGATATTTGTCATATATATTGTTTTCCAAGCAGGATATATTAATTTAAATAAATGTAGTGACTAACATAACTTTTTATTTTTTAAATAACGAAAAAGAGTAACTACTGATTTTCATGCCGGTTCTTCTCGGTAGAATCTACTTTCCGAACCGGTGGTATAGAGTTACACTGAATCACTTTTCAAACCTTTAATGTCTCGATTTGAAGCGCGAGTGAGCCAGCTTAGTTACATTTCTGTCCCAAAGGTTGGTGGCGCATCGTCCCCAAGGTCTATATGTGATGGTGACCACTTACCACACCGGTTTTGATTCTAATTAATAATGATATCTTATCAACAATGCACGTACCCTGATCTTCATATCCTTGGGCGCGAGCCTGCGTATCTCCGCCAGCAGACGGTCACCGAAGCCCCGGAAAAGGGTGGAGCCCCCGCTCAGGACTATGTTCTGATACAGCACCTTCCTGAGGTCCATGTCGGACTTCTGGATTGCGAACATCAACACTTCATGTAGACCTGGAATTATTACATGTCGTGTTAGCAATTCATCTCGTACTTGGAAAGTGAGGTCTTCATCCAGATATAGTACTTGGTGTTAGGGCTATTCTAGATGGGTACCACCCTCATGGTAGCATGCGTAAGCGATCCCGTGGCGCCCGCCGAGAGACGGAGAGGGTACCGCTGGTTTTTTAATGGCGTACAGGAAACCGGGGAGTAACACACCCACCCCCCCACTTTCCATCACGTGGGGGAAGCGCGTAAAGCGTTTTTCCAGCGAAAAAAAATAGATGGCTACCACCCACTCGTCAGATATTCTACCCCCAAAAAGCAGTTACAGTTTGAAAGGTGAGTGAGTCAGTGTAACTACTTGTTGTCGCATTGGTAATGTAACACATGGTTTTTATTTATGACAGCAATATTGTCTATGGGCAGTGGTGACCACTAGCCATCAGGTGATTTATTTCCCTACCACTTACCTATTTCATATTAAGTAGAACTATATTGGTATCAGATCCTCATTTACTCTTGGTCATTCTCGTCAGCACCCTATTCCCTCTAAGTGAAGTTAGCATACCCAGAAGCATAGCATAATGTCAAAATGTAACATACCTTCACACTCCTCACCGATGAGGTCAGGCCGGAACAGTACTTCAGGCGCGCGGAACCTTGCTGGACCGATCTGTAATATTAATTATAAATAAATAAACAATTGATATGTAATATAATGTATGTCGACGACCTCCGGTGTGTACACCGGTTTTCATGGGTACACCACCCCGAGGTCCCGGGTTCGATTCCCGGTCGAGTTGATGTAGAAAATTTATTAGTATTCTATATTCTCTTTGGTCTCGGTGTTTGTGGTATCGTTACTTCTGATTCTCCATAACACAAGTGCGTTAGCTACTTACATTGGGATCAGAGTAATGTATGTGATGTTGTACACACTACTCGACCACGGAGGTCGTTGTTTAATTAATTTAAGTTTCCTCAAGTTTTTCAACAACTGAAAAATATACCAGACCAGAAATATTATGTGCGTGTAACTGTAAGATATTGTAATCTATCTATGAAAAGCGATCAAAATGTGAACTGGTAATAGATAGAACGGATACATGTTCTTGTTGTGTTGTGTTTGTTGTGTATATGAAAAATAATACAACAACAACAACAACAGCCTGTAAATTCCCACTGTTGGGCTAAAGGAACATATTCCACCACGCTGTCCCAATGCGGGTTGGTGAAATACACATGTCGCAGAATTTCTATGAAATTTGTCAGATGCAGGTTTCCTCACGACGTTTTCCTTCACCGCTGAGATTATATGAGATTATATTATGAGATTAATTATAAAGACAAATTAAGCACATGAATCAGCGGTGCTTGCCTGGGTTTGAACCCGCAATCATCGGTTAAGATGCACGCGTTCTAACCACTGGACCATGTCGACTCGAAAAATAGTACGTTTAATTGCAATCAGATCAGATTACAATCTAACTCGTCAGATTGTAATCTAACTAATTTTGTAATCTTACGGTGACATATAGATCAATAGTAGTCGTCGTAATAGTAGTATCGTCCTGTATTAGGTTAAAGAGTCATGTATTAGGCAAAAAAAAGTAGCCTATGTCTTTCTTTGGAGTTCAAGTTTTACTACAAAATTTCATCAATTTCGGTTCAGCGGTTTGGTCGTGAAAGAGCTACAGACAGACAGAGTTACTTTCACATATATAATATTAATACAGATGTCTCCAAAGCTTGCAAGGTTTACCTCTAGCTGAGTTCCATCCGGTAACGTGTAATGGGCCCTCTCGGAGTCCAGGGCCTCTTCCTTCAGGGGGTTGGGGGACAGATAGCAGGCCCTCTCCTTGATGGCCTTAACGATCTCCAACTCCGCTGACGTCCGGAGATTAACGCCCTCTTTACGGAGGAGCAACCTGGAAATAATCAATAAAACAATAAAAATTCAATTATGTAACTTATAACTTATTTTTTGACTGGTTTTTAAAATCCATTTTATACTATTAGAAGAAGCTAAGGAACTTAAAATTCCATATTTAAATAGCGCGCGCAATCGCTACTTGGACAGTATGGCACTGCAATGTGGTCGGTGACGTCACTTGCCTGTATTTTAATCTGTGGTACATATAGTAGGCAAACGAGGTTGAGCAAGTGACTTCATCATAAGCCCGGCCCACAAGGGCGTTTTGTGTCAACACTATCAAAAAGATAGTGTGATTCAAAAGGAATGTTTGTGTATATAATACATGAACAATATAGAGTAAAGAAACACTGATAATTTTAGAAGTTTGCGATGTGATGTCGTAAATAAACAAATTCTGTAGAATATTTAGTATCAGTATTGCACCCGTGCGAAGCCGGAGTGGGTAGCTAGTTGATTATAATATGACAATGATAATCACATAAACATAACCACATTACGGAAGGTGACTCAAATATCCAAATAACCTATAAATAAAAGATTCGACAGAATGTCACTAACGTGCTCCTCAGAATTGTTCCGCTCCTTTCCGTTCCGTTACATTGCTCAGAACCTTACCAAACTTTCACCAAATTACCCTTGAAGTATATATTTTATAATAAAAAAAGTATTATCAAAACTGGTTAACGTGATTTTCAGTTATTCACCTATTTGTCGCGCATATACATAATGCAAATTTAAGACTTATGTCGTTTTCATACGGATACCATCATCGGAAAAAAATAAAAAAAAGTGGGACCCCACGGGAAGCACTACCTTTCAAACAAAAAAAAAATTATCAAAATCGGTCCACCCAGTAAAAAGTTATGAGGTAACAAACATAAAAAAAAAAAAAAAAACGAATTGATAACCTCCTCCTTTTTGAAGTCGGTTGAAAATATCTTTTATTTTAAATTCATTTGGAGTCTATCTACCTATTAGAGAGAAAATGTGAGGCCATTATAGGGGCGTTATGATATAAAACATATTGGTTTTAAATATAATCACATTGTTATAAATCAATATGCCTGTAGCCTGGGTCTAAAAGGGTATAAGATATATTAATATAAATTCTAATATATTATTAGGGACCATTCATTTTTACTTAAGACATTTTCGCTACTTTTTGACAAGACCCCCCCTCCCCTCTTTAATAGGTATTACGTAGAATTTGAATACAAGATTGGTTTATTTTTGAAAGTAACATTTTTTGTTTGTAATTCCAAAAGTTCTAAAGGTAAAGGTTATATATACACTGTAAATATATACCAAAATAACATTTTTTACATTTATTTTCTCTTTGTTCCGGCTAATCTCCGGAAACCAGTGCCAGCCGGCACGATTTTGCCAGTTGTCAGTTTAGTGCTTTGATTACAATAGGTACTAAGAGTTTACGACTTGATATGGGAATTAATTTGAAAACTGACGGAGGTTTCCGTAGACAATCATCTCACCTCAGGTATCTGGTCACGTCTCGGCCGGCCACGTCGACCCTCATGATGCTGTGCGGCATCGCGAAGCCCTCATATATCGGCACCGAGTGGGTCACGCCGTCCCCGGAGTCCAAGACCACACCAGTCGTTCGCCCCGTTGCATATCTATTTGAACATACATCAAAATGTTTATATATGTATAAGTACGACACAAATTAGATGTAGCATCGGAAAATGCAATGGAATTAAAATAAAACCGATTACTGACGATTTACACAACCAATAGAAACAGCTCCCTATCGCGCCATTCGACGCTATTCGTCGCTATAGATTCTCGCGTCAGAGAAAGCAAGTGCATGTAAATCGACGCGTCAAATTGACGAATATATTAGGTCATATGATATTACAAGTTATTACGTTTGTGCAAAGATCATATTCGCATGAGAAATAAATATTGATGATTTGGGATAGCGCACTCAATTCGGATGTGATCGGTTTTACGAATTTTGCCGATGCGACATCTAAGTTGTGTCGTACTATATGTATATGTCACCGTAAGATTACAAACAGAATGAGGTGAGTTGGCCCAGTGGTTAGAACGCGTGCATCTTAACCGATGATTGCGGGTTCAACCCAGACAAGCACCACTATATATGTGCTTAATTTGTGTTTATAATTCATCTTGTGCTCGGTTAAGGAAAACATCGTGAGGGAACCTGCATGTGACGAATTTCATCGAAATTCTGCCACATGTGTATTCCACCAACCCGCATTGGAACAGCGTGGTGGAATATGTTCCAAACCCTCTCCTTAATGGAAGAGGAGGCCTTATCCCAGCAGTGGGAAATATACAGGCATATACAGTTACTTTAAGATTACAAACATAGTTAGATAACAATCTATCTCGTGAGATTGTAAACTCTCGATATATTATGAACGTTTATACAGCTTACAATAAAACACATACAATCTCGATCGTTCATAATATTTTGTTAGGTTAGAGTTTTTATAATACAACTGAAATTAACTTCGATAGATTATAACCAAAAGTCAAAATAATATTTATTCAAGTAGGCTTTTACAAGCACTTTTGAATCGTCATTTAACAATTAAGTGAAGCTACCACCGGTTCGGAAAGTAGATTCTACCGAGAAGAACCGACAAGAAACTCAGTAGTTACTCTTTTTCTACATATATATATATTAGTTAAATACAATTATATATGTATGTAATATATCCTGCCTGCAAGTCAACAGGTACTAACTCCACGCTTTTTTATCATCTACAAAATCGAATAATATGCCTTTCTACCACTGTATTTTTTATAAACGATTTCCATTTACGAAACGGCAAATTCCGTTCAGTAGTTTGATCACGAAAGACAGAATTTCAAATTTATTATATATTTAGGAGATTCCTTTAACTATACAACTGGCTGGAAATAAAAAAATAAAAACGAAAGCGCGCGAAACCGCATCAAGCTGTCATTATTCTTTCTTTTTGGGCGCGAACAGTATGATCAATATTGGCGCGACTTGTTATTTGTTATAAGTGTTATTTGTGTTTTATTTGGACTTGTAAGCTCAACTGAGTAAGTAATTCACTTCAATTTGTATGGTTTGGTGATTTATTTATGTTGAGATATTTTCGAAGTTGGAACTATTTTTGGTTTATTTGTAAATGATTGAAAGTGTTTATATTCTTATTAACTTTTTTTTAATGGCGGATGAGCGTATGGGCGACCTGATGGTAAGTGGTTACCATCACCCATAGACAATGACACTGTAAGAAATATTAACTATTCCTTACATTATCAATGCGCCACCAACCTTGGGAACTAAGATGTTATGGCCCTTGTGCCTGTAGTTACACTGGCTCACTCACCCTTCAGACCGGATCACAACAATACTGAGTACTGTTATTTGGCGGTAGAATAACTGATGAGTGGGTGGTATCTACTCAGACGGGCTTGCACAAAGCCTTACCACCAAGATCGCCAGACAAAATTACTTTCATTTATCATAATAGAATAAATAACTAAAGTAGTAGTATATAATAGAGATATATATTATTTACAAATAATATTTATATATGTAGTAAGTATAAGTATAAGTGTGTAAATATTTGTATGTAAGTTTGACACTGTGCCTATGCCGATTGTTTTAAAATCTCCCTTTGATTGGGTTGTCTGGAAGAGATGTCCTATAAGCCATAAGACCGCCCATTGTACAACACTGTTAACCTACTTATATATATTCTATTTTTGAATTTTATTAATTTTGTGTTTCTTTTTTTTTTTTTGTTTGTGGTGTACAACAAAGTATAATTCATTCATTTATTCATAAAGTGACATTTACTTACAAACTAAGAACGGCTTGCATAGAGAGAAACAAGGCTGGCACATTGAACGTTTCGAAGAAGACCTCGGCAGCCTTCTCCCTGTTTCGACGAGGGTTTAGAGGCGCCTCTGTCAACAGCACTGGATGCTCTTCGGAGAATGTCGATAGCTGGTCCTGGAATAATAATATAATAATATTAGCAAGAGAAAGCAAAAAGGCGAAATGATTGGTCTCCTTGCTTGAAACTATTTTAAGCAATAACAATAGTATAGTAAGATACAAGTTAGCATTGGAAAAATTTGTAAAACCGATCAAATCCAAATGGAGTATGCTGTCCCAAATTATCAATTTTTATTTCTTATGCGAATATGATCTTTACACAAACGTAATAACTTGTAATATTATGTGAGCTAATATATTCGTCAATTTGACACGTCGATTTACATGCACTTGCTCGGGTTGACCTGACACGGGAATCTATAGCGACGAATAGCGTCGAATGGCGCGATAGGGTGCTGTTTCTGTTGGTTGTGTGAATCGGCAGTAATCGGTTTCATTGAATTTGGCGAAGCTACATCTAAATTGTACACAATACCATATGTATATTGTACATATATCCTATTAAATTATATACTTACTTTACTATAAATATAATTCCAGACTCGTTCCATGTCATTCCAATCTGTTACAATTCCGTGTTCCATCGGGTACTTTATGCTGAGGAGCCCTCTGTGTTCCTCTGCACGAGGACCTACGAACAACTCTCCTTCTAGCGCACCTGCCATTACACGGACATGCTTCGGACGTCCGATACTGAAAAATTTTATTGTTTTATTCATATTGAGCATAGACAATATAATATAATACTCACTGTCTGTTTAATAGTTTAACTATTAATTTTATATATAAAGATATTAGTGATATAAATTTAACATCATAAATTCCACTTATTACAGTATTAATGTAAATTTATTTGTTGTTTATGCAACTGTGTCACATTAACAAAGATCAGGTTGACTTAATATACAAGTTGTAACATTTCATTTGTTCAATTTGGGATTCGAACCTAGGAATCGGACTTCCAAATGTGCCAATAAGACTAACGTGGCAGTTAAATTAATACCATTCCCATACAATATAAGATTGATGTCAATTTTTGAAGTTTTATTCAAGTTAACCCAAATATGGAACACAATGAGAAATTAACATAAACCCATACTTACTAGTTCGGAAACCTGCATTTTGGTATTTGGTCACCCGCAAATCCAGCTTTAATTACTCCAGAACCCTGAAATATGAGCACTTGAATAAAAAAAAAAGTTCTTTTCAACTGTTCACGATACTCATGAGTCATTAATCATTAAGAGTATCAAAAAGATAATGTATTAAAGCATAATTTATTCACATCACTGTGCATGAGAGATTATTAAGATTGTAACAATATTATTAGGTCACTTTTATAGAAAAATACGAAAAATGGATATGCCAATACGGCAAAAATCGATCGTTATGTACGTAATATTTGAGTTATTTACATTGTCTATAACCACAGGTTGGTTCACGATGACATCATTTAGTTCCATTTTTATTAATAAGAGCTAATAATTATTAAACTATGAGAGATCTTTATTATTTTATTTTTGTTAAAATACTCATCCGGACTGCTTTCAACTATGACATCAGTCTTGGTGTTGCTATTTTAGTGAAGATAGGTATATTATTTTTTATGTTTCGTATGAATAAAGATAAATGTACGGTGAAGGTGATACAAGATTTTTTTTTTTAAATAACGCCTGCTGTGAATAAACCTTCTCTTTATTTTTTGTATCTTTGTATTCCTAAAATTCCACATGACTTTTAGGGATAAAGTTAAAAATGTATTTTTTAAAAGTGATATTAGCTTATGGGAAGGTAAACCGATTTGTTACGAAACGTAGTAAGCTTCCCTTTCTCTTAGGCAAACCATAATTCAGACTCTTCAATTCTTTCGGACGTCCTGAAACAAATTTATAGTATAACATTTTTGCATGACATGAGAACATAAATATACAAAATTATAGATAGAAGTTAATAAGTGTAAATGATTGTAAATTAAATGCCTAATATACGCTTTTCAGAAATTTACAACAATTTTAAGGCCAAATGCACTTATCTCACAGATTTTAATGATAATTTTTATAAAATCTATTTTATAATGTCATATCTTTGAGCTACCACTAGTAAATCGATATTAAAAACCGTCAATCGTCATTATTCAAGAAATAACATCCTTATTCTCCAGCAATAACAATATTTGTCATTTATTTTCAATTTCAAATTCGTTCCTATTTTTGTATCTTATAATTAAATAATACATGTGTTCATTTACGTTTCTATGTCCATAAAAATGATTATCAACCTAAGTATTCTGTTCCTTTGTGTTATTTTAACGAGCGCAGAAAAAGGAGACGGGTACTGTGATTTAAAAGAAAAGACCTGTGATGGAGATTTTTTAAATGAAAAGTTTATTATATATGATGTAAATCCACCGGAAGGGTTTAATTTGAGACGGGATGTCTACATGCGATTTGCAATCATGCTATCGGAGGCTAGACAACATCACAAAAATTGGATGTTGATTTTGCCGCCTTGGTATAGTTTATACCATTGGCAAACGACACAAAGCGACTTTCCTTTGCCTTGGAGTAACTTTTTCGATGTGAAATCATTAAAAAAATTCGCACCAGTTGTGGAATTACATGAAGTGTTTTCGAAAATAGAATCAAATATTTTTACTATAGATCGTTTATATGTGTTACAAAATTATCCTGATGCATTCGAAAACGGTGAATTTAGAGATAAATGGGAGATTGGAGGAAACTGTGATTATGATGGAACTTTCTGGGGATATAATAACGTAACAGTCAAGGAAACAGTATGTGTAAAATATCAGGGCCGAATATCAAACTTATGGGAACTGATATCTTTAAACCCAACAGATAAGTTTGTCATGTTTGCTCATGGTGAAATACCCCTACATGATCAGTATGGCACTAAGACATTTTGGGATTGCAGAAAAAGCATGAAATTCAATAAAAATCTCATTAACACAGCTAAAAAATACATATCCGAATACTTCAATTGCAACAGTAAAATATGTACGACTTATGTAAGCGTTCATTGGAGACGACGGGACTTTGCTCGATCACGTAAAAAAGACGTCCCATCAATAAAAGGAACTGTAAAACAAATTGATAACGCTATCAAAAACTACAATCCACAAATTGTTAATATCTTCATAGCGTCGGATGGTCAGAATTCTGAATTAATTAAATTGGAAAAACAACTTAGTGATATTGGTTATAAGGTCCATTTTTATTTACCAACGCAATCAGAGTTAGATAAATTTAAAGATGGTGGTGTAGCCATCATTGATCAAATCATATGTTCTCATGCTGCATACTTTATTGGTACATATGAAAGTACGTTTACATTCCGGATACAAGAGGAAAGGGAGATCTTAGGTTTTGAGAGTTCTACCACTTTTAATAGACTTTGTCCCGACAAAGGTAGGTGTGAGGCACCTTCAAAGTGGAAAATTGTTAATTGATTAATGAGCTCTTATTCCCCAAACTAGATTAGCAGCGCTTGCTTTCCTTTGAAACCCTTGTGTGAAAGATGATATGGATTGAAAGAATGTTACTTGTGAGATGACGTCTGACAGAGAAGTATGAAAGAAGACATGTTGCATCAACCTCAAGTTATATTGGGATATGAGCAGGAAGATGATGCTTGCCTTTGAAATCCTATGAAACACAACAACAACAACAACCTGTAAATACCCACTGCTAGGCTAAAAACATCCTCTCCCTTTGAGGAGAATGTTTGGAACATATTCCACCACGCTGTTCCAATGCGGGTTGGTGGAATACACATGTGGCAGAATTTCTATGAAATTTGCGGTGCTTGCCTGGGTTGGAACCCGCAATCATCGGTTAAGATGCTCGCATTCTAACCACTGGGCCATTTCGACTCATATGAAATAATAAACAAATATTTAACAAGCTTGTTTGTACTTGTTTTTCATGTACAAAAATCAATAATCAGTTGATCAGTCGCTTCTGCTGCAGACACTCATGGGGTGTGCTATTAAAAACTATCTTTTAATTACAAGAAAGATGTAGAACATCTCACATATGTACTTAAGTACATTAGGTATTGTAGTATCATGGGCTGGTTTGGCCAATCCTAGCATATTCAGATTATGTTTACTACAAAAATAAGTTATAATTAGAACTGAACTAATTTACTACTACAATATCAATACTGTAAAGATCAGAAGAAATTTTTATTTACATTATAAGATTAAATGTAAACAACTAATTATTGCAAGTTGTATAAAAGTTTGAAAACAGAACAATGTATGTCATTGGATACTATATATATTGGTTAATAAATAACACATATATTGAAATATATTAAAAATATTTAAGAGTTATTAAATGGCTATGATAAAATTATTATTGAATAAATTAAAACAATGACAAAAATAATTTACTTATGTTAAACTCTATGTAATAGAAAGCGAGGGAAAGATCGCGGATTGGGGCGTCGGGAAAGTTTTTTTTTATTAGGCGATGATTTCTGCCAGTTCAGCCCTGTATAAAAAAATTATTAAAAAAAAAGTATAAAATTCTAGTTAAATTATCTTAGCTGTAAGAATGTGAAATTAAATTAAGCTCAATTATTATTAATTAATATTCTATAACATTCCTCTAATATCGTTGACGTAATTAATGTGTAGTTTTTTAAGATGTGCCATAATATTTTTATTAAGTCTTAAACCAAAGATTTATGTATGTTATTGTCAATTTAAGAATAATATTTTTGAAAATGTATATGTTATTATTTCTTTTGTGAATATGCATAATATATTGTTTTTAAAATATGAATAAATATTAACGATGTTTGTTAATTTTTTTTGTAGTTAAACTATATTTGAACATAAAAATAAACGATGAATCTTGTCTAATCTTTGTATGTCTACATTTTTTTTTTATATCATCATACCTACATATTATAAAACAGTTGCTTTCTCTGTCCCTATATTCCTATGAATGCTTAAATCTTTAAAATTACGCAACGGATTTTGATGAGTTTTTTTTAGTAGATAGAGTGATTCGAGAGGAAGGTTTTTGTATATAATACATGGGCAATTTAGTAAAGAAAAACTGATAATTTTAAAAGTTTCTACTGTGATTTCATAGCAATAGCATTGCACCCTCGCGAAGTCGGAAGCTTGCCTTTCATTATTTCGATTTTATTTATATGATTCAATTTTCAATTCAATAGGATTAGTAAGTGGTCAGCACCGCTCATAGACAAGTCACCAACACCACTTTATAACGAACTAAAATTCAAAACATATGTGGCATTGACTGACAATACCGTAGAAATAATAATATATTTTATACAAGTAGGCTTTTACAAGCACTTTTGAATCGTCATTTAACAACTATATTGAGTGAAGCTACCATCGGTTCGGAATTCAGATTCTACCGAGAAAAACCGGCGAGAAACTCAGTACTTGCTCTTTTTATGTCAGTTAAATGTGTATCATGTCAGTTAAATACAATTAGATATGTATGTAATACATCCTGCCTGGAAGTTTACAAGTATTAATTCTACGTTTTTTCATCGTCTGCAAAAATAATATATGTAATAAGCAGAAGCGTAGCGAGCATTGGCGGCAATCAATTTGAAATAGGGATAACCATTTTGTAAACAGGAAAAGTAAGAATAAGCTCATAACGCCAAGTTTCCGACTCCACAAATTCAATAAATCCTTCTTGGAGCAAGGTTTTTTTTTTTTAATTTTCCGATGAACAAATTCAAATCATTCAATTCAAACGAGACTATAGAAATGACCAGATTCCAATTCTCGTTTTTATTGGTAGGTACAGTATAGTAAAACCGGAAACTACCTGCCAAATTTCAAATTTATAGTTGTTATAGTTTGTGAGATTTCGCAATTAATCAGTGAATGATATATCGTTTTTATATATATAGAAGATGTAAAGTGTGAAGTTATTACTCGTTTTCTTTCAGGCATTACATATATAATATAAATAATGTATGTAACCGAAATATATTTATTTTTAGAATGTTGGAAAAGAGAGACTACTGTACTGTATTCCTTTCCGGTTCTTCTTTACTAGCTTTACTTTAAATATGTTTATATAAAATGACATGAAAGTGTAGGTGAATAACTATTTGACTATAACTATACATTTATTTTGATTACAGTTAAGTTATATCCACAATTTGAGAATAAAATAGATCAAAATTGGTCTATCAGTCGAGATCGATTTACAATTTGCATCCATATAACGTGTAGTAAATAGTTTATAAATAAAAATCCCGAGATATGATGTAAAAACATATTTTGTTATTCAAAATTCACTATAAATGTGTAAAATCCACAAGTAATTAACATAACAATGGTAAAACATTGCCAATAGGTATTTAAAAGGAGCAAAATTTTGAACTGATATCTTAATTTTGATATTAATATGTTTTGAATTAAAAATATTTAATTTATTTATAGAAGGGACAATAGTAACAATCAATATTATTCAACAAACCGCAATAGTTTTTTTTTGCATCTGGCAACATAGTGTAATTTGATGTCGTATGATTAAAAAATGAGATATGAGAGTAAAGTACTTGCATCCAGCCCGGTGAATATTTTATAAAAACGTACGGTGTCATCGATTGTTTACAATTACATTCGCTTCTCGAAATCCGCTTATTTCAAAGATATTATAACCACTAAGACTTTATATATCGCTAAGTGCCTTTGCTAAATGAAACAGTACTGATAAAACGTGTTTCTTTCATGAAATACTATTAAATAATACAATACATAATATATTATATTATAGAACTACTTTATTGAAGTGTAATTAATTAAAACTGAGCGGCTTTCGCTCGTTAAAATGTACTTAGTATTTATATTGTTTTAATAGTTCGAATAAAAATAATAAAATCGGCGAACGACATATTTAAAGTGATACCTATGGATAAGAAAATCTTAGATTTTACTGAAAACGGTAAGATATAACTATATATTTTTTAATTTTTCAATAAGTCGTAACAATAAATTTTAGTTTCATTTTATTTATATGTTAAGAACAGTGAATATCGTTTTACAAATTAGATAACAAAAATAAAATGTAAAAAATTTAAAAACCACTTCCTGTGCCAAACACAGTGCACAAGTATAATTAATTTTAATACTTTATCTCTTAATTTTTGATCTACCTAGAGTTTCCTGTTCCATATGAGAGATTTATTTATTTATCTACGCTCATACACTGCCTATTGGATAATTTGGGCATGGGTGTCGCTAAAATTATGAAACACATTAATACAAGCACATAAATTAAAATGGATACATTTTCAAAGTCATTTTTTGTCATATTATTTAATCTCGGGAGTGTGAAATGACTATTTATATATGTACTTGCATTCTTGGAATATTAGAAATATGAGGCGTGAACACAATTCTCGGTAAGGTTTGTTATCGTATGGATAAGCATGATAAATGGATGTCTTTGTACCAATTCGTTTAATTCTGAAACATTGTACAGGCATCCAGGCATGGTACGAAGTGGAAGCGATAAGATTTATATTTAAAATTCTATTATTGAACACATCAGTGAAGTTATTCTTTATGTATTAGGTTTCTTAGTAATTTTTTACATATCATTCTCATATATATGTTATATAATTATAAACATCCATAGATATTGTAAAATATGGTAGTTTTACTTGGTGGTAGGGCTTTGTGCAAGCCTGTACCACCCACTCATTCTACCGCCAACTCAAAGTATTGTTGTGTTCCGGTTTGAAGGGTTAGTAAGCCAGTGTAACTACAGGCACAAGGGATATAACAACTTAGTTTCCAAGGTAGGTGACGCATTGACAATGTAAGGAATAGCTAATATTTCTTACAGCGCCATTGTCTATGGGTGATGGGGACCACTTATCATTAGGTGGCCCATATGCTTGTCCACCAAACCTAACTATTAATGTCCGCTAAACTATTAATTACTGTTATGTTTGTAATGAATGATTAATTAATATTATATGATTGTGGGTAGTTGTGAACTGATTTGACAAAATAAATAGTTTAGCTTTGATTCTCAAATATGTTGTATCTTTTAATGGCGACTGTGGAAAATTAATAAATTTTTGTGGAAAATGGCATCGAATATTGCTAATATAGTGTTTCCCGGACGATTTAACCCTAAAACGGACAAGTGGTGTGATTATAAAGAACAATTATTGTGTGCTCTGGATGCCGCGGGTTATGAAGAAAGCAACCTTGACAAAGCGCGTTCTTTGTTTTTATCCCAATGCGGGAAGGAGACTTATTCATTAATTGCATCACTATTGGTTCCAAATCGACCAACGAATGTGAACTTTAGCGACATTCTTCGTGTTTTGGATCAGTTTTATGAGCCGGAAGTTAACGAAATTTTACAAGCGGGAAAATTTCATAAACGTCAACAATTACAAAGTGAAAGCGTGCAAGATTTTGTTTCGGCGATAAGTTTACTAGGCGCTAAATGTAATTTTGTGGATTTAAAACGTCAGTTAAGAGACCGGTTAGTGTTGGGTGTGCGTGATGACCGCTTAAGGCGTGAATTATTGAAGATTAAAGATTTAACATATGAGACAGCTGTACAGACGTGTCTTAATCACCAAGCGGCGTTACTTGATTTGTACCCCGATGCTAATGAGACAAAGCAAACTCCGTTCCATGTTACAGAACCCATGGATATTAGTAAAATCAGATCCAATGATTGCCGACACTGTTCGCGTGCACATAAGCCAGGAGAGAAATGTCCATTTATAAAAGCAAGATGTTTTTATTGTAAGAGATTTGGGCATATTGCAGCTGTATGCAATAAACGATCTGGAAAGACGCAGGATATCTCTAATATTGAAAACAGTGGGGAGGAGGCAACATTCAGTGATAGATCTATGATGGGTATATATGTCTGCTCCGAAAATTATCGTCAGCCGATAACAGCAGATGTTATGATTGAAGGTGTTAAAGTGACTATGGAAATTGACTCTGGAGCATCAAGAACTATTATTTCTGAAGATACATACAATAAATTGTGGTCAATTCCTCCTTCACTTAATGCTACTAATATAAAACTTGTAACATGGACTCGTGAACCATTAAAAGTACTCGGTGAAGTAAATGTACATGTGAAGTTGGGTGCTAAGGAAGCTCGATGTGACTTGATAGTGGTTTCGGGCAAAGGACCTAGTCTCTTAGGTCGGAATTGGTTTCATGGATTAAATATTGAAATTGGTGGACTTTGTTGGTCTGAAGATAAGATAACAAATTTAGTGAATCAGTTTCCTGGATTATTTGCTAGTGAATTAGGAGAATATAAGGGACCACTGGTGTCTTTACATGTACGTGCTGATGCTACACCAAAATTTTTAAAAGCCCGAGCAATTCCGTTTCCTTTAAAACAGCAAGTTAATGAAGAATTAAATAAAATGGTGGATCAAGGAATTCTAACTCCTGTAAATTACTCCAATTGGGCTACTCCATTACGCATTGTGAAAAAGGATGATGGGTCACTACGGATTTGTGGTGATTACCGAGCTACAGTTAATGCGGCAATTGATGTAGATTCTTTTCCACTTCCTAAAGCGGTGGAGGCTTTTGTAAAGCTGAGTGGTGGTCGTGTATTCAGTAAACTAGACCTTAAACAAGCTTATACACAATTAAAAGTGGATGATAAGACAGCAATGCTTTTAACTCTGAACACACCTATTGGATTAATGAAAATGAATCGCCTAGCATTTGGTGTAAATGCAGCATCGGCTATATTCCAACGGGTGATGTCTACAGCCTTTGCTGACAAGGAGGGAGTTGCTTGTTTATTAGATGATATAGCAATTATGGGCCGGAATGAAGAAGAGCATGAACAGCGATTGTATGAAGTTTTACATAAATTGCATGATATGGGTTTTCGATTGAATGTATCAAAATGTATATTTGCAGCTGAAAGTATCACTTTCCTTGGTCATATGATTGATGCTAATGGCTTACACCCGGCACCAGCTAAGGTTAAGGAGATTCGTGAGAAACCAGCACCAACAAATAAAGAAACTTTACGAGCATTTTTAGGCCTGTATAACTTTTATGAAAAGTTTTTACCCGATAAGGCTACACTTTTGGAACCACTGTACCGCTTGCTAGATTCTAAGAGACCTTGGAATTGGGGTGAACCTGAACAAATAGCTTTTGATACGGCTAAGAATCTTCTATCTTCGGAATTGACTTTGGTAGGATATGAGCTGGATAGAGAATTGCTCCTTATTTGTGATTCATCTGATTATGGTTTAGGAGCAATCATTGCACATGTAATGGATGATGGTTCTGAAAGGCCAATCATGATGGCATCGAGAACTCTGCAGAAACATGAAAGACGTTATGGACAAATTGACAAGGAGGCTTTAGCAATAATATTTGGATTGTCAAAGTTTCATGAATATTTAGCGGGTCGTAAATTTTCTATTATAACAGACCATAAGCCTTTGGTTGGTTTGTTTAATCCAGATAAACCAATACCAGAACAGATATCACCTAGAATGTTGCGTTGGTCATTAAAATTAAGCTGTTATCAGTATATTATTAAGTACAGAGCAGGAAAGTTGATTGGTAATGCTGATGCTCTTAGTAGATGGACTGTTCCTACGGCTTCTGTGGAGGAAGCTCCTCTCAAGGATGTTTTATTACTGGATGAGACTCCAGATGGTTGGAACTTAGATGCTAATAAGGTAGCATCGGAGACGAAAAAAGATCCGGTTTTACGGAAGGTTATGTTTAACATGCTACATGGATGGCCACGTTCAAACTCCGATCCTACCTTACAACCATTTTGGCAGCGCAAAGAAGCTCTATCACATAGTAAAGATTGTTTACTGTGGTGCAATAGAGTTGTTATCCCTAAAACCCTCCAGGAGGATGTGTTAAAGTTATTACATGCTCCACACGCAGGAATTGTGCAAACTAAGGCTTATGCTAGAGGATATGTTTGGTGGTATGGAATGGATAAGGAGATAGAGAGATTAGTTTCTGGATGTCATCAGTGTCAAGCGGTAAGAAACAACCCACCAAGGGACCCGCAGACGTGGATTGTATCTGAAAAGCCATGGAAAAGAGTGCATATAGATTTTGCAGGCCCATTCCAAGGTAAAACTTTTCTATTATTAATTGACAGCTACAGTAAATGGTTGGAAGCAGAGATTGTTACGTCTATGAATAGTACCAGTGTAACAACAATTCTCAGGAAAATATTTGCATCTCAGGGACTTCCTGATGTATTAGTTTCTGATAATGGTAGGACTTTTGTTTCTGAAGAGTTTAATAATTTCCTAAGCAAAAATGGGATACAACATTTGTATTCTCCACCATATCATCCAGCTACCAATGGCCAAATTGAAAGGAGTATACAAAGTTTCAAAAATAAATTGAAGAAATTGTCTGAGTTGGAGATACCATGGAGTGAAAAACTCCCTAGAGTTTTATACTATTTGCGTACAGTACCTTGCACTACTACTAACAAAAGTCCAGCTGAGATGTTAAATGGGCGTAAATACAGAACAGCAGTGTCTAATTTACACCCAGATGCTGTACCAAGTCGTACTGAGTTACAGTTGGATAATGCAGCCCAAACCTCACCAAGAAGAGCTTTCACAGTGGACCAACCGATACTGATTCGTATGTATGGACCAGGTGAGAAATGGAAGAGGGCTGTAGTAGAGATGGTAGAGGGTCCCAGCTCATATCTGGTGAGGACAGAAGACGGAGTATTACAACGTCGGCATGTTGATCAAATTCTGGCTCGCAGTGTTGAGGCGACTAGACAAAATAACGAGCCTCAAGATAGAACCATGCCTCCTGTATCTTTATCACCTAGATCAAACTCTGACTCACTACAAACAGATGAACCTATTGAAATACCGCCACCAGAATTGTGGCCGGATATAATTGGCATACCAAATACTACAGAATGATAATTAATTAATTTCCAAATTATTTTATTGTTGTAATTGGGCAAATCTTTACATGTAATAAATAACTTAATAAATGTGTGAGGGGAAGGTATGTTATGTTTGTAATGAATGATTAATTAATATTATATGATTGTGGGTAGTTGTGAACTGATTTGACAAAATAAATAGTTTAGCTTTGATTCTCAAATATGTTGTATCTTTTAATTACCATTGCTTGCTAAGAAAGTATAAGTGAAAACAAAAATGGTGCCAAAAGATTATCTAGTATCTCTTTATCGGCTTGCCTCGGATTTGAACCTAATACCTTAGACTCAGACAGCTTATATTTTAATTTTAAAAAACAATAATTAACATGTAATCGTTTTTTGTTTTCAGATATTATAGAAAATTGGGTAAGTATATTTCATATTTAAATCTTCTTATATATTAATAACAAAAGCCTCTGTATGTTTTTTTGTTTGAAAACATTGTGTGGAAAGCTCAACAGTATCATCAACAGCCTGTAAATTTCCCACTGCTGGGCTAAAGCCTCCTCTCCATTTGAGGGGAAGGTTTGGAATATTCCATCACTCTGTTCCAATGTGGGTTGGTGGAATACACATGTGGCAGAATTTGTATGAAATTAGACACATGCAGGTTTACTCACGACGTTTTCCTTCACTGAGCACGAGATGAATTAAAAACACGAATTAAGCACTGAATGAATGAATATTCAGTTCTGCTTGCCTTTGAACCCACAATCGTCGGTTAAGATGCACGCGTTCTAAACAATAGGTCAACTCTCCGTGTGTCTGATTTCAAAGAAATTCTGCCCCAAGTGTGTCCAAACCTTCTCTTAAAAGCGAGAGGATGCCTTAACCCAGCTGTTGACCCTGATGTTGTTTTGTTTGTTACACAGAATACATCTGTAAGTTCTTCAACTGACTGCACAATGCCTTCAGCGCCGAAGAAACGTCACCATCGTGCTAAAAAAAATAATATGAGTAAGTGTATATGTTTGTTACGTCTTAACTACTCAATTGATAATGAAAGGCCCCCCCCCCTCTCTAATGGTCGGAGTAAAAGTCGGACTGAATATTAGTATACATATGTACTGGACTAGAAGTCACCCTCTGCTTTGTTCACGTTTTAAGGGTGGTTGTCATGTGTTAGGAAAAAAATTAGCATGTGTTTACTTGGTGGTAGGCTCTGTGCTAACCCGTCTGGGTAGGTACCACCCACTGATCAGATATTTTACCGCCAAATAACAGTACTCAGTATTGTTATGTTCCGGTTTGAAGGGTGAGTGAGCCAGTGTAACTACAGGCACAAGGGACATAACATCTTAGTTCCCAAGGTTGGTGGCACATTGACGATGTAAAGAATAGTTTATTTTTCTTACAGCGTCATTGTCTATGGGTGATGGTAACCACTTATCAGGTGGCCCATATGCTCGTCCGCCAACCTATTCGATAAAAAAAAAAGTGTTTTATTTTATTCTTGTCTACTATTGACTAAAATATTTAATATCAAATCAAATTAAATCAAAATAAACGTTATTCAAGTAGGTTTTTACAAGCACTTTTGAATCGTCATTTTACAATTAAGTGAAGCTACCACCGGTTCGGAGAGTAGATTCTACCGAGAGGAACCGGTAAGCAACTCGGTAGTTACTCTTTTTTAACATTTAAAAAATACAAAGTCATGTTACTTAAATATAAAATAATTAACATAAAGAATTAATTACCTCTTATTATAATACGAATAAAAATTATTATTAATTTTGAAATGAATGTCGGATACATTTGTCTGAAATAAATAAAAAAAAACTGAGGGTAGTTGTTATTTTACTTGTTAGTGTCAGTGAAGTATATTCCATCAATATTCGTTATTTCACGCGTATTATTTTGTTGTTTTGTTACGTTTTTAAGATATTTATATATAACCGTTTTAGAATAATTATATCAGTGAGCGAATGGATTCCACAAATAACTACATACTTGAAGGTATTTTTTTATATATATTAAACGTAACGTAACGTAACACGTAAATAAAACAGTAGTACATAGTGTAGTACAAGTACTATTTATATAGTTACTTGTAATCTATAGTAAATACATATATAATTGTATTTAACTGACATAACTGTATTTTTAATTGAAAAAGAGTAACTAAGTTTCTTGCTGGTTATAAGTAGAATCTACTTTCCGAACCGGTGGTAGCTACACTTATTATAGTTGTTAAATGAATGCCTTCTGTAGTATATTTAGTATAACTATTGCACTCGTGCGAAGCCGAGACTGATTACTCAAAATCAAAAAATCAAAATATACTCTATTTTAAGTAGGCTTTTACAAGCACTTTTGAATCGTCATATAATTTTTTTTTTTTTTATATATTGAGTGAAAATAACACTGGTTCAGAAAGTAGGTTCTTTTTCAACATTTAGATTAAAAAAAAAAACAGTCATGTTAGTTAACTACAATTATATAGGCATTTAACATTTTTTTATTTATTTACGATATCACTTCAGAAACCTCTGAAATGATCATTGTTTACTATATTGTCCATATATAAACATTCCTCTTGAATCAATCTATGAATTGAAAAGAATCGCATCAAAATCCGTTATGTGATTTTAAATATCTAAGCATATATATAGGGACGGACAGCGATGAGCTTTTTTCATGTTATAGGTTGGCGGACGAGCATATGGGCCAACTGATGGTAAATGGTCACCATCACCCATAGACAATGACGCTGTAAGAAATATTAACTATTCCTTACATCGTTAATGCGCCACCAACCTTGGGAACTAAGATGTTATGTCCCTTGTGCCTGTCTTAACACAACAATACTCAGTACTGTTGTTTGGCGGTAGAATAACTGATGAGTGGGTGGTACCTACCCAGGCGACCTTGCCCAAAGCCCTACCACTAAATAAAGCGACTTTGTTTTATACTATGTAATTATGATATCATATGATAGCGAAGGACTGTCGCTCTTTCATAGTCAAAACACTGAAATGCATTCAATAATTATTGTTGACTTCCAGGCAGGATGTATCACATACATATATAATTGTATTTAACTAACATGACTGTATTTATAAATGTTTAAAAAGTGTAACTAATGTGAGCTAATTTATTATTATAGTTTGATAAATTATTTATATATCAAATCAAATCAAAATAAACTTTATTCAAGTAGGCTTTTACAAGCACTTTTGAATCGTCATTTTACAATTAAGTGAAGCTACCACCGGTTCCGAAAGTAGATTCTACCGAGAAGAACCGGAAAGAAACTCAGTAGTTACTCTTTTTAACATTGAAAAATACAAAGTCATGTTAGTTAAATACAATAATTTAAATTAATATATCCTGCCTGGAATTCAACAGGTATTAGCTCCACGCTTTTTTATCATCTATAAAATCTTGTATTGAATAATATGCTTTTTCTACCAATGTATTTTTTACAAACGATTTCAATTTACTAAACGGTTTTTATAGTTTGTTAAATGAAGATTCAAAGTGCTTGTAAAAGCCTACTTGAATAAAGTTTATTTTGATTTGAGTTGATTTGTTAGTAATGTAATGTGTGATGCTGTTCATAGATGACGAGCCTCCAGCAAAGAAGTCGGCGCCGTCGATACAGCTCGACGCTGGTTTCAAGTGGAATTTGCAGGTGAAATACATATTTTATTTCCATAAATGTTTTGTCTCTTTGGTCTAATTAGCTCAGTCAACGAAGGCCAACTTTCAGAACCTTTTTTAAAGGAAATAAAATGCTCTCCACCTTTTATTATAACTATTTTTTCAATAAATTTCATAATTGAGGAGTTATTTAGCAAAAACCATAAAAGTGCACCTCTTTTTCAAGATGGCGGCGATTCCGGAGCTTCAATTGTTCAGGACTTTTAATCCGTTCATTAATAAGCCAGAATGAACGTTGTGACCAAATTTCAAAACTTTCGTATTTATTATTTTTATTTTACCTTTGTTGCCTAAATGGCGAGATAAAGTTTGCGAGGTGAAAAGTTCAAACCCGAGGTCTGGATGGTAGAAAGTTATTTGGGTTTTCAGTAACAATCACATACATTACTCTGAACATAACATAGGTAGCTAAAGCACTTGTGTTATCTACATAAAATAAAAATTGGAGTGTCAGTTTGTAATACTGAAATAGCCCTTTTATTACTCAATGCATATGTATGTATACACGGTACATATACTAAAATACTATTTTTTTACAATTTTTGTCGGTCTGTCTGTTTGTTCCGACTAATCTCTGAACGGCTGGACCGATTTTGACGGGACTTTCACTGGCAGATAACTGATACAATAGAAAGTAACTGAGGCTACATTTTTTTTAAATTCAAACGCGTACATTGTCGCGGGCACAGCTAGAGCTAGTGGAAAATCAGACGTAAAGACGGCACCACAAACACCCAGACTCAAGGCAACGTAGATAATTATTGAACATTTCTCAAATCGGCCGGGTATCGAACCTGGGACCTCTGCGTGGCCCATGAAAACCAGTGTACACGCTACTCGACCACGGAGCTCGTCAAATAGATTAAATTGTTTTTTTTTTTTGCGGCAGGCGTTGGCGAAGGCCGCGGAATCCGTGGAAACAGGGGGGAAGTCTCCTGTGTCAGCTCTCAACGAGCTCGGAGTGAGGGTCTCGTACTGCGTGCTCAGGCAGGGCGGTCCAGCACACTGCCCCAGCTTCACAGTTGCTGTTACCGTGAGTACCTTTTAGCTTATTATTATCTATATCATTCACTTGGTGGTAGGGCTTTGTGCAAGCCCGTCTGGGTAGGTACCACCCACTCGTCAGTTATTCTACCGCCAAATAACAGTAATCAGTATTGTTGTGTTGCGGTTTGAAGTCAAACTCAATGTCAAAAACCTTTATTCGAAATGGAAGTGTTTACACTTTCTTATTGATTGTCGAAAATCTACCACCGGTTCGGAATATAATACCTCAGACCAGAGAAGAACCGGCGAAAGAAACTCAGCGGGATCTATTTCTTTTTTCTTTTTTTTTATAATGTCAATATACAATATACAATGAAGGGTGAGTGAGCCAGTGTAACTACAAGCACAAGGGACATAACAACTTAGTTTCCAAGGTTGGTGGCGCATTGACGATGTAAGGCAGTAGTTCCCAAACTTATTTTTCTTGTGGACCATTTTCAAAATTTTATTGGTTTCGTTGGACCCTCTGCTGCTACATTTCTACCACATTCTTAAAGTCGCCAAAAAATTAAAACTGTGTTATTTCTGAGTTCTGTCCCTATATTCCGATAGGTAAAATAAATAAAGAAAAACAGTACATTTTCTAACACTTAATTTATTTAAAATTAATAAGGTAATATAACTATGCTTACATTTTTGCTCTTTGCTATCAAAAGCAGATAAATTTTCGTGGACCCCCATTAACATCTTATGGACCCCCATTTTTTTATTCACGCCTACGTAGACCCACCTGGACCACTTTGTGAATCACTGATGTAAGGAATAGTTTATATTTCTGACAGCGTCATTGTCTATGGGTGATGGTGACCACTTACAATCAGGTGGCCCATATGCTCGTCCGACAACATATTCTATGAAAAAAAAATCATTATCAATATAATTACATAGTCTGAGTTTCTTTCGCCGGTTCTTCTTAGGCCTGGGTGTTCCTTTCTCCGAAACGTTGGTAGTGTTTAATATATCCATCAATAACAAAGTGTAAAGCATCTATTTGAGCCGAGACGGCCCAGTGGTTAGAACGCGTGCATCTTAACCGATGATTGCGGGCTCAAACCCAGGCAAGCACCGTTGATTCATGTGCTTAATTTGTGTTTATAATTCATCTCGTGTTCAACGGTGAAGGAAAACATCTAGAGGAAACCTACATATGTCTAATTTCATCGAAATTCTGCCACATGTGCATTCCAGCATTGGAACAGCGTGGTTGAATATGTTCCAAACCCTCTCCTTAATGGGAGAGGAGGCCTTAGGTAAGCAGTGAGAAATTTACAGGCTGTTACTTTACTTTCTTTTTAACTACCACAAAAGAAAAACATTTAACCTACAACACAAATAACCATCAATAATCATACTACACAGTAAATGTGACAGTCGCAAAACTCCCGCCTTTTTTAATTTTTAAGGGAATTTGTGTGACGTCAGACGTGACTCAGATCTTGCTTGTTCATTCCTACAGTTTACACGTAATAACATAATGTTGCCATTATAAATATATTTAATTATAAACCGAGTAATTTTCACAATGGCAACACTTACACATATCATCGTGTAATAGATAATGGTCATTGTTTTCAATTGAGTTCTCTGTTTCGTACGACGACAGCGTTGTTATAAACTTTTCGTTTATAATATTTATTTAATTATTTGTGTGAGTTGTGAAGTGAAATTTGCGTTGAAAAGTTTGTTTTATCGTTTATCACGTGTATGTTTTTCTTATAAATATACTATAATCATATGTATGTATATATATATAAATATTTTAAAGTGCCAGGTTTGTGTTGAATCCACTGTGATTTGGAGTACTTGAATATGGAATACGCACTATTCAAGTAGCTCTTTCCCAGTGGGCACTTTAGTCAAGAGCCCAGGGCCCCACGATCAATAGGGGCCTCGGATCATATAAAAATATCTGCATATTTTCAAAATGAATATTCTGACTTTTTCGATACATACATAATCTACAAAGTAGGTAACAAAGTATCTAGGTAACAACAAAGCATTATTTATTCGAAAATTAAAGAACAATAAAAGGTTCTTCTTGTCGACCGTGGTCGAGTAGGGTGTACACCGGTTTTCCGAGGTCCCGAGTTCGATTCCCGGCCGACTCAATGTAGATTATCATTAGTTCTCTATGTTGTATTGGGTCTGGGTGTTTGTGACGTCGTTACTTCTGATTCTCCATAACAAAAGTGCTTTAGCTACTTACATTGGGATCAGATTAATGTATGTGATGTTGTCCAATATTATTTGTGCATTCTAACAAAAGTGTTCTGTCATTGTCATGGGGGCCCCATCATCCTAATATGCTCAGGGCCCTCAATAGCTGAAAGACGGCGGAGCTTGATAGCGCTTTATCTTTTGGCTCGTTTTACAAATACCTATATTGTAAACTATAGTTAGCCTTTTTTAATGTTGAAATAATTATCAAAATCGGTTCGGAAAGAGATTCAATAATAAAATGCCGCAGATATTTTTAACTTTGCCGTTTCGTAAATTCAAATCGTTTGTAAAAAAATACATAGGTAAAAAAGGCATATTATTCGATACAAAAAAACATCGGTAAAAAAGGCATATATATTCGATACAACATTTAATAGATGATTAAAAAAGCGTGGAGTTAATACCTGTTGACTTCCAAGCAGGATATATTAATTATTAATTCAAATAATTGTTTTAACTAAAATGTCTTTTTATTTTTTAAATGTTGACAAAGGGTAACTACTGAGTTTCTTGGCGGTTCCTCTCGGTAGAATCTACTTTCAGAACCGCTGGTAGCTTCACTTGATATAGTTGTTAAATGACGATTCAATAGTGCTTGTAAAAGCCTTTTTTTTCCGCTGGAAAAACGCTTTACGCGCTTCCCCCACGTGATGGAAGTGGGGGGGGGGTACTCCCCAGTTTCCTGGACGCCGAGTGCACCCAGGACCACCGGGTTTACCCACTAAAAAACCAGCGGTACCCTCTCCGTCTTTCGGCTGGCGCCACGGGATCGCTTACGCGTGCTACCGTGACGTGCTTGTAAAAGCCTACTTGAATATAGTTTATTTTGATTTTTGATTGATTACGCGTAGAACGAACCGCTTTATAATTTCCGAGACACAGGATCACTTCCCAATTTCTGGACACGGAAAAAAACAAGTAACTGTCTATCGACTTCACCCTGGGCTTGGACCTGTTTTAAGAACCAGTTGTTTATGAACTGCCTCATTGGTTTAGATGAGCCAGTTCATAAACTACTAGCGGAAACTGCGACTTTACTTCTGTAAATTTATGTAACACTAACATTCAATCATTACAGTTATTCAGAGTCGGATTTAAAGGTCTGGAGGCCCCCGGGCCACAAAGCAGTGGGGGCCCTAGACAAACAGAAGCGTGAACAACCTAATTATATTATCATGGATTAATTACTTTTTCATTTCAATCAGTAAGCTATGATTTATTTACTTGTATCGTTAACTTTTAAAATATTAAATAATAACATTATTATAATTTTACTATATCTCGGTATTTGTTAACTTGTTGAAAACTGTGGCCCCCACTAATGTGGTGGCCCCAGGGCAGTTGCCCCGGTTGCCCTCCCCTAAATACGGCCCTGCAGTTATTAATTACGGTTTATTTACCATGATCTCGTGAACAAGACATTCGTAGATAATGAAATATCGAGCTGCACCGAACAGAAATAAAAAAAAACAAACAATGTTATTTAAAAATTAACATTTAAGTTCCGTTTTACCCCCTTAGGGATTTGTGTAAAATCTGTCTACAACAGATGTCTACCCCCTACGTACATAAGGAGCCTACGTGACAAATTTGAAGTTTGTAGGTGTATAGTTTCTGAGAATACGTGATCTATCAGTGTTTATTCATTATCATTACATAGTATAAAACAAAGTTGCTTACCGCTGTCTGTCCCTATGTATGCTTAGGTAGGATTTAGATGCGTTTTTTTTTTTTAATAGATAGAGTGATTCGAGAGGAAGGTTTTTGTATATAACACATGGACAATATAGTAAAGAAACGCTGACAATTTTGGTGGTTTCTGATGTGATGTCGTATATAAAACAAAATCTATAGTATATTTAGTATCAGCATTGCACACGTGCGAAGCAAAGGCGGGACGCTAGTTTATACATATATATAGATTATAGAGTCGAGATGGCCCAGTGGTTAGAACGCGTGCATCTTAACCGATGATTGCGGGTTCAAACCCAGGCAAGCACCGCTGATTCATGTGCTTAATTTGTCTTTATAATTCATCTTGTACCCAGCGGTGAAGGAAAACATCGTGAGGAAACCTGCATGTGACAAATTTCATAGAAATTCTGCAACATGTGCATTCCACCAACCCGCATTGGATTGAACCCGCAGCGTGGTGGAATATGTTCCACACCTTCTCATCAAAGGGAGAGGAGGCCTTTAGCCCAGAAGTGGGCATTTACAGGCTGCTGTTGATAGTGTCTCAAGGTAGTCGCTTGTAATTAAATCTTAATTTCATCATGAAACGGCCGAATCTGTCAAAAGTTATAACAAATTCATATTTACATAATAAGTAACTTCACAGCTATATATAATGTTTATTTGTAAATTCTAAAAGGTATATGAATGAACCTCGGATATCCGCCCCCCCCCCCCCCCCTTCCTAAATGGTCTTACGTACTAAACAAAGCGAATATGCCCGGGCTGTGTAAAAACAAGTAACTCATTTATGGTACAACGCGTTCGCTCATTAAGCGGCAACACAGATAACATTTAGTAATTAGATAATGTTTGATAATACTAATGAGTTCTTACTAAGTAACATTAAGTAATGCCATTGAATTATGTGAATAGGCTATTTGACTGGTTTTTAAAATCAATTTTATATTATTTAGTAGAAGTTAAGGAACCCAGTAAAAGTTGATTTTTTTATTTCTAGTACATATTTACCGAAAAATATCATATTTAAAATTCCATATTTAAATAGCGCGCAATAACGCTTCTTGGCCAATATGGCGTTGCATTGGGGTCTGTGACGTCACTTTGTTGTATTTTTATCTGTGGTACATATAGTAGAAAGGCAAGGTTAACAAGAAAGTGACATCATCATACGCCCGGCCAATCAGGAGCGTTTTGTGTCACGTGAAAAACGTTTGAAAAAATGCATTTTATTTATGGATTTTTTAATAAATTAAGTATTATTTTTAACTTTCGTTAGTAAGTAACCATTTTTAAACTCATAATATACACTGATTACAATAATTCACAATTTATTTTTCGCATTGTCAAATAGCTTATTATAGACTCGATTTCGAAGTGGTCTTAAATTTCTGACCATTTCTGGATTTTCCCAAAAATGTATACAATGGACCGATAATCCGACATGTATATTATTATTGAATATTTTTTTGACGACCTTGGTCGAGTAGACTGTACACCGGTTTTAATGGGTACACCTCTCCGAGGTCCCGGGTCGATGTAAATAATTCATTAGTTTCCTATGTTGTCTCGGGTCTGGGTGTTTGTGACGTCGTTACTTCTGATTTTCCATAACACAAGTGCGTTAGCTACTTACATTGGGATCAGAGTAATGTCAATCAATCAATCATAACAATCAATCAATCAAAATAAACTTAATTCAAGTAGGCTTTTACAAGCACTTATGAATCGTCATTTTACAATTAAGTGAAGCTACCACCTGTTCGGAGAGTAGATTCTACCGAGAAGAACCGCCAAGAAACTCAGTAGTTACTCTTTTTTAACATTTAAAAAATACAAAGTTATGTTAATTAAATACAATTATTTAAATGAATATATCCTGCTTGGAAGTCAACAGGTATAAACGCTTTCTTATCATCTATGTAATGTATGTGATGTTGTCCAATATATATTTATTTTTAATCTTCGCTTGTGAAGGTAATGCATGGTTGAACAGGTCACAACATATTCCACTATTGCGCTCGACGCGTTGATGTTCAGATTCTGATAGTCCAGTTTGAATCCGACTTCATGTGATAGCTATCACTTCTTTATACTTCAGAGTATACTACTACCAATGATTTTCTAATGAACAGATATGTTATATCCATACTAAACAACAGAAAAACGTGTGCCGCGCCGGGGACCGTTTATTTTAGTTTATTTTTACATTTCGTTACAAGTAAAAAGGATAGCTTCATAAAAACAATAAGTAAAAGGGGTAACTAGATGTTTTAATTACGCAAAACGTATTACTACGTAATTATGATGTATTATAACGTATTACTACGTCAAACAACTAAAGGCAAACGTCACAATTAGGACGTTTTCTAGTCTTCACTTTTTGCGCGTTAATAACATATCTGTTTATTTCAACATCATTGACTACTACACATAGAATTATCAATGGATATGTAATTTGTCGAATTAGAAGGTACTCTTTTGTAAAAAATTGTGGACTAATTGGGGGTGCTTATTCTTTGGCAGTGGAGATGCAGAATTGTAGAACGTTTTTCGGATTGCCAGGGATTCACTGTATTGTCAAATAGTAGTCAATCAGCTTCGTGTTTTAGGGGTTTAGTTGTTATGTGTTAGGCAAGAAAAGTAGCCTATGTCCTAACTTGGAATACAAGTTGCTTCATATCAAATTTAATCGAATTCGGTTCAGCGGTTGGGTAGGGAAAGACCGTCAGACAGACAGAGTTACTTTCACATTTATAATAAAAGTAAAGTAAAAAAGAAAGGCCTGTACATTTCCCACTGTTGGGCTAAAGCCTCCTCTTCCATTAAGGAGAGGGCTTGAAACATATTCCACCACGCTGTTCCAATGCGGGTTGGTGAAAAGCACATGTGGCAGAATTTCGATGAAATTAGACATATGAAGGTTTCCTCACGATGTTTTCCTTCACCGCTGAGCACGACTTATAAATACAAATTAAGCACATATGTATAGTGGTGCTTGCCTGGGTCTAAACACGCAATCATCGGTTAAGATGCACGCGTTCTAACCACTGGACCATCTCGACTCACATTTATAATTTTAATATAAAATTATAGATTTGTAATTACCCTATTAAGGACTTGACTAATTAGTGAAGTAATTAGTGTGAAAGTGATCGTTAAAATGAACTTAAGCAAAGTGAAAGATTATGAGTTGATTCACAAGAATCCGATATCGATTCTGAACGAATACACCAGCGGATTCGAGTTTCGATACGTCACCAAATTGGGTACTGAACATTTACCCGTATTTCTGATGGAATTAAAGGTAATTATATTATTATAGTTATTAATAATTACAGTCATTATCATTACACAGTATAAAACAAAGTCGCTCACCGCTGTCTGTTATGTATAACAACAACAACAACAACAGCCTGTAAATTCTCACTGCTGGGCTAAAGGCCTCCTCTCCTTTTGAGAAGAAGGTTTGGAACTTATTCCACCACGCTGTTCCAATGCGGGTTGGTGGAATACACATGTGGCAGAATTTCTATGAAATTTGTCACATGCAGGTTTCCTCTCGATGTTTTCCTTCACCGCTGAGGACGAGATGAATTATAAACACAAATTAAGCACATGAATCAGCGGTGCTTGCCTGGGTTTGAACCCGCAATCATCGGTTAAGATGCACGCGTTCTAACCACTGGGCCATCTCGACTCTTATGTCGTAGTTATGTATGCTTGGTTTTTTTAAATTACGCAATGGATTTTGTATTTGATAGTGTAATTCCAGTAGTTCGGGATGGTCAAAATCATATTATCGTTTTATAATGATGCACCAATCTCTCTATCTTTTGTTACAAGCCCCGCTATCGTCCAATTGTTTTATAATGACAGTTCAATCATATTTAAAATAAGAAATGGTGTTACATGCCAGTATTAAATGCTATGCCATATAAAATAATATTAATTACAGTTTTACAAATTATTGATCAATTAATTACAATATCAATTGTATATAACAAAGTAAATTCAATAGCCCCCGCTATATTCATAATATGCAATAGTAATGTGATATAAATTATGATATAGAATCAAATGTCATAACTCCGTATTGGCTAAGAGGAAGGTGCATATTATAGTATATATGTATTATAAATGAATAATATAGTAGAGTTACACTACATATAAACTTAATATGTTTATTATAGTGATTAATAAATTAATTCACGTTCGTTATGTCGCCAATGCGCCACCAACATTGGGTATTGGACCAATTTTAAGTGACACGTAAAGTTTTAATCATCTTCCTTAACTTGGATAGAGTACAATATCTTTTTCAATGTTATTATTAAGTGGGTAGCCTAATGAGCTATAAGATGGTGAGGGCTCACTCGTAAACATTGGTCCTGTAAAACCATTCCTTGGACAATGACGCTGTAAGAAATATTAACTATTCCTTACATCGTCAATGCGCCACCAACCTTGGGAACTAAGATGTTATGTCCCTTGTGCCTGTAGTGACACTGACTCACTCACCCTTTAAACCGGAACACAACGATAATGAGTACTGTTGTTTGGCGGTAGAATATCTGATGAGTGGGACAATTTACCAGGCACCATTGCTCATAGCCCTACTACCAAGTTGAATCTATACATATAATAAAATTGGAATGTCTATTTGTAATGTTAAAATAACCGCTTCTTACCAAATTCATATGTACACACGGTACATATACTAAAATCACATTTTGTTTCAGTAATTGTCTGTCTTTCTGTATATTTGTTCCGGTTTTTGGCACGACTGGACCAATTTTGACGGGACTTTCACTAGCAGATAGCTGATGATATGAGAATGATTTAGGCTACTAGTTATTTATATTTGTTGGTGTAGGTGGCGGATATGACGTTTGAGGGTTGGGGTCACAGCAAGAGGGATGCACGGGCATCAGCGGCGAGGACCTGTTTGAGCGCTCTGTTGGCGAGGGCGGGGAGGGTCCTCCCTAACCCTGGACCGCAACCGGACTTCACAAGCGACGAAGCACCTAAGTATCCGGGTAAGTTGGTGGATTAACCTAGTAATGTCTAAAGATCGTTTACGTTACAGTTGTTCTTAATTTTATTTTTGTTAAAGTATCCAAGTTTCCGGTTCTGATGTTGTTAAAAAGAAACGGTTGTTTTTAAATTTATATTTTTGCTAAAGTATCCGAGTTTCCTGTTCTGTTGTTGTCTAAAAGAAACGGTTGTTTTTAAATATTTTTTTTTTTGTTAAAGTATCCGAGTTTCAATGCATCGAGACGAAAATACAGCCGCCGGACGGTAACGGCAACAAGGCGACCCCACCACCTGGTAAGTCGATAAAATTAAATGCTTTGCTTTTCTTAAATATACATTCATTTAATTATAAAATTATAAATAACGAAAAAGGTTATTCATGTTAAAGTAATTATTAAAAAAAATTTAAGTTTCCCGCCATCGTAGTTTTTTTTTTGTAATCTTTAATAAGGCAAAGAAATCGATAGTGTTATAAAATAAATATAGTATAATTTTAAGAAAGCATTTAATCTCCTACACAAACGGATCGTAAGTATAGGAAATTTGGTACAGTTAGCAAAACAATAACATTTTGTTTTACAGGTCTCTTCGGCCCGGCCGTGTCACCAGTACTCAAGAGCCCTATAAACATGCTGTACGAGACCTACCCTGGGATCACGTTCCACTGCTCCTTCGGTGACGGATCTCCCCTGGATACCGCGCAAGGTATATAACAAAAGATTCGACATAGTATACAAATGATATAACTATATTATTTATACTGAGTATTCATACTATGAGCTTCTAATCATTGTAATTGTCATCCGATTGTAAGGGTTTACAGTAGATACTTCCCTTGTGCCTGTAGTTACACTGGCTCACTCATCATCCAATAAATAAATATAGGCTATGTTACTCGTGGATAATTTAGCTTTCGAATGGTGGAAGAATCTTTTAAAAGATTCTTATCGGTCCAGTAATTTCTGGTCCTTGCGTTTTGCGTATACTCCTTATTATATCAGTTATCTGCCAGTGAAAGTCCCGTCACAATCGGTCCAGCCGTTCCAGAGATTAGCCGGAACAAATAGACAGACAAAATTGTAAAAAATGTTATACCATACCGATTTTGGAAATTATATGCGTTACAAACAAAATAACAATACTGAGTACTGTTGTTTGGCGGTGGAATATCTGATAAGTGGTACCTACCCAGACTGTCACAAAGGCCTACCACAGAATCGTTATGAGGTTATCCTAAAACGTAGTTCACAGCATATCCGCCGATCCTGAACCATTGAGCTACTGTGGTTTCCACTAGATCCAAGCTTAATTTGAATATTGGTAATAGCTTAAATCTTTGTGTTTTATTTCAGCTCCCGTCACGCTGAGCCACAGCATGCGTTTTAAGGTGGTCTGCCAAATTAAAGATCAGAAGTTCGAAGGTTACGGTGAGTACATTTGAAGATAAGAAGACCCGCTGAGTTTCTTTCGCCGGTTTTTTTTTTATGGTATAGGTTGGCGGACGAGCATATGGGCTATGATGGTAAGTGATCACCATCACCCATAGACAGTGACGCTGTAAGAAATATTAACTATTCCTTACATCGCCACCAACCTCGGGAACTAAGATGCTATGTCCCTTGTGCCTGTAGTTACACTGGCTCACTCGCCCTTCAAACCGGAACACAACAATACTGAGTACCGTTATTTTGCGGTAGAATAACTGATGAGTGGGTGGTACCTACCCAGACGGGCTTGCACAAAGCCCTACCACCAAATGTTCTTTTCTCCGGTTCTTCTCAGGTCGGGGTGTTCCTTTTTCAGAAACGGTGGTAGTGTTTGATTTGACCATCAATAAGTAAGTGTAATGCTTCCATATTGAATAAAGGAATTTGAGTTTGAGTGCTTGGTATAGATTAAATAATTACGGAACAGATATTTATTGCTTTAATTTTGTCTTAATTGATGCGGAACATCCGCGTTTGCGGATGTGAGATTGCCCCGCGCCACCTTGTTGTCCGAAAATCCACAACAGCGCGGTTTCTTAGACATTTTCTGCCTCGCACAACCACTTTGTGGAACCAGCTTTCGCCGGTATCGAATAGAGATGTTGCGAATATTCGCACCTCATCTCTCTCATCCGCATATGCGGAAGTTTCGCATCAATTAAGACATCCGCAACCAATTAGTAACAGCCTGTAAATTTCCCACTGCTGGGCTAAGGCCTCCTCTCCCTTCGATGAGAAGTTTCAGAACATATTCCACTTGGCTGCTCCAATGCGGATTAGTGTATTTACACGTGACAGAATTACGTTCAAATAAGACATGCAGGTTTCCTCACGATGTTTCCCTTCACCGCGCACGAGATGAATTATGAACACAAATTAAGCACATGAAAATTCAAAGATATGAAACATCAAATCATCAGAAATAAACAAGAAGAAAATCACTTAATCTTTAATTAATCATTAAAAAGTAATGTTAATTATACTAGCGGCAAGATACGATGGCCGTTTTGACACATTAAAAAAGTGATGTGAAATGTAAATTTATTATCGATATAATATATTCAAATCTTTGTTTTTTGCAAGTAATTTAATTCAAGTTTTTGTTGCAAGTAGTATCTGATTAAAAAGGTTTAATAAAAAAAATATAAAATAAGTTAAAGTACCTAATATATTCGAACGAAATCGAATTAAATCAAAAATTGGAATTAGAATGAATAACTTTATGAACACATTACATACAAGAAATAAATTGATACAAAAAATACTAGACTACGAGGTCGAGTGTGAGAGTGTGAGAGGTCGAGTGAGAGAGTAACGATTAGACAAAAAAAAAAAAAATTATCTTCGCGGTACACTAACATTTGTAGTTTAGAAATCACATTCGATAAATTTTATGACTAACTGCACGTCACTATTGACAATAAAGAACAACAATTTGTTCCTTTGATGTAATTATTTATTAAATACGAAACTTCATGAGCGGGCAAACGTCAAAACGGCCATCATAGCGTGCCGCTAGTATAATCAAGTTTATGTTTTCAGGGTCAAGCAAGAAGCTGGCCAAGCTAGCGGCGGCCAGGGCGGCCCTGGGCGAGATGTGCGAGAAGACCATGTCTCATGCCCGGCCCGTGTCCTCAGATGGCCTGCCACAACTACTGGCGGACCATGTGGCTAAGTAATTATTTATTATATATTTATAAATAGATCCCTCTCGAATAGACTATTTGACAGGCTATTTAAATAATTGTATTCAATTAACATGACTTTGTATTTTTTAAATGTTAAAAAAGAGTAACTACTGAGTTTCTTGTCGGTTCTTCTCGGTAGAATCTACTTTCCGAACCGGTGGTAGCTTCACTTGGTTGTAAAATGACGATTCAAAAGTGCTTGTAAAGCCTACTTGAATAAAATTTATTTTGATTTTGATTTTGATGTTTTTTTGACAATGCGAAAAATAAATTGTGAATTATTTATATTATTATTGAAAATAATACTTAATTTATTCAAAAATCCATAAATAAAAATGCATTATTTCAAACGTTTGTCACGTGACACAAAACGCTCCTGATTGGCCGGGCTTATGTACAAAAAATTTTGCTTATGGGCCTCATTTCATTATTATTTTTTGCCTCGTGTATTAGGAGAGCGGGAAGGGATTTTGCTCACTTCATACCAAGTTTCATCAAATTCAGTATTTCATCAAATTGTAATTCAGTACTCTAGTTAAGTGTAACAGATATACTGTTGTCTTAGATTTTCGCGATTATTACACATTTAAATAAAACTAATTATAACGGATTTGAACGGTCGCGGTCACGGTCAGTCTACCCGTGACCGCGAACGCTGTAAAGTGCTCGAAACGTCGGGATGTTAAAAATAATTAATATAGGCGATTCAAATCCGTTATAACTATTATTTAAACAGATATACTTTTGCATTTATAATAGAAACAGGTCGAGTTGTTTCATATATTTATATATTATTTATAGTTCACTAGACGTTTCTAATTTTGTAGTTGATTTGTTTTGCTATAATTTTTTATTTCTAATTGTGATTTTTTCAGATTGGTTAACGAAAAATTCAACGAGATGATGCGAGGTGACCTCGTGCATTCCAAGAGGAAGGTTCTCGCCGGCATCGTGATGACCATCGACAATAAACTAGAGGGAGCTAAGGTTCGTTTTCTTAATTTAAACTTTAATTTTACCAAAAAAAAAAAAAAATTGTAAAATTGTTTTGCAAACGGTACATGTAGAATTATATGTAAACAACAACAACAACAGCCTGTAAATTCCCACTGCTGGGCTAAAGGCATCCTCTTCCTTTGACGAGAAGGTTTGGAACTTATTCCACCACGCTGTTCCAATGCGGGTTGGTAAACGCTACAGTATATATATACATACATATAATACAAGCTGTGCCCGCGACTTCGTGCGCGAGTCAGGAGTGAGATTCCCGTCGAAATCGGTCCAGCCGTTCCATAGATTATCCGGAACAAACACACTGACAATATAAATATGAGACAACATCACATACATTACTCTGATCCCAATGTAAGTAGCTAACGCACTTGTGTTGTGGCAAATCAGAAGTAACGACGTCACAAACACCCAGACCCGAGACAACATAGAAAACTAATGATAATCTACATCGACTCGGCCGGGAATCGAACCTCGGAGTGGCGTACCCATGGAAACCGGTGTACACACCACTCGACCACGGAGGTCGTCAAAGATGGATAAAAATTGTAAATTGTGAAATGTTATTTTGATATTACAATACAATATATATATATGTTTATTATGCAGGTGATAGCGGTGACCACCGGCACGAAGTGTGTCTCCGGAGAGCACATGTCTGTACGTGGTCGTGTGGTCAACGACTGCCACGCAGAGGTACTTATGTTATACCCATACTAAACAACAGAAAAAAGTGTGCCGCGCCGGGGACCGTTTATTTTACATTTCGTTACAAGTAAAAAGGATAGCTTGATAAAAACAATAAGTAAAAGGGATAACTAGAGGTTTTAATTACGCAAAACGTGTTACTAAGTAATTATGATGTATCATAACGTATTACGGGCATAATTATGATGAAAACGACTAAAGGCAAACGTCCCAATTAAGACGTTTTCTAGTCTTCACTTTTTGCGCGTTAATGACGTATCTGTTTACTAGAACATCATTGATTGGGATATTATTTTAACTATACTTGGTGGTAGGGCTTTAGGCAAGCCCGTCTGGCTAGGTACCACCCACTCATCAGTTATTCTACCGCCAAACAACAGTACTCAGTATTGTTGTGTTCCGGTTCGAAGGGTGAGTGAGCCAGTGTAACTACAGGCACAAGGGACATAACATCTTAGTTCCCAAGGTTGGTGGCGCATTGACGATGTAAGGAATAGTTAATATCTCTTACAGCGTCATTGTCTATGGGTGATGGTGACCACTTACCATCAGGTGGCCCATATGCTCGTCCGCCAAGCTATACCATATAAAAAACAAGCTGTGACTGCTAACTTGTACGTGTTTGAATTTAAAGAACACATATATTATTGTAGTCTAAGTTACTCCTTATTACAGTGAAACTTGGTTAAGTGAAATATCTCCATAACCGGAGCTCATGATGCGGTCTCATCACTTTGGCATTGAATTACTGAAAACTGCATCGTGTGGCATATCAAATGAAATGTCTTGTTGAGAAGATCTTAAATGTATTTTTTTTGTAATTTTAAAATAAATAGTTTCCAAATTATTCAAGAAAATAGACGAAAATTGACCATTCCTTCCCCCCTTATCTCCGAAACTACTGAACCTAAAATTTTGAAAAAAATACAGAAATTAGTTTTCTCTTTATAGATTATAGGAAAACCTATAAGAAGTCCATGATATTAAAATAACATGGTAAATCACTCAATATTGTGCGTACCAACTTACATTTGCAGGTGGAAAGTGTGGGAGAACATATTTTTTAACTCCAATGTTAAGTTTTGTTGAATCGGTTTGTAGATGAATATTTAATGAAAAAATAAGCCCACAATGAGCATTCTACGACCAATATTTTAGGAGATATTAACATCGTACGGAACCCTCTTCACGCGAGTTCAACTCGCACTTGTCCCCTTTTTTTCTTACTGGAGGCTGTCGAGCACGAGATGGATTATAAACACAAATTAAGCACATATATTTATATAGGGGTGCTTGCCTGTGAACTCGCAATCATCGGTTAAGATGCACGCTTTCTAACCACTGGGCTCTCGTGTCAACATAAACATTAACTGTGCATGTTTAATATGTCTTTTGGTTCCAGGTCGCAGCACGAAGGTGTCTCCAGAGGCACCTTTACGCACAGCTGCTGATGTACGCGAATTCGTCAAGTAAGACATGTTTATAACTTGCTGTCGCCCTAGGTTTTGCTCGTGTTTTAGTATGTGCTAGTCATGAGTTAGGTAAAATAGTAGCTTCGTCACAGTATCATGCGTAAGCGATCCCGTGGCGCCCGTCGAGAGACGGAGAGGGTACCGCTGGTTTTTTAGTGGCGTACAGGAAACCGGGGAGTCACACACACCCCCCCCCCACTTTCCATCACGTGGGGGAAGCGCGTAAAGCGTTTTTCCAGCGAGAAAAAAAAGGTAAAATAGTAGCCTTACGTCCTTCCTTGGAGTATAAATTTGTCACATATGTAATTTCATCAAAATCGGTTCATTGGTTTGATAGTGAAAGAGCGACAGATAGACATGTTACTTTCACATTTATAATATTATTATTCGTCATTATTACATATATCCCTATATTACATGAGCTATCTGTCAGTGAAAGTTACATCGAAATCGGTCCAGCCGTTCCAGATTAGCAGGAACGAACAAACACACAGTCAGACAAAAATACCTTGTTTACATATTTAGTAAAAAGCGTTCACGTTTATAACATTAGTATACTCGTAGATATGTCAGTTGTTTGGAGGTTACAAGCATGCCAACAAGTAAATAGTATGTTATATATTATATAATGTATCGTCTTTGTGTTATTATTGGCATGCCATTGCCAGTTACCTATAATTTTTCGTAAATATGTGTAGTACGACACAACTTAGATGTAGCATCGGCTAAATTCGTGAAACCGATCACATCAGAATTAAGTACGCTATACCAAATTATCATTAGTCAAAGTCAAAAACCTTTATTCAAAATAGAAGTGTTTACACTTTCTTATTGATAGTCGAAATCTACCACCAGTTCGGAATATAATACCTCAGACCTGAGAAGAACCGGCGAAAGAAACTCAGCGGGATTTTTTTTTTTTTATAATGTCAATTTATAATTTACAACAATAAACATATTCTTGTTATTTGAAACAACCTGAAGGCGATCATCTATCTATCTATCTATCTATCTATCGCATAAGATATATTTTTATCTTATGTGAATATGATCTTTACACAAACGCAATAACTTGGGACCATATTTATTTGTCAATTTGACGCGTCGATTTACACGCACTCGCTGTCTCGGGTTGAACTGACGCGGGAATATATAGCGACGAATAGCGTTGAATGGCGTGATAGTTATTCTACCGCCAAACAACATTACTCAGTATTGTTGTGTTCCGGTCTGAAGGGTGAGTGAGCCAGTGTAACTACAGGCACAAGGGATATAACATCTTAGTTCCCAAGGTTGGTGGCACATTGACGATGTAAGGAATAGTTGATATTTCTTACAGCGTCATTGTCTATGGGTGATGGTGACCACTTACCATCAGGTGGCCCACATGCTCGTCCGACTACATATAAAAAAAAATAGGGAGCTGTTTCTATTGGTTGTGTAAACCGTCAGTAATCGGTTTTATTGAATTTGCCGATGCCACAACTAAGTTGTGTCGTGTACTAAGTAATCGGTTTTATTGAATTTGCCGACGCTACATCTAAGTTGTGTCGTGTACTAAGTAATCGTTTCTTTTAATTTGCCGATGCCACATCTAAGTTGTGTCGTGTACTAAGTAATCGATTTAATTGAATCGCCGATGCTACATCTAAGTTGTGTCGTGTACCAAACAAATTGATATGGTAGTGTCTGGTTCCAGACCCGACGGTGAGCATACCGGAGTCGGACCTCGAACCGGTGTCGGGCGGCGGCTACCAGCTGAAGCCCGACCGGCAGCTGCATCTCTACGTCAGCACGGCGCCCTGCGGCGACGGCCGCATCTTCAGCCCGCACGAGCACCACGAGCCAGAGCCCGACCGACACCCCAACCGGTCAGACAGTGCTAGCTTTACACCTCGCTCTGTGACGTCATTAGAACGATACCGCTTGCAAACAAGAGCCCGACCGGTCAGACAGTAATAGCTTGTAATGCTGCGGTAGTAAAATATAAAACTATAAAATAAAGCTGAGATGGCCCAGTGGTTAGAACGCATGCATCTTAACAGATGAAGAAAAGACAAACCCAGGCAAGCACCACTATATATATGCGCTTAATTGTGTTTATAATTCATGCTCGACGGTGAAGGAAAACATCGTGAGGAAACCTGCATGTCTCTAATTTCATCGAAATTCTGCCACATGTGCATTCCATTAACCCGCATTGGAACAGATGGTGGAATATGTTCCAAACCCTCTCCTTAATGGAGGAGGCCTTATCTCAGCAGTGGGAAATTTACAGGCTGTTACTTTACTTTTTTTTTTACTTTGTGACCCCAAATAATTAATACTGCTGTATAATGTTCGCAGGTTAGCTCGTGGCCAGCTGAGGACGAAAATAGAGTCTGGCGAGGGAACTATACCGGTTAAGAACTGTATCAACGTCATACAAACTTGGGATGGCGTTTTGCAGGTACGTTTCATTCTACACATACATATGTAGCTTTGAAAGAGCGATTCGTTTAGAACCTATGGCTTAGTTGGAAACGATGATCGCGGGTGCAAACCCAGGCAAGCATCGATGAGCATTCATGTGCTTAATTTGTGTTTATAATTCAACTTGTGTTCGGCGAAGGAAACATCGTGAGGAAATTCGTATGTGTCTGATTTCATAACAATTCTGCCACATGTGTATTCTATCAATTGGCATTGGAACAGCGTGGATTATGTTCCGAATCTTTTCTTTGAAGGAAGAGAAGGCCTTAGCTCGGCTGTGGGAAATTTACAGGCTGTTGTTGTTGATTGCCTCGTAGTGTGTCCATGGGTTAATCAGTTGTGTGTGTGCGTCAGAGTGTCTCGTAGTGTGTCCATGAGCTAATCAGTCGTGTGTGTGAGTGAGAGTGCCTCGTAGCGTGTCCATGGATTAATCAGCTGTACGTGTGTGAGAGTGCCTCGTAGTGTGTCCATGGGTTAATCAGCTGTATGTGTGTCAGAGTGCCTCGTAGTGTGTCCATGGGTTAGTCAGCTGTACGTGTGTGAGAGTGCCTCGTAGTGTGTCCATGGGTTAATCAGCTGTACGTGTGTCAGAGTGCCTCGTAGTGTGTCCATGGGTTAATCAGCTGTACGTGTGTCAGAGTGTCTCGTAGTGTGTCCATGGGTTAATCCGCTGTACGTGTGTCAGAGTGCCTCATAGTGTGTACATGGGTTAATCAGCTGTACGTGTGTGTGAGAGTGCCTCATAGTGTGTACATGGGCTAATCAGTCGTGTGTGTGCGTCAGAGTCAGAGTGCCTCGTGTGTCCATGTATTAATCAGCTGTACGTGTGTGTGAGAGTGCCTCGTAGTGTGTCCTTGGGTTAATCAGTCGTGTGTGTGAATCAGAGTGTCTCTTAGTATGTCCATAGGATAATTAGTTTTGTGTGTGTGTGTGTGTGTGTCGGAGTGCCTCGTAGTCCATAGGTTAATCAGCTGTGTGTGCGTCTGAGTGCCCCGTGTGTTCATGGTTCATGGTTGATCGGTGTGTTTCCGCAGGGCGAGCGTCTGCTGACGATGTCGTGCTCGGACAAGGTGGCGCGCTGGTGCGTGGCGGGCGTGCAGGGCGCGCTGCTGGCGCGGCTGCTGCGGCCCGTGTACCTGCGCGCGCTCGTGCTCGGCTCGCTGCTGCACCGACACCACATGTACCGGTCAGTACGGGGGGGGGGGCGAACGGTCACATCACCCATAGACGATGACGCTGTAAGAGACACTAACTATTCCTTACATCGTCAATGCGCCACGAACATTGGGAACTAAGATGTTATGTCCCTTGTGCCTGTAGTTACACTGACAGTCACTCGGAACACAACAATACTGAGTACTGTTGTTCGAAGAGCCTGTTGCATAGATTTCCTTTCTACCAGATAATAAGAGTGACAGAATACAAATTCCACCCAATTTCCAATTTACTTAGTGGTAGGACTTTGTGCAAGCCCGTCTAGGTTAGTACCACCCATTCATCAGATATTTTAACGCCAAATAATAGCGTAAAAAAAACTCACATTTTTCACATGTTCTCTATAATATCATAGATCCATATATTCTCAAAAGCCTTACGTTTCTTAAAAAGTTTAAGAAAATTAATTTAATTTGTATTTTTTTGCTGTCGCTACTCTTAGTCCAACTAATAGACATTAATAATAATTTAACGTAAACAGCGTATGTTACGTAACATATGTTAAGTAACTAAATTTATAATAATTATTTTTTGTACTGTTTGTCTTATTAATTATTCTTAAGTTTTGGGTATAAAAATGCAGACTATAATCATTCCTAAACATTGTATACTTCATACCAAATATACTGAGATGACCCAGTGGTTAGAACGCACGCGTTCTAACCACTGGGTTAACCGATGAATGCAGGTTCAAATCCAAGCAAGCACCATTATATATATTTGCTAAACTTATGTTTATATATTATTCATCTCGTGCTCAGTGAAGGAAAACATCGCGAGGAAACCTGCATGTGTCTAATTTCATCGAAATTCTTCCACATGTGTATGCCACCAACCCGCATTGGAACAGCGTGGTGGAATATGTTCCAAACCCTCTCCTTAATGGGGAAGAAGGCCTTAGCCCAGCCGTGGGAAATTTACAGGCTGTTACTTTACTTTACTTTTGGGTATAAAAATGCATACTATAATGCTTCCTTAAAATTAAGATTGCTTCATACCAAGCTTCAACCTTTTTTTATTAATTCTACTAATATTATAAATTCGAAAGTTTGTGAGGATGTATGTTTGTTTGTTACTCTTAAACGTTAAAACTACTAAACAGATTTAGATGAAATTTTACAGTAATATAGTTTATCAGAATAACCCATTTCTTGGTGGTAGGGCTTTGTGCAAGCCCGTCTGGGTAGGTACCACCCACTCATCAGTTATTCTACCGCTAAATAACAGTACTCAGTATTGTTGTGTTCCGGTTTGAAGGGTGAGCGAGCCAGTGTGACTACAGGCACAAGGGACATAGCATCTTAGTACCCAAGGTTGGTGGCGCATTGACGATGTAAGGAATAGTTAATATTTCTTACAGCGTCATTGTCTATGGGCGATGGTGACCACTTAACATCAGGTGGCTCATATGCTCGTCCGCCAACCTATACCATAAAAAAAAACACCCATAGGCTACAATTTATAATGATTATATGTGATTTGGTCAACATATAACGATACATATAAATGATTAAGATTAATTAGGGATCTAATTGCTAATTACTTTTTTTAATTGTTCTAAAAGTAATAAAAGGCATGTTTATAAAATTTAATATTTAATGTTAAACTATATACATACAACTTTATATATTTCCATAGCGATATATATCGCACATACTAAAAATCCTAACAGTTATATTATAGAATATGGCGATTGTTGGCGCGTTCTTAGAAAGTACTTGCCGCGTGCGCTGAAACATTAAAAATGTGTATTTAAATGATGATCCGAATGAGTTTTGACCATTGCTATTCATAAAATATATTTTTTGATGGTAAGTGGTCACCATCACCCATAGATAATGACGCTGTAAGATATATTAACTACTCCTTACATCGTCAATGCGCCATCAACCTTGGGAACTAAGATGTGCCTGTAGTTACACTGACTCACAAACCCTTCAAACCGGAAAACAACAATACTGCGTACTGTTATTTATGTTATTCGGTAGAATCTACTTTCGGAATCGGTGGTAGTTTCATTTCATCGTTAAACGACGATTCAAGAGTGCTTGTAAAAGCCTACTTGATTTGTTTTGATTTTGATTACAGTTATTAATTTCGGGATGTTTACCATGTTTCTTACTTTTGTTCGGTGGAGCTCGATATTTTGACATTATCTACGAATGTCTTGTTCACGAGACTGCAGTTTGCGGGTAGATGCTGATAATGTTAGAAGTGCCCGTATCGGACTACGTTTCTCGTGCGTTTGCTGCGTAAACACCGGTCACCACTACTGTTGTCACTCTCACCCCTACCATTGTCCTTTGTTACGTCAAAATATCGAGCTCCGTTTTTTATAACTTTATTAATATTATTACTTGGTGGTAGCGCTTTGTGCAAGCCCGTCTGGGTAGGTTCCACCCACTCATCAGATATTCTACCGCTAAACAACAGTACGCAGTATTGTTGTGTTCCGGTTTGAATGGTGAGTAAGCCAGTGTAACTACAGGCACAGGGGACATAGCATCTTAGTTCCCAAGGTTGGTGGCGCATTGATGATATAAAGAATAGTTAACATTTCTTACAGCGTCATTGTCTAAGGGTGATGGTGACCACTTACCATCAGGTGGCCCATATGCTCGTCCGCCAACCTATACCATAAAAAAAAACATTCCCGTTTTAAGTGCATCTAACCCAAATCTGTCGTGGTATATCTAAAATGCCGTCATCTAGCCAAACTCAATTATGAGCTATGAACAAAAAACGCGACAAAAATATAAACCTATGTAGCTTATCCATGATAAGACCATAAAGCAACTTTTAGGACCTCCGTGGTCGAGTAGTTTGTACACCGGTTCTCATGGGTACACTCCGAGGTCCGAAGTTTGATTTCCGGCCGAGTCGATGTAGAAAAAGTTAATTAGTTTTCTATGTTGTCTCGGGTCTGGTTGTTTGTGGTATCGTTACTTCTGATTTTCCATAACACAAGTGCGTCAGCTACTCACATTGGGATCAGAGTAATGTATTTTGTATAATATTTAAAATTATTTCCATAACTGATCAAGATATCAAAAAACGGCGTATATATATCGATAGAAGATTTTTTTCTTATTAATATGCCATTTCCACCAACCCGCATTGGAACAGCGTGGTATGTTCCAAACCTTCTCTTTAATGGAAGAGGAGGCCTTAGCCCAGCAGTGGGTAATTAACAGGCTGTTACTTTACTTTACTTTACTTTAATATGCCATCAAAAGTGAAAATCGATCCAATGTCAGTTAACGGCATTTTTGTTATACCACGGCAGAAATGAAAAGTGTTCTGACGAAACCATCACCTCTAAATACATGGAATGATTGAGAAATGTGATATCTTAAGCTGTACATACAGCTAGTACTGTGGGTAGAGAGAGAGAGGAAGACCCTGTCTACTGGTACCGTATGCGCAAGAAAAGGACAGATAGATTGTCTTAACGCATTATAGTACGACACAACTTAGAGCATTCTGCATTAGCATCTGCACATTCAATAAAACCGATTACTAGAGAAATCTACAAATCCCATTGTAAAAAGCAGAAATGATACTTCGTGACATTTGACCTTGGAAATATAATGTCAAAAAGTATCAGTTTTTCGAATTTATCTCGTGAGCGATACGCTTTAACAAAAGTATACATTAAGTAAAAGTTATATTTTTTGCAATTATATGTTACGTTATCACTAAGTGTGCCTGTGGCTTTGTTCGCGTTTGAATTTAACAGAAAAGTTATTATTGTAGCCTAAGTTACTCCTTATTACATCCACTAGCTGTCAGTAAAAGTCTTTCCAAAATCCGTCCAGCCGGTCTACAGATTAGCCGGAACAAACAGACAGACAAAACAGTATATGTACCGTGTATTTAAATGTGAATTTAGTGAAAAGTGTTAGTTTTAATATTACAAACAGACTCTCCAATTATTATATGTATAGATGTTTGTACCTATTTACTAGAAACAAATGTGGTACTCGTTCCAAAGCCGAGCAGTTTCTTTAAGAACGCTTTCACTTTCGATTCGGAATTCACTTGAACGCCATACACGAACGGTCGAAAAGTTATCGCAGCGTTTTCACTGTAACTGTTCTGCTCTCTGATCGAGTGGTTTATGAAGCCTCCGCCATTTTTGACGAACGTGTTGATTTCCCTGATGACCGTCAGCGCTGGTGTGTCTGATTGCGAGAATAATCTTCGGATTTTCGATATTATGTTGTCGTCTGTGTTTTGTTTCTTGATGAATCGTTTCTCCCTGTGAATCTTGGGTGGTTCCTGTGGTTTTGGGTATGTGTTTGGTTCCATGTTTTGGGTTTGTTGTGATTTTTGATTCAGATAGTTTGGCATTTTTAATGAACTCTGTCTGAAATTTAGATCTTCTGTTTTGGGTGTATATGTATTTCTGATGGCATTTATTGTGGTCAGTGTTTTTGTAAGCCGTTCCGAATTTGTCAGTGATGTCAATTGATATTCGTAAAAGCGGTTATCGTTCGTCTTATCGCCTGTAAGAAAAAAGGTTTTTTAACGTGCTGTACAAACCACATGCTAATGTGCTGGTAGAGATATAAAACATCTTTGGTAAGATGTCGTTTAGAGCTGTGCTATACATATGACCTTACTAAAATATTGTGAAAAGTATAGTCCAAGATTATTGGTAGTGCGTAGAAGATAGAGTTGATATATGCAAATATACAGTGCTGGATTTTTGTGCACAATTCGCCCTGTAACACCAAAATCTCACTTCAAATCGACTCCGAAGCCCATATAGGTGGTCTCCTTCGCGCAGTGGCCTTTCAAGAAGTCACTCATTGATTCACAGCGAGAGGATAGGAAAGATGTAGGACGTAGAACGGACTCGCTGTAGAACATATACGAACGCCAGTGGCTGCAGAAAACTGTTTTGGGAACGAAAAATCGTTGAGTTCTAAATCCTAAATTTGATTGAAGGATAATAGGCTATTTGACTGGTTTTTAAAATCCGTTTTATATTATTTAGTAGATGTTAAGGAACCCAGTAAAAGTTGCTTTTTTTATTTCTAGTACATATTTGCCGAAAAATATCATATTAAAAATTCCATATTTAAATAACGCGCGAAAACGCTACTTGGACAACATGGCGCTGCAATGGGGTCGGTGACGTCACTTTGCTGTATTTTAATCTGTACATATAGTAAGTAGAAAAGCAAGGTTTACAAGAAAGTGACTTCATCATAGGCCCGGCCAATCAGGAGCGTTTTGTGTCACGTGACAAACGTTTGAAAAAATGAATTTATATTTATTGATTTTTGAATAAATTAAGTATTATTTTCAAGTTTCGTTAGTAAATAACCATTTTTAAATTCAAAATATACACTGATTACAACAATTCACATTTTATTTTTCGCATTGTCCGATAGCCTATTATCACAGTTTTTATTTATAATATGAGTTGAGATCGTAACCGATGATTTCGAGTTGAAATCCAGGCAAGCACCACTGTATATATATGCTTAATTTGTGTTTATAATTCATCTCGTGCTCGGCGGAGAAGGAAAACATCGTGAGGGAACCTTCATGTGTCTAATTTCATCTAAATTCTGCCACATGTGCATTCCACCAACCCGTATTCCAACAGCATAGTGGAATACGTTAAAAATCCTGTCCTTAATGGGAGAGGAGGCTTTAGCCCAGTCGTGGGAAATTTACAGGCTGTTACAATCATCGTTAGTGTGACATCTATGACATCAACGTTTATTGGCTCGCTGATATACCTGCTAATATGGACCTTCTTGTTCAAAAGTCTTGGTATCAATCTTCAGGCCGGGCTTGCGACTATGCTTTTCTGTCAAGCAATTATGAACCCCATGGAATATGGTAGGTGGTAGTGTCTACGCCCGACGAGAGCACGTGACGCCGTAGTAATCACAACATAGTACAAAACAAAGTCGCTTACTCTGTCCCTATATCCCTATGTATGCTTAAATCTTTAAAACTATGTAACGGATTTTGATGCGGTTTTTTTTAATAGATAAAGTGATTCGAGAGGAAGGTTTTTGTATATATTACATAGACAATATAGTAAAGAATTACTGATCATTTTGGAGATGCCACTGTGACGTCATATCATTGCACCCGTGCGTAGCCGGGGCTAGCCTAGTGACACTAGTTATAGTATATATCTCTAGATCTAAGTGTCTCTACTCACATTTGGTCAGTAACTGCTGTTGCGGGATAACGACTTCAAGTTCGCATCCCGGTTGCGGACTTATACCACCGTTGGGGTAAAAGTCCACATGGCCCATTTGGTGGTTGAAGCCTGTGGAACGAGATTCGTATTTAAGGGAGGTTTTCAGGGGTGCTATAGAATATTGTAGATCACAAGTATCGTACTATATCATAAGTAACAATTTAACGATAAAACTGTGTTAAACTAGCTGTGCCCGCAACCCTGTACGCGTTTGAATTTAACAAAAAAAAAATTACTGTAGCCTAAGTTACTCCTTATTTTATCAGTTAGCCAGTGAAAGTCCCGTCAAAATCGGTCTAGCCGTTCCAGAGATTAGCCGGAATAAACAGACAGACAGACAAAAATTGTACAAATGTAATTTTGGTATATATACCGTGTATAAATACAAAAGCATTGAGTAATAAAGGGTTATTTTAATATTACACACAGACACTCCAATTTTATTGTATGATAGATGACATAATTAAACTATTTATGAATGCTATCGCGATAATATGTCGGTAGTTTGTAATGGAGTTCTCAGGCCACTTAGAGAGACATTCAAATCAAAACCAAAATAAACTTCATTCAAGTAGGCTTTTACAAGTACTTTCGAACCGTCATTTAACAATTATCCGCGCAGGTTCGTAAAGTATATTCTACCGAGAAGAACCGGCAAGAAACTCAGTAGTTACTCTTTTGCAACATTTAAAATATACAGTCATGTTAGTTATATGTATGTAATATATCCTATCTGGAAGTCAGCAGGTATTACCTCCACGCTTTTTTTCTCATCTATAAAATCTTGCATCGAATAATATGCCTTTTTTACCAATGTATTGTTTTGTAATTTGAATTTGCGAAACGGCAAAGTTAAAAATGTCTTACTCACTCTCCAAAACCCGAACTATATTAAGTATTACCGTTAGGCACCAGAAAAGCTCACCAAATATTCCAGCATCAGTATGTATCACGTCAACGAACTCAGCATCAGATGGGTCCAACCTCTGTTGCAGCGGCAGCTTATCAAAGAGAGGCAGAGCCGGGTCCAGGCCGGTTATACGAGATACTTTACCTGGAAATTTGAAAAAGGAACGTCAAATCTACATATAAAAGACTGCCTATTGTGTCATCATCATCAGTATCAGCCAATCGTTGGTATCTGCTGGACGCAGACCTCGTCCAAGGTCTTTCGCATTCAGTGCGGTTATGCCATATTGTTTAGGACTTTAGGTCTGCAGGGTTAAGCTGCATTTATTGATACGTCTCCACTTTAAGCGACCCCCAAGCCCACAAGGCATTGATCTATAGTTCAAAACAATTGAGACGGTAGACAAAGCTATTGGTGAGGAAGGATTGTCTGCCTGGTTAAAAGAGAAAATTGAGGCACGAACCAGGACTGGCATAGTCAGGAAAAACCCTGTACAAACGAAAACGTTCAAATAAATTGACGACCTCCGTGGTCAAGTAATGTGTTCATGGGTACGCCGCTCCGAGGTCCTGGTTTCGATTCCCGACCGATGTAGAAAAGGTTCATTACGTTTCTATGTTGTCTTGGGTCTGGATGTTTGCGGCGTCGTGTTTACTTCTGACTTTCCACAACACAAGTGCTTTAGCTACTTACATTGGTATCAGAGTAATGTATGTGATGTTGTCCAATATTTATAAATTTATTTTTTCAAATAAATCGGCGTCAAGTTTGAACTTCGTAGGAGGAGTGCACTGATATACGCATGTACAATATAATGATATGTAGAAGGATTAATTATTATTAAATGAACTCCAACCGAGAGCCGAGATGGCCCAGTGGTTAGAACGCGTGCATCTTAACCGATAATTGCGGGTTCAAACCCAGGCAAGCACCGCTGATTCATGTGCTTAATTTGTCTTTATAATTCATCTCGTGTTCAGCGGTGAAGGTAAACATCGTGAGGAAACCTGCATGTGACAAATTTCATAGACATTCTGCCACATGTGTATTCCAGCAACCCGCATTGGAACAGCGTGGTGGAATATGTTCCAAACCTTCTCCTCGAAGGGAGAGGAGGCCTTTAGCCCAGCAGTGGGAATTTACAGGCTGTTGTTGTTGTTGTTGAACTCCAACCTACCAGATTTAATAGTACTTCCAGCGACCCCGGCAGCTTGGGCTCCCAAACTGTGCCCCACTAAATGGGTCTTTGACAGTTTTAATCCCCTAAAACGAAATTAAAATTTCATTATAATGTAGGGCATAACGCGTGCATCTTAACCTATGATTGATCAAACAGAGGCAAGCAACGCTGAATAATTTTGTGTTTATCATTCATCTTGTGCTTGGTGGTGAAGGAAAACATCGTGAGTTAATCTGCATGTGACAAATTTTAATGAAGTTTTGCCACATGTGTATGCATCACCCCGCATTGGAGCAGCGTGGTGGTATATGTTTCAGACTTTCTCATCAAAGAGAGAGGAGGCCTTAGCCCAGTAGTGGGATTTTTTAGGCTGTTATTGTAAAAATGTAAAACGCATATTACATAATACTGATCTACCAATTATTGGCACTAATCTCCAATTGTATTTCACACTTGCAGATAAAGTAGTTTCTTGGGTTTAACTGGTCAGGTCAAGATGGAAGGTAATGAGGTTTTCCATCGAGAAATTCTCATTTGCAACCCAGAATCTGAATGCTGGTAACAGGAGGCCTCCGTAGTCGAGTGGTGTGTACACCGGTGTTCATGAGTACGCCACTCTGAGGTCCCGAGTTCGATACCCGGCCAAGTCGATGTAGATTATCATTAGTTTTCTATGTTGTTTTAGGTCTGGGTATTTGTGGTACCGTCGTTACTTCTAATTTTCCATAACACTACTTAAGCTACTTACATTGGGATCAGAGTAATGATTGTGATGTTGTCTCATATTTGTTAAAAGAAAGGAGGCACTTTGGTAACTTTGTCACAATAGTTGTCCAAAAAAGTACTGACCTCGATACCAAATAATCAATGAACTGGGCAGCGATACGTCCAATGTACCATGTGTTTTCAGCTGCCTTGAAATACCAGGGTCCGGCTTCAAGGCGTTGCGCGTCAACCATTATGATGTTCGTGTCGCCTCTGTGTGTGTACGCTGAAATTAAAAAAGGACCTTTTGTAATTTGTGTTACATATGTGCAGAAAGGAATATACCCTTGTGTACACAAATACACTTTGGCAGTATATGTGCATATAGATTCTCGTGCAACTGGTAAGGTTTTGAAAAGGGGCCTATTGTAATCATGATCTAAATTGGATAGTGGAAATCGTCATAAATATGTCCTGGAAGATTTCTCGAACCTTATGCCATGATTTCGTAATTCATGGTGTTTATGGTCGTAATTGATGACTTACATGGTGGTTCTTTAACTGACCAGAGAAGTAGGAAGTTCGTGATTGGACTAATCACTACATAGTATACTTTGTTTTACAAAGATGCTTTCTCTGTCCGTATATCCCTATGTATGCTTATATCTTTAAAACTACGCAACGGATTTTGATAAAGTTTTTTTTAATAGATAGAGTGATTAGCGAAGGTTTTTATCTATATAACAAATGGACAATTTAGTAAAGAAACACTGATCATTTTAGAAGTTTTCACTGTGATGTCATATCTTTGTACAATAATATAATGTGTATATTTTAATGCTTGACACTTCAGAATTACGTCATGTCTTGTTAATTTGCAATTCCAATCGTCGTGGATAATGGTGGAAACTTACCACCAGGTTGCCCATTTGATATGATCAAATAAATCATAAGAAAGGCCATCATATTCGTTGTAATCTTTAATACCAATATCTGGTCTGGTCATTACAAACCTTCTCTTATCCTTAACGCGCTGCCGTCATCAGGCGTCTCCATGAAAGCGTGGAAGTATAGCACGGTTCGATCGTTGAAGTCAATGCTCGAAGCGAACAGGCTTTCATCGTCATCTATCAGGAGACTGTGGGCGACGGTTGGATTGTGTCTGAAAACATATCCAAATATTTATGAAAAACAAAGAAAGCTCAGGATTAAACACAAAAAAAGTAAAACAAAATTAGTAAAATTAAAAACAAAAAATAATGTTGATAAAAAGAGTGTTGTACAAGGAGCTGACTTATGACTTAGTCATTTCTTCCAGACAACCCAATCAGAGAGATTTTAAAACCATCGACGTAAGCGGTGCAGTCATAAACTTACATACCAATATTTACAACGTCAAGTTTCCGACTCCGCAAAGTCAATAAATCCTTCTTGGGGCAAGGTATCCGTTCCTATAATAAAATTCCGCAGACATTTTTTACTTTGCCGTTTCTTAAATTTAAATCGTTTATATATAATACATTGGTGAAAAAGGCATATTATTCGATACAAGATTTTATAGATGAGTAAAGCGTGGAATTAATACCTGATGACTTCCAAGCAGGATATATTAATTTAAATAATTGTATTTAACTAGCTTGACTTGGATTTTGTAAATGTTGAAAAATAGTAACTACTGAGTTTCTTGCGGGTACTTTTCGGTAGAATCTACTTTCGGAACTGGTGGTAGATTCACTTAATTGTTAAATGGCGATTCAAAAGTGCTCGTAAAAGCCTACTTGAATAAAGTTTATTTTGATTTACACACTAATACTTACTACATTTGTAAATGTGTACATATAATATAGTATATCTCTATTATACACTAATACATATTTAAGATAATGAAACGTTATGTAAAGGAAATAAATATTAATGTATATTATTTATTTGTTAAAGTAGGAAAAAAGTTAATTCGATTGGGTTCTAAGTCTCTTTTTCAAAGGAAAAAGCAAGTGATGCTATCGGATTTTGTCAAACCGACCCTTGGAATCCCCAGTAGTTTGTATCTAACTTACTAATTTTATCATCAAATTTCACACACAAGCGTTCCTTAACATTATACAGTAGAGGTAAGGAAAGGTTCGTCACCTTAAGATCTATTTTCGTGTGCTCAGTATGAGCGATAATCTGCTTTACCGATCGAGAATGACATATTGCGTCGCAATGATTTGATGTTCAGATTCAAAAGGTACTAAGAGTTTAAGTCTTGATAAAGGAAAATATTGCAAATGTAAATATTGCACTACCTAAATTAATAAAATGGGTATACAAATTTGTAAGAATCAACGTTTATGACCTTTGATGGTAACACTGATATCTGATGATGGTCGTTTATCACGCTACCCGTATTAAGATTGCATGTATCGCAACGCTATGTGTCATGTTCAGATATGACCTTGAAGATTCCGATCCTAGGTATTTCAAACTTCACTGATCATCCGGTCCAAGGTTGACGGTGTTTTGGACTTGTGACAGATCTGCCAATAGCCTTTCACGAGATAACGAGATGGCCCAGTGGTTAGAACTCGTGCATCTTAACCGATGACTGCGGGTCCATTTGAGCACTACTGCATATTCATGTGCTTGATTTGTGTTTATAATTCATCTCGTGCTCAGTGAAAACATCGTGAAGAAACCTACATGTGTCTAATTTCATAAATTTCTGCCACATGTGTATTCCACCAACTCGCATTCGGACATCTTGTTGGAATATATTCCAAACTTTTTCATCAAAGGTAGAGGAGGTCTTAGCCCAGCAGTGGGAAATTTACAGGCTGTTGTTGAATTTCGATAGTCCAATGCAATGCTTAAATTCCAAAATAACTTAGGTCAATTGCGCAGTATTGTAATATTAGTTAATATTTCTTATAGACGATTGCTGTCAATCGGACCATTAACCAGCCCCTATTACGAAGAATCTACATTCGACATACATATACCTATCTATATAATAAAAATCTATTTATGACACCGTTCAGACTTATTTAGGCTATCAATCAATCAATCATCTAATCAATCTTAACTGAGACCAGCTATGCAGGACTTATTATGGTGCAAGTATTTGCGCAAACACAGGTGCTAAAACTATACCCACGGGCTTTGAACCCAGGACTATATGATATATCTAGCACCTGGACCAAAGAGGAATTCAAAGCAAAGACTGCTTTTAAAACCGGTTCCAAAACTATACACATTTCAACATTAATTTATTCAAATATTGTTTCTGTACAAATGCTAATGTGATTTGAACTATTGGTCAAAAATGGTCCATTACGATATTGTCCATGGTTGATTGGTCCATGGTTGGTGGTTGTTCATGGTTGAGTCGAGATGGCCCAGTGGTTAGAACGCGTGCGTCTTAACAGATGATTGCGGGTTCAAACCCAGGCAAGCACCGCTGATTCATGTGCTTAATTTGTCTTTATAATTCATCTCGTGCTCAACGGTGAAGGACATGAAGGACAAATTTCATAGAAATTCTGCCACATGTGTATTCCACCAACCCGCATTGGAACAGAGTGGTGGAATATATTCCAAAAACCTTCTCCTCAAAGGGAGAGGAGGCCTTTAGCCCAGCAGTGGGAATTTACAGGTTGTTGTTGTTGTTGTTGTTGATTGGTCCACGGTTGACGTACCTCGTGTAAAGCTGGAACACGATGTCGTTGTTGTCACGAACGTATGGACACTTTCCCTTGTTGACGGGCGCGATTTGCAGCAACGCATTCTCGAACTGTATCCCAGGGGGGCCTGGACAACAGAAACAACAATTAAAACAACAATTATATTAAGCAGGAAATGAAGGCGCGCATCTTAACCGATGATTGCGGGCTCGAACCCAACTGAATTTCTATGTGCGAAGGATAACATCCTAAGGAAACCTGCATGTGTCTAAACACTGGCACATGTGTGTCCGAATTGGAGCAGCGTTGTGGAATAATCTCCTAAGTTTCTCCTCAGAGGGAGAGGGCCCTAAGCCCAGTAGTGAGAAATTTACAGGCTGTTACTGGAAACAAGAAATAAAAAATGGTAGATTAGTCTTGACTGACCTTTTTTGTAAAAAAAGTGTTTTCTTTTTTATTGTTTGTTTTGTTAAATGGACCACATGACGGTAAGTGGTCATCACTACCCATTGGTTGGCGGTCAAATGTTTGATGTTCGGGCGGTTTGTATCAGGATAGACTTTTCCACCATTTTAATTACAGAGTATGTCAGTTAAGTACAATAAAATTTATATCTTGTACTATACAAAATCCACGCTTTTTTATCATTAATATATATATTTTTATGGTATATATTGGAGCATATGGGCGATGGTAAGTGGTCACCATCACCCATAGGCAATGATGCTGTCGGAAATATTGACTATTTCTTACATCGTCAATGCGCCACCAACCTTGGGGACTAAGATGTTGTGTCCCTTGTGCCTATAGTTACACTAGTTCACTCATCCTTCAAACCGGAACACAACAATACTGAGTACTGTTATTTAATATAATCTTGTATTGAGTAATATGCCTTATTTGTTTATATGCCTTTTTTCAAAATTTGTCAAAAAAGCAACTTCAAAAATTTATTAAAAAAAAGTATCAATTAAAATCTATTTTTTTCTTTTGTTTTATAAAAACGATTAAACACTGGATATTTGTCAATATTTAAACAATAATTATCGGTCCGAATTTAAAAATGCGAGACGGAAAACCAAATTATTTCAATATTTTTTTTGATTTTTTTTCCTCAAAAATGTCTTCAAAACTAAAAAAATCATTATGGAACTTGGCCTGTAGATTATTTCAAAAACATAACCGTTTTCTTAGCTTTTCAAAAATGTATAAAAAGAAGAAAATTATTTCAAATCAACAGACAAAAGTATATAAAACAAAAGAAAAAAATAGATTTTAATTGATACTTTTCTTTAAATAAATTTTTGAAGTTGCGTTTTTGACAAATTTTGAAAAAAGCTTAAAACCGTGATAACTCAAAAATGCTTCACTTTTGCATTATGCATAGGTTAAAATTATAGCAAATAGTCACCCCCTATCACCTCCTAACGGATATACGTCGAGTTACCAATAACCCTGTATATGCTTACACGGTACAAAACAAATCAAAGCAAATCAATTTTATTCAAGTAAACTTCACGATAAGTCATTTTTGAATCGTTATTTTTGTCTGTCTCTCTGTTTTTTTGTACCGGCTAGTCTCTGGAACGGCTGGATCGATTTTGACGTGACTTTCACTAGCAGACAACTAATATAATAATAATAATCAAACGCGAACAAGCTCGCGGGCACAGCTAGTTTATCATAGAATTCGTATTTAATGATGATAGGATCAATTTCCATACTGTTTTATGAACATGTTATTTCTTGCCGACTCTAAATCTGTAGTTAATCCTAACTTTCTCGAGTATCTCATAAGAGGCGACAGCTCTTCGACCACGAGGAAAACCAGTCGTACGATCGGAGGCCATTTGTGGTGACGGTATTACCGACCACATGCATTTACGTTATGTAAAGTATCAAGACTATGTCAATGGTATACTTGCGTGAAAGTCATATAACAAGCATTGTATAGACACGAGTCGAGATGGCCCAGTGGTTAGAACGCGTGCATCTTAACCGATGATTGCGGGTTCAAACCCAGGCAAGCACCGCTATTTCATGTGCTTAATTTGTCTTTATAATTCATCTCGTGCTCAGCGGTGAAGGAAAACATCGTGAGGAAACCTGCGTGTGACAAACTTCATAGAAATTCTGCCACATGTGTATTCCACCAACCCGCATTGGAACAGCGTGCAGGTGCAATAAAGGTCCTAATTTTTATTTTTTTATTTAATTATTGTAAATATTTGGGAATGAAATGATTGCCTCCTGGCTTTTTCATTTCATATTAAATTGTGTATATAATATATGAGACAAAAAAACCCGCTGAGTTTCTTTCGCCGGTTCTTCTCAGGTCAGGGTGTGTGTGGTATTGTTTCAATTGACCATCAATAAGAAAGTGAAAATACTTATATATTGAATAAAGCAATTTGGAGAGTCGAGATGGCCCAGGGGTTAGAACGCGTTCATTTTAACCGATGATTGCGGGTTCAAACCCAGGCAAGCACCGCTGATTTATGTGCTTAATTTGTCTTTATAATTAATCTCGTGCTCAGCGGTGAAGGAAAACATCGTGAGGAAACCTGCATGTGACAAATTTCATAATAATTCTACCACATGTGTGGTGGAATATGTTCCAAACCTTGTCCTCAAAGGGAGAGGAGGCCTTTAACCCAGCTGTGGGAATTTACAGGCTGTTGCATATTTGTATAATTTGAGTTTGAGTTTGTTATTTACTAAACACTTAACAATAATATTTAATATTGGTAACATTCAAGGTGATCTTTATGGACGTAAACATTATTAGTTACTTGGTGGTAGGATTTTGTGCAAGCTCGTTGGAGTAGGTACCACCCACTCATGAGATATTTTACATCAGCAGTAATCAGTATTGTTTTGTCAGTTTGGAGAGTGATTAAGTGTAACTACAGGCACAAGGGACATAACATCTTAGTTCGCAAGACTGGAGGCGCATTGACGATGTAAGGAATTGTTAATATTTCTTACAGCGTCATTGTGGGCTATGTGGTCTATTTTTGTTCGCAGATATAGATCATAAATAAATATATATATATATATATATATCTATATATATATATATATATATATATATATATATATATATATATATATATATTGTACGGAACCCAAAAACAGATCAAAACTAATTTGCCGATCATAATTTTTCAGACATAAACGTTTCATATCATTTCATCACATACATACGTTACTCTGATCCCAATGTAATTAGCTAAAGCACTTGTGATATGGAAAATCAGAAGTAACGACGGTACCACATATACAAATATATATTTCATAAAATTACACAAAAAAGTTGCACGGAACCTTAAACATATCATAAACTAAAATAAATAATTATTTTCGTACGTAACTCTAAAACAGATCAAAGCCAATTCGCCGCTCGTAATTCATTCAGCCATTTTAGTTGTGATAAAAAAGTACTATTATTTATTATAAAATTTAATAAAAAAAAAATGGCGTAACGTAAAATAATAATTAATTGCTCATTATGGATGCATCGCGTGTTACACTAAATACATTACGAAAGTTGATTATTTCTTTGCACTAAATACTTACTATGTCGATTGGTTGCAAGTTGTTACAAATGGTGCCGATGGCTCAGTGGTTGGAAAGTCGGGTGCGGGTTCGGAGTGCCTCAATATTGAATGAGCCCAGATGGCTTGGTTAGAACGCGTCTTAACCGGTTATGGAGAGTTCAAACCCATTACCACTGATTATTCATGTGCTCGTGAGAAAACCTGCATGTGTCTAATTTCATCGAAATTCAGCCACATGTGTATTTTAATCCGCATTGGAACAGCGTGGTGGAATGTTCCGAACCTTTTCAAAGGGAGAGAAGGCTTAGCCCAGCAGTGGGAAATTTACAGGCTGTTGTTGTTGTTTTATTTTGATATGACAATAGTTTTTTGGGTATTGTTTACACGATATCTTTATTATTTATATTCTATGTGTTATACTGAAATGTTATTTTAAAGTTTCATACAAAGCAAAATATACTGTATTCGAGTAGGCTTTTACAAGCACTTTTGAATCGTCATTTTACAATTAAGTGAAGCTACCACCGGTTCGGATAGATTATATCGAGAAGAACCGGCAAGAAATTCAGTAGTTAGTCTCTTTTTCAACATTTAAAAAATACAGTCATGTTAGTTAAATACAATTATATATGTATGTAATATATCCTGAATGGAAGTCAACAGGTATTAATTCCACGCTTTTTTATCGTCTGTATAATCTCGTATTGAATAATATGCCTTCTTTACCAATATAATTTTTACAAATGATTTGATTTCACGAAACGGCAAAGTTAAAAATGTCTGCGGAATTTTATTGTAGAAACGGACACCTTGCCCCAAGAAGGATTTATTGACTTTGCGGAGTCGGAAACTTGGCGTTATAAGTTTATTCTTTCGTCTTGTGAACATACGTTAAAATCAATTGAGCGGTTTTTGCGTGAAATAGTAACACACATACAAACTTTCAACAGTACAACATATAGCTTGTAAATTTCCCACTGCTGTGCTAAGGTTAGGAGCAAATTCCACCACGCTTCCTCTATGCGGGTTGATGAATACACATGTGGCAGATTTTATTTTAGATTAGACATATGTAGGTTCTCTGACGATGTTTTACTTCACCACCCACATGAAATGAATTACAGATACAAATTAAGTAAATTATAACTCAGTAGTGCTCGCCTAGGTTTGAACACGTAATCATCGGTTAAGATGCGGCGTTAATATACGCAGGCGTTGTCTTAAAACCGTTTCACAAACGCGCTAATATAAGATTTTTTCACTAAGGCGTTACAAAAATATCATTAATTAATATAATGTTCGTAAGATCTTTGTCGTTTATTTGTAAAAAAAAACGTTATAAACGGAAATATTAGCTTATATCGGAGAATTATAATTATTTATAATAGTGTAAGTAACACCATATATACTGGTTATAGATCCCACTGCTGGGTTAAGGCTCAATTTTGAGTAGCTTGGTGTTATATGGCTGAATTAAATAAATGGCAAAATGTGTTTGCCATTATTAAAAAAAAAGTAAACATACTCACGTATTAGAGATAAAAAACACGCTAGCGGCACCGTCGTCTGCATGATTATATCACTATCAATTAATTGAACATATAATTTAATACTACAACATATAAAAACTTATTTTAAAAATATAACAAAAAAAAAATTTCAACATACGAAAGAATGCCTTTGTATTTAAATTATTAAAAAAAAAAATGTCAAAAATGTCAAAATTATTTTCAAAATGGCGCGCGGTTATGTCAAGGCGTACTTTCGCGGTAAAATGTGTAGGAAGGAATGAAGGCGTCTTATAATTTTTCCCGCTACTTTCTTAAATGGTAGGGCGGCTTGCGTAAGTCCACTGACGGCTTCGGAAAACGGGAAAGATCGTTTTAAAATATACGCGAACTAGATTGGAACCCGGCTTCGCTCGTGATATAATTAAACTAGTAACCCGTAAACGACAAACATGGCCGCCCTTTGGACTGTCATGCCATTGAATGTTAAAGATTTTCTGTAGAAATATTTCAATAGGCTATTTGACTGGTATTTAAAATCTATTTTATATTATTAAGTAGAACTTACGGAACCCAGTAAAAGTTGTGTTTTTATTTCTAGTATATATTTGCCGAAAAATATCACATTAAAAATTCCATATTTAAATAGCGCGCAAAAACGCTACTTGGACAATATGGTGCCGCAATGGGGTCAGTGACGTCACTTTTCTTTTTTTTATAATGTCAATTTATTTTATAATGTATTTTAACCTGTGGTATATATAGTAGAAAAGCAAAGTTTACAAGAAAGTGACTTCATCATAAGCCCGGCCAATCGGGAGCGTTTTGTGTCACGTGACAAACGTTTGAAAAAATGCATTTTTATGTATGGATTTTTGAGTAAATTAAGTATTATTTTCAACTTTCGTTAGTAAATAACCATTTTTAAACTCATAATATATATACACTGATAACAATAATTCACAATTTATTTTTCGCATTGTCAAATAGCCTATTGTACGAATTTTGAAATGTGTCGATTAAAAAAATCATGATTCTTTTAACGATCTATCATTGTGGATAGGTTTCTATCAGATCTATTGTAGACCTGTACGAAATCTGTATTAATAAGATAAATGAATAAGTGATGATAATGATAAAGTAACTCTGTTTGTCTATCTGACGCTCTTTCACGACCAAACCACTGAACGTAAGTAATTATAATAAAAGTAAAGTAATTATGTAAATTTCCCACTCCCTATAATATATATATATAGGATAAGGCCTCCTCTTCCATTAAGGAGAGGGTTTGGAACATATTCCACCACGCTGTTCCAATGCGGGTTGGTCGAATGCACATGTGGCAGAATTTCGATGAAAATAGACACATTCTGGTTTGCTCACGATGTTTTCCTTCATCGCCGAGCACGAGATGAATTATAAACACAAATTAAGCACACACATGTAGTGGTGCTTGCCTGTGTTTGAAACCGCAATCGTCGGTTATGATGGACGCGTTCTAACCACTGGGCCATCTCAGTGCTGAAGCGAATTTAATGAAATTTGGTACGAAGCTAGCTTGAAGTTCAAGGAAAGACTCATTTGCCTAAAACATGACAATAAAACCCCATACCCCAACCCCAATATTATAAGTGGGTTTTTATGTTAGAGGATGCAAATAAATGGTTTGATTTTTGTCTATGGAAAGTGTATGCATGTATTTTTTCTATTTTTTATCTGTTCCAATATTATAATGCAATAGAATCACTATAAACCGTTGAACCGAATATGATTAATCTATACCAAAGAAAGGAAATATTTTTATACCTAAAAGCAGCGACAAGAATAATATTTCCTTTTTACGAGACTATTTATCTGGCGTTCATTGCTGTAACAACAACAACAGCCTGTAAATTCCCACTGATGGGCTAAAGGCCTCCTCTCCCTTTGAGGAGAAGGTTTGGAACATATTCCACCACACTGTTCCAATGCGGGCTGGCGGAATACACATGTGGCAGAATTTCTATGAATTTTGTCACATGCAGGTTTCCTCACGATGTTTTCCTTCACCGCTGAGCACGAGATGAATTATAAAGACAAATTCAGCACATGAATCAGCGGTGCTTGCCTGGGTTTGAACCCGCAATCATCGGTTAAGATGCACGCGTTCTAACCACTGGGCCATCTCGACTCATTGCTGTAAGTCTGTTATCATTGTTTTAATCCTCAGGGCGATTTGCGGACGCATTGAGGGCTGTATATCAGCTCTGCCGCCGCCGTACCGCCTCCAGCGGCCTCTGCTGGCGCGCGCGGCCAGCACGGAGGCCCGCACGCCGGCCCGGGCTCCATCGTTCAGCGTCTGCTGGTCCATTACATCACCGGTGAGTCCACAGCATGGAAACTCGCATGAAAAGCTTGTTCAATAACACGGCTTTGATTTATTACAATGCCTTTATTTTTCATTTTATATTAATTCAGAAGCTTCGCTATTACAGCGCCATCTGTTGGGTATTTTCATAAACTGTTTCAATATGAGTAATTTTGTTCAACAACAGTGATTTCCCACTGCTGGGCTAAAGCCTTTCCCTTTGAGAAGGTTTGGAACATAATTTTGGTCGGATTGTTAATTGAACATGGGGTGTATTCTACTAATTTATCATAGCTATAGTTAGCATATGTTTTCGATTAGTAACGTGTCTCGCTACTGGGTTGATTCTACTATTTTTTTATGTTCGACGGTCAGCAAAATAAATTGACAATCAAAAATTAAATATGTTTACATTTTTTATTATAGAGTCAAGAGCAGGATTCAAAGCGCCATTGTTTCGCAAATTCATAGTGAATACCACAGACTAATCAAGCTCTCGACCAATGGCATTGCGTCAATTTGCCGCCAAAGCCAAAGTCAAAAATCTTTATTCAAAATGAAAGTGTTTACACTTTCTTATTGATAGTCGAAAATCTACTACCGGTTCGTAATATAACACCTCAGACGTGAGAAGAACCGGCGAAAGAAACTCAGCGGGATCTTTGATTTTTTATAATGTTAATTTGCAATATACAATAATAAACATACTTTTGTTATTTGAAACAGCCTGGAGGCGATCATCTCATTCCCAAGGTGTGCAGTCAACTAGAAAGTCATTAGTGCTGTAATATCCTTCAGCACACAAACGCTCTTTAACGATTCTTTTGAATTTTATAATTGAATATTGTTGAACGTTTTCTGGGATCCTCTTGTAAAAACAAATGTCAGGTGTTGTTTTGACGTTTCTCTTCCTATGGTCGGAATGAAGTATAGTATTTAAATAAAACTAGTTATAACGGATTTCAATCGCATATATTAATTATTTTTGACATCCCGACGTTTCAAGCACTTTACAGCGTTCGTGGTCACGGGTAGACTACCCGTTTTATTTAATGGTGTAATAATCGCGAAAATTTAAGACAACAAAATAATGGAGTATAGTAACTATACATTTTTGAATCTACTGTATCGTCTATATTAGCTAACATTAGCTTAGAATAGTACGACACAAATTAGATGTAGCATCGGCACAATTCGTAAAACCGATCACATCCGAATTGAGTACGCCATCCCAAATTATCAATATTTATTCCTTATGTGAATATAATCTTTACACAAACGTAATAACTGGTAATATCATACGACCTAATATACTCGTCAATTCGACGCGTCGATTTACACGCACTCCCTATCCCGGGTCGAACTGACGCGAGAATCTATAGCGACGTATAGCGTCGAATGGCGCGATAGGGAGCTGTTTCTATTGGTTGTGTGAATCGACAGTAATCGGTTTTATTAAATTTACTGATGCTACATCAAATTGTGTTATACTGTACACTCATTTACATATACATAGTAGTTTTTTTAAGTAACTGGTGATATTTTAGCCAGTTCTTTATATATAGTACATAAGCAATCAATAGTAGCTTCTCATTTAATTTCGGGCTAATGGCTTTTACACTGGCTAACTCACGCTTCACAGCATTAGAGTTGTCAGTATCAGTACTGGGTGACTATACACAAAGTTTAACCAAAAAAAAATTTATTAGAACACATTGCTTTTACACTAATCGTAGTAAACTTAAGTAATAGTTTAGTTTTATATATGACCACGAAATATTTACTTTAAACAGTACACAAATATTCATTAGAGGGTAGTCGAACAGTGATATCTCTTTCCCGCATAAGGGAAATCTTTAATGATAGAAAGAGATGGATAGCAGTTTAACTGTTTATTCATTAAACAAATTTATTAAGTGAATTATTTAGATTGTAATTGTCAAATATTTGACGCTTACTTAATCAGACTTTTGTTATTGTATAGATACATGGAGTATTTGATGGTAAGTGGTCTCCACTGATAGACTGGTAATCATGACACTATATTACCACCAAACTTGAGAACTGTTGTTACCTTTCGTGCCTGTTGTTACCCTTGCTTACTTATCAAACTGGAACACAAAAATACTAATTATTATTACTTGCTATTAGTATATGTAATACTAGCTAATGTCATTTGTTGTGTATATTTGAAAAGACTATATCAAACTATCCTATTCTACGGAGGTATTAGCTTAACGTAATTTAAACCTCTAGTTCAACAATCGTTTAGTGAAATGGCTAGGCTATTAATATTAAAAGGCTATATGAACAGTTGGCTGTAACATATATATGACTTAAGTAACTATTTAATGTTAAAAATACACATACATACGCCTTTTCGATGTTGAGTTTGTACTTTAAAATTACACAAAAGCCTGTAAATTTCCCACTGCTGGGCTAAGGCCTCTCCCCTTAAGGAGATGGTTCGGAATTCCACCACGCTGCTCCAATGCGGATCAGAATACACATGTGGCAGAATTTCTATGAAATTAAACACATGCAGGTTTCCTCACGATGTTTTCCTTCACCGAGCACGAGATGAATTATAAACATAAAGCACATGATTATTCAGTGGTGCTTGCCTGGGTTTGAACCCCAAACATCGGTTGAGATCATGCGTTCTAACACATATGACCTTTTTCATTGACAGCAGCCCTATGGTAATACAACGAGCTAGTATGGTAATAAATCGTTTATTAGAATAATAATCGTTTTCATTATTATAATTTCCATGGAATAATATTCAGTATCCGGAGATCATAAACGCTACGACCGGTAAGCTCGAGAACGGACATCCCTCGCTACTCTGTAAGCAGAGTATGTTCGCACGCTGGCAGTACCTCGTGAGACGATTACCGCTGTTACCTCAGGTAAGTCTTGTAATATTAACGTTCGCAGGTAAGTTATCGGAATTCAATTTTATATTTAATTGGATGTATTATTGTTAGTATTTATGTTAGTGAGTAATTATTGAGTTTTATTTCAATATGAAATTCTATAAAGAGCTTAGTTGAATACGTCCAAATGTTGAAAAATTTTCCGTGATTTTAGTTTTTAAAAAATTATCTAGTAATTCAATTACAAAAGAAAAATTAGGAGACAAAGTTAATTCTGCAAGTATATTTCATAAAGATATTTTATGGGAGAAAGATAATATAGTTTTATCTTGTTGATAATAAAGATGAAACAAATTCTGATATATTACATAATGAACTGAATGAAATTTTATATATGTATGAAGCAATATTGATCAGATATTTCGTGATTTAAGTTTTGGAACAACCAATAATTCAATAATAGAAAATCAAAAAAGCAAACAATATTATATGTCCAATGGAGTCAGTGACTGACAATTATGTATGTATGTTTCTTACTTTTGTTCGGTGGAGCTCGATATTTCGACATTATCTACGAATGTCTTGTTCACGAGACTGCAGTTTGCGGGTAGATGTTGATAATGTTAGAAGTGCCCATATTGGACTACCTCCTTTCTCGTACGTTTGCAGCGTAAACACCGGTCACCACTACTATTGTCACTTTCACCCCTACCATTGTCACTAATAATATTTATTTTATGTACACTCGACACTCGATCCCGTGTTTTGCAGACGAAACTCACCGTATCGATTCGCGATTTATTTTATTTTATTTTTATTTGCGAGGGTTTGCATTGCTTATTATTGGATTCCATACTCTCGACAGTCGGAACTCATCCTCTTTATTTAATTAAATAGATATGATGGGTTTGAAACTTCAGTCTCGTGATCAAGACATTCGTAGATAATGTCGAAATATCGAGCTCCACCGAACAAAAGTAAAAAACGTGGTAAATATCCCGAAATTAATAACTTTAATAATAAAAATAACCATGTTAATTTAAAATCTTATATGTATGTATGGTTTTGTTTTACATCTGACCTCAATAAGAATCAAAGTCTTACATCCAAACTGCCGTCGATTTTAGCAATGCTGTAACAAAATTTATGTCTTTGATTTTCTCAGGATCCAGCCGGTCCATACCTGCCGCCGTTACCTCAAGACATGGACCATCTCTTGTACGACGAAGCGAAGAATCTCTGCACCACATACCAGGTATAGATACTCACATTACGTCTAGGCAAATAACTGCACATATCAGATAATCCATCGCCAAATAGGAATATTAAGTGCACGACACTTAATATGGCAGGAACACTCAAGGTAGTGTGGTGTTGTACATGGTGTAATGGGTAATGTAATCTTATAGCACCAATGAATTTTGGTGAAGACTTACCATCTGTTGACCTAATTTCACATATCAACATCATAAGAAATGGTACTGGATAAGTAAAAGTAGACTGCCTTTTAAGTTCTAGACATAAAATGTAGCCTCCTATTGAGGTAATTTTTATTTTAACTATTCAATAGCAATGTATTTGATTCCAGAATAAGATTAATGTCATATGACAAAAATAAATTTACTGGCGATGTTTGCTTCACCAGAGAGCACGAGATTGATAAAAATATATTATCATAATTAGATCAAACATAAGTTTTAAAGACAATATTGGTTTTGTGATAATTTTAATGTTATTTTCTTTATTTTTCCACGCAGGTAGCTAAGAGATGCCTAACGGATGCGTTCGAGCAAGCCCAGCTAGGTAGGTGGATTAAAAAGCCGATCGAGCAGGATCAATTCCATTGCGAAATTCTTGGAGCGGACCCCGCCTTACTGTTCGCCTAGGCGGGTGGCACTCAGGGCTGTAACACTGTGCAGACTCTTGATAGTATATTTAGTGATAATAATGATATAAATGATGATAAATTCGAAGCGGGATTTAGTCGTAACGATGATAAAGATAGATTTGTAAGCGTAGGTGATGTAGTGTTGAACAGAGATGTAGATATAGATGTTGGTCCGGGTGAAAGAGATGGCGATAATAACCTAAAAGCAGTAAGTAACATTATAAATCAACGGGAAGTAAAATTAGGAGTTAATAATGCAAGTGTATTTCATGAAAATGTTTTGAAAGAAAACAATAACACAGTTTTAGAGTTTGCTGATAGTGAAGGTGATGAAACAAGTTCTGATATATTAAATAATAAATACAAATCAGTATATAAATCTCATATTGATTCTAGTTTACAAGTAGATTTTGATTATTTGAATACAAGAATACGCAAATTAGATATTAATACAGATACACAGATTGGAGATAAGATGGATACTCATTTAAACAAGATTAATGAACCAAATAAACACACATTGAAATCATTAATCAAACTGGATAACTCTAAAGTTTATAATAATAATAAAGAAAATTGCAATTCTGATGAAAGTAATACAAATATCTACAATATTTCGTATGGGATATCTAAGAATAATATCAATAACAGCTTAAGAGAAGCAAGCGTTTCGAAAGATACCAATAAAAGTGATGATAATATATTTCGTAGATATAAATGCGTCTCAGGAAATAGAATGAGTTTCAAAGAATCTATTGTCGTTAATAATGCACTAGAAACATTTGCTAATAACAATGATAATGACAATAATTGTCGATCGAAATTTCTAGAAAGGAAAATGAATGTTTACAGAATATCTGATGATTTAAGAAATCCAATATGTAATCAAAAACTACGGAAACCTATTGATTTTAAAGGCGGTGGAGATCACACAGACCACGATATAGTCTTATCGAAAGTTGATAATAATACCAAAAATAATAATGATAGTAAGCTTAGTCATCTAGATATAGATTCGCTAGACACTAAATCTAGATTTAACGTTAGTGATTTTGATGCTGATGCAAAACGTGATGCTTTTGACACTAAAACGTGCACCAAAGCTAGTTTAGCTAAAAGTTCACTTTTGCAAAGAAAATTAGCAATATATAATAGGATTAATTCGAAATGAAAGGCGTGTCCAGTGAAATGTGACACGTATGATTAAACCCAACTAGTTGCCAGAAGACTGGCAACAACGGTTGAAGAATGCCAAGAGATTGGCAACAAATCCGTCGATACTTATCGAGGGTGTTCTTTGGAAATGAAAATCAGTAAGGTTCATGTTTGATTATCAACTGCTAAGTTATTAGAAGGGGGCAATAATACCCCCTAAAATTCCTACTATATTTAAATAAAGAACTATATTTAACTAAGTCCCGCGTGATTGTGTATTTTTTATTCATTCGTCTGCACTGTGCTACTTGCCTTCGGGCTTCATCAATTTAGGCGACAGATAATATATGTGTTACCGAATAAAAATCATTGTTATGTATTGAACGAGAGGGATAGCAAGACGTGCTATTTCGCCCGCTCAAGTCTCCTGATTACGTCACACATCGTCATCGTTGAAATGAGAAAGCAATAGTATCAATTGCTATTTCATTTATGTTAATTTGTATAACATGTTCCAATCGAAGATGGAGTAAGGATATACAATAACAAGGCATCTCTTCGCGAATCCATTTTGACGTCATAGATTATCCAATCGACCAATCATGTCGCGTCAATTCAAGGTCAAATCGTGTTTGTTTCATAAAATGTGATGTGATTCGTGACGTCACACGTTGGGCGTGGCTTATCGCAGCTAATACTAGCGTGGTGTTATTTAATATATTGTACAAAACTAGAAAATGCACAACTTTAATGTTTATCGATTATAATGTAAGAGAAACAGTATTTTGTAAGTCGACAACCAAAGTTTATATTTTTTTTTACTAAATATCCGATCCAATACAGTAAAAACACTTAAGTTTCAGTTTGTATAGTGAGTTTGTTTTTGTGGAATTTCCGCATAGTGTACAACGCTCTATCGTGATAATTACATCGAAATAAACTCAGAAAAATATTTTTATACGATTTCCGAAAGAAAACAAAATGGCCGATAATCTTGCGTCATTTGATCTCACGTGTATCGGGAATGAGTTGGAGTTGTTCGAAATTTAAAATCAATACAAATCCTAACCCAACCGTGGATGGGTTAGGTTTTCGAGGACGCATTGAAGTTTTATATAGAAGAGTTAGTAGAGGCTTTTTGATGCTTAGAACTGAAATGGTGTAAGTTTTTTGGGCTCCCTCGGCGCTTCGAACTTTTGGCCATTATAAGAAGTTAGCGAATATATGAATATAGGAATAATATTTAAACGCTTTAAAAATCTAGAAAGTGTAGGAATTAATCACGATTTCGGCATAAAGCCTAAAATATTTGTTTTTTATTTGTAATGATTAAAAATCGTTTGTTATTTTTTAGTGTTGCCGTTTTAGTATTTTCATTTTAATGTGTGATTAAGTAATTATAGTTAAGTGTTTTTGTGTGTGTATTTTTTTTATTTATATCCTAAGACAAAGTCCATATAATATTTTTTTTATTAATAAACAATAAACGTTTTCAATGAATCTTTATTATTTTACCGAAATTAAAACGTTTTTAAAAAGATATATTTTGTTTTTTATTTCACACCTCTACAAAGAATAAAACAAAATGGCGTCACATCGTATGTCAACTGTCAAAATTTCAAGAATGTGATGCGCAGATATGATACAGAATCTCACTGCTGGCTCGATTTATTAAAAACGTGATTTTACATTAATGAATTTATCGATCCCATCACGCAACAAGATGCGCACAACTCTTTTGTCTCACCGCCAAAGAATGGAAGTCTACCAGCACACGTGTTCTTATAACCTGAGTGCCTTCAAACGAAGCGTGAAGAGGCATGGGGACCAGCATGGCGGGGCGACTAATACAGCTCATGGTTACTGACTGTATTGATCGTCTTCGCGTTTGGACTCCACTTCTACTTGCCATCAGGTGGAATGGAATCATATGCCTACCCGGAAAGTATAAAAAGATCTGTTATTGTAGAACGATAACTGTGACGTGGTCAGGGAAGTGACGTCACCTTTTAGAAATAGGAAAAGAGGGCATCGATGTTGGTTTGTCACGGTGATGACAAACTGTCAGGTGCATTCTTGATGAATTTTGTATTGTGTCTTTGGATTATAACTAATTATCAGTTAATGAGTGTCCAATGACATTTATTTTAAACTAGCGACCCGCCGCAGCTTCACAAGTGTGCAACGCTGATACTAAATATACTACAAGATTTTTCTCGTTTCTTTACTATATTGTCCATGTATTACATACAAAAACGTCCTCATCAATCTATTAAAAAAAACCGCAGCAAAATCCGTTGCGTAATTTTAAAGATCTAAGCAGAAGTGGTAGCTTCATTTAATTGTAAAATGTCGTTTCAAAAGTGCTTGTAAAAGCCCACTTGAATAAAGTTTATTTTGATTGGGACAGACAACGGTAAGACCATGTTTAGGAAATAAGGAAAAAACAGGGAAAAAAATTTTCTCGTAACTAACAATACTTTATTCAAATAATAATATAATATAACACTTACCACTAAATAATTATTATTCGATGCCATTATATACAAACATTATTAAATTAATCATAAAAAACGCAATTTGTAATAATTCTATTTAAAAATATTTTTGAAAATGGAAATTAAATTTCAAAATGCATTTTTTTTTATTAACAATCTTATTTTGTATTAATTGCAAAATGGTAACATTCTATTCATTTTAATTATGTAATATGTATACAAGGTTAAAAAATATAATACATTACCTTATTTTAGTAAAGTTACACATACAAAATATACAAATATTTCAATATTAATTATATATTTATAATATACTTTTAGTTTTAAAATGTGGACCAAGGAATAAAACCGTAGTGCAATATTTTAAAAAAGGTTACTAATGTATTTTGAATTTGGAAACAGAATCGGATGATTAGAATTTTCTGGATGAAATATTTTGAAAGCTTTAGTTATTTATAAGTCTAGATAGATTGTCAAAGCTGGTCGAAAAACGTGGCCAATAGTTCGCCATTTTTAGTTCTTTTGTATAACGACATTCTTTCTAAATATTCAACTAATCTATGTTTTAAAATTAGGTAATAAAAATATATTTCGTAATAAATTTTCTTATTTATAACCTTTCATTAGTTTCGAACCTCTGTCAATTTTTACTTCATTTATCCATACGTCAGTGATCAAATTAAAAAAATAATTAAAATAACCCTTTTCTTTAAATTTGTAAGCCGACTGAAAAGAGGCCATCTCGTACTCGACCTCCATCGCCAATAGACTGGCACACTAAGAAATGTTAACTAGTCCTTACATAATACGCCACAGCCTTGGGAACTAAGATGTTATGTCCCCTGTGTCCACTGTCCACTAACTGTCTCATCTTTCAAACCGGAACTTAAAAATGACAATTGCTGTCTAGAGATAAAATACTTATAAATTAAACTGGTTTCCCTAAGGCACCAATGGTATGTATTATTTGATGATAGCCTGTACAAATATTCTTTAAGAAACTCGAAACTCACAGTAGAAAACAAACATGAAATTTTATAATACATATATACGTCATTGAATATAATAATTATACAATTTATACGATACACGTATCAAAATGGCGTTTCATTCAATGAATTTGTCAAAATTTCGCGCTAAATTGACAGATAAAACAAAATGGAATATGCCTATTAAATATTAAACAGATATTTAATATCAAGGTAATAAAAAATATATATATAATTGCATATATTTTTATATCTGTGAATACCTACTCAATTCATCTCACAAATGTTTCGTCAAGATAATTAAAACTTCCTTACTAGAATTCGTTGCCATAAATTAAAATTGTCATAATTGCGTAAAAATAAAAAAATCATATTGTATAACAAAATATTAATTTTGATTTTTATTGTAACAATAATTTTTATCACTGGCAATAAATTTCATTCGAGTCGCTTCTGTCGTTTTGTCTGTGTTCGCTGAGAGCTGCTTCGATCAAGGTCATTAATTCTTTATAGAGTAGGCATTCTCGACTTGATGGTTTGCAGATCTCTCTGTGATCGACAGAGACGCCGTATAGAGCTCCTATACCAGGATCTGAAACAAGAAATAGAGTTAGAAACAGCACTGTTAACGACCTCTGTGGTCGAAAGGTATGTACACCGGTTTTCATAGATACGATGTAGGTTAACAATAGTTTTCTATGTTGTCTTGGATCTGGGTGTTTGTGGTTGCTTCTTCTGATATTGCATAATACGTGCTTTAGCTACTTACATTGGGATCAGAGTAAAGTATGTGATGTTGTCTCATATTAATATATTTATTATTTACTAGTGACACGTTACTATTTTATTCGTATTTTAGGGGTGGATTTCAAATAACCCGTCCTCCATCTTGGCGAGACCGCCATATTGGATTTGTAATGACGTTTCTTAGCTAGTCACGTATTTTCAGCAGAACTCAAAGCATGTGCAAAATTTCAGTTTAATATATAACATAGTTAGTTATAGTACGATACAAGTTAGATGTAGCATCGGTAAATTCAATAAAAACGATTACTGCCGATTCACCCAACCAATAGAAAAAGCTTCCTATCGCGCCGCTCGACGCTATTCGTCGCTATAGATTCCCGCGTCAGTTCGACCCGAGACAGCGAGTGCATATAAATCGACGTGTCAAATTGACGAATATATTGGGTCGTATGATATTACAAGTTATTACGTTTGTGTGAAGATCATATTCACATAAGAAATAAATATTGATAATTTGGGATAGCGTACTTAATTCGGATGTGATCGGTTTTACGAATTTTGCCGATGCTACATCTAACTTGTGTCGTACTGTGTATACATCTTTACCTTAAAGCGAGTATCAGGTTAAAGGGAGAACGTACCTGCCGAGTCAACACTGACTATTCTTAAGTAGAGGACAGACATGAGAGTGCGACACGTCTCGACGAGGCTGCGGACGGCCGGTTGTGTGGACGACGCAGCTTGCAACCAGCGCTCTTGCAGACTAAGGACTAAGTTACAATCTGAAAAAATTATTAATTGAGTTTATTGATAAAATAATTAACAGCCTCTTATGTTATGATTAATTCTTTTTTTCATTCTAAATTATTTTGTATGCCTAGCCTGTACTTCTTTTATAAGCCTAGGTATTTAAAAGTCGCAGGATCGAACATGGTCTAGGACTATTGTCGTCTCTACTCCTGACACAAGCTAAGTCACTAAGTGATAAGCTTAAAAGGAGGGGTAAATAGGAATATTAGTAATTACTTAAATAATATAGGGTATTGCTTGCATGCTTTAAACAAAACTTCCTCCAACTTCCTCCGTTCCGAAGATGGTTTTTTTACCACCTGATGGAAAGTACCACCGGCCATAGAAAATGTAAGAAAGAAAGGTTAATGTTATGCGTCACCTTGGGAACTAAGTTGTTACGTCCTTGGTGTTACCCTGGCTCACTCACCCTTCAAACCGGAACACAACAATACTGAGTACTGTTTTAAATGTCTGATGAATTGGTGGGACCAACCCAGACCAAAGCACTACAACCATGTATATTTGGCAGAACGTTTCTGTTTTTCATATTATTACACTTCACGAATACATAAAAATTCTCAGAGCACAATTTTATGCAATTTAAAAATAGAGTTAACACTGTAAAGACAAAAAGCTGAAACGAATGCTTCAAGTAAACAAATTACCTTTACAAATTTCCATGAGCTCAATGCTCCTGGCCGTGATGGGGGTTTTGATGTCAGCCAGCGGCGATCCTCGGTGAGGTACGGAGTAGAACATGAAACCAGCACTATTGGTCCAGAGGCTGGCCTTCCTCATCAACTGGTCTTCTGAAAATTAACATACTACCGTTGGTTTAAGTCTCTTAAAAGACCTCACGGACTTCATACTCAGATGTGACTACAATCTATCTAATCGACGATCGTTCAAAGAGTTTATGAGCAGGACCAATTAATATATAATAGGTTACTGATATTTTTTTAGACAAATATATAATAATGTATAATATATCTATAAGCACAATCTTGGGATCAAATACAGAACCTCGGAATCTTGGGCCTGGATTTGGAAGTATAATTTAAAATGGATATAAGTAAATAAAGATAAATCAAAGATTGTTTGCAGTGCACATATACTGTGCATTTGTTAATCTTTATTTATTCTTTGATTGTAAAGAGCCAAATTAACACCATTTGACGGCAATCTGACCCGATATCATTAGTCTGACATTCTCTGTGGATTTGCGAATAAAATGGCGATTTGAACGTCGACGAAACTGTTACCAAAATTTTCGAAGACAAATTAAAATTATGATAAGTATTAAGTGTAATAGTGTTGTATTATAAATAAAGATATATTAATCGTAAACTCTTAGTGCACAATATAGCTGAGTTATTAGCGAATTACTTAAAATCCTATCTCCAATAGGCATACTTACTGTCATTTTCTGTAGTTTCATTATCTTGACTGTCATTTAAATCACAATTATCTTTATTAATATTAATTACATCATTATTATTTATTATATCACTATTTAAAGCATTATCATCTATATCATCAGCGTTATCACTAATGTTATCACAGTCTTGTAGTCCATCTGTATTGTCAGCGTCGATGCAGTGATTGATTCGATTGTCATTCTTGCATTCCGCTGTATTTTGTTCGTTCTTAACAGATTTCGGTATTTTTCGATCGGCGTTTTTAAGTTTTAAGTGCGCGTCGTAAGCTGGAATGAAAAAAAGGTTCTGTTAATTTCAAACACTTATTTTTTTCCTCCTAATTATTATCATAGATAAGTATCTGTCAACTATGACGGATATACTGGTACTAACCAGGGCACCTCACATGGACAAAAGCATTCATAGAGGAGAGAGGTGGAGAGGATAGAGGTGATAGGGGTGACTATTTGCAATAATTTTATCCCCCAACCCCATATGCATAATGCAAAAGTGAACCATTTTTGAGTTATCACGATTTTTAGATTTTTTCAAAATATGCGAAACATGCAACTTCAAAAATTTATTTAAAAAAGTTTCAATTACAATCTATTTCTTTCTTCTGATTTATAAAAACGATTAAACACTGGATATTTGTCAGTATTTAAACAATGATTATCGGTTTTTACGTTTTTATTTCAATATTTTTTTTGTCGTCGAATTACTAATAATGCATACTTAACGCTACTTTAATAACAAACTCTGTAATTAAAATGGTTAAAGAGAAACTTCTGAGTTCCTTATTGGTTGTTTTCTGTAGATTCTACTTTCCGACAATCTCAAATAATTCTAAACAATATTTTATTAACAGTAAGGCTAAATAGCTAAATCTTGTACATTGATCGATCTGTGTTGGAATACATCCTGAGAAACCCATGAGTATATATACATTGGATTAGCGTGGTGGAAAATCTCCAATCAAAAGAAAAGGAAACAATCTGTAAATTTCCCATTGCTAGGCTAAGGTGTCCTCTTCATTTGATAAGGTTTGGAACATATTCCACCACGCTGTTACAATGCCAAAACATGTGGTGGAATACACATGTGGCAGAATTTCGAGGAATTTAGACGTATTCAGATTTCCTCACGATGTTTTCATCGCCGAATACGAGATTAATTATAAACACAAATTAAGCACATGAGTATTCAGTGGTATTTGGGTTTAAACCCGTGATCATCGGTTAAGATGCACGCGTTTTAACCCATCACGGCTTAGTGGGTAATTCGAGACTGTTATTTTAGTTGATCAATCCTGATCTTGTTTCCAACTCACCTTCACAGTAGATTTGTTTGATGAATAAACCGCCCTTTGAGTGACCGACCCAGACAATCGGACGCTCTCCCACCCCGAGGTCTAGCAGCTGTGAGATCATCTGATCAGCTCGGTCGTGGAGTCTCAGTCTTAAATATAATTTAAAGATTGGATGTTACTATTATAAACAATTCATTAAAAACTAGTAGTCGAACGCAGCCTTACTCGCGTTTTCGGGTGTCAGGAAAAAATATGGTAGCTTATGTTCTTTCCTGGAGTTTTTTTTTGTGGAATAGGTTGGCGGACGAGCATATGGGCCAAATATTAACTATACCTTAAATCGTCAATGCGCCACCAACCGTGGGAACTAAGATGCTATGTCCCTTGTGCCTGTAGTTACACTGGCTAACTCACCCTTTCAACCCGAACACAACAATGCTGAGTACAACAGTACTCAGTATTGTTGTGTTCCGGATATTCAATCGCTAAAAAACAGTTTAGCGATTGAATATCTGGTGAGTGGATGTAACCTACCCAGGCGGGCTTGCACAAAGTCCTACCACCAAGTAAAAAATATTTTTTCTTATTATATGAAAGCGAGTCGAAAGCTAGCGAAAATCATATTACGTCATAAATGAACAGTGAATAACAGTTCCATATATCAAAACGAGCTTGTAATAAGGGCTACCATCAAGTATATTGTAAATTGATTCTCACCTTTTAATTTCCCTGATCCAAAGCGGTCTCCATAAATACGGGTCGCTGGTGTAATTGATTGATATCACTCTAGCGCCGGGATGGTCCACTCTGATCCAGTCCCTGGGCCAACAGGGGGAGTAGCACTGGTCGCACACACACCCACATCCCTGGCACTCGTCGCCAATGCACTTGCAGCCGCCCTTCATTTCCCTTGCGTCACTCTCGAACATATCCTTAACGAACTGCGCCTGGGTTTCGTAATTACCAATATTGACCTGTTCCAATAGCTTATTATTGTAGAACGTGTCCGCTGCGAAGTAATTATCCTGTGTCAAAACTTGATTGCTCTTCTTGTATGCCGTGTCCATCTTTTCAGACGCCATTTTGTTTTCTGTTTGTTGATTTGTTGCATTGTTTGTGTTTAGTGTGTTTTCGGGACAGTTTGTGGGTTCCGCGGGACATTTGCACGTGGGTCTGGAGTGCGGTCTTCTTAAAGGCATTTTCGTCGGTAGCTTTTCGTACTTGGACATCCATTCGCCCTGCCTCCAGGTGTTACCCAAAGATCCTGTAAGACATTTCGAAAATTATGTAACGTAGGTAAATAAGGGATTTTTTTATCTAGACTAGGTTTTGGACGTAACCATATACATATATATTATACTTAAGCTCATAGATTATTCATAAATAATCATATTTCTGTAGCAAAATCAATTTCAAGATTCTCGTAAAAAATACATATAAATATATAAATTAAATTGTTTGTACATAAAAATTTTAACAAAAAGAAAAACCGACTTCAAACAAAAAATATGTATTTTAAAACACACCTAATATGCACTAAAAAGTAATAAATATATTGCGTATTCAACATATTTTTTAGAGTAAGTAAAATGAAATGAATAATATTAGATTACTTGAAAGTCGATTTACGATTATATAACGTAGTTATAGTTATGTTATATTTGGAGCCGGTGTCAAACATTATCAAAATCGGTCCACACAGTTAAAAGTTATGTAAAGTAATGTAAAGTTATGTATAGTAAACATAAAAAAAAATACAGACGAATTGATAACCTCCTTTTTGAAGTCGGTTGAAAACATGTAAATTTTTCGAAATAAACACCAATTTTGTGATTGCACAGCCTATGACATAAATCGAAAGAACAGTATTGTACACAATATAAATGTCTTCAAAAAAGTCAGTCAGATATTCTGTAGTATATTTAGCATTACACATGTGAAGTCGGGGCAGGTCACTAGTTATAATATATTCCACGTGGTAATGATTGATGCAGTTACTATTTTTAATTCATATTTATTTATATATAACTTTACGTACATTACATTGTCTTTGAATGATTGATCTAAATATAATGTCGTGTGCGCTATAATTACATACCGCACACTTCGAAAAACGTGTTGATACTCTGAGATACTACGTTGAAGTCACCATCGAGAGCCGAGATGGCCCAGTGGTTAGAACGCGTGCATCTTAACCGTTGATTGCGGGTTCAAACCCAGGCAAGCACAATTGAATTTTTATGGGCTTAATTTGTGTTTATAATTCATATCGAACTCGTTAAAGGAAAACATTGTGAGGAATGTAATGAATGGAATTAAGTACGCTATCCCAAATATCAATATTTATTTCTTATGTGAATATGATCTATACACAAACGTAATAACTTGTAACATCGTATGACCTAATATATTCGTCAATTTCACGAAAATCTATAGCGACGAATAGCTTCGAATGGCATGATACGGAACTGTTTCTATTAGTTGTGTAAATCGGAAGTAATCGGTTTTATTGAATTTGCCGATACTACATCTAAGTTGTGTCGTGCTATTTTACAAAAAAAAAATTCCTCCCATAAGAAAACTAAGGACCTAAAATCATACGTAAAAATATTCAATTCAATTCAATTCTTGGTTTAATGGCTTTTAGTTGTGCCGACAGGGTAGAGATTATTTCGCCAATGTCACGTAGGATGGAGAAGACACGAAAGAGATTGATCGGTACGGTTGAGATAATAAACTCAATTAAATTTTAAAGCCAAGAATAGTAGTATTAATTTCCTAGTTAATCCTTAACCTAGAACAACACAAACATTTATAGTTTAGAGTTAATAATAGGATAATCAAAAATAGTTGTTAGTATTCTAAACTACATATGAAATAAAATATGAAACTAAATTGGACTTCACAACTTAATTTTATTAAATTTGATATATTTACGTAAGAATGAACAAAATGGAGTAAGCACTAACGTCAACAAACATTCAACATTTATATGGCGAGGTAGGAATGGGACGAAGATGTTTAGGACAAAGGAAAAGGAGTAAAATTATGTACCAACGTGACAATCATTTGACACATTGTCAACGTGACATATTGCAACCCTTTAATTGACTTAGGACTCAACGCGTTCAGCCGTGACATTGGCTGAGTGACATTGAGTTATTTCTGGCACACTTAAGGCTTCTCGATTACGTCCGAGTGTAATATTACACGTGTTGTGTTTCTAGTAGTCTGTTTCATTACCAGCCGTTGAAAACTAACCTTAAATTATGATTAAATTAATTAATAGTTTATTTTGTATACTACTAACAAACAGTTCTTGATTAATTAAAAAAAAGAATAATGTTAAATTTTGATGATTGATGAAAGATGTTAATAAAAGATGTCATTGCTTTGTTGTTAAATTTTGTAATAGTGTAGTACTATTACAAAATATAAGATTTTTAAGAAAACATTTTGTTACTATATTGGATAGTCGCGAAATAAAAGTTTGTTATTATTATGATTAGTATATTTATTGATGGTAGTGGTTTTAAAGGCTGGTCGTTAGGTGTTTATAAAAAGTATCCTGTGTAGTATCTTGGAATTTTAAAGGACGCTTCATAAAAAAAGCATCAAAATCTCTTCGGTAGATTGGCCTATAGTCTATGAAATAATATCAAATTAAATCAAATCAAATCAATTTTATTCAAGTAAACTTTACAATGAAGCGTTTTTGAATCGTCAACGATTAAATACTACCACCGTTTGGAAAAGCAGCTTCTAGCGAGAAGAAACGACAAGAAACTCACATAGTTGCTCTTTTCATATAAACAGATTTAAAATGCTGTCATTTACAGTTATATGCCGAGCCTAACTCCAGGCGTTTCTTTCCAAAAAGTAAGTAAATTGATTATATTTCCCGGTATCTTATTATTTATATCTTATTATTATATATAACATCTAAGTACGCAAAAAGATATGGCATCATTGTCGTACGTCCGATAAATTCGCAAATGGAATCCGAACTTGGGATACTTCCTAAGAAGCAATATCTTGTTACACAAGTAATACTCCAAATATACGGAAACCGTAATGGTGTTATATCAGTCGTATGTTTATCTGATGGCACAGAACTTATTATGAATATATTTACAGTTTTTATGGAGCAAATGGACCATCTGAAGGTAAATGGTCAGTATTAAAGCTGTCTTTATAAACGCGATGTCATAAGATAAATGTCAATTTATTAGGTCTCACATAATGTCCAATGTAACTTACCGCATAAATGCTCTATAATAATTGGGTCTCGAATAATGATCCATAGTTGCCTAGATTTTTTAAATGAAAGATCTGTCTTTATTCTTAATGTATGTGTTTGCATTTCTGATATTATCCATGACTTACCAGAAAAAATGTAGACGTAAAAACGTGAACCATTCCATACAACACCAATGTACACATACATATAATAATTGTTATTAACTAACATGACTGTATTTTTATATGTTGAAAAAGAGTACAATATTCTCAGCGTTTCTTCTCGGTAGAATCTACTTTCCGAACCGGTGGTAGCTTCACTTAATTGTTAAATGACGATTCAAAAGTGCTTGTAAAAGCCTACTTGAATAAAGTATATTTTGATTTTGTATATATACGTATCTTGTTTTAGTTATAATTTGTCGAGATGGCCCAGTGGTTAGAACGCGTGCAACTTAACCGATGATTGCGGGTTCAAACCCAGGCAAGCACCGCTGATTCATGTGCTTAATTTGTCTTTATAATTCATCTCGTACTCGGCGGTGAAGGAAAACATCGTGAGGAAACCTGCATGTGACAAATTTCATAGAAATTCTGCCACATGTGAATTCCACCAACCCGCATTGGAACAGCATGGTGGATTATGTTCCAAACCTTCTCCTCTAAGGGAGAGGAGGCCTTTAGCCCAGCAGTAAGAATTTACAGGCTGTTGTTGTTGTTTAGTTATAATCGCTGACTCATCCTTTAAACCGGAACTCAACTATTCTGAGTTTTACTAAGTTTATTTCTAAGTTATACTGCTTGCCGTTTGTATGTGGTGAGTTGGTAGGTACCTACCACCAAGAATGTCATAACAAAGTCGACTATTTTGTCCTGTATTTGCTTCTACGGAATCTCTCGCGTAATTACAGTTAATATGTCCATTTTGATTCCAATTACGGCATTCAATGATTTCATCAACATCCTTCTATTGTTGTATGAGAAAACCTCGCTTGTTCTAAACTGAACCTTAAGGCTTTTATTTTAGATGTCTTTTTGCAATGCTGATACATTTATAGTGTGTTAATGCATACACTGCTAATGATAAATTAATATCCATGTATGTTTGTATGTGTGATCGCACTTATCTAATAAAATAAAGGCTGAATTCTGTTGAATAGAGGTTTATCTGACCGTCGAAGAGGCAGATAGATTTATTCCTTAGTCAGTGGTGTTATTGACCGATCAAAAAATATTTTGTTATCTGTGGAATATCTAACTGACAAATAGATAATAAAGAATCTGACCTTAATATTCTTAATACAATATACATAGTATAAGAACAATTGGATCTTAAACGAACAATGTGTTCCGACTTGAACGCTAGCGCCATTTGTATATAATATAATAATTACTCATGTAGATAATTGGAAGTTATTCTAAATAGACATTCGAAAGGAAAATTGAATTTGGTAACGTGACAATGGGTTCTAAATATATAGAGCCGAGATGGCCCAGTGGTTAGAACGCGTGCATTTTAATCGCTGATTTCAGGTTCAAACAGACAAGCACCACTGAATATTAATGCGCATAATTTGTTTTTATAACTCATCTCGGCGAAGGAAAACATCGTGAGGAAACCTGTATGTGTCTAATTTCATTGAAATTCTGACACATGTGTATTCCACCAAATCGCATTGGGACAGCGTGTTGGAATATGTTGCAAGCCTTCTCCTCAAAGGGAGAGGCTTAGCCCAGCAGTGGGAAATTTACAGGCTGTTGTTGTTATTGTTGTAGATCCTATAGCTACAAAAAGTATACTTTATCCAAGCAGGCTTTTACGTAAAGCACTTTTAAATAATAATTTTACAGAACTATATTAAACGTGAAGCTACTACCGGTTCGGAATGCAGATAGAACTGGTAAGAAACTCAATAGTAAATACTCTTTTCTATCATTTGTGATAAAAGTTATGACGGATAATTACGATTATTTATATATCCTGCCTTTAAGGCACTCATTTTTATATCGTCTAAGTAATCTAGTTTTAAATAATATACCTTATATATCAAAGATTTTTCAACAAAGTTAAAAATGTCTGCGGATTTATAGAGATTGCGAATATGGTAACTTGGCGTTATAAAATTATTCTTAGGTACTTTTAATTAACCAATTTTTAAATATTAAATAAAAAATCTGTTTGATTGTCGTTTTCTTTAAATAATTACCTTATCACACAGATCATAATTGGAAATACTAAAATTACTATTTTATGTTATATATTCGAAACCTATCAATTTTTGGCTCATAGTGTATATTTGAAAATCGATCTACATTGTATTAATATTCCAACAAATATCTGAGCAAAGCGAGTGTAATATAATAAGGATGATAAGGGATCATACATCGTGTGGATCATAGTGTATTTTTCTTACCATAAAGTCCATGGACGAATATGACATCTAGGGTAGGTTCGGCGGGCGTGTGTAAAACCTGACATTCTACTTTTGGTTCAGGGTGTAAATGATCTGAACTAGCTGGTCTTGCTTTTGGAACCTTCGGCGCTGGAAACAAACCATTATATCAAACATAATAACAACATTTATTTAGTATTTATAATTTATATGGAATCTCTGTAGCGTATGAAACAAAGTCGCTTCAATGAACGGTTAGATCTTTGAACTAGGTTTGCCGATACTAATGTAAGTAGGGAGAATATTATCATAGCCCATAGACTACGATTTTTGGTTTTCTTTTGAAAAAAGTCAACTATCCATTGTGCTCAGTATGTAACCGCTTAGAAGACGTGTAGGTACCATATGTTAGTGGAGTGCGTGCGTATCGAAGCCGAAAGTAATTTTTTTTTTTTTGCATTACCCACACTACAGTGTAAATAATGTGGGGATATTTAATAGTATCCTGGCCACACCTACCTCTAGAGAGGCTAGGCGTTTATATAAATTAGTTAAGATTTAGACAGACGAGGTTGATGTAGTTTGGAACGATGGGGGTGACATGGTCACTATTGACAAAACCCTCTTATAAATAAAGATTAAAAAAAAAATCTTTTAAACTACGTAACGGATTTTGATGTGCTTTTCATTAATAGACAGACTGATTCAAAAGGAAGGTTTACATGTATAATACAGAAAAGCCGAGAATTTCATCTTTCTTAGTTCGGAAATACAACAAGAATTTTATACTTTTGTTCTTAAATCTAATAGTTTTATATACGACCTCTGTGGTCGAGTAGTGTGTGTGGTATTCGGAGTTATAGAAAAAGTTCATTATTTTTCTATGTTGTATTGGGTCTGGGTGTTTGTGACGTCATTACTTCTGATTCTCCATAACACAAGTGCTTTAGCTACTTACATTGGGAACAGAGTAATGTACGTGATATTGTCTCATTATATAGATCTATATTATACCCGCGTGGAGTAATTTTTAGGTAGTAATAAATATAATAAACTATTTACCTTTAATCGGGGGTATGGGCGCTGTTATAATTCTGTGTAGAATAACGGTAGCCGTGCTCCAGAATGAGGAAACACACCAGCGTCTGGAAGTAATTAATAAATCAGCTTTTTCGTCTATTAATTTCGAATATACATTGTGTTAAAGTTTTTTATGCTACTGATTGGCGGATGAGCATAAGGGCCACCTGATGGTAAGTGGTGAACACCGACCATAGACAATGGCGCTGTAAGAAACATTAACCATTCCTTACATCGTCAATGCGCCACCAACCTTGGGAACGAAGATGTTATATATATACTAGATAAATACTGTTGTTTGGCGTAGAATATCTGATGAGTAGGTGGTACCTACCCAAACGGGCTCGCACAAAACCCTACCACCAATTATTTTGAAAAAAAAAATTAAATTGCGTTTGAAAATTATTTTTAATGGAAATTACTATTCATCAGATATTCTACCGCTAAACAGTAATACAGGGTACTGTTGTGTTGCGGTTTGAAAGGCAAGTGAGCCAGTGTAACTACAGGCACAAGGGACATAACATCTTAGTTCCCAAGGTTGGTGGCGCATTGGTGATGTTAGATGTGGTTAATTCTTACTGCGCCATAGTCTATGGTCAGATCACCCCCATATTCTTATGGATGGTCAGCGTATATTTTCAAGTATCTTAAGTATAAGCAAGTACTTCTGTAAAAATCATTCAACAAACAATAATATCCCTATGGGATATTAATTATATGATGTATGTTTACTAAGTATTGAATTGTCTATAAAATATATATTAAATCGAGTCTGTCTGTGAAATTAAATAAAGGCATTTTTATTCATGTAGTAATATTGTAATATTAAAAATAATATATGCATAACTGAAACTTATACAGGTTTTATATCTCTCCGTCAGCTTAGATTATTAATTTTTTATTTTAATTAATGATTTGCAAAGCAATTAAAACCTATATTAATTACGCTGAAAAAGTAGAAATTATAATGCGCGTACACTTTTTTTCTTTAAAAAAATTTTGATTGTATTTAATTGACACAACTAGATAATATATTTATCTGTGAGATTAAAAAAATATATTTTTAGAGAGCGTTTCGATTTTTTTATTTCAAAAATAAACAAAATAACTTTGAAAGCAAAATATATAATGCTTATTATGAATGTTTGTATGTATTTTATAAATGTTCAATGGTATATAACTCTCCTATCACCAGAGACTAAAGTATGTAACAGGAGATAAAAAATAAATTTTCCCGTCAAAGACAATAAAATTATCACAATTTAAAAAATAACAATTAATAAATTAAATCTTACAATTAATTTACTAATAAAATAAGTAAAGATAAATACGGGAAGAATAACGTATTCCTTTGTTCGTTAAAAAAAAAAAAACAAAAAAATTTCGGACCTTCTAAATTTTGACAGTCAATAAATTATTTGACAATCAAAAAGCATAATGCTTGCATTGAATTATGATTTTGATTCGATTCGATATTAAAATGGCGCTGAAGTTATTTTCATCTCCTGTCACGTTGATTGCACATCACAAATAGAATAATAAGATTCGCATCAATTGATTATGATTGCTGTCGTCACGCGCTCGGGATGTCGCCGGTTGCAGCAAAACGGTTTAACGTGACACTGCTGATATATGCTCGTAACTAACCTAACCTAACATTAGAAATTTAATGGAGTCACCTTTTTAACAAAGTAGGAATGCTCACTGTTACATCACAATATATTTACAACATAGTTTTTATGTTATAGGTTGATAGACGAGCAGTGGGCTACCTGATGGTAAGTGGTCAACATCCCCCATAGACAATGACGCTGTAAGAAATGTGAACTATTCCTTACATCGTCAATGTGCCATCAACCTTGGGAAATAAGTTGTTGTCCCTTGTGCCTGCAGTTACACTGGCTCACTCACCCTTCAAACCGGAACACAACAATACTGAGTACTGTTGTTTGGCAGTAGAATAACTGATGAGTGGGTGGTACCTACTCAGACGGGCATGCACAAAGCCCTACTACCAAGTAACATAGTATGTTCATAGTAAAGAGCTGAGATGGCCCATTGGTTAGAACGCGTGCATCTTAACCGATGATTGCGAGTTCAAACCCAGACAAGCACCACTATATATATATATGTGCTTAATTTGTGTTAATAATTAATCTCGTGCTCGGCGGTGAAGGAAAACATCGTGAGGAAACCGACATGTGTCTAATTTCATCAAAATTCTGCCACATGTGCATTCTACCAACCCGCATTGGAACAGCGTGGTGGGATATGTTCCAAATGCTTTCCTTAATGGAAGAAGAGGTCTTATCCCAGCAGTAGGTAATTTACAGGCTGTTACTTAAAGCAGGTTACTAAGATCCAAGCTTTACTAGCCCTCATTATCAATCTTATCTAAGATTAGTTGATATTTCGGTATAGCACGACACAACTTAGATGTAGCATCGGCAAACTCAATAAATTATTAAACCGATTACTGTCGATTCACACAACCCATACAAACAGCTCCCTAACGCGCCATTCGACGCTATTCGTCGCTATAGATTCTCGCGTCAGTTCAACCCGTGAGCAAGTGCGTGTAAATCAACGCGTAGAATTGACGAATATATTAGGTCATATGATATTACAAGTTATTACGTTTGTGTAAAGATCATATTCACATAGAAATAAATATTGATAATTTGGAATAGCGTACTTAACTCGGATGTGATCGGTTTTACGAATTTTGCCGATGATACATCTGAGTTGTGTCGTACTGTACGTAATTATAATTACACGTGGGAAATATACAATGTTGTAAATGAGATATTATCGCATTTGAATACTTGTAGATGTCTAGATAAGACATAGATTATATAATAACTAGTTATATATCGTGGTTTTGTCTGTTAATATTGTACAGGGTTATTGGTAATTCGACGGGTTACTTGGTGGTAGGGCTTTATGCAAGCCCGTCTGGGTAGGTACCACCCACTCATCATGTAATGTGTATGATGTAAGAACTATAAAATATTAACGAACTAAGAAATATTAACTATTCCTTATATCGTCAATGCGCCACCAACCTTGGGAACTAAGATGTCATGTCCCTTGTGCCTGTAGTTACACTGGCTCACTCACCCTTCAAACCGGAACAAAACAGTACTTAGTACTGTTGTTTGGCGGTAGAATAACTGGTGAGTGGGTGGTACCTACCCAGACGGGCTTGCACAAAGCCCTACCACCAAGTAGAAAGCTTGCCTGGGTTTGAACTCACAATCATCGGTTAAGGCATAAGTTACTAAACACTGTGTCATCTCAGCACACGTCTCGTTTTTACAAACAATGCACAATACACACAAATATAAACATAAATAAATATATACAATGTTCATACATAATATAACTATTTATAATATATGTAAATGCGTATATATTATCCATAAAATATACATATTATAATTTATAACCAATTATAAAGAACAACAACGATTGCTTAGAAACATTAAAAGTAATGAATAATATTCTAATAAACAGAACAAATAGTTACCATTTTTTTTAATTACGATAAACTGACACATGCCGATACTATACAAAAAAGCATTTTTTTTAATTCAAACAGACATACACGGATAACATACATATGCTTCGTCGAATTCATACTGAATTACTACTTACTAATACAAATATAATTTAGTCAAAGCCTGTAAATTTCCCACTGCTGGGTTAAGGCCTCCTCTTCCACTAACATTGGTTTGGAACTTTTTCACGCCACGCTCTCCACGCTGTTCCAATGCGGATTGGTGGTTAATACACGTTTTAGTTACGATTGGGACCATTTATTTACGTGAGACTATTTTGGCTAGTTTTTGACCCCCTCCAAGCATTTTATAAGAAAAAATAAGAAAAGGCCGATCACCTCCCCCTGTTTAATTTTTATTAAATAATTAATACACGTTTGGTTTATTTTAATGTTTACATATCGAAGTAATAACTTTTTGAAATGTTTATTTACTTATTTAATTACAAAGGTTCTAAAGGTATGCATCATTTTTTTTCCCCGCTGGAAAAACGCATTACGCGCTTCCCCCACGTGATGGAAAGTGGGGGTGGGACTCCCCGGTTTCTTGGACACAGAGTGCGCCCAGGTCCATCGGGTTTACCCACTAAAAACCAGCGGTACCCTCACCGTCTTTCGACGGACGCCACGGGATCGCTTACGCATGCTACCGTCATGCTACCATCAAATACCCTTCCCGGCCCCTTGTTAAAAAAATATATTTATTTATTTATTTAAAGAAGCCAGCCTATAATACAAAATATAAAAATAAAAAATAGTATACAGAGGATACAGAAAATTACTGTTTTACAAATAAACGAGTCTCTCCCCCCTAAAACGTTCTTGCCTAATAAATATATGGTTCCATTAAAGTAATTATATATTTAAGTAACATAACTAACAATAAATTTATCTTATTTATATTATAAACGCGAAAGTATGCGTTTGAACGTTTCTTAAAAAATCACGCTTGGGTGAACGCGAGAAATCTTATTAAATATTATAAAAATGGCCCTGACGTGGCTTGGAAAATTTGTTATAAGTAAAAATTTAAACACAGTATCGTTGATAGAATCAATATAGTTTAAATGGCGACGGTAGGCGGACAAGCAAATACCTGATGATAAGTGGTCAATACTGGCCAAATACATTAGCGCCATAAAAAAATATTATTGCTTTTTAGCGCTACAGTAATACTTATTGACATCCAGGCTGGATATATTTTTAAATGTTGAAAAGAGCACCAAGTTTTTTACGGGAAACTGGGGTTTGATGCGGTTTCTTTAAATAGATAGAGTGATTTGAGAGGTAGGTTTTTGTATATATTACATGGACAATATAGTAAAAAAACACTGATAATTTTAGAAGTTTCTAATGTGATGTCGTAAATAAACAAATTCTGTAGTATATTTAGTATGAGTATTGTACCCGAAGCCGGGGCGGGTCGCTTACAACAACAACAACCTGTAAATTTCCCACTGCTGGGCTAAGGCATCCCCCCAAGGAGAAGGTTACGGAACATATACCACTACGCTGTTCCAATACGGGTTAAAATTCGACGCATACAAGTTTCCTCACGATGTTTTCCTTCACCACCAAACACGAGATGAATTATAAAGTGTAGTGTTAGCCTGGATATGAATCCGCAATCATCGGTTCAAATGCACTCTTTCTAACCACTGGGCCATATCTTTCTCTACATAGTATAAAACAAAGTCGCTTTCTCTGTCCCTATGACCCTTTGTACGCTTAAATCTTTAAAACTACGCAACGGATTTTGATGTGGTTTTTTTTAATAGATAGAGTGATTCGAGAGGAAGGTTTTTGTATATAATACATGGACAATATAGTAAAGAAACACTGATCAGTTTAGTTTGTACTGTGATTTCATATGATTGCACCCGTGCGCAGGGCCGTATTTAGGGGAGGGCAACCAGGGCAACTGCCCTGGGGCCTCCACATGAGGGGGCCACGTCAGTTTTCAGCGAGTTAACAAATACCAAGATATACTTCATCAAATTATAATAATGTTGCTACTTAATATTTTAAAAGTTACCGATACAAGTAAATAAATCATAGCTTATTATTAATTCATAATAATATAATTATTAGGGTGTTCACGCTTCTGTTTGTCTAGGGCCCTCACTGCTTTGTCGCCCCGGGGCCTCCAGACCTTTAAATCCGACTCTGCCCGTGCGAAGCCGCTGCGGGTCGCTAGTTAATTATAAATGTTAAATACATCATTGTCTGTCTTATCGGCGAGGAGGCGCAGAGTTCAATTCTTGTTATAACAATGACAGTTATTTCGAAACATTGGTGACGCGTTCACGTATCATAATTTTGTTTTACGATAAAATTCCCTAACTGGCCTCTATAGCACGTTCGATGCGGAGCGGGGTCTAACACGCCTCGTATTTCAACCTTGCAACAACAACAACAGCCTGTAAATTTCCCACTGCTGTCCTTTCCCTTTAAGTTGGTTTTGAAACATATTCCACCACGCTGTTCCAATGCGTTGGAATACACATGTGGCTGAATTTCTATGAAATAAGACACATGCAGGTTTCCTCACGATGTTTTCCTTCACCGCCAAGCACGAGATGACGAATTATATACTAAAATTAAGCACATGAATATTGCAATAAGATGCACGCGTGTGGCTAAGAAAAACATAGATTTCTCTGACATACCGAGGCCGTAATGTTCATTTTATATACTGTAAGAAAGTGATATCTGTATGATGTCTATTGAAAACATAATGCTATGGTATATCTACTACAATACGGGGTCTCTTTGACCACGAAGAAATAAAATACGACCACACAAATTTTAGTTTCATAAACGTCTAATGAGTAACGGGGTCTAATAAGCCCCGTACCGGTATTATGATAAATTTCATACGAGGTCTTAAAGACCCCGTATCGCAGGAAAAGAAATACTAAAAAAAATATGCCATAGCGAACGCAATATATTAATTGTTTTTTCATAAGAGTGTTCTTAATTTAGTATATGAGCACCAAATCAAATAAATGTTTTATTTTCAAAATTTAAAGCCATTATTAACTCTACCATTTCAGAAAACAGTTTCCAGAAGAAGAAAAAGCAAGAAGCGTCGTTCCTCTTTTAAATAACAGTATTACAATTACAGCATTCATAGTTATTGTTTAATCTGTCCTGTGCTAGAACCCGAGCTAAAGTCCCGGTGTATTCAGCCAAAAAATATTTTTTACATTTTTTTTTGTTTTTTTTTTTCAGTCTTTTGCCGTCCACTGCTGGACGAAAGCCTCCCCCATAGAACGCCAACCATCTCGATCTTGGGCAGTCCGCATCCATCCCGTGCCCGCCACCTTCTTCAAATCGTCGGTCCATCATGTCACAGGGCGCCCTACACTACGTTTGCCTAAGCGCGGTCTCCACTCTGACACGTGTTATTTTTTACATAAAAACTAAATATTTTGATCACTTTTATTTTTATATAATTATAAAATAGCTATGATTTAATTCTTCATTATAATTAAGGTCTTAAATAAGTAATGTCAGACAAATAACACACAGACACAACTTAGATGTAGCTTCGGTAAAATCAATAAAGCCGATTACTACCGGATTCACACAACCAATAGAAACAGCTCCCTATCGCGCCACTCGACGCTATTCGTCGCTATAGATTCTCGCGTCAGTTCAACCCGAGAAAGCTAGTAAGTAAATCGACGTGTCAAATTGACGAATATATTAGGTCACATGGTATTACCAGTTATAACGTTTGTGTAAAGATCATATTCACATAAGAAATAAATGTTGATAATTTGGGATAGCGGATGTGATCGGTTTTATTGAATTTGCCGATTCTAATCTAAGTTGTATCGTCCTTACGCTGAAATATCTCAAAAGGCAATTGACTTAGAGGCGTTCCAATTGACTGCCTTTGCACGTAAGCAATCTGTGAATATCATATTTTTTGCGAACCTTTAGCACAAAACCGTAACAAGATTATGTGTATGTATTGTTCTTGTTATTTAAATAAATTTTGCCTTCAATTTTGATATTTTCTAAAAAATATGTTATATATACACATTCAGAGATTCCTTTATCCATATTAGCTAGAACGAATTAAAAAAACAAAAGCGCGCGAAACTGAATTTAACCACCATTTTTTTTCCTTTTGGGCGCGAACTACAAGGCCGATGTTGGCGCGACTTGCAATCTGTTAAAAGTGTTATTTGTATTTTTTTTTTGTTTGTACTTTCAACCGAGTAATTTATTTAAATATGTATGATTTGGTAATAATAAAAGTAAAATAAATAAATCATTTATGTTGAGATAAATTCAAAGTCAGAACTTTTATTGGTTCATTAGTAAATTGTTTAAAGTAATTTATATTATTATCTTGGTTTAATCTATTTCACTTATGTAAGCCAAGTATATATTTTTTTAATTGTAAAGTAAAAGTAAGTAGTAATCTCACAGATAATCAATCAAAATATTTAGGACTTAGGAGTGTCAACTTAATACCTTCTACGAAATTGTGTCAAACACAAAATTCACAGATAAGAAAAGGTGTGTGTACTTATGTACCATCGCATTTTTTATATTTGTTTCGAATAAATAATACAATGAAATTATTATTATGATATAAATTCTCTACCTCTTACTTCATATGTAAGTTTAAGTTATTTGTTTAATTAGCTGTTGACAGCTTATTGTACATTGTATGAATACCAGCTGTATGGATCACTCTCTAAATTAATTACGTTTTTCTTTATTAGTTAAGTCAAGAAATTAATATAATAAAGTACCATCATTATTACATAGTATAAAGCAAAGTCGCTTATTGCTGTCTGTCTCTATGTATGATCAAATGTTTAAATCAAATCAAATCAAATCAATTTTATTCAAGTAAACTTCACAATGAAGCGTTTTTTAATCGTCAATAATTAAATACTACCACCGTTTCGGAATGCCGCTTCTAGCGAGAAGAAACGGCAAGAAACTCGCATAGTTGCTCTTCTACACTAATATTATAAAGAGGAAAACTTTGTTTGTTTGGTTGTAATGAATAGGCTCAAAAACTACTGGACCGATTTTAAAAATTCTTTCACCATTCGAAAGCTAAATTAATCCCGCATAACATAGGCTAAATTTTATTTTGAAAAAAAATAGGGTTCCGTAAGATATTTTGGGTTTTTCGGACAAAAAAGGAAAAATTCTACCAAAAAAGTTGATTTTTTGCGTATGATACCTAAACTATAAAAGATAAAATGTTCTAACTTCGGTCCTTAGAGGGCATAATGGCCTCCGACCCTAAGAACCTCATCAGATTTATTTCTGATATTGGTCTGGCTGAGGTGTTGTGATCACGAATTTGAGGTTTATCACAATAGATCCAAGCGCCGGTTGCAGTAATTCTTCAAATGTGACCGTGCCTCAGCAGTAGGGATATTAGAAAACTGATTATGAACCGTTATCTACGCGGGCGAAGCCGCGGGTGACCGCTAGTTTCAAATAAAAAGATTTACAATGCTGTGATTTACAGTAATTAGTGTCCTATCATGGAACCCGAGCCTAACTCCAGGGGTTTCTTTTTAAAAATTACTCTTTTAATGAATAATATGATTTATTTATTAATTTAGTCTTAATAATCTTTTTAAATTTTGAGAATGGTAAATTGATTATATTTTCCGGTATTTTATATATCCGTATACCATTGCCCAAAAACGTTCTATTTACCGTATGCAAACGGAAATTACCCAACGGATTTCGATGCGGTTTTTTTTTTAATAGATAGAGTTATTCGAGAGATTTTTGTAATATTTTAGAAATTTCTGATGTGATAAACAAACAAACTTTGTAGTATATTCAATATATATTAGTTTAGTTCCCGAGTAAAGCTGGGGTCACTAGTAAAGTTATAACATTGCTCTCGTTTCCCGCGTATTCAGAAGAGTCTTAAATTTCCCGCCAGTATTTTCTTTTTCAATGTTGCCAACTTCAAAAATCGTAGCTACAGCACATATAATTATGAACAATTCTTTTTTTAAATTTATTTTTAGTATTTATAACCTTATTGGAAACTAGTGCGTGACGTTAAAACAAAAGTTTTTAATTAAAAAATAATTCTTACACAGATTAAGATAAGCAGTTATATTGTTTTTTAATAAAAATATAATTTTAAGCTTTTAATAAACTGAAACTGACACGAAATTTACTTGGTGGTAGGGCTTTGTGCAAGCCCGCCTGGGTAACTACCACCCATTCATCAGATATTCTACCTCTAAACAACAGTACGCAGTATTGTTGTGTTCCGGTTTTAAGGGTGAGTAAGCCAATGTAACTACTGGCACAACGATGTAAGGAATAGTTAATATTTCTTACAGTGTCATCGTCTATGGGTGATGGTGACCACTTACCATCAGGTAGCCCATATGCTCGTCCGCCAAGCTATTCCATAAAAAAAAAAAATTTCATTGGGCGGTTATGTTATTGCGGACTTCATAATTTTATAGTAAACTAGTGACACGCCCCGGCTTCACACGGGTTGCAAATTTACTACAGAATTTGTTGATTTACGACATCACATTAGAAATTTCTAAAATTATCAGTGTTTCTTTACTATATTGTCCTTGTATATTATATACAAAAACCTACCTCTCAAATTTCTCTATCTATTAAAAAAAACCGCATCAAAATCCGTTACGTAATTTTAAAGATCTAAGCATACATAGGAACAGACAGCGGTAAGCGACTTTGTTATATAATAATCTACGTTCTGTATGTCTTTATATAACTCTTTCAGTCAAACTACACAGCTTAGAAACTGCAAACTCAGAATACGCACAAAAGTGTAATTATAAGGAACGTGAATTACCTAGGACTTTATGTTAGCCGGTCTATACATGTGTTGACACGTTGGCCCCATCTCATTTCTGAAATATATATGTTAAGAGCCGGAACTAAATATTCGTGTATTATATCAAATTACTCCTTTGTTCCATTTGCTGTCAAAACGCTCGGCCCTTGGAATAGTGGCAAAAAGCTTCATCAAAAGTATAACACCTCGCCTCATTGCCTCCACTGGTGACAGGAGGGCTGGTTCGTTTGCCCAGAGGATCGGAATTGCGATTCAACGTGGAAATGCTGCTAGCATTCTTGCCACCATTCCACGCAGTCAATATTTATACAGTAACTAGTTTTAGTTCATATTTGTATATGTTTAAGCATTTAATGCTATTAATTCTTATTTTAATAAATTATAAATTAAAAAAAAGTCTGTCTAGGCAATGCTCAGAATATTACAGTTTGAAGGGTGAGTGAGCCAATGTAACATAAGACACAAGGGAAATAAAATCTTAGCGATCAAGGTTAGTGGTGTATTGCTTATATAAGGAATGGTAATAACTTCTTACAACTTCGTTGGTGAAGAATAACATAAAAAAAGTACCTACTTAGTTAAAAACAATCATTTTAATCTAATCTTATAATTATTTAATAAATGTAGTGTTTACAAATTGTGTCACAAAGATAACGGTAATAGATTATAATTTTTACAGATAATGTAAAAAAATATAAAAAAATAAAATTAACAAAAACTTTTAACTATTAAAATAGTTTAAATATTTTACTAATTTGGATGAATTATTTGAATTTTGATTTGTTTTTTAGTACATAAATAAATTAATACATTTGTAAGTAAAATAAATAAGCAATTTGAGTATGTGAAAAATAAAGTGTCAATTATTGTGATCTAAATATATAAATGTATTATGAGGCTAAAATGATTTTTATTAACGACAAAAATCCATAAATAAAAATTCATTTTTTAAACGTTTGTCACGTGTCACGCTCCTGATTCGCCAGCTTATGATAAAGTCAATTGCTTGTTATGCTTGCCTAAATACAGGCAAGTGACGTCACCGATCCCATTGCAGCGCCACATTGTCCAAGTAGCGTTTTCGCGCGCTATTTAATTATGGAACTTTTAATATGATATTTTTCGGCAAATATTTACTAGAAATAAAAAAAAACAACTTTTACTGGGTTCCTTAAACTCTACTAAATAATATAAAATGGTTTTAAAAAACAAGTCAAATAGACTATTTAATAAGTTTACAAAATGGCCGTAAATTGTGTAGCAGTTGCGCAAAAAAAAAAAAAACTTTAAAAATTCAGCATGAATTCTATTCTATAAAAAATAAATGATTCCTAATACAAAAAAAAAAAACTATTCAAAGTTTATACAATACAGAGCATACCCATGACAGTCGGATAGAATGTTTTATTTTTAAAACAGTCTATTCAATTACCTACGCATGTCAACCATCTTGCGAGTTCAACGAACCCTTGACATTGAAATGGCAGCGCGCCAATTGTAACCAAACTATAATAGTAGGAAACACGTGATTTTGACGATTCTTTTATTTAAATTTAGAACACTATGATATTGGGTGAAAAGTTTTTTTTTATTAATCGAAATATTCTTTATTCGAACAGGCTCATAAAAGTGTCAAATCGAATGGAATTGAATAAAAAAAAAAACAAGCAAAGAACTCAGCTGTTACTCTTTTCCACAATGCCTGTTACATTATTTAAATATAATTTAATAATTACGTTTAAAATAATGACCACGCGGTTTTTTATCAGCTATTCTATTGAGACTTTTATCTATGTGTTGGGTAATATTTGTCAACGTAGAAGTTTTTGAACATGATAGTCAATTTTTTAAATAGACCAAGTTATGAAAAAATAAATTAAAAAAAAGTCTTTGCTCGTGCAAAAGCTCGTTTATATTCTAAACTTTTATGTCAACTATAGCCTTTCGAAAAAATTATTTACTAAAAATAGCCTATGTCCCTTCTTGGAGTTTAAGTTTGCTTCATACCAAATTTCATGAAATTCGGTTCAGCGGTTTGGTCGTGAAAGAGCGACACACAGACAGACAAATATGGCAATTTCGAATATACATAGCAGTCAATATGAACGCAAACGTATTTTGAATATAAATGAAATATATTTTATTGCACACCACAAACAAAAATAAAGAAAACTGAGGATTAAACACAGAAAAAAAACACAAAATTAGTAAAATACAAAAACAAAAATTAATAAATAAATGTTGATTAAGAGTGTTGTAAAATGGGCGGACTTATGGCTAATTAGCCATCTTTTTCAGACAACCCAATCAGAGAGAGATTTTTAAACCATCGGCATAGGCGGTGCAGTCATAAGCTTACATACCAATATTTACACACTAACACTAAATACATACTATATATAAATATGTATATAAAATATATAGGTATCTCTATTTTACACTAATACATATTTAAGATAATAAAATGTTATATAAAGAAAATTAATTTAAGTCGTCTAAATTATGAAATTGTTGTATCTTTGATATCATACGAATGGAGCAAGAATGGAGCTGTATAGCAAAGAATACAGCCTACATCGGTTAAGAAGCATATTCTAAACACTGGGTCATCTCAACAACTAACAGAATTTATTAGATAATAATACATTAGGAGTGACATCACGTTTCCCGCGCGCTAAACGCGGCCACAGATTATGTAACATATAAAAAATTAAAATTTTTACGCAACACAAGAATGTGTGTCGAAGGCCGAATGTTTTAAATCTTAGCCAAAGTAACATATAAAATAGTACATATACAGTCTTTCTGTTACAAATATATTTAATCAAAAATCAAAATCAAAATATACTTTATTCAAGTAGAATTTTACAAGTACTGTTGAATCGTCATTTAACAAACTATATAAAGGAAGCTACCACCGGTTCGGAATGCAGATTCTATTGAGAAGAACCGGCAAGAAACTCAGTTGCTACTCTTTTTCAACATTCAAAAACACAAAGTCTTGTTAGACAAATACAATTATATATGTATGTAATAAATAAATAATCTTGTATTGAATAATATGCCTTCTTAACCAATGCATTTTTAATTTTGATTCGAATTTATGGAACGGCAAAGTTAAAAATGTCTGCGAAATTTTATTATAGAAACCTTGTACCAAGGAGGATTTATTGTATTAATCTAAACACATAATAAAATTGGAGTGTCCGTTTGTAATACTAAAATAGCCCTTTTTAACTCAATACATATGTATGTATACACTACATGTACCAAAATATTTTCTTTTTAATTGTTCTCTATCTGCCTAAATATCTAAAACGGCTGGACCGATTTTGACGGGACTTCACTGGCAGATAGCTGATATAATAAGGAGTAACTTAGGCAACAAATATATAATATATATTAATATTTTTTTAATTCAAACGCGTTCAAGGTCGCGGTCACAGCTAGTCAAACAATAGATACCAAACTCGGCCGTGTCACACACGTGTCTCGTTCGTATAGTTATCACGTGTATTTTGTATCTGTAGCATGTATGTTTGTCGGATATAGGTATCGTTCAGAGGATGTGTTAAATATAACAAACTCCACGCTTTATATAATCTACTATTTTCGCACACGGGTTTACTTGCATTTCACAGTCATCTGTCTAAAATGTTTGTCAGTGTTCAAAATAATAAAATTCCGAAGACATTTTTAACTTTGCCGTTTCGTAAATTCAAATCGTTTGTAAAAATACATTGGTAGATAAGGCATATTATTCGATACAAGATTTTATAGATGATGAAAAAGCGTGGAGTTTATATGTGTTGACTTACAAGCAGGATATATTAATTTAAATAATTGTATTTAACTAACATGACTTTGTATTTTTTAAATGTTAAAAAAGTGTACTGAGTAATTACTGAGTTTCACGCAGGTTCTTCTAATTAGTAGCTTCACTTAATTGTAAAATGACGATTCAAAGGTGCTTGTAAAAGCCCACTTGAATAAAGTTTGCTTTTAATTTGATTTGAAATAATCAATATTATTGTGGTATATGCAATGATACAACTCCAAGTATTCGAATTATTTTACAGCTCTAAGATTGAAAAAATAGCCCGATCAATTCTTCATTAAGTATACCTCAACAACGCTTCATTGTGAAGTTTACTTGAATAAAATTGACTTGATTTGACTTATGTCAGCGGAGATGGTCCATTGGTTAGAACGCGTACATCATAACCGATGAATTCGGGTTCAAACCCAGGCAAGCACCACTGAGTTTTCAAGTGCTTAATTTGTGTTTATAATTCTTTGTGCTCGCGAAGGAAAATATCGTGAGGAGCCTGCATGTGTTTAATTTCAACCACCAACCGTATTGGAGCAGCGTGGTGGAATGTGTTCCTAATCTTATTCTCAAAGGGAGAGGAGGCATCTGCCCATCAGTGAGAACAAGCTGTTATTAATATATATTATTAAATTTTTATAGGTATTCAAACGGGCAAATGGACCATTTGATGGTAAGTGATCACAGCCTACGTAGACGCTGTAAATAACATTAAACATTCCGTACACAATCCTTGCGCCATCAGCCTTGGAAACTACGATATTATATGCCTTAAGGCTCTATTTACGCTCTATAACCTATAACTAGTAATGTTTGACGGTGGAATATCTGATGATTGGGTGGTACCTACCCGAATCAAATGAATGTGTAGGTCACCTTTACATAATATTTGTATTATCTACTCTCTGCACGCGCTGTTAAACGTAACTGATCAGTTCAGTTTTAGGCTATAAACCTTAATCAATGAATGGGCTATTGAAAAAATATATGTGTCAAATCAGACTAGTGAAACAAACTATACTTTTATTATTGTTGCAAATCTAATTCAATATACTTGCTTACTGATCGTCAAAAGATCTATGAATAGATGATATATACTCAGCAGGACTTCTTTAGTAATATTCCACAATTATAGTTTTAATTACATAATAGCCCAGAGGTCATTCGATCAATTGATCATCTCATTAATTAATAAAAAGTCATTATTATTATTAAAGTCAGTATTGTCATGTCATTTAACACACAAACGCTCTTTGACGATTCTTTTAAATTTTACTATAGAATACCTTTTCTGCCTTGGCTCAACGTTTGAAGGCATTCTCTTTTAGGCTATTCAGAAATATATGAGGGCTATAACACAACTATTAAAATATATTATAATTTATAATATATTAAATCGACTTCAAAATTAAAACAGCTAGTTAATTAAAAATAAAGAAATATATGTATGAAACCTATCGATTTTAATCACACAAAAACTTTTCCCTAAGCTAACTTAGATTAAAAATGATTATGTCATGATACGATCTAAGCTTTCGAGAAATTCGTTTACAAAAATACACTTAAGAAAATTAAGAACGCGTGCTTGGAAGCCTAAATTGATCATACTCAAATATAATTCAATTCTAACATTGTTACATGTTTCGACAAGTATAGTACGACACAAATTAGATGTAGCCGGAAAATGCAATGAAATGAAAATAAAACCGATTACTGCCGATTTACATAACCAATAGAATAAGCTCACTATCGCGCCACTCGACGCTATTCGTCGCTATAGATTGACGCGTCTGTTCAACCCAAGAGAACAAGTGCATGAAAATCGGCGTGTCAAATTGACGAATATATTATTAGTTCATACGATATTACAAGTTTTTACGTTTGTGTAAAGATCATATTCACATGAGAAATAGATATTGATAATTTGGGATGGCGTACTCGATTCGGATGTGATCGGTTTTACGAATTTTGCCGATGCGACATCTAAGTTGTGTCGTACTATACTTGTCGAAAAAGTGGCGGATTTACAAATCTACCGCTAGTAGGCTATTAAATTTTTGCCACCCCTACTTATTTTTTTGCAACTTTATGATTTGTGTTCTATCGTCCTCATTACATCAGTTTTTTCCCGTTATGGTGATGTTTCTGTCAGATACTAAATTATTCTTCCAACCCGCTATATATACATATAATTATAAGTTTTTTTTTTTATTTCTGTAAGATAATAACAAATTTGGGCTAAATTTGTCGCCCCTCTAAATCTTCCACCCTAGACTCGAACTGGTAAACTCCTTTTTTAGATTCGGTTAATAATAAGTTTATTTCTATCATATAAACAATGATTACTCACACCAATGCAAGTAAATATGGATGCTTGAAGTTGCCATCTTGAAACGTGATGTCAGAAGTCGCCATTTTGAAATCAGTAAGCTGAAACGAAAAAGATTACTGTTAATGTATTAGATATTTTAAACTTAAAAATAATTATAATAAGCTAGTATTCGCCGGCGGCTTCGCGTTTTAGGGTGTTGCTCGTCCCGTGATAGGCCAAAAAAGGAGTCCTTTTTTGGAGTTTATCATTGTTTCATACCAAATTTTATCTAATTCAGACAGACAGACAGAGTTACTTTCACATTTATAATATTAATATATGTTTTTTTAATTGAAATTTTTAAGCGCCAAAGTAATAATAACTAACAGACCGAATTAAACATAATTTTAACCTTCCATTGAACTGTTTTACGCAAATACGTTTTACACGTGTTTTTTTTTCTATTACTTAATTTAAAACCATTTTAAGTATTAGCAACTTAGTAATTAATTTAGTGAAATGAAAAGTAATTTGAAGTAAGACGTGAAATCGTTTTTTTTTTTAAGTCACTACATTGTATAAAAAAAAACGCATCATTATGTATGCTGTGATCTTTAAAACTACGCGACGGATTTTAAACGATTATTTTATACATAAAATAATTCAAGAGAAAGGTTTACATGTATAATAAATTCATAATATGGTAGATAAACTCTGATTATTTTTTTTATGGCATAGATTGGCGGACGAGCATATGGGCCACCTGATGATAAGTGGTCACTATCACCCATAGACAAGGACGCTGTAAGAAATTTTAACTGTTCTTTACATCATCAATGTGCCACCAACCTTGGGAGCTAAGATGATATGTCCCTTGTGCCTGTAGTTTCAGTGCAGTAGCTCACTCACCCTTCAAACCGGAACACAACAATACTGAGTACTGTTATTTGGCGGAAGAATAACTGATGAGTGGGTGGTATTTACCCAGAGGTTTCTATAATGTATACGCAGGTTGAACCCTACGAGATATATCAAAACATGTACATACTACATTTATTTTTTAAGGTGCATAACAAACAAGACATCTTAAAAAATAAATATGAACGCTTAATATTAATTATTAAATTATAATTGTTACTCTTACTTAATTACTCGTCTTGATCACTTACAAAGAAACATAACATTACCGCCATTAAAAACGTCATTTTTTAATTGTATTACTTTGATATGATCTGTAATTAAAATGGCGGAAAGGAGTTATTCCTTTACTACTTCTGATATTTGCCAGTATACTGATTATTGCCAGTTCTGTAATTTCTGATCAGGTTGGCTTAGATTAAATTCAACTTTGCAAATTAATTTAAACTCCGGCATTGTAACTGTCACTAATATTCAGCTAAAGTATGTAAGCGGTTTAAATTTCAGAAACAAAATTTAACATATTTACACTGTTTAAATAAAATCATCATGTAAATAAAATTTTCATAACCATCTAGAAAGGATTTTAAATATACCTTTCCAAATAGTTTTACAGAATTAAAATAAAATATATTTGAGTTATTAAATACGAGATTTACGAGACTCGTGAATATGACATTCGTAGATAATGTTGAAATATCGAGCTCCGCCGACTAAAAATAAAAAAAAAAACATTGTAAATATACCGTTTTTAATAACTGTTATAATAAAAATAACGTGGTAATTTTATGTTCAGTTTAAAAACTATTTCGTGATAATTTATACAGATTAAAAATATGAAACATAATGTATCTGTATTTTCGTTTTTTTTTTTTTATTTTTTATTTCTCTAATATAGCGCGTCAAGTGTAAGTTGGCGTGTGGCAAAAACATGTACTATTTTTTTTTTTGTTCTTTTATATCTTATTTGTTTTATTTACCCTTAATAAGAAAACTTACCCAAAATTTATTAAAAATGGGACGTAAAGAATTATTTTCTATGGAGATATTGGTAAAATAAACAAAAAAGTGGAACGACAAAGGGTGTAGCAGGTGCTGCCACAGGAACGCCTACTTATAATTGACAGTCTGTATAAGCAAGTAAATGAATGAAACTATACAGCCATGATCGTGTCATCGAGTTATACATGATTGCAACATTCTTCTACATAACGATCACACTTATCAAAGCCTTATATGGGCACGTTCACGTTTTATCGACCTAGAATACTATATATATAAAGTGCATAAATATCTAGATTTTTTTATGGAATACGTTGGCTGACGAGCATTTGGGCCACCTGATGGTAAGTGGTCACCATCACCCATAGACAATGACGCTGTAAGAAATATTAACTATTCTTTACATCGTTAATGCCAGCAAACTTGGGAACTAAGATGCTATGTCCCTTGTGCCTGTAGTTACACTGGCTTACTCACCCTTCAAACCGGAACACAACAATACTGAGTACTGTTGTTTGGCGGTAGAATATCTGATGAGTGGGTGGTACCTACCCAGGCGGGCTTGCACAAAGCCCTACCACCAAGAAATACTATATACATCTATTTAAATCGCATAAATATCAAGATCTAGAATTGAAACCCTAAGTGGCAACTACATATGTTAATTTAATTATTACTGAATGATATTACGACGAGATAAGAATTATGTAGATAATAATGGCTTTAGTAGTAGTCTTAGTCACAGCCGAGCCGAGATGGCCCAGTGGTTAGAACGCGTGCATCCTAACCGATGATTGCGGTTTCACAGGCAACCACCACTGAATATTCATGTGCTTAATTTGTGTTTATAATTCATCTCGTGCTCGGCGAAAACATGAGGAAACCTGCATGTGTCTAATTTCATAGAAATTCAGCCACATGTGTATTCCAACCCGCATTGGAACAGCGTGGTGGAATATGTTCCGAACCTTCTCCTCAAAGGGAGACGCTTAGCCCAGCAGTGGGAAATTTACAGGCTGTTGTTGTTGATGTTAGTGACATTATAATAATGTATTTTATTTTAAAAGTTACCGATACAAGTCAATTATAGTTTACTGATTGAAATTAAAATGTTATAACTAATTCATTACCCAACTATGACGGCCTCTACGCCTTTGTTGCTCTAGGCCCTCTCATTTGAGGCCCTATGGCCTCCAACACCTTTAAACCGACTCTACCTCTTTAAGATACACGTTGGGCAAAATTTCAATGAAATAGGCCTTATGGAGGTTACCTTACGATGTAGTTTTTAAATATCAATTAACTGGTGATTTTCTGGCTTAGAACCCGCGTTTATTTTTATTGAATAAACTATTATAACTTTAATATATTGCCATAACTAACAACTCGCCCCGGCTTCACACGTTTGCACTGATACTAAATATACCACAAAATTTATTTATTTGAACCACATCAGAAACTTCTAAAATCATCAGTGTTTCTTTACTATAATGTCCATGTATTATATACAAAAATCTTCCTCACGAATCACTCTATCTATAAAAATGAACCGCATCAAAATCCGTTGCGTGATTTTAAAGATCTAAGCATACATAGGGACAAATAGCGGTAAGCGACTTTGTTTTATACCTACTATATCTTCATAATATATTCAGCTTGAAATTTTACATGAAAGTCAAGTGAACTACATTACAACTTAATATATCGATTAATATTAACTGTGAAATAGCACAAGCGACAAGTTTAACTGCGTCACGTTTTGAACCGTTTTTAGTTAAGCTTGACCTTGCGAGTTAACTTATTTTAAAGAACTTTCAATTGAATTATCATAATTAACTTTTAGTATCCATAATGGATTGTTATAACGTAAAGTAAAGTAACAGCCTGTAAATTTCTCACTGCTGAGATAATGCCTTCTCTTCCATTAAGGAGACGGTTTGGAATATATTCCACAACGCTGTTCCAATGCGGGTCGGTGGAATGCATATGTGGCAGAATTTTGATGTAATTAGACACATGCAGGTTTCCTCACGATGTTTTCCTGAACCGCCGAGCACGAGATGAATTATAAACACAAATTAAGCACATATATATAGTGATGTTTGCCTGGGTTTGAACCCGCAATCATCGGTTATGATGCACGTGTTCTAACCACTGGGCCATCTCAGCTCTCTCATGGATTGTTATGAAATAGCGGAATAGCTAATGAGGTTAAAGATTGCTTGGACTGGTGTTTATTTGGAGGTCTAGAAGCCTTGGGGCAATAGACGTAGTAAATCTTATTTTTTCTCGCTGGAAAAATGCGTTACACGCTTCCCCCACGTAATGGGAAGTGAGGGGGGGTTCCCCTGTCAACAGTGGCGTCAATAGCGCCACCGGTGCCCAGGCACAGGGCGTGGACTCTCGGGGGCGCAAGAATAGACAGACTGGGCAGGACTATTGTTTTTTCGTTTTGCTCTTGTTAAGATTCCGCTGAGCCCCTAGTACTCGATTCCAATACAGACGCTAGTATCATTAAAACATGCTAGTATCATTAAAAGCATACATCGCGCTCATTTTTCTGGCAGCGCACGAGCGTATTTATGTTTAGTGTTTATCGTTAATGGGCACCGCATTTGCAGTAGTGAACTTGCGTTTAAGTTTAGTGAGTGAGACATTAAAACAGGCAAAGGGTCTGCTTAAATAGGGCGCAGTTATAGAAGGTCGCACAGGGCGCAGAAAAGGCTATTTGCGGCACTGCCCCTGTGCCCTGGACGCCTCTCCGTATTTTCGGTTGGCGCCACGGGATCGCTTTCGCATGCTACCGTCATAAAGTAGTAACCCCATTCATTATAAGAAATCCTTATGCCTTTCCTTGGAAATGAAAAGATCCTCCAAGAGGTATCTATTCATATACAATGTGTACCTAATTAATTTGTCAAAAAAAAGACCCGCTGAGTTTCTTTCGCCGGTTCTTCTCAGGTCAGTGTGTTCCTTTTTCCGAACCGGAGGTAGTGTTTAATCTGACCATCAATAAGAAAGTGTAATGCTCGATACAAGATTTTATAGATGATAAAAAAGCCTGGAGTTAATACCTGTTGACTTCCAAGCCGGATATATTAATTTAAATAATTGTATTTGACTAACATGACTTTGTATTTTTTAAATGTTAAAAAAGAGTAACTACTGAGTTTCTTGCCGGTTCTTCTCGGTAGAATCTACTTTCCGAACCGGTGCGGTGGTAGCTTCACTTAATTGTAAAATGACGATTCAAAAGTGGTTGTAAAAGCCTACTTGAATAAAGTTTATTTTGATTTGATTTGATTTGATCTATATTGAATAAAGTAATTTGAGTTTGTCAGTTAGTTTTTTGGTATCAATAGCTCTTAAATCAGCAATACCTACTGATATGATATTAATACTAATATAATATTATTATTAAGGTTCGATTCCCGGACGAGTCGATGCAGAAAAGTTCATTAGTTTTCTATGTTGTCTCGGGTCTGGGTGTTTGTGGTATCGTTACTTCTGATTTTCCATAACACAAGTGCTTCAGCTACTCACATTGGGATCAGAGTAATGTATGTGATGTTGTCCAATATTTATTTAATATTTTTTGTCTCTGTAATGTTAAACTGTCAAAAAATTAAAATATGAATGCCTTTGACACGTTCTTTGTTTTAAATTACACTCCTTCATTAAATTTAATTATCTTTGTTTTACTTTCATAATAAAGGAAATTATTATAATCAGTTGAGAGTTAAGACTGACCAAAATGATTAATCTATACATATAATAAAATTGGAGTGTCTGTTTGTAATATTAAAATATACACGGTACAAGTACCAAAAAATCTTTTTTACAATTTTTATTTGCCAGTTTGTTCCAGGTAATATCTGGAACTGCTAGACCGATTTTGATGAAGCTTAAGCTGGTAAATAGCTGATGTTGTATAGCGTAACTTAGTCTTCTTTTATTTTAAAAATATGCATAAATTTTATGTCTGTAAGTATGCCGTCAGCTTGTAATGTATATAATTACGAAGACCACAGTCATGTAATACTTATTTAAAAGATGACACTTACATATAAAACCTTTTCCGATGGATTAACTCATTACGATGTATGTGGGGGGGGGTGTCTTGTATGTAATGCACATATATACATATTACTTAATCATAAACTAACCTATCCTTATATGTGTTAAAAAATACTTTTGATTGCGAACCAAATACAAATTTGGCTGGCAAATCAAATCAAATCAAAATAAACTTTATTCAAGTAGGCTTTATACAAGCACTTTTGAATCCTCATTTTAAAATTAAGTGAAGTTACCTCCGCACGGGTTCGGAAAGTAGATTCTACCGAGAAGAACCGGCAAGAAAATCAGTAGCTACTCTTTTTTAACATTTAAAAAATACAAAGTCATTTTAGTTAATACAATTATTTAAATTAATATATGTATACTACTTGGAAGACAACAGGTATTAACTCCACGCTTTTTTATCATCTATAAAATCTTGTATCAAATTATATGCTATTTTTACCAATGTATTTTTTACAAACGATTTGAATTTACGAAACGGCAAAGTAAAAATGTCTGCGGCATAGCTGTTCTATACGAAACTTACAGCTTGGTCGTGAATTATTAGATAGGGATGAATTTTACGACTTCTTATAAGTAAAATACCCATCTTAATAACAAAATGGCGTATCAACGTAAATCTTTAATGATTCAACGTATGAACAGAGCCGTATTTAGGGGAGGGCAACCGGGGCAACTGCCCTGGGGCCTCCACATTAGTGGGGGCCACAGTTTTCAGCAAGTTAACAAAAACCAGATATAGTCAAATTATAACAAAATTACTAATAAATATTTTAAAAGTTACCGATACAAGTAAATAAATCATAGCTTACTGATTGAAAATAAAAAAAAACTAATTAATTCATAATAATGTAATTATTAGGGTATTCACGCTTCTGTTGGTCTAGGGCCTCCATTGCTTTGTGGCCCGGGGGCCTCCAGACCTTTAAATCATTTAATGTTATTTCAATATTATTAAATAAATGCTTATACTGTGTTCAATTGTATTGACTTGTGTGATCTAAGACATTTGACCTATATAGTACAATACAAGAATAATTTAAGAATGAAGAAATCGATCGAGGAACGCAAAGACGTAATGACACAGATCCTGTTGGCGACACCGCTTATAAATATACAAGCTGTGATCGCGTCTTCGTATGTATTTAAAAAGTAAACTAACAGCCTGTAAATTTCCCACTTTTGAGTTAAGGCCTCCTCTTCCTTAATGGAAGAGGAGGAGGTTAGTTAATACAATTATTTAAATTAATATATCCTGCTTGGAAGTCAACAGTAGACTACAAATAGTATACTACTACAATTTATAGTAGTATAGTAGAGGTATCTCTAGAAATCATCCCCTGTTACGAAAGGGTTAATTAACACGTAACCTTCCCGACACTTCCCCCTTTTATAGGTAGTGAAGTAAAGTAACAGCCTGTAAATTTCCCATATTGAGCTAAGGCCTCCTCTTCCATTAAGGAGAGTGTTTGGAACATATTCCACTACGCTGTCCCAATGCGAGTGGAATGCACATGTGGCAGAATCTCAACGAAATTAGACACATTCTACACACAATTGACCTTGCGAGTTAATTTATTTTAAATAACTTTCAATTCAATTATCATAATTAACTTTGAGTGGCCATAATGGATTGTTATAACGTAAAGTAAAGTAACAGCCTGTAAATTTCCCACTTTTGAGCTAAGGCCTCCTTTTTCATTAAGGAGAGTGTTTGGAACATATTCCACTACGCTGTTCCAATGCGGGTTAGTGGAATGCACATGTGGCAGAATCTCAACGAAATTAGAAACTTGCAGATTTCCTCGCGATGATTTCCTTCACCGCCGAGCATGAGATGAATTATAAACATAATTAAGCACATACATAGTGGTGCTTGCCTGGGTTTGAACCCGAAATCATCGGTTAAGATGCACGCGTTCTAACCACTGGGCCATCTCGGCTCATTAATTTACCTTTTTAGGTAAGTAACATAAACTCCAATGAAGAAATAACTTTATTATTCAGATAATATAATGCAACAGGGATATTTCGGTAGTATTTCGGGCGTCACGCGGTCATGATTTTTTTTTGTAATAAATTACATAAGTGTTTTGTCATTTTTTTAATAAGCTGTATTTTTTACGTACCACCCCGACTTCGTTTGAGGATAAAGGCTAAATAACTCATGTAGAGGATTGCCTCTCCATGGTGTAACATTATCATTACATAGTATAAAACAAAGTCGCTTACCGCTGTCTGTCCCTACGTATGCTATCTTTAAAATAACGCAACGGATTTTGATGCGGTTTTTTAATAGATAGAGTGATTCGAGAGGAAGGTTTTTGTATGTAATACATGGACAATATAGTAAGGAAACACTGACAATTTTAGAAGTCTCTAATGTGATGTCGTAAATAAACAAATTCTGTAGTATATTTAGTATCAGCATTGCACCCGTTCAAAGCCGGGGCGGGTCGCTAGTTAGCTACATATATGACGGCCACAGGGTGCTATGTCCAACCCAAATCAGGCCGTTATTTAGTTTCTCAATCGAAAATTTCTCTAACAACGTAGTCTAAATTGGAAGTGCTTACAACGTGCCTCATTTAGCACGTAGATGGTCCTGGGTCTGGATTTTTCCATTCTTGTCTGTGTTTGCAAACAGGGGTACTGTAATATTTCAGATTATAACTTAAAATAGGCGCAATCAAATCAAAATAAACTTTATTCAAGTAGGCTTTTACAAGCACTTTTGAATCTTCATTTTACAATTAAGAAGCTACCACCGGTTTGGAAAGCAGATTCTTCAGAGAAAAATCGACAAGAAACTTAGTAATTATTCTTTTTTAACATTTAAAACAATAGGTAGTAAATTCCTAAATAGCGGTATAATTTCGATCACGTCAAAATAGTACTGAGTCATACTAATCTTTCGACCACTATATGGCGTTGTACTAATCCTATATCGCGAAAGAGTTTTGTTTATTTATTTCTACAATACATTTCTTTAATAAAATCTTAACAACAGTGTAAAGTTCAATTTAATAATACAAAGACAATAACTATATCTTTTTATGATAGGCTATTTGACTAGAACCCAGTACAAGTTGTGTTTTTTATTTCTAGTACATATTTGCCGAAAAAAATCATATTAAAAATTCCATATTTAAAAAAATAGCGCGCAAAAACGCTACTTCGACAATATGGCGCTGCAATGGGGTCTGTAACTTCACTTTGCTGTATTTTAATGTGTGGTACATATAGTAGAAAAGCAAGGTTAACAAGAAAGTGACTTCAGCATAAGCCCGGCCAATCAGTAGCGTTTTTTGTCACGTGACAAACGTTTGGAAAAATGCATTTTTATTTATGGATTTTTGAATAAATTAAGTACATATTATTTTCAACTTTCGTTGGTAAATAACCATTTTTAAACTCATAATATACACTGATTACAATAATTCACAATTTATTTTTCGCATTGTCAAATAGTCAATTGAATCTATGGCGATGGTAAGTGATGCTTTAACAATCCCATATATAACCAATACACTAGTCGCTACTGATCTTAGAAACTATTATGTCTCGTGTGCCTGTATTTACCTACTTATCTTTCATCCTTCAAATCGGAACACAACAATACTATTACTTTTTAACGGTATGGTGTATGAAGGGTACCACACATGACTTGCACGAAGCCCTACCAACAAGTAAAATGTTCATTAACTTTAAAGTAGGCTCGTCGAAAAAATATCGATACATCGATATATCGATATTATTTTTTCAATGTATCGATATTTTTGAGCGATATTTAATGTTTCGATGTATCGAGATATCGATATAAAATTACGAGTATTGAAAAGGTATAAAAATCGATATTTTTTATAATTAAAAAATCCTAAAAAAGAATACTTTTTTTATACTAACATTTTTTAACAAATTACATTTTTTTTGTCTTTGGTCGACTTGATTTACTGCGTTTTAATTTGGTACTTAAGTTGGCTTTTAAGTTGGCAACTCTGTCTGTCAATGTCATTTCGGTGTCAGTGTCTGTGCTTCAACTATCCGTCCGTCTGTTATCCGTATTATAACCTCAACGCGAGCGTATTTCTGCCTGCATTTGAGTTGATTATAGTTCTCAAACAATCTAACTAATTAAATCAATAATTAATTCACGTATGTGAACAAAATAATTCGAGCATTCCAGTCATGTCTAGTGTTGTATGGAACTTTTTCAAAAAAATAGACAGACAAAACGTTTCATGTAATGTGTGTGGGAAAATATATAAAACCAGTGGCAATACGACGAATTTATCTACACATCTTAAAAATAAGCATCACCATGCGTTTTTGCAACTTAAAAATAAAAACTCAAGGTCAAGTGAAGTGAATATTACACCAAGAACAAGAACTAGTTCACCTGTTTCGTCTACTAATTCAACTATTACCAATACTAATAAACCTGCTGAGATAGAAAATAACTTCATGGAATTGTCTGAAATTGCGATTTACGATGATACTGGTGTAAGTATTTTATTTGTGAAAGATCAAACGTAGCTTTAGAATCTAAATATCAATTGTTCATAACCAATAACCAGTCAACTAATGATGTGTAATTACTAAAAGTATCGATATCGATAAATTAAAATTTTGGTGTTTTCACTTAACCTTAATACTATTTATGACGACAAGTGTAATGAAATATATACAAAATATTCAATAATTTTTTTCAGACTGAATCCTCCAAAGATGGTCAGAGTAAAGACTTGTGGAAACAGACTACACTCATAGATATGTTTGAAAGAAGTTCAAGCTATGAAGGTATTTTTTTTTTATATTAGATTACTGTATTGTTTACATTTTAGTTCTATGAGGATGTTCTAATTTTATTATTTTTCTCAATTTAGCAGGGGGTCATAAAACTAGCCAAATAAATCAAGCTTTGATCTACATGATTTGCAAAGACAACATGCCTCTATCTTGTGTAGAAAAATCAGGATTGAAAAGATTTATGAGCGTCATTTGTCCACGCTATAAAATTCCATCACGAACTACTGTAAGCGAACTATAATATTAAATTATTATCTTATCCTTTTTATTTTTAAATGTTATTTTATTATTCATTTCTCATTCCAGATAACTGGCCTCATGGAACAACGATACGCCACTACCAAAGCCATTTTAAAACAAAAATTAAGTGAGATAAATAATATTGCTTTAACAAGTGATATATTAACTCTTACTAACTCGACACGAAGTTTCATCGTAGTGACAGCACATTTTCTTAACACAGCTAATAACTGCACTCCTGAGCATGAGATGGTGACATTGACAGCACGAAGAATGTATCAGGTAAGTAAAGTATAAAATAAATGCATCAAATTATAAAAAATAAAATAAATAGTTAATTATAATAAATTTAATAAAGTGGACTAATATTGGTCTTCTTTCCTGCAGGCGCACACAGCTGATTATATAAAAGAATGCTTTGAAAATATTACCGACGAGTTTACAATAGAAAAGGATTGCATCTTATCAATTACCACTGATGGTGGTGCTAACATGGTTGCTGCAGTGAAGAAATTTTTGGAAGATGGAAAAAGAATTCCTTGCATGGCGCATTTGCTGAATTTAATAGTGGATGGCGCAACAAGAGATAATGCACCAGTTCTTGAAATTGCCAATCGTGTCAAAGCCATTGTTACATATTTTAAACAATCTGTGAACGCAATGGACGATTTGCGAGCAGAACAAGAGGGACAAAAGAAAGAGGGAGAAGTATTAACACTTATACAATCAGTAAGCACAAGGTGGAATTCTTGTCTTGATATGTTGGAAAGATTCAATACATTATCAGCTATTGTGGCTAAGATTTTAGCAACTAGGCGGAATGCACCTGATATGATAACTTCTTCAGAGTTAAGTGTCATACGAGATCTGATAATATTGCTTACCCCATTTAAGCAAGCTACTGAAGAAATTAGCGGCGATCAGTACGTGACTTCTAGTTTGGCGATTCCCATTGCAAACTTACTTCAGAAAGGACTTGAAGAAGTAAAACCTTTCACTGAATTTGGTGTTGCTGTTCAGAAGAGTTTGCTCAACTTAGTTATTGCCAAACTAGAACCACTAGAGCGACATTTACATCTTGCTATAGCAACAATTTTAGACCCTCGCTTTAAGCGTATTCATTTTAATTCAGCACTAGCTGTTTCCACTGCAATAACCGCATTGTCAAAAGAAATACGTTTAGAACATAGACGTAGAGGACAACTTTCGCCTGAACTCAGACCCACAACCACTACCATAATTCCAAATTCAGAAAATTCTTCGCCGTCGTTGTGGTCCGGACATGAAAAAATTATGATAGATATTGCTGCAGCAACCTCCAGTTTACTTTCAACCTGTGATGGTATGCCTAGCGAACTAAAGCAATATCTAGATCAGCCTATAATACCCAGAAAAGAGAATCCTACAAAATTCTGGTTTGATTGTCGTCATTTTACTCCAGTCCTTTCCGACATAGCTCTAAAGTATTTGATATCGCCTGCGTCCTCGGTTTCCTCAGAGAGAGTGGCATCTGCTGTAAATCTCGCAGTACCCAATAACAGAAGTCGGCTTACAGCCGAGCATGTAAATCAAAGAGTTTTTCTTATGTCTGTATCAGATAAATATTGGTTTGATTAATAAATAATTAATATTTTTTATTGTTGTCCTTGATTTAAAAAATTTAAAAATGATGTCTATTGATTAGTATTTATCTAGTAATGTAAGATGATTGAAGTAGATTAGGCCAAATAATTTTTTTTTCCTATCACACCGATATATCGATATATCGATATTTTTAAATAAAAATATCAATATCGATATTGATATATTCAAAAATTATCGATACAATATATATCGATACTTTATTGCATTTCCGACATCCCTACTTTAAAGTACTTAGCAATGTCAAGACAATACATTCGGCGCCAATGTTTGTTTTTTTTTCTGTGCATTGAGTTGCGACCGCAATGATACAGCTCACACAAAGAATTGTTTATGGATCGATTACAATGTCAACTCTAATTACAGGTATCAATGATTTAATTAATATTTAATCTACGCTACTATGTTATAAATATTTAAAAATTGTTTTTTTTTTAAATCTCCGGGACTAATAATGAGTTTTGATAATTGTTTTTCACTGACAGAAAACTACATTAGGGCTGAATATTATAGTCTAATTACATTTATATGACATCATTTTCTATGTGAAACTCAAATCAGTTAGCGACTAACGTGCAATTAAATAAAAAAAAATTAAAAAGCATTGTCAATTCTGAAGGGTTTCTTTGAAACAATATTTTGACCATCAATAAGGGTAAATCTCTACAATTAATAAAGATTTTAATTGTGATTAATGACTTTAAGTTCATTAGCCCTTTTTATAAATCGATTTGAAAATAATAGGCGTCGCTTAGAACTTGTAGGCATCGAACATAATTGCGTGACCTCTTGGTATTTGATTAACAACTAAATTAAAAAAAATAATAGTATCCTATTCTATACAAGACATTAATTTGTACAAATTAAAAAAAGTTTTATAAAGATAGTTCAATATAATGTATATTAAAATATTTGGAGGTAACAGTTTTATGAAATAAAAAAAAAATCACGCACCCCACAGTATAACTAGGTAAAGGCAGATTAGAGAAAATAGTTGTACATATTTAATTCTTAGTTATTCTTGGGCAACGAAAATAAATTGCATTTTTTTAAATACAAACGATCACACTAAAAAATCCGTATAATTTATTTATAGTTAATACAAAGTAAAAAATACACTAACATATTTTTTTTAATAAAAATAAAATTAATGATCTAATTCTTTACAGCCTAATAAATCGGAATAAATATTTACCTTCACGCAATAGCGCCCATTCAGCCATAGCTAACAATTAATACTTCACCAACTATTAAAAAACAGTTCGTTTTATAAATCAATTTCCAAAAATAACAGATTACACGAAATATATTTCTAAAAGAATAATATTACTTTGTAAAGTTTTTCGAAACAAAGAATTATATTTTTAATGTCACAGATACACAAAGCACCCAATCGCGCTGCGCTTTCCCGCGTTACTACTTGTATTTATGAGTTTGTCAAAACGAGACAACCCACTACATAAAGAAAAATACATTCAAATTTAAACCTTAAAATTGATATGATACAGCTTATTATTCAATAAAACGTTGTGATATTGTAATATATTAAAAATGCCGTAATGTTTACGTTTGTTATCAAACCAAATAAGACTCTATTTTATGGTATTAAAGTCAAAGATCTTGTAATATTAAACATAAATGACGTTTCATAGAATCTTATTGAGAACGAGTTTTATCAAATTATCGGCTATATTTTAAAGGAATATAGCTTTTATAGTTTAAGTAATTGAACATAATTTTCTTTGTATATGATGTTTTATCACAACGTAAAATATTTTTATTTCAAACACTATTGCTTGCATGAATCATAATTTAGTAGATAACTAGACATTAAATAATTAATTTGCTAAAATAAAAAAAGAAGTTGAACAAAATTACTGTGGTACTAATTTTAAGATTTCCGTTTTGTACTCGTATTGTATAAAAAGAATTAACGACCTTGAAAAAGGTTTTTATGTAAAAAAAATAATAAATATATAACTATAACACCTATGTCTACTGAAAATGAATGTAGAAAAAAAAGCAATATTAAACTGAAATTAACAATTTAAAAGAATGTTTCGGAAGATTGTCATGTGGGATGGCCAAGGACGTTGGTGGTATCGCCTTACCAAACACCTAGACTAGCTGGGTCACTGGATCAGATATATTTTTTATTTAATAGCGAAATAACAAGGCAAAAATAAAGCGGAGATTTGCTTCATTTGTTATTAATAATATAATTTTGTCGAATAATTTTAACTTAATATTCTCGTTCTCATTTTGGTCAAAGTTATGATTTTTATTAATTAGCTACGACTCTTCAGCTTAAAATTATAAGAGTATTTAGAAAAATAAGAAGTAGTATACAACTCAATTAGATATTATTAATTATATTTTGAATTTTAGCATTATTAATTATAGGAATAAAATATTGACAATATTATTATACTAAGTTGCTCAAACAGTATACTAAATAAAACTAACATTTCATACTAACTTTATTTAAGTTTCCCGCTCTTTTACTTTTTTTTTAATGTAAACATCAACACAACTTATGAAGCCTAATATAATATAATTTATTTTTTTTAATTATTTTGACGTACTAAGGCTTATTACTTATTAATGGAAAAGAGACTAATTATTTGCTAATTGTAAGACATTAAATTAAGTATACGCTCATTTTTTTTTTACTTGACAAACGCCTTTTAATATTGCAATAACAAAAAAAAAAGTTCCCCTGAAATTAAACATTATCAAAAATACATTTATGTATTCTTGTATTTTTAATTAAGTTACTCATCAAATTTCGCTGGTAAGAAACCAGCGAAATTTTAAACTTAAATAGGAAATTCTTTCACTTAGGTTTACCAATTTTTTTTACCTAAGTTTTTGTCTTGTAAATGTTTTGGCAAAAGGGATACCTCATGGAAAGTCACTCATAGGCATTGGCATATTATTAAATGTTATAATACCAACCTACATCTCTCGTGTCTGACCTGTCCAAACGAGCTTATACAAAGTAATTAACAAAATAGATTGTTGAAAGTAGCGGTTTTAATTAAATTTAATGTATTTACATCATTTTTTTATTTATTTCATTGCGTATCAAAATTCTCTGTTTACTTTATAAAGTGAAGATCCCGTAATACTTAAACGATTTTAAATCTTTTATACTTATATTATTTAAATAGTACGCCAAATGGTATACGAGAATGATTCGCGTTATGGTACGGTTTCGAACTTAAAACTATTTTTCATTTACAGAACTCATAAAAATACAGTTGAACCACACAGTTTACAATGTAAATCAACCGTTTCAGAAATAGATGGTAAAAAACCACACCTTATCAAAAAAATGTAATATTCTTTTTTTGTTAAGATAATGCAAAGTTACATTTGTATATAGCAACATTGATTTGACTGCCAGTTGCCACAGTAGTCCAGTCACGCGAGAAAAAAAAATGTGAATTTGTAATTCATAATACCTATACATTAAACCATTGTTTTACGTAGTAAATAAAATAATAAATTAACTTATGTAATACAAAAATGAACGATGAACCAATAGGATGTTTATGAAGTCGTGATAATGGACGTTGTATTGTTAAATATGTGTTTTTTTTAATGTCTTTAAAAGTGTTGTTAAAAAAGTGCTTTTTTTCGTGACGACAATTGCCTCTGTAGTAGGTACACTTTTTTTCCTATTGATTATTTTTCGTCTACGCATTTGTAAGCTGTCATACATCATAACTCGATGTAATATTTTATATTATGGCTTTTAAACACGATATTTACTTTGAGTTTTGTCAATTTTTTTGCGTGAGTGTTTTTGTATTGCTAACACTTATGTATGTATGTAGTTCTTGAATCAAATTTAATTAATTTAATCGTTCTGTTATAAATATACTTTAAAGAATTTATAGACGTAACTATTTTGTTTACATACAAATCTGTAAATGAATTAAAATATTTTTAAAGTTTGATTAGACCACTAACCTTTTTATACCATATTTATTTATTTCCTCATTGTGTGCTATTTCTAGACATCGAAACAGTAATTAGTTTTAAATTTGTACACTAATATCAAAGTTTGAGAGTTTGAATGATTCAAGAATGGTATTATTTACATTAAATTATGTATATGATTGTATTTTACTTATGTGGCTTTTGAGAAATAGTTTAAGAACTTTTAAAATTCGAATATACAATAAAATACATTCGAAATGGGCTATTAATTTTTAGGCGTTAATTTAGAGACTATTCCAGTAAGTTTATTTACTTGATCAATCTATGAAATATCTAAAATTATAATTTGAATTTCATCTTTTATCTTTAGAAACAAAATGAAAGTGGATATAAGTAGTAATGTATAGTGTAATTTAATAAATTTAATTGTTCTTTACTGACATACTATGTAATTATAATGTTGTATAGTTTCTTGTTGTTTCTTCTAGATGGAATATAATTTCCGAACTAGTGATAGCATTACATTTAATTCAATATTGTAATATGACAATTCATAAAGCCTACTTTAATAGAGTGTTTTCATTTTGTTTGATATATAAACAGAAAACAGCGAATGGCACATTATATGTAAAATTATGAGCCATTTCTCTTTATTCCTTCTATTGGAATAGACAGCTAAACTCTTTTATTAACACACACAAACAAATGTCAGCAGAAGAATCAAAATTTTATTTAACAAACAAATATTAATTAGAAATATCACATTAGTAATGACAATATCATGAACAGAGCTTACACACATAGATAAACTATTATTATTACTAATTTCAGGTTCCAACATGAACGAAAACATGGCACCAGAAGTGGATCCGTTGAGCAATTACAGCATAAACACATTCCACAACTTTGAAGGTTATGAAAATGTACCGTACACAGAAAACATAGGCCATACAACATACCCATATCCCATAAAACTAGAGCAATACCAAACTACGTTTAATTATTACAATCATGCACCGCACACTAGTGAAGTTAAGCACAATGTACCAGAAATAACGAATAGTGTACCGAATAATGACAGTAGTAATGAACCAGCAAATCCAAGCGTAAACAATACTGAAGCATCGACCAATGATACCAATACAGATGTAGATATAAAACCGGATATAACAGATAACATAAACAAAAGAAGGATTAAAAAGGAACGCAGCAAATACTTCTCGGAGAAAATAACGGAAAAGGATTTCCCATTCTACGGATGTTCAGTATGCAATATATGCTTCAAATCATTACACGAACTAGACACACACGTCACGATACACAAGGACAGGATAACGAGTTACGATTTGAGGATAAAAAATCAAATCAAAAAGAAGAAGTTAAAGAGAGAGATGAAAAAGAATAAAAAGAAACAAAAGAATGTTGTCAAATTGGAAGCAGATGTCGATATAGAAATTAAACCAGAGGACGGTTACATTGGCAGCGAGAAGGCATCAGACCTGGTCAACTATACGGAGTCAGATAACCAAAGCTCAAAGGAGAATGAGAATGTTGTTATAAATGAAAAGAAGAATGTCAAGAATTCATCGGAGAGCAGTGCGAGGGAAACTATGAATAAACAGGAAATACAGAATTTGCAGAAGATATACAAATGTTTTGCATGTCAGAAACAGTTTACGTTGAGCTATTATTTGAAGTTACACGTCAGATCCCATACAGGTATGATAATACTGATCAAATCAAATCTAAACAATTTTATTCAAGTAAACTTCACAATAAAGCGTTTTTGAATCGTCAATAATAGTCTTATTTGATTGGTTTTTAAAATCCATTTTATATTATTTAGTAGAGGTTAAGGAACCCAGTAAAGTTGATTTTTTTAATTTCTAGTACATTTTTGCCGAAAAATATCATATTGAAAATTCCATATTTAAATAACGCGCGAAAACGCTACTTGGACAATATAGCGCTGCAATGGGGTCAGTGACGTCACTTTGCTGTATTTTAATCTGTGGTAAATATAGTAGAAAAGCAAGGTACAAGAAAGTGACTTCATCACAAACGTTTGAAAAAATGCATTTTTATTTATTGATTTTTGAATAAATTAAGTATTATTTTCAAGTTTCGTTAGTAAATAAACATTTTTAAACTCATAATATACACTGATTACAATAATTCACAATTTATTTTTCGCATTGTCCAATAGCCTATTATGTGATGAGCAGATGTGCCATATACTCGTTCGCCAATCTATAGAAAAAAAAAATATATATATTACTCTGCCTAATAGTGAAAACCATGAAAAGTTTGGCAGTTGAAAAAGAGTAACTACTGAGTTTCTTGCCGGTTCTTCTCGGTAACATCTTTCCGAACCGGTGGTGGCTTCACTTTAAAATGACGATTCAAGAGTGCTCGTAAAAGCCTACTCGACTAAAGTTTATTTTGATTTGTATACTTTATAATATATAGTGATGTAATGTGTTCCAGATGAGAAACCGTACACGTGCGCAGAGTGCGGCCAGTCCTTTATCACGGCGAGCAAGCTCGGCAGACACAATAAGAGGTTCCACCTCGCAATCCGGTACCAGTGCCGGATATGCTACAGATACTTCTCAAGGTAAACTATCCACACAACTACTTAATACTAATTACATGGTGGTAGGGCTTTGTGCAAGCCCGTCTGGGTAGGTACCACCCACTCATCAGTTATTCTACCGCCAAATAACAGTACTCAGTATTGTTGTGTTCCGGTTTGAAGGCTGAGTCAGTGTAACTACAGGCACAAGGGACATAACATCTTAGTTCCCAAGGTTGGTGGTGCATTGACGATGTAAGGAATAGTTAATATTTCTTACAGCGTCATTGTCTATGAGTCATGGATCTATTCATATCTATTACCTATAATAAAATTGGAGTGTCTGTTTATAACATTAAAATAACCCTTTTTAACTCAAAGCATATGTATGTATACCAAAATAACTTTTTTTACAATTTTTGTATGTCTGTCTGTTTGTTCCGGCTAATCTCTGGAACGGCTGGACCGATTTTGACGGGACTATCACGGGCAGATAACTGATATAATAAGGAGTAACTTAGGCTACAATAATATATTTTTTTGTTAAATTCAAACGCGTAAAAGGTCGCGGGCACGGCTAGTTTTTTCTTATAATAGGAGGGAGGGAGGGGGTAAAAATCTAATCTTACGTAATTAATGAATGATTCCGAAAATAAAATATATATGTTAATGTAATTTATTTCGTTGCAGATTCGAATTCCTGACCCGCCATTTCGATAAGAAACATCCAGACGATAAACTGGAAGGAGAACCTTATGGTATGTGGAATGTACTTAATTTATTGATTGAGATCAGTGATGTGCCAGAGGCGGCTTTAGTCTTCCAGTAGAATTATTGAGGCTTACTACTATTTATAAAGCTGTAGATTAAACATTGCCAATGGTAGCGCTCACTTTGTAGTTAGTTGATGGTATGTGGTCACCATCTCCCATTAAAAGGTGCTTGCGACCTCCGTGGTCGAGTGGTGTTTACACTGGTTTTCATGGGTACGCCACTCCGCGGTTCTGGGTTCGATTCCCGGCTGAGTCGATGTAGATTATCATTAGTTTTCTATGTTGTCTTGGGTCTGGGTGCTTGTGGTACCTTCGTTACTTCTGATTTTCCACAACACAAAGGCTTTCGCTACTCACATTGGGAACAGAGTAATGTATGTGATGTTGTTTCATATTTATTTATGTATCATTTATAAAGTATATTTTGATTTAATTTGATCACTGTACGTAGTACGCTAGGTGTTGACTGGTACCTAGAGGTCGCTAGAGGTCGATTTTCGAAACGGTGGTAGCGTTTACATATCGACGATTCAAAAACGCTTCATTGTGAAGCTTATTTGAATAAATTTGATTTGATTGCTTTTTGGTGGTACACTATGTGATGAATGGTACCCTCCAGAGCCCTACATAAAAGACTTCATAATTCCCTTTAACGTAAAATATATTATGATACTATGAAGAGTCGAGATGGCCCAGTGGTTAGAACGCGTGCATCTTAACCGATGATTGCGGGTTCAAATCCAGGCAAGCACCGCTGATTCAAGTGCTTTATTTGTCTTTATAATTAATCTCGTGCTCAGCGGTGAAGGAAAACATCGTGAGGAAACCTGCATGTGACAAATTTCATAGAAATTCTGCCACATGTGTATTCCACCAACCCGCATTGGAACAGCGTGGTGGAATATGTTCCAAAAACCTTCTCCTCATAGGGAGAGGAGGCTTTTAGCCCAGCAGTGGGAATTTACAGGCTGTTGTTTGTTGTGATATTATGATATTGTTTTGTATCATAAATATGCTATATTTTCATCTAGATTACAACGCGATATTGCCATATCTGAAAGAACTAGAGGAACAGCTACGTGAAAAGTCGGAGAGTGAGAAGTCTAAGCCGAAATCGGAGGATTTGTGGTCGAGCGACTGGCCGAATTTGGGGACAAGTGATGCGGATTTGAAGGAAGACGTCGTGAAAGACGATGAGAAGGTCCAAATGAGGATTGAAGAGGTGAAAGTCGATATGGATGGTGTTGATGTCAAGCAAGAGACGGAGTTTGAGGAGAAGAGTGATATCGATGACTTTAGAGACGATTTGAAGGATGAGAAGTGAGTTTTTTTTTTCTTGTTTGTGTTGTAATGCATCGTTAGTGATTGTTTGTTTGATTGTACAGTCGGGGTAAGAAATGGTTCGTCACCTTAAGATCTATTTTCGCGTGCTCAGTATGAGCGATCTGCTTTACCGATCGAGAATGTGTGACACTGACAGACATACTTTGACAATTCAGCAGAAGATATATCTAATGCAAATATGGAATGTCTAATAGGCTATTTGACTGGTTTTTAAAATCCATTTTATATTATTTAGTAGAGGTTAAGGAACCCAGTAAAAGTTGATTTTTTTTTATTTCTAGTACATATTTGCCGAAAAATATCATATTAAAAATTCCATATTTAAATAGCTCGCGAAAACGCTATTTGGACAATATGGCGCTGCAATCGGGTCGGTGACGTCACTTTCCTGTATTTAAGCCCGGCCAATTAGGAGCGTTTTGTGTAACGTGACAATCCTTTGAAAAAATGCATTTTTATTTATTGATTTTTGAATAAAGTAAGTATTATTTTCAAGTTTCGTTAGTAAAGAACCATTTTAAACTCATAATATACACTGATTACAATAATTCACAATTTATTTTTCACATTGTCAAATAGCCTATTACGCCATTAAAGAGATTTCATTTTGATATAAAACTATAGTCTGTTCGCGTTAAGAATGCAGTGAGTTGTCATTGTTTACCGGCTTTACTCCGCCCCCTGACCAATCAAATCTTTTTTAACAGCAGCGTGAAGGTGTATGCATATTTGTGTTAAAATTCCAACAAATTATATTTGTTTTAAAGACTAAGTATAAGGAATTTAAAAAATACACATTAAAATAAAAAATCGAATCGGGGTGTTTAATCAACAAAATTCTTAACACTATATACAATGTTTGCGAATTTTCCCATCGCGATGTAGAAATTTACATATTTTGACATAACGTCATCTAGTAGCTATAGGTTAGATTAATTATTACGTGTACAGCTTGAATAAATTATATATAAATAAACAAAATTTAAATTATAAAATAAAAATATCAGTTAATAATTAATTAAATGTGAACTTGACTTTGTAATTTGAAAAGATTTGATTGGTCAAAGGGGGCGGAGTCAGGCCGGTAAACAATGACAACTCACTGCATTCTTAACGCGAACAGACTATAGACGTAGTCCAAAGATGTTACACGATTTGGAACCAAGTTATCATACTATGTAAGTTTAATTTTGTATGTTGTTAGTCCTTTAGTTAAAAAAGGTACTAAGAGCTTAAGACTTGATAAACAAAAGAATTTGAATGCTGACGAAGGTTTTCTTACTCTGACTGTACAAAGTTGGTCCATTGCGAGGCGGATATTAATGTTATGTGTTTCAGAACATTATTTTAGATAGTTTTCCCTTCTGTATATATGTTACAATATACAGGGTTATTGCTAACTCGTCGTATATCTTCAAAATCATCATCATATCAAAAATTTATTTTAAAAAAAGTATCAATTAAAATCTATTTAATCCTTTTGTTTTATAAAAACGATTAAACATGGATATTTGTCAATATTTACCCAATAATTGTCGGCCCAAATTTAAAAATGCGAGTCGGAAAACGAAATTATTTCAATAGCTTTTTCCTCGAAAATGTTTTTAAGGCATTTTTGTGGAAAAAATGCGGGACAGATTGCAATCTAACAGTTTAACTTCGATAGATTACAATATAACGAAAAATAATGCGTTAAATTGTAATCATATTTCACGGTGGTGAAATTTTTGGTTCATATTTACTTGGTGATAGGGCTTTGTGCAAGCCCGTCTGGGTAGGTACCACCCACTCATCAGTTATTCTACCGCCAAATAACAGTACTCAGTATTGTTGTGTTCCGGTTTGAAGGGTGAGCCAGCGTAACTACAGGCACAAGGGACATAACATAAAACTTAGTTCACAAGTTTGGTGGCGCATTGACGATGTAAGGAATGGATAATATTTCTTACAGAGTATTTGTCTATGGATGATGGTGATCACTTACCGTCAACTGGCACATATACTCGTCCGCCAAACCTATACAAAAAATACGGTTCACAATATTTCGACAGATTACAATCTAACGACATAGATTGTAATCTAACTTATATAAATAATGAAACTTGTCTGTTTGTTAGAGATGATCTGAGACATTTATTTATTTTAGGAAAACATACAGCATAGTATAGTACATACAATTAATAACAAAATAATTCTAACATATGCCAACAAAGTTTCCACTGTTGCATTAAAAATATGGACTGAAATAAAAAAAAAACAAGTAATAAAAGTAACATATTGTTAAAGTATCTTTGTATCGTCTATGTCAGCGCTTCTTAACCTTTTACAGTTCACGGACCCCTGGGCAATCAAGCACAATTTCAAGGACCCCTTAATAATAAAAAAAAACATTAATAATTTTCTGAACATTTATTTTAGTATCTACTATATATATATTAAGAAAAGTACTTAGTTATACAAAAACGTTAGTGTGAAGGTTGGTGCTGCTTTTTTGCAACTAAGTTAGTGATGTTTGGGTTGATGTTGCTATTAAGTTGTAATCTCAAATCGGATTCCACATGCAATCTGTTTCTGTATTTATTTTTAGTATATACCAGAGCAGAGAATGCCTTTTCACAGAGGTATGTGGTTGAGAAAAGCAGCAAATGTTTCAGTGCTTCTTCTGATATTTCCTTATAATCTTTTTTTACATTCAACCAAAAACTTGACAAAGAGAATTCCTTGAAAGTTCGTTTCAAAGCTGAATCACAGGATATTTCGATTAATTGATTTTCCTGTACCGTTGTCAAGCCAATGATATCAGTAACGTCTGTGTTGAAAGGGTCTACTATCCAAGTTTTATTTTTGTCGGGTACTGGAAAATAATTCCGAAACGAAGACCTCAACGTGCGGAGGTGTTTAATCATTTCGTCTTGTACTTGTGTTGACAACGTTGCTTCACCAGAGGATTCCAAAAACGCTGCCAGTGTAGGAAAGTGATTATAGTTTTGTTTAATTGTACGATTAGTCCAAAGGTCAATCTTTTTTAGCATCGTTTCTATTTTATCTTCAACTTGGAAGATGTTGTTATCTCTCCCTTGCAGACCCAAGTTCAGCTCGTTAAGGGCATTAAAGATATCAGCTAAATATGCTGCCATTGAGAGCCATCCAAAGTCATTAAATTTATCAGCATGTTTATTAGCTCCGCCTACAGAATTTTTCAAAAAGAATATTCTTATCTCATCTCTCAGCTCAAAAACACGTGACACAACTTTGCCACGAGATAACCAACGTACTTCAGCATGCAATAACAACTGCTTGTGAATGCTTCCCATTTCTTCACAAATCATTCCGAAAATACGGGAATTTAGAGGCCTCGCTTTAATAAAATTCACTACCTGCACTATGTCATCTAACACTGTTTTTAATTTTTCTGGCATATTTTTAGCAGCTAATGCCTCTCTATGAATGCAGCAATGATGCCAGACAATAGATGGATTCATCTTCTTTACGCGCGCCTGAAGTCCTATTCGTGTACCGGTCATAGCTCGAGCACCATCGGTACTAACCGCCACACATTTATCCCACGGTATTTCATGAGTGGACATAAATTTGTTCAATACTTCAAAAATAGCTTCACCTGTAGTATGCGAAGGCAGAGGCATACAGAATAATAAATCCTCATTTATACCGTCGTTGTGTTCGTAACGAACATATGCAAGCAAGTTTGCATCATTGCTAATATCTGTGCTCTCATCTAATTGCAAAGCATAAAATGTGCTCGCTTTAACGTTCAAAATCAACTGCTCTTTAACATTTCCTGACATTTCATCAATTCTACTCTTCACTGTACTGTTTGATAACGATATTATGTCCAATTCCTTGGAAGCTTTGTCTCCCAACATAGCAGAAACCATAATTTTAGCGCACGGTAATATTAATTCTTCGGCGATGGTGTGAGGCTTACCACTTTTTGCAACTAACAAGGATACTTGGTAAGACGCTAATACAGCATTTTCGTTATTGGTCCCAGTAGCAGTCTTCATCATTGATTTTTTGCTTCGCTCTAATTCCGAAGCTTTAATTTGGAAAAAGGATTTAGATTTCTCACGAAGATCTTGGTGTTTTGTTTCTAAATGACGTCGGAGTTTGGCCGGTTTCATTGACTCATTCGACAAAACTTCGTAGCATATGACGCACTGAGGTCTTTCTTCGCCGTTTAAATTGGTACTTGTGAAACCGAAAGCTAAGTATTCGTTGCAAAACTTTCGACGTTTAACCTTTGAAGTCGAAGATTTTTCATTTGCTTCGTCTGAAGCGGAATCATTTGATTTTAACCAGCGTTTCATTGTCACAAATAGTCACAATCACTTTAAAAACGTAACGTAACGTCTCCAACGCAACACAACACAAAACAAAACAATGCAGGCGCAAGCACACAACACAAATGATTACTCGGCGCTAGTGTCAGGCGCGGGCGGTGCGGGGAGAGTTATAGCCTGCACGCACATTTCGGACTTCACTTCAGTCTCGGACACCGTCGCTGGCGCACGTTCGCCATGCTAAAAGCGTAGCGATTACGAGAGACTTTTAGTTACATTTATTTGTTATTATTAAATGGTCCATAGATGAGACTACGGACCCCCATACCTATACTCGCGGACCCCCAAGGGTCCGCGGACCACAGGTTAAGAAACAATGGTCTATGTTATAAAACAGGCGTGTATATGACAATATGTAATATTAACTGTTTGTCGTGGTTTTACCTGCTTTAACGTTATAGCTTAGGCGTTAGGCCCCTCTTTCCAAGTGGGCACTTTGAGCATGTGACATGAGCCCCGCTATCGATAAAGGCCCCCCTCAGATCAAATAAAAATATTGACTTTTCCAATGGTAATAAATACGTAACTAGGTTCAACAAAGCAATTTTTGTTCGCAAATTAATGAAAAATGAAAGTTTGTAACATAATAGTGTTCTGTCAAAGTCATATCCCCATTATCCTCATATGTGCAGCGCCTCGGATAGGTTAAAGACGGCCCTGGGCGTTAGACGTAGTTAAGCTTTTTATAAATGAACTGAGTAAGTTGTGATTCATGAAAAATACTTTTTTATTGGGAATAACTCATTTAAGCTAGCCACAGCTGTCAATATCAATGTCATGAATTCAACAAACCCCCGCCCCCGGCCAGCAGCGCGACGAAGTCGGACTAATTCCTACCGTCCAAGACGTGCCCCGTGCAAGACGTGACACTGCCCCCCGTGGGGTCAATATCATGAATTCAAACACCTCCCTGCCCTTAGCATGTCGGACTCCGACTACTTCCCGCCGTCCAGCACGTGCGCCCCCCCCGTTGCCCATGATGACATTACTCTGAATTGAACACCCCCGCTCACCGCTTCGGACTCGGACTGCTTCCCGTCCAACACATGCGACACCCCCGCCCCAGGGCCTACGACCTCTGGTGTCAATATCATGAATTGATCTCCCGCCTGCCCGCAGCGCATCACGCTCGGTCTACTTCTCGTCCATTGCATGCGCAACTGTCGACCCCCCACCTGGTGTCACTATAATGTATGGGGGATACATCTATATATAACTTATCAAATTTATCATACACGTGCGCGGCGCCCCCCCCCTGGTGTCACTATAACGTATCCCCCCCCGCCCAGCGCGTCGGACTCGGACTACTTCCCTGCGGACACGTGCGCGGCGCTCTACTGTCGACGCCCCCCCCCCTGGTGTCACTATAATGTATTCCCCCCCTGACCCAGCGCGTTGGACTCGGACTACTTCCCGGCGGACACGTGCGCGCCCCCCCCCCCCTCATGTCACTATAATGTATCCCCCCCTGCCCAGCGCGTCGGACTCGGACTACTTCCCGGCGGACACGTGCGCGGCGCCCCCCCCCCCTCATGTCACTATAACGTATCCCCCCTGCCCAGCGCGTCGGACTTGGACTACTTCCCGGCGGACACGTGCCCCCCCCCCTCATGTCACTATAACGTATCCCCCCTGCCCAGCGCGTCGGACTCGGACTACTTCCCGGCGGACACGTGCCCCCCCCCCCCCCTCATGTCACTATAACGTATCCCCCCTGCCCAGCGCGTCGGACTCGGACTACTTCCCGGCGGACACGTGCGCGGCCCCCCCCCCCTGGTGTCACTATAACGTATCCCCCCTGCCCAGCGCGTCGGACTCGGACTACTTCCCGGCGGACACGTGCCCCCCCCCCCCCCCCCCTGGTGTCACTATAACGTATCCCCCCTGCCCAGCGCGTCGGACTCGGACTACTTCCCGGCGGACACGTGCCCCCCCCCCCTGGTGTCACTATAACGTATCCCCCCTGCCCAGCGCGTCGGACTCGGACTACTTCCCGGCGGACACGTGCCCCCCCCCCCCCCCTGGTGTCACTATAACGTATCCCCCCTGCCCAGCGCGTCGGACTCGGACTACTTCCCGGCGGACACGTGCGCGGCCCCCCCCCCCCTTGTGTCACTATAATGTATTCCCCCCCTGACCCAGCGCGTCGGACTCGGACTACTTCCCGGCGGACACGTGAGCGCCCCCCCCCCCCCCTGGTGTCACTATAACGTATCCCCCCTGCCCAGCGCGTCGGACTCGGACTACTTCCCGGCGGACACGTGCGCGGCGCCGGCGCCGTCGCCGCCCGTGCGCGACCGGCTGCAGTGCGGCGAGTGCGGCAAGCGCGTGAGCAGCGCGTCGTACCTGCGCGTGCACGCGCGCACGCACAGCGGCGAGCGGCCGTACAAGTGCTACGTGTGCGGCGCCGGCTTCATCACCTCCAGCAAGATGCACCGCCACGTGCTCACGCACCCGCAGTGCTGGGACGGTCAGTGCACCTACAGCGTCAGCAGAACAATTATCTAACATGAGCCTATAGCGGGGAGCGTCAACAGAACTATTAACTAACATTTTATATTAGCAATAACAGCCTGTTAATTTCCCTCTCCCTTTTGAGGAGAAAGCTTGCAACATATTCCCCCACGATGTTTCAATGCGGGCTGGTGGAATACAAATGTGGCAGAATTTTGTTGAAATTATACACATCTAAGTTTCCTCACGATGTTTTCATTCACCGCCGAGCACGAGATGAATTTAAAAACACAAATTAAGCACATGAATAATCAGTGGTGCTTGCCTGGGTTTGAACCCGCAATCATCGGTTATGCACGCTTTGTTATTGTTTAGAACTCGACCAGTGAAGTAACGTCAATTCAAGGTCAATGTTGTTTATTTAGCAGAGCGTGCTGTTAGCTCTCATTCATCAGATATGCTATGATATATGATAATTAAATTTAATCAGTATTGTTGGGTTGCGTTTTGAAGAGTGAGTGAGTCAGTGTTACTACGGTACAAGGGACATCATATCTCACTTCCCAAGATTGGTAACTCATTGATCTTAAAACGCCATTGTCTATAGATAGTAATGACCACTTACCATCAGATACCCCCTACCTACGTCATAAAAAAGTTATTAATAAGTCTTATATATTCTATTTCAGATGATGAAGTAAAAACAGAGAATTTAGACATTAAATTGGAGAAAGATGGCGAAGTGGTCGACGAAAAAAAGAAGTGAGTACATTACTACAAACTAGCGACCCGCCCCGTCTCCGCACGGGCAATACTGAACAATACGAAATGGCACATAATGGCAATACGAAACTTCTAAAATGATCAGGGTTTCTTTACTATATTGTCCATGTATTATATTCAAAAATCTTCCTCTCGAATCACTATCTATTAAAAAATCCGGATCAAAATCCGTTGCGTAATTTGAAAGATCTAAGTATACATAAGGAAAGACAGCGGTGAGCGACTTTGTTTTATACTGCGTAATGATATACACAATGGCGTTAATATGCCAGTGGTTAGACCTCGTGTATCTTAGAGGAAGCTTGCGGATTCATTTATTTAAAATTCGTCTTCTAAAGGAAATTTTGAGGAATTTGATTTTTCAGAAATTTGAGGATGTATTTTCCCACTTTTTGGACGTTATAGGTGACATTTTGCGTAATTAGATGTTAGGGATTATTTGGGAGGCTGTCATTTGCAGTGGACGGTAAAAGGTTGTAAAAAAAACATAAGCTGTGGTTACAAGCTAAGCAGGTCCTACCTTAGGTACCCCGGGAATCCCCCCTAGGTGTTGTGGCCCGCACAGGCGGGTCGACCGTCAGGGCGTCACGGTAGCATCTGTAAGCGATCCCGTGGCGCCCGCCGAACGACGGAAAGGGTACCGCTGGTTTTTTTGTGGGTAAACCCGGTGGACGCCGAGAGCGCCCAGGAAATCGGGGAGTCACCCCCCCCCCCCCCCCCCACCTTCCATCACGTGGGGGAAGCGCGTAAAGCGTTTTTCCAGCGATAAAAAAAGGTCCTACCTTGATTGTTGATCTGGTTGGTCCGTTGAAGGTAGGAAGTATACTCTAGATAGTGAATACGGGCAATGATGATATCTGTATTCGAAGTCGACTAGTGAGTCAGCCAGTGTAATTACAAAGTATTGCAAATGCGTACACCTCCACCTAAGGAGTGGTGAAGAGTAGTGTATACACTGATTTTCATGAGCCACTCCGAGGTCCCGAGTTCGATTCCTGGCCGATTCGATGTAGATTATCATAATTTTTCTATGTTGTCTCGGGTCTGGGTGTTTGTGACGTCGTTACTTCTGATTTTCCACAACACAAGTGCGTTAGCTACTCACATTGGGATCAGAGTAATGTACATATGTGATGTTGTCTCATATTTATTTATTTATAGAGAGTTTGCCCACTATATATAGCTGGTCTTTCGAAATCGGCCTTATCGTCGATATTATTATTAGCTAAATTATTGTTCTCCAACAGATTAAAAATGAAGAAAGCTCTCGCGAAGTTCTCGAAGAAACCAAGGAGTTCGGATAAGAAGCAGAAGCTCTATCAGAAGCGGCCTCACGCCTGCGAGTTCTGTCAGAAGAGATTCTTGCATCTGGAGACATTACAGGTAAGCGACATTGTGGGGGATGTTTGGGTAACCTTGATCAAATCAAATCAAAATAAACTTTATTCAAGTAGGCTTTTATAAGCACTTTTGAATCGTCATTTTACAATTAAGTGAAGCTACCACCAATTAAGATAAGATACTAACCCCCTCTCCCTCATATCAGCAATGTACATAACGTGTTACAAAGATGTGTTGAATTCCTCCTGTTGGTTGCTATATGTATGTTTGGGTAATCTTGGTTTGTTCCCCCCCCCCCATATATTCAATGGTCTGATAGCAGTGTATAGTCTGTTTTGGAAGGCGAGGCACTAAGTCTAGAAGCACAAGGGACATAACATCATAGTTTCCAAGGTTTTGCCTTTGGTATTCAAAATCAAAATTAAAAGGCTTAGGCTTTTTTCAGGGTTTTTTCAGGGACGTGTATATACAGGGACAGACAAATTAATGTTACAACCATAAATCCTACCATTAAATAGCGTCCTGGTACCACCGAAAAGATCGCTAACCTGCCATCATTGCAACTTTTCAGGTTGTTGTGTTGTTTCTAATGGTTGTGTGAATCGGCAGTTTCATTGCATTTTCCGATCCTACATCTAAGTTGTGTCGTACTATAATTTGAGTTTGAGTTTGATTTTGATTTTCATATAAAATAATATCTCCACTAATATATGAAACAGGGACGTATAAATACGGATGGAAAAATAGTGGTACCACTATTAATCTTTAACATTAAATAGCGTCCATTTAAATAAAACTAGTTATAACGTATTTTAATCGCATATATTAATTATTTTGGCATCCCGACGTTTCGAGCACTTTACAGCGTTCGTGGTCACGGGTAGACTAAGGTGGCATTTGTCTATTTGAAGAACAAAAGAAAATGTTATTTGCAACTACCGCCAACGATTTCTCAATTATTGTAACTTTTCAGGTACACAAAAAGTCGCACGAGGGCGAGTCGATAGTCTACAAATGCGCGTTCTGCCTCGACGAGCAACAGGACGAGGCAGCGCTGAGGGCCCACGAGGCGACCCACGACGGGCCGAAGCCCTACCTGTGCACGATATGCGGGAAGGGCTACAAGAAGCGGGAGACCATGGTGAGGCAGAGAGAGATAGCAATACGCGTTCCTGTTGTGTTAAGCAGGGGGGAAAGAGATAGCAATACGCGTTCGTTTTGTGTTAAGCTGGGAGAGAAAGAGATAGCAATACGCGTTCCTTTTGTGTTAAGCGGGGAGGGAAAGAGATAGCAATACGCGTTCCTTTTGTGTTAAGCAGGGAGGGAAAGAGATAGCAATACGCGTTCCTTTTGTGTTAAGCAGGGCGAGAAAGAGATAGTAATACGCGTTCTTTTTGTGTTAAGCAGGGAGGGAAAGAGATAGCAACACTCGTTCGTTTTTGGGTCGATAAGTGGTCAATGGTAGTTAAAGTCGTGAGGAAACCTGCATGCGATATGTCCCGTATGTTTGACCGCTTTGAAGATTAATATCTCTTACAGCGCCATTGTCTATGGGCGGTGACCACATCCCATCAGGTATCATAACAAAGACTTAGCTTTCAAGGTCAATCAAGGCGTCAATGTCGATGCGATGGGTGGTCCGTTTGGTGGTACATACCAGCCGTTGCCCGCAGATCTACCACCGGAAGAACCACCGTGCCGTGAAGGAGTACACCTGCGACATCTGCACGAAGAGCTTCAACGCGTCGTGCAAGCTGCAGCGCCACCTGGCGGCCCACCGCGCCCCGCGCTACGTGCTGCGCTACGAGTGCCCCGTGTGCGCGCACATGTTCAACACGCGCTACCACGTGCAGATGCACCTCGCCACGCACCAGAAGGAGGGCCTGTGAGTTTGCCCAGCCGTGGGGTATAAAGTGTGGGATTGTTGAAATGACACCGGGTTATTTACGTTTTTGGATATGTTGTTGATTTATGGATTCGACTATTCTTGGTAGGGCTTTTGGATAGGTACCACCCACTCATCAGATATTCTACGGCCAAACAACAGTACTCAGTATTGTTGTTTGAAGGATGAGTGAGCCAGTGTAACTACAGGCACAAGGGACATAACATCTTAGTTCCCAAGGTTGTCGGCGCATTGACGATGTAAGGAATAGTTAATATTTCTTACATTACACTTTTGACATTGTCTATGGGCGATGGTGACCATTTACCATCAGGTGGCCCATTGACGGTGGCCCATATGCTCGTCCGCCAACCTATACCATAAAAAAAATAATATGCGCAGTTGTAAAAATATGATAAGAATATAAGCGAGTTAAAATCTTGCTACTTAAAGAAAAAACGTTTTCCAAGTGGCGTTTTCGCGCGCTATTTAAATATGGAATTTTATATATGACATTTTTCGGCACATATGTACTAGAAATGAAAAATACAACTTTTGGGTTCTTTCTCTCAACTAAATAATATAAAATGGATTTTGAAACCAGTTTGATGAACCACGATTGCATCATTTCAGAATTCAAGAGGAAAATCGCAACGAAATCCTGGCGATGGTGTTACAAAACGCTCGAAAGATACCGAAGACGCCCGACGTGCCGTCCGCGCTCGAAATCGTGCCGGCAGACGAGCGGAGTCGCGTCTGCAACATCTGCGGGGAGGTGTTCCAGCACTTCTACTACCTGGAGGAACACCTAAAGAGCCATGGCTCCAAGATAGCCGTGGAGGACAGCGAGAAGTCCCAGGAGAAGAAACACATATGCAAAGTATGCAACAAGGGCTTCAAACTCCACTACTATCTGAAGTTACACAGCTTCACTCACACAAAAGAAAAGCCATTTATTTGCCAGCAGTGCGGTAAGGGCTTCATAACGAAAGGTAAGCTGAAAAGGCACCTGGAAACTCACACCGGTCTGAAGAAATACCAGTGCCATATATGCTACAAGTTCTTCACTCGGCCCAGTTATCTCAGGATTCATGTGAGGACTATTCATGGTACGCAGGACTATAACTTCAGACTGGAGAAACAGTACGGTCTGTCATCTGTGCCACTCATGGGGCACTCGGCTTGAGTTGAGTCGAGTCAGTAAGTGCAACTTACCTGTGAACTATTTACCTGTCAAATGTTTGGGCAACTAATGTCAATTTTGTTTTTTTTTTTTATTGTTGATCAATGATGTTGTATTAAACAGATATGTTATTAACGCGCAAAAAGTGAAGACTAGAAAACGTCCTAATTGGGACGTTTGCCTTTTGTCGTTTTACGTAGTAATACGTTATAATACATCATAATTACGTAGTAATACTTTATTCGTAATTGAAACATCTAGTTATCCCTTTTACTTATTGTTTTTATCAAGCTATCCTTTTTACTTGTATCGAAATGTAAAATAAACGGTCCCCGGCGCGGCACACTTTTTTCTGTTGTTTAGTATGGATATAACATATCTGTTTATTAGAATATCATTGCATAAGATTAAATATTGAGACCAAAATTAAAATATATTGATCGAAACAGGTTTATATAAAGATTTGTATGAAGTGATATATTTTTATGTATTTTTTTAATTATAAATATGGGTACCTTGATGCGGGTATATTGTTTAGTTTGTATGGTTGTAGTTTTTTTTTTATACATGGATGTAGCTGACCCAGGGCCACACACAAAAGAGCACAGACACTTATATAGCACTATTTGAATTGCAAATTGTGATTTTTTTAAAAATGTTTGTTACTTTTATTTAATCTTAATTCTCTTATAAATTTTTATATGGCCCTATCTAGATACACCCGTGACTGTTTTCTTGGTTACACGAAAAAAGAAGTGTAATTCCAATTGCACTTTTTTTTATTTGTAACTAATCATTGATTTTAGATAAATTAAAGTAAAAAATCAAGTAATTTTGTACAGAATGGATGTTTTTTTATAAATTGGTAATTAATTTCGAGAACCATTATTTTTAGCATTGTTCATCACAACTGGTGTTGGTATTATTGTACTTATTTTAATTGATAAAAGTCTGGCAACAATACGTTAAGATTATGTGATGGTTTGTTTGAAATGATAAAAGTTATATTAAAATCGGTTCAGGTTTTATCGAAACGTTTCTAAGTATCGTTAGAACTAGGGGATTTAGTCTGTCAAACAGACGAATGCTTTTATTACTATATATATTGAAACTAGGTATTATTTTAACGGTGTAAAAAAGGACGGTGCGATTTTTTCTTTAAATGTATATTTTTAGAAATGTAAATATTGAACAATATTAAGTTTTTTTATTGTTTGTAGTTAAACGTTTTGTACAGTGGTCCAAATATCAAATGTAAGGTTTTAACCCATCCAATATTATTAAGGTTTGTTTTTTATATTTGCAAAATGTCAAAAAATTGACGTCTAAAATGGCGGGAATTTATTTAGACAAAATGGCGTCTTATTTTTATTACGGATTCCTGTTTGATTTTTAATGTTTTCAAAATAAAAACTTTGACGTCTAAAATGGCGGGAATTTTAAAACAAAATGGCGTCTTTTTATTTCGTCTTAAGATTTATTGTGTTAGTGATTCTGCAATGTCAAAAAATTTTGACGTTTAAAATGGCGGGAAATACTTTTAACAAGATGGCGTAATTGATTTCGATGTATTGCAATTAATTTATCCTTTTTAAGAGTTAATGCCCATTGTTATAATGCACGGTTTTAATACGATCTCAACAGATGGAAAAATAGTTTAAAACTGCACGTTACTTAGAATAAGTTGTACATTCTATTCTTCGATCGGCTGCTCTAAGGCGGTTGTGTTGTAGCAATAATTTTTCACGCAAAAACTTGGTGTTGTAAATTTTTCTCACTTTTAAAGGTTGTTGATTTTGTATAAAGAAAAAATATATGAATAAATAAATTAAGTTTTATATGTATGTTTTATTTTACCAAATTAAGTCTGATACAGTAACAGCCTGTAAATTGCTGACTGCTATGTTAAGGCCTCCTTTCCCATTAAGGAGAGGGTTTGGAACATTTTCCATCACACTGTTCCATGCGGGTTGGTGGAATGCACATGTAGCAGAATTGCGATGAATTAGACACATGCAGGTTTCCTCACGATGTTTCCCTTCACCGCCGAGAGCGAGATGAATTATAAACACAAATTAAGCACATATATATAGTGGTGCTTGCCTGGGTTTGAACTCGAAATCATCGGTTAAGATTCACGCGTTTTAACCTCTGGGCCCTCTCAGCTCCGTCAGAACACGCACACTAGTAAAGAAGTGTTACGATTGGCGAATATCAAGCGTAGCTTTCACGCACACTAAGACAATAAGCTTAGCTCGTTTGTGATCATTCTTTTGTTATGCGATAATCTTGTAGAGCCAGTCCAATAGAAGCTAGTGGAGCGTTTTCAGCTTTTTACCTCGGAATTCAGGGTTAGTCAATGAATTTTTATATAAACTTAATAAATGTGTTTTTAACAGGATAAAGAAAAATGATAAAAAATGAATTGAGCGATCTCTTTTTTATTATACAATTATAATTTACCCTCTTTATCCTTATTTATATTAGATTAAAGTTATATTTTAAAAAGGAAAACTATTTTCAAACTTGATCTTGGTTCTCAAGTATAAAGATAAGGGGTGGAGAGGTGATTAGGAGGACATCAATAGTGAATACTCAATCCTACATTTTATAATATATCGAATCTAAAAGTGAGAATTTAAAACCAACATTTAATAATAAGTATAGTATAGCGTAAGCCGATTTTTATCCCAGTGAGTATATGAGTCGAGATGGCCCAGTGGTTAGAACGCGTGCATCTTAACCGATGATTGCGGATTCAAACCCAGGCAAGCACCGCTGATTCATGTGCTTAATTTGTCTTTATAATTCATTTCGTGCTCAGCGGTGAAGGAAAACCTCGTGAGGAAACCTGCATGTGACAAATTTCATAGAAATCCTGCCACATGTGTATTCCACCATAATGTAATGCGGGTGCATTGGAACAGCGTGGTGAAATATGTTCCAGACCTTCTCCTCAAAGGGAGAAGAGGCCTTTAGCCCAGCAGTGGGAATTTACAGGCTTTTGTTGTTGTTGTTGTTGAGTATGAGACGATAGCTTCACATAAAAGATCCGCTATGGTTTTATTTTGAAAAGCATAAATATGCAAAAAATTAAAAAGAATCTTGATTGAAATTTATTAAATTGTTACAATTTAACAAAAAATAATTTTAGTGAGTAAAAATCGTTGCCTGCGGCAGAGATTCATAAAAAAAGTTACTTTCGCATTTATAATATTAGTAAAAATCACTATTGAGTTATTGTCTTGTTTAAAACTAATAACACTACTTCCTGACTACAGAATCCTCCGCCATAGACTCAAACCTAACTAAACTTCTCGAGCACTGTGAAATCTATATTAATATTATATTATACATGTGAAAGTGATTCTGTCTGTGTATCTGTCAGTCGCTCTTTTAAGACCAAACCAATGAACACAAGTTCCGGAAATTTGACGTGAAGCAAACTTTTACTTTAAGAAAGGACATAGATTACGTTTTTTGTCTTACCAACCCCACAAAACGCGAGAGTAGCCGCTGGCAACCACTACATATTTAAAGATTATTTTTTTATGAATATGGTTATTTTGAGTACTACAACTATTTAAAACGGAATATGTCCACTAGAATCGTGAAAATCGTAAATAATGTCGAAATATCGAGCTCCACCAAATAAAAAAACGTGTTAAATATAACAGACATTTCACTACTAAAATAAAACAGTACAAAAATAAAAAAAAACGATCATTTATTGGACATCAAATATTGAAAACATCGCCTCAACAACAGAACGCAATCGCCGGCTATCGCGATGAGGTAATCGCTCATATCAGAGAGGACTTCACACACCCGAGTTTTGGGGTACCCCTGAATAGTTTTGAGGGCTTCCTTGAAGAATTCCACAACGGTACCGCAACAGTTGGAACAGTCCTCGCCGAGGATGTTTTTGAGGCTGTCGAAGGACTGTTCGGGGATCGGAGGCGGCCTCTTGCACGTCAGCCCCGGGTCTGTACTGCCGCACGTTTTGGATTTGACGTACCGGCACGAGGTACACGAAATTTTCTTCGCGGTTTTCGTCTCGGTAACCTCGACATTAGCATTTGATTTCTTTCTCGTTTCTTCAGTATCTTTGTGTTTTCGTGTAAACAACTGTAACTGTAAATAATACAAAGCTTGATTAATGAAGATTTGATGAAGAAGCTTGATTAAGACGTTGAACTGTTGTCTAATTAAACTACAATGTATCTCAGTATGAATACGATTGTTTAATAAATTACCTTTAAACATTTATAAGCATTATTAATAATTAAGACCCACCATCGATCTAATTTTGTTGCGGCGTTTTACTTGTTGGTGAGGCATTATACAAATCAAATCAAAATAAACTTAATTCAAGTAGGCTTTTACAAGCACTTTTGAATTGTCATTTTACAATTAAATAGCTACCACCGGTTCGGAAAGTAGATTCTACCGAGAAGAACCGGCAAGAAACTCAGTAGTTACTCTTTTTTAACATTTAAAAAATACAAAGTCATGTTAGTTAAACAAAAGTATTTAAATTAATATATCATGCTTGGAAGTCAACAGGTATTAATTCCACGCTTTTTTATCATCTATAAAATCTTGTATCGAATAATATGCTTTTTCTACCAATGTATTGTATGTCCAAGCCTCGATATGTACAAATAGGTCTTATAACGGTTTGATAAATATCAATACTTTAAAAAACTATTTAGCAAACAAATTGATCATTATTTTAATAACCGTTTAGCAATCCCTTAATACAAAATGTTATGTAGCTTTTACCTTTAATCTCCAAATTTCAGTAGCAGTCTCCATATCGAGTCATATTATATTCATTGTCTGACTATATCATTAAAATTTCACAAGCAATTTTTTCTTGACAGATCTGTTATAAAAATGTTCTGTTCCCGTCAGCAGAGTCAAAAAATAAACGTCAGATATGTCTTCTATTAAAATTTTTGACAAATGTCAATTAAAAAAAAAATCGTATGTAATAATTATATCTTATAGAACAAAAGTGAAAATGCCTCTTTTTAATGAATATACTAATAACTATTATATAATAATAACAATTAACAATAATATAAATTAAAAATTGAAAGACATATTTTCTAGAATTCTGAAAACAAAAGTCAAATTTCCCGCCAAAAATAAACCATAGCGCTTTTTTTTTAATAATTACGCTACATTGTATTAATGCATTAGGCGGTAAAATATATTCAAAATAAGAAAAAACTCAGGTTAAATGAACGGGTTAAAATAAAACACGAAAGTCCGTAATAAACTTTCAAACAGCATATATTGTAGAAATAAAAAAATACATGATACAAATAAACTCTTTTAAGCTAAAAACTTAAAACTAAACCAGGTAATCTGGCAACACTGTGGAGGTGAAAAAAAAGTCCCAAAGTTAAAACTAATAATTTATTTCATTACAAATACACAAAAAGTTGCATAGAATGCCGGTGTCATAATTTCAAAGATACAAATTACATTCTTAAAAATTATTCTTTTTTAATATAGAATGCTTGGAACAGACAAAGGTCGCAAATGCGCGGTCGTTCGAAACATTCCATTTAACGTATCAATAAAAAAAATCAACTTGTCATTTTAACAACTCTAGACATCCTCTAGGTAATGTCAAATTGATAAGGCCCTTAATAAAAAATAAAATAAAATAAAAAATAGTATTAAAAATAAAATTTCATTTAAACTGGGCCTTATATCTAAAATAAAAAAATGTGTACTTTTACCGTCCTATTAATAAAAAGAAAAATGTATTATTGAATTATTCTCTCTACAAATTTATTACCTGTGATATTTATATAGACTTTAGTTCTGTAAGAATTATTAATAAGACGGTATCGGGTGTATTCGTTGGCGGTTTGCGAGAAGGCGGATTATTCAATAATTATGGCAGACATGAGGTATGTTTGTGTAAAACGCGGGAATAATTGCGTAATGTTCCGCCGCCATATTTGAATACACCGCGTTGCGTCCCATCAATTTCGAAAGAAAATAAAAATAATAATTTAAAAAATCTACAAACGTAGGCTAGCCGATAAATTCTTAAGTTTACATCGATAGTGCTATATATTATATTTCATTTTTATTAATAATATTTACCGAACACAAAGCCGCCATGTTGTTATCTGTGCTCGTTATATTGGCGGGCTTTTCGTGTAAGCGGTTATTTTCATTTAATTATATTATAAAAGCACGAATGGCGCGGGTATTCACCCTAACATGGAAAGCATTACATGCCATTATAAAAAATACAATTATACGAATAGAATGCACCAAACACCGTACGTGTGTTTTGAGCGAAAATGTTGCCAGTTAAAAATACTATCATAAGAATTACTTGAGCACTCCATAATCTAGTATTTATTAAAAACATTAATTATTACTTTTTTTTTTAATTCATTGAATCCTAAGGAATAGTTGCCATATTTGAATAATAAGATTAATATCGTTACGAATCAATAGCAACATTTCCGTTCAAAACTCGCGTACAAGTCGGAAAAAAGGTAAAATTAAAAAAAAAAAAAAGAAAATTTTAAAAATATCAACGTGCTAAAGACGTCTGGCAAGTCGTTAGAAGAAATAGCGTTACGTTTTAAAATTTACCTTCGAATAAATAATAATTTGTCTGAATCTACTCCCTAACACTAAACGCTCAGGACTGAGCATTGGCTCAGCCGGGCGATGCTCAAGCGAGGCACTGAGCGCCATCTATCCGTGACCTGGCAACATTCAACGAGGTGGGTTACACGCGAACATTTTTTAACATATTTTTACAGAAACAATTTAAAAAGCGACAATCATTGCGTAGAATTTGGAACCCTTAAATTACAATTATTTTGAAAGCATGATGGCAGTGTTGTTTCTGAGTTTTATCTGTGAACAAGAAAAACATCATTAGACAATTTTATTTATGTTGATAATAAAACAACTACTTTTATATAGCACGACACAACTTAGATTACATCGGCAAAATTCGTAAAACCAATCACATCTGAATTAAGTACGCTATCCCAAATTATCAATATTTATTTCTCATGTGAATATGATCTTTACACAAACGTAATAACTTGCAATATCATATGACCTAATATATTATATTCGTCAATTTGACGCGTCGATTTACACGCACTGGATGTCTCGGGTTGAACTGACGCGGGAATCTATAGCGTCGAATAGCGTCGAATGGCGCGATAGGGAGCTGTTTCTATTGGTCGAGTGAATCGGCAGTCATCGGTTTTATTGAATTTGCCGATGCTACATCTAAGATGTGTCGTACTATACTTCTCTTTGTAGCAAGCAATACTGCGTAAATATATTTCTAAGTGTAACTTTTCGTGCAGCGATTAACTCTTAATAGGACAGGAAAAAAATACAAAAATTCAGTTTTTCATAGCTTAAGTATATGTTCTTGGGTCATGATTCTGACGTTGACATTTGAAAGCTAAATACCAGTAAAATAATTCTATATTTATCTAAGATATTTTTTGTGTAAATAATATAAGCAAAAGGTAGCCATTTTAAATATTGGGGAATTTGGCTAGTTAGTTTAGGAGAGTGGGATAATAGTTCCATGTGCCCGATTAAGGGTTAACGATTTTCAATTACCTAGAAACTGTTTGAATTAATGTTGAGCCTGAGTCTGTTACCTCTAGGCGGGCTGGGGCGTGCTGGACTTGTCCTTCTTCTTCTCCTTCTTCTTCTTGAGGAAGGAGGGCGTCCTGAGACCCTTCTTCTTCTTCTTATCCTTCTTGGGAGACTCCTCCGTTGATACCTCCTTGGACGGTGAGCCCTGAGAAGTATTACGAGATTCATAAATAAATAAATATTGGACAACATCACATACATTACTCTAATCCCAATGTGAGTAGCTAAAGCACTTGTGTTATGGATAAACACGCAGACCCAATACAACATAGAAAACTAATTAACTTTTTTTGTATTGTCTCAGCTGGGAAACGAATCCGGCACCTCGGAGTGGTGTACCAATGAGAACCGGTGTACACACTCCTCGACCACGGTGGTCGTCAAAAGTTATTTACATAACCTCAAATTGAATAAAAATACATAACATATAGTAAATAGTTAGTACTGAGTAGAGACCAAATCTTCTCTTGAGATTCAGTGCAAAAGTGATGGCAAATCCTAGGTGTGATAACCCTCCTAAAAAGAGCTTTATTTTTTTGAGGGTAGATTTGCATTAATCCTAAATTGTACATTACCTCTTTACTGCTGTGGGAGAAAGTGCTCTGATGGGCGTCGGAGTGGTCACCGTTGACGGTATGTTCGCCTGAAACACAAACGAAATAAATCAATATTTATATTAATCATAGACAATACAAATAAAACAATATTGTACCAAAAGCAACGACATAGAAAAAACTCTGACATTCATGTTATTAATAATTATTATTTATAATTAAGATATGGCCCAGTGGTTAGAACGCGTGCATCTTAACCGGTGATTGCGGGTTTAAACCCAGGTAAGCACACCTGATTCATGTGCTTAATTTGTCTTTATAATTCATCTCGTGCTCGGCGGTGAAGGAAAACATCGTGACGAAACCTGCATGTGTCTAATTTCATCGAAATTCTGACACATGTGCATTCCACCTACCCGCATTGGAATATGTTCCCAAACCCTCTCCTTAATGGAAGAGGAGGCCTTATCCCAGCAGTGGAAAATTTACAGGCTGTTACTTTACTTTACTTTACTTTACATTTAATTAATGGACGGAGGTACGACTCTCTAAAAGTCATCTACAAATACTTTCGGTTGTCATGGTAACACACTATCATTGACACTGGCTCATCCTTTCAATCATTAGGCTGATGAGATAGTGTACTCCACCCCTTAACTCATGAAAGTATTAAGCCATGTATACACAAGATCAGTCTACTATGTCGTAACTTTTGGATATAATTTTCAAATACACTGTCAAATTAAATAAGAAATATGATTTAATTAAATATATACAAGAAATATACAATAGTATTATACCACAACCTTATGTTAATAACATATATATAAGTATGTTGCAATTTAAAATATCTTTTTCCACACTTAGCATTCAGACAATTAATTAAGATATTTATATATTTCCAAGTCAATAATAATAGATACAAATAATTAACTTAGCAGATAGTAAACATATAGAAAAGCATATATTATTTACATACAGGGTTATTTATATATATAATAGCCAACAACAAAAACTGGACTGGATATTTGCATTTCAAACAATACTATTCCACAAAATTAACACAATTATGGATACCCTCAACGTTTCACAGCGAATGATAGGTTGTGGGGTATCCACACGTTCTGATTTTTGTGTGGGACAAGTTTCTTTAAAAGAAATTTAGTTACTGATTTTGAATTTGGACTAATATACATAAATTAACCCTGTTATAATATATTAAACATAAATAAACTGTACAATATAGCAAACAGTGCAATGCAAAGCAAACTCACCCTTAATCGTTATCAGCACAAGGCTTCTTTTCCGTAACCAACCATAAGCTGAACATGCGTGATAATATTGCAACCGAAATTGATCTTTATGCCCATAGCAATAAGACTAACATTGCCATGCCGTGGAAGCTCGTTAATATTGTAAAACATTCACCAAAGTGCTGATGCGTTTTAGACGTCAAAAAACGTAACACCTCGTTAGTGTCCCACAAGTGGGCAAATACTTCCTCTCCTTTAAAACATATGTAGAGATTTATTTCGTAGATATTAGTGTTAAAACGTCATGTTGCTTATTAATTGCGGAACACACAAATACACACAAATTGAACTTTAGTAATTTCATGACAATTTGTTATCTTTGATAAAGATTATTTACATCCAAAGCACTCTAATATTACCTCAATACGATTTTTCAGATTAAATTGAGACATCACTTTTCTCCATGTATATAACATCGGCAATAAAGTAACATGTTGGAACAAGCTCTAATTGTTTTCCATTCTGAGCATATGTCCAAAATAATATAAAAAAAAGTTATATAAATCCGGGCCCTGGACTATATTATTGTCGAATTGGTTTTGTTAAAAGATCGACAGTTTTCCAAATTTTCCAAAATCTTGGACCAGAAAATGATCAAATCACTGATTCCGACCTAAGAGATCTTAAGAAATGTTTCAAAGAACTTTTTAAATAGTAATCTTATGTTTTTTTTAAATTAATATATTTAACCTTACGTGAGCGCGATACCAACATATATACCATAACAAGCTATCCACATATAAACCATCAAAACATCTAAAATCTGTGCAGACAACTATACATTGTGACAAAAAAAAAAAATTAAAAATAGAAAGCATAACACACGTCAAAAATCAAACAAGATATTAAAAACATCGTTTAATTATTTATAATAGCAACACAAGCAAGCGTGCGAACACAAAAACATTAAATGAATTTTAATTAAAATATATTTAATCTGGCATAAGAAAATAAAATGCGACAAATATTTGACTGAATTCAAACACGCTGTATAAGATTATTATATATAACTAGTATGCTCATTTACCCCTCCAATTAAGCTTAAAGCTCGTGCTATGGGTCATTAATAGCCCAAGGTGTCAGATCGAACTTGTTACATAAGCGCTTCTAATCCCATTCGTAATTATACAGCATGTTTACAATAGACCAATGCAAATATATCTCACATTCTATTCTGTTTCAGCGAAGGCAGAATTATAATATACAGAGGACATATAACCCAACCTCCACCAACATAGCGCTATGAACATGAATATTACAAAACATACATCAAATCAGTGTTGCCATATGCAAAAAAATATTTCATGCAATATATATTTATGGCTTTTAGTAATGCTCTCTTTCCCATCAAAACTTCATAACAAATCAATTCAATTTTATTGTTAAATTTTTCCATTTGAAACCCAAAGTTTTAAGGAAAGAGCTAGCAACTCCGTTAAAATGTTAAAAACATTTATAAATATTGTTAGTTAATATGTTACAATAATATAAACCTTATTATTAATAAAACGTGAGATTACCCCGTTTTGTATGTATGTAACGAATAGTTTTGCTTACGTCATCAAACGAAGCGTAAATCAAAAGGATTAAATTGCTGATTAAGTATAGTCAACACAACTTGGTTGTAACATCGGCAATATTCGTAAAACCGATCACATCCGAAATGAGTACGCTATCCCAAATTATCAATATTTATTTCCTATGTGAATATGATCTTCACGCAAACGTAATAACTTGTAACATCATATGACCGTTGATTTACATGCACTAGCTTTCTCGGGTTGAACTGAAGCGGGAATCTATAGCGACGAATAGCGTCAAACGGCGCGATAGGGAGCTGTTTTTATTGGTTGTGTGAATCGACAGTAATCGGCTTTATTAAATTTGCCGATGCTACATCTAAGTTGTGTCGTACTATACTAATTAATTACACGCCAGTAATTACATACGTAAGCTAAACTGATCTGGGCTTTAATGAGCTAAGATTGGTTAAAAAACTTTTTACAATTAAAGGAAAAAAATATGTTAATGAACAGATAATATAAAAATTGTTAAAATAAAAAAAAAACACTTTCCAAGTATATAAAACACAACTAAGACAATACTTACAAAAAATAAAAAATACATACAAACCAACAAACGAACCATTGTACTAACCGTGTTACTACTAAAAGGCTATTTGACTGACAACATATTTGCTTGCATTTTGTATAATTTTTTTCGTATTATTATTAACTAAAATCTAAGCTCTGTGATAGTTTAAATCTAGATATAATCCTATAATACAAGGTGTGCTCGTAAGGCGGCCATGTTGTGTGTAATCTGTTCACATCCCTGTTGTACACAAGTACATCCTTTCTATCACTAACTTCTAATCTCGAATTGATTTCAGAATCACATGTATTATAACTAGAAGCCGATTCCGTTGTGAATGTTTCATTGTCTTTAGAATCAACGTAGGCTTGTTCCCGGGATACATTTAATTTATCCCTATCATCAAAATCTATAACGAGAAAGCTAGGCGTCTGATTGTCACTCAGCTTTGAAACGCACTTTGCGTAACGCCTCTCTCTTGGCAACGATTCGTCAAACGAGACCCAATACTTGATACCTCCTTTGTGAACCGTTTGCGACATCGCGATTACATTCGCCGCTCTTACGAACGGAGATCCTAATATGGCGTCATCTTTGTCGTACAGCAGACTCAGGTCATCAGCTGTGAAGGAATCTGTGTGTCTTATTGGCGATTCGTTGCACAGTTCGAAAACGTCTCGATGAGGTGATGACGATCTATAAAATTCATCAGCAACGAAAGCCGTATTCATCTGTTCTCGTTCGACTGTGTACGTTTCGTTAAACGATTTCAATTCGTTTACCAACGATCTGTCGATTAATCGATTTAATATTTCATTTGCGATTTCGATTGTCTCATCATCGATATCGGCTCTCGATTCGCTCAACTCTTTACACATATTGTAATACGTCAGAGATACTTCTTGACTGTCGTTTATGAATGCTACGTTTTGATCGTTTGTTGTATTATCGCTGTTCAAACTTAAATCGACTGTGCTTCTACAATCAAACTCTGTATCAAGACTATTCTTATCTTCAATATCTTCTACTACAGTATCGATTACATTTGTGGGATAATTTGGCTCCTGTTTTGTTTTATTATTTCCTTGTGAATATTTATCATGTTCACTATCCGAATACAGCCATTTCATTGAAGTCGTGTAAATAATATCCTCACAATCATCAACCGTTAACTTACTAGCTTCATTATCAAGACTGTTATCAGTTTCATCAGCACAAATATCATTATCAAATTCATTATTACGTTTGGATAGTTCAATATCATTTTCATGTTTTATTATCTCATCAACACTTTCACGTAAATGTTTATAACAATTATCATTAAAGTACAACCAGTCTAATGAAGTCGTATAAATAATGTCTTCAAAATCCACGACGGTAACGACTTTCTTGTTCGCCTTTTTCGTGATATTCTTCTCTTTATTGCTACATATATGGAATGCTATATTGAAAATAAAGTATATTACAGCTTCCACTACTTTACTGGACTCATTAATATCCACATCGCTCGCTTCAGTTGCTGTTGACACGCTCAAATTTACGTTTAATTCGATGCTCTTTACAATTTGTGTGATCGAAAAACTGCCTGTGTTATCATTGTCTTCACATTTAACTTCAGAAATAGATTGCAGACTATTCTGTGCATATGATTCACTTTTAACCTCAACTTCTTCAACTTTCAAGTCTATTTTATATAGAATAGTTGTAATGATATCAGCTACTGTTTCGTACTTTTCGAATTCACCGGTCGAATCGAAACTAGCTCCATTCCCACTTCCACTTAATGAACTGTAGCGATCGTTTCGAGAACATATAAATGGCGCATCAACGTCATTTACAGACTTTATTTCATGTGTTTCTGTATTTAGTTCTTTGCTCGTATCATCTGGAATAATTTCAGTATTATCAGCTGTCGCAGTTAGAATTTCAAGATTAACTGTTGAACATTCTTCTTTCTTATCAACTTTATCTTGAGTTGAATCGTCATAAGAACTCTTGGATTCTTCCAAAATCGGTTCTAGAACGTTCGTTTTGATCAAATCCTTTCTCTTCTGAGGTGATTTCGTCGGACTGACGTCTTTCTTCGTGTAATCTTCGCAGTACAGGTCTATAGGTACCGAATAGTCTCGTATATCTTTTCCTACAAGGTCTTTTACTGGACTCTCGTAATCGACTTCAGCGAAGTCCATGTCTTCTGTGAAACTGTGATATTCGCCGTCAGCTGAATCTAAAGTTATATTAAGCAGCTGATCGTTTTCATCTATAACGTTTCCATACTCAGCTCTGTAAACATTTTCTTGCTTTACGTCACAATCATTAACTTCACTGTCAAGTTTCTTTTCTGAATCATTATCATCGCTTTTTACATTCGTATCTTTCTCCGCATTATCATCAGATGGAAACGCATTACCGATTTCACCGAGATAATTATCTTCATTGAACTCTTGACTCTCAACGAATTCCGTTTGATTTGCGACCTTATACACTGGTAATACGGTTTCTTCTACTTTAACTACATTAAACTCAACTTCATCTATACATTTCTGCGATATATTATCGACGGAGAAATATACGGAACCGTATTTATTTTTAGCATCCGCTTTCGAGAAACAATTGACGATTGTACCACAAGAATTACACTTGGGGACGTGATAATGGATTGGTTCGGGATCTTTTATGTACGAATTAATGAAACCGCTATGAGATCTTGTCCTGTATAATCTACTTGCACCTCTTTTTCTCTGGCGCGGGAGAGAACGCGTGCGTAAGGGATAGTCGTATTTGCAATGATCCCACTCTATAGACGGTACAGAATAAAGACTGGAACGACTACTAACATTACCTGCATTGTACAAAACTAATTCGTTGCTTGCTACTAACTTCGAATTAAGGCTAACTTTGCACTTTGGCCGTTTGTTTGGTTCGTAACATTGTTTTACATTGGAGAAATTAGGATTTCTGGGGTATCGGTGGAGGGAGCGCTTGTACGATGACAAAGCTTCATTATTAGCTTCTATTACCTTTGTACCTGTTAGTGAAGAATCATTTAACCAACGTTAGTGATTAGGCGAATGGTTAAAATGTATAATGAGTTTTCAGACCACAATTTAAAACAGACAAATGAACGAGAATGAACTAATGAGATCCGAAACTGAACGCAATGAATCAATGAATGACACAATAACAAGCCTGATAATGGAGCTCGTGACGTCATATGACACCAACGTCTACATAAATCAACGATGGATAATGAACCTTAAATACTAAGCTATAAAGACTCAAATACCAAAGCTAGCGAAGACAAGACATTTCTATTCGGAAACAAAACGTCACATTCGATCACTCTTACGTTCAATTTATCATTCACACTTATTTATAGCTCGTATCGGCCCACTGCTGGGCATAAATATCATACGTCAATTCTTTATTCTGGAAAGTGGTCATATCACCCGGTCGTATCACCCATAGACAATGACGCTGTAAGAAATATTAACTATTCCTTACATCGTCAATGTGCCACCAACCTAAAGAAACAGGGAACTAAGATGTCATGTCCCTTGTGCCTGTAGTTACACTGGCTCACTATCCCTTCAAACCGGAACACAACAATACTGAGTACTGTTATTTGGCGGTAGAATAACTGATGAGTGGGTGGTACCTTAACCAGACGGGCTTGCACAAACCCCTACCACCAAGAAATTCTAGGAGAATTATTATGTATAGTACTATTCTTAACAAAAAAATCAGTTTTTGAAGCAAAGGACTCCAAGTCGGTGTCGCATGATTTGCAGTAGAACTGACAGTCATCCCCTAAATCATCACGATTTAATTGCAAACCAATATCGACTGTAACAACTGGCGAATAAGGCCTAGTTTTCTTTATATTAACTAATCATCTCACTTCATCCAAAACTTGTCAATTTTGGGACATATACTTTACCCCCTCCCCCCTTATTTTAAAACCTTTCACGCATCAAACAGATCATCAGTCACTCCAACTAAAACGATACATAAAGCCCTACAAAACCCCACACAGACATACAAGCACTAATTAGTACGTTTCAATAGAATTGAACGAAAAGTTAACGGGAAAAAATGATAACAAATCTTGGTAGATGTTTTCGCGCCAAAAATAACAGGAAATGTTGCCAATCACATATCAATACAACGCTAATTATACAGTAATTTAACTAACCTGAATTGATTTGAACTATATTCGAGATTTTTCTAATCTTCAATATCGATACTTTAGAAATATATTTAGAAACGATTTTAATTAGTGAATAGTATTACAAAGAAATATTATTTGTTTTCCTATTAAAGATCGAGATAATATTGTCTGTTTGTATTTTATAATTCTACAGATATTTTTATCTTTGTCGACTCATAAATTTACACTATTTACCAAAAAAAACTTTAGAAAATGAAGCATATACAACTCAAGATGAGAAAAATGCGCGGAGGTAGTACTCGTTTCAAGCTGAATAAATTTTATTAATTTAATTATATTCAATTGATATAACTTGAAAAAGAATAACTATAGTTTCTTATCGATACCTAAATAGAATTTATTGAATTATAATTCGGAACCAGTGTTACCGTTTGAAACGATTGACTTTAAAAAGCTCTTGTAAAAGAATATTTGTGTGTTATGTTGACGGTATGAGAAAGGAATGGTTTAGTGGTTTTTCTAACCGTACCAAAATCTATAGTCTATGAATTAAAAAGAAAAAAAACACGTAAATAATCAGCAACATTTCCAACGAGAAGATCACCAAAACTCTAGCAACGAATTAATATTAATTTAAAAAATTGTATAAACTAACATGACTGTACTTTTTTTTAAATGTTGAAAAACAGTAACTACCAATTTTCTTGGCGGTTCTTCTCGGTAGAATCTACTTTCCGAACCGGTGGTAGCTTCACTTAATTGTTATATGACGATTCAAAAGTGCTTGAAAAAGCCCACTTGAATAAAGTTTATTTTGATTTTTGAATTCTATTGAAACGCACCGTACAGGTTCACGGGTCACGCTCACCTCGCCTGACGTTACCCTGTACAGCTGTGTACTGGCGCACTACCACTGGACCCTGGATCGGTACCGACGACGTCCCCGACGGTACAGAGGACGTCGAGTCGAGGAATACCTCGTCATCGGATAGCAGGTTCGGATCTCGGTTCGAATCTTATCGAAACGGATTCACAGTTAAAAAACTATTACGAAAACGTCTCCGATCGAATCGGTTCTGAGCACGTATTAAATTTTGTAGTCAAAAAACTGTTAGTAATATTAGGGTCTATGCACATGATTAGGTTTTGATGCGCGTAAATTGACACTAATATAATTAAGAAGTATATTTGTTTTTACGGGGTTATCTCAGGAACTACCTTTTAAAGGTAGAAAGCTGCATTATTTCTGAAAGCCATTTCTTTCTGATACAAAAACAAAAACCGACTTTATTAACGCAACAAAAACGCGCGTTTCGAATGCGTTTACATATCACGTGCATAGACCTTACAGTTAGTAACTCTGTACAAATTGGTTATTTAAAACATCTATGTATTACTTGTTACAAATTGTTTCGAAACATGAAATGCCTTGCTGTTAAATGCGTTACACATCAACACTTACTTGCAAACTTATTAATTACAGTAATAATAATTGTAACTTAAGTTTCCTTAGGCATTTCTTGGAACAACAACTACAGCCTGTAACCTTCCCACTGCGGTTTGAACCCGCAATCATCGGTTCGTGCACGCGTTCTTACCACTGGGCCATCGATCCAGACTAATTTGTGTTCCTAATTCATGTCGCGCTCGGCGGTGACGGAAAACATCGTGAGGAAACCTGCATGTGTCTAATTTCATAGAATTACTGCCACATGTGTATTCCATCAATCCGCATTGGAACAGCGTGGTGCAATATGTTCCAAACCTTCTCCGCCAGTGGGAAATTTATAGGCTGCTATTGTTGTTACATTAATCAGTACAATAAATGCATTTTTAACCGAGCAATTTCAGAGTCAATAGTGCAGGTTCGAATCCTGTACAAGCACAAAATAAATTTGCAAGTAAGTAACCAAAATGTCATAAACAAGATGCAAGTCTGTCCGATCGTTACACGATACCCAACTAACCTCTGGTCCTGTCGGCGTGCTCTCGCTCCATGGCCAAGAAATCCGTCGTGTCAACTACGGGATACAAACGAACATGCTCAAGCAAGGGTCACTACTCATACCGAACAGGTAGGATACTTGACTAATTCAAAAAAACAAAACAAAACAAAAAAAAAATTTTTTTTTGACAACCCTGCAAAATAGGGTTGCCACGAAAGCAAAATTTGTTAATTTTCAAGATAGAAAAAGTAATTAGTCAAATAGCTTTATGTTATGATCTAAATGGAGAATATAATTTCCAAACGCTCGCAAACATTATGTATATGAGGATTTCGAAATAATCATACTACGGCTTATACAGCTACTATAAATAGGTCGGCTAAACTTTTTATATATATGATTATATATCTCATTTTATTTGGTGATTATAGTAATTTTTTTTTTAAATCTTGTAATCGGTCAATTCAAAATTCTTTGGTGTTTTGGTATTTTATTTTTCTTTTCTTTTTTGTATTCATATATTATGTAACAAATATGTACAATTACAGTGTCTTAATTAATAGAGCAATATCGCCTTATTGGCGGGCGTTAATAACTGCACCACAGTTTTTTTTAGTATTGTCGTTCATATAAGTTTAGCCGGCTTATATAACAAGCTGGGTATCATAGCCGTGATTTAGTTATGGAGATATCTAGTCATGCGAAATTGACTAAAATGGGACAAAATGCTCGGATATATAATTTTTTTTTTAATGGTAACACTTTTAAATCTCACCATCACTGAGAACGACCTCCGGTTGGCTGCGGACTGGCACTTGCTTTGTCTCTATCCGGAGCACGCGTTGTTCTGGAAATGTTTCATTATAAACGTTACAGCATTTATTCAATTCAATATATAATAATATTATTCGGGACCATTTTCGTGATGAAATCAGTGACAGTTATGTGTAAATAGTTTGGTATAGTTATAAGTAACATATTATATAAATACATATAACTCAAAACTGACTGAACTGCGCTGAAATTTTGCGTGATTAAGATGTTATGACGAAGGCATCCGCTAATAAAGGATTTTGATTGAACAGATTTTTGTGATTGAATTAAAATTAAAGATTAGAGCTACTGCCTACTATGATCCTTTATTTTATCCCCCAATATATGTATAAAATATTCCAAAAAAGGACATAAGCTACTTTTTTCCCCTAAAACATGACAACGGACATTGTAAAACGCGATAAAAGTTCTTTTATATCATTTAGATGTTTGTAAGTGATCACTTACATTCCGACCAAGCGGTTAATACAGTTCAATGTAGTTCTGTAATATGACGTTTCAAAAGCCTACTTGAATAAATATTTGAATGATTTGATTGGTCGTCGAATGAGTATCACACCAATGTGTGCGTATGGTTGTGCGTGTGTGTGTGTGTGCGTGTGCGTATGTGTGTGCGTGTGCGTATGTGCGTGCGCGTGTGTGCGTGTGCGTATGTGTGTGCGTGTGCGTATGTGTGTGCGTTTGCGTAAGTGTGTGCGCGTGTGTGCGTGTGCGTATGTGTGTGCGTGTGCGTATGTGTGTGCGTGTGCGTATGTGTGTGCGCGTGTGTGCGTGTGCGTGTTTGTATGCGTGTGCGTGTGTGTGTGCGTGTGCGTGTTTGTATGCGTGTGCGTGTGTGTGTGTGCGTGTGCGCTCACCGTCGCGCGAGTCGTCCTCGGTGTCGGAGGGCGCGGTGTTGGTGTTGGGCGACGTCACCTGCGCCGCGCTCACGGCCTCCGACTCCGACATGTCCGTGTCGTCTGCGGCACCACGGGTACAGACGTTAGCAAACAGCTTTAATACTATTATATTATAACATACATAGATATTTTAAATATTTTTGTTTAACGCGCTGTAATATCGAATTGGGATACCGTCCTGTAATGATAGATATACAGTTTGGCATTATAAACAAATAAATCTTAACATCAACAACGTTCTTCTTCACTGCTTCATTATTCAAATTTAGTATCAGTATAACATATATTATACGTCAGCGAACGAGCATATGAACTGATGATAAGTGATAACCACAGCTTATAGACAATGGTAAAAAGAAATTAACTATTCCTTTCATCGCCAATGCGTCACCAACCTTAGTAACTAACTGATGTTACGTCCCTTGTGCCTCTAGTTACAATTAACCGCCCTTCAAACCGAAACACAACAATACCAAGTGCTGTTGTTTTAAAATTAACTTAAAAACGATTGGTCCTTCGAGCCGGATTTTCATATTAAACCGGAACTAACAGTCGTGTCTCTGCTTCCGCTCGACGGTGCGCTTGTACTCGTCGATCTCGTTGTCGGTCACGTGGTCGAAGGGATTCCTCGCGTAGGGCGCGCTGTACACGGCCGCGTTGTGCTGGTAGCCGCGCTGGATTATGCCCTTCGAGGCCGCACCCATCAGCACCTGGATTCACGGGGTAACAGTGTTTATGTGGAATAACGCATTAGTAGTAATAGCATTTGCCAAAGACTACTTGTCATTTTTTGTCATATATATCTTTTAGGAGACAAAAGTATTTATTATTATGAAAGTATGTAAAATCATACTATAAACTTATATATCTATTTCACTCATGAAATTCGCTCAACGTTAAATCAATTACTCTTTTAAATAAAATAAACTTAACAAATATTAATTTTTCTTTTTTTGCTGTCCTTACTCTTAGCCATCATACACACTAAGACATATTGTAAGAAAGATCATCACTCACACATACAAATGCAAGCCCATTACAATTTTATGTTTTTGCTGCAGGTTTCGTTATAAACATGTCATGTAAGTAATAGGAATTACTATTATTATTATATTTAATAAGGTAGAAGATTCACTCACCACGTGATCGCCAGTGTGCGTGTTAGCCGCGTCCTCCCCTACGAGCTTGGAGGCCTCGTCCCACGTGACGCCCTCCAGGATATGCGACTGGGGGCCCGCGCTGATTTTGTCGGCGCGGCGGTTGTCTTTAATCTGATTTTATTTCAAAAAACGACATAATAAAATTGAATATGACCAGGTATTATTTGGTAAGCAATGAGCTACATTAAACATATACAAAATCAACATACATATATATCAACGAAGGTATATCTCTCTAATTAATACAGTAACAAGAATCATAATTATTTATTATTATAATGTAGTCTATGAAAAATACTAAACCAATACACATAAAACTCGTACTAGTAAACGCAGCGCGTTTCGGAATATGTAGTATATAATATAAGTAGATACGTTTCGAAATTGTAACTGGAAGCTTAGGTATTATTGTAGTACAATAGCATGTACACACTATGAGCTTTATAACGAATAAAGATGTTTTGCCGATGATGTCCATATCACCACGGAATTTGGGGTGAAGGAAAACATCCTGAAACATAGGGCCATTGGACCAGTGTGGTGGAAGAGCTCCAAAGCTTGTAGCTAAGGTGATAGCTCCACTTAATTGTAAAATGACGATTCAAGAGTGCTTTAAAAAGCCTACTTGAATAAAGTTTATTTTGATTTTGATCAAACAAAGTCGCTTCCCATCTGTACGCTCAGATCTTTTAAAACACGTAGCCGATTTTTATGCGGTTCTCATTAATACACAGAGTGTTTCAAGAGGAAAATTTCCATCTATAATACATGTATATAATAGTAGAAAAAAGCCGAGAAGAAGACTCAGAAGTGAGACATTTGCCAACATTTTTCACTCTTAATATAACAAGAAAAAATAACAGGTAGAAGTGATTTTCATACCTCTAGGCTCAAACGATATTGTCCTTCAACCAACACGAAATTATTTATTCAAAAAAAAAACAATTTAAATTCGAGCTTAATTCGAACCCTTAGGTATCAGATATCGTCTCATTAGTAACTTAAAAGGTAGTCAGTAAATATGTTAGAAATATATTAAATAATAATTATGATTTTTGTTACACGACCCCCCCCCCCCCAACACTCCTACAAGCGATAGAACAACAAAACAACTAACCTGCTGTTGCAATTTCTTGAATTCCTTAGGATTCGTGTTCTTGGGCACAAACTGTAGCGTGTCTATTTTGACGGGCGTGCTCGAATGAGCCGGCGAGCCATCTTGTACCCACTGACGCACGTCACAGAGTCGATTATCCAACAATAGCACGTTTGCAACGCCGCGGAGATCACCGTGTAGGGAAAAGAAATATAACAATTAGTAAAATGTTGCCAGTTAAAAAAAACGAGGATAATTATTTAAGGGGTTAGTAATTCAGGTTGCAGTGAAATTATGAAGTGCAAAAAGCAAAACAATTCAACCTGGTAAGCTCGAGAATGTACAGTATAGCTTTATTTTATTTTTTTTAATAATTATACCCATGCAAAGCTTAAAGGCATTGACAGATGGACTTTAGTCATTCATTAAAAAAAAAGACAATCACAATTAAATAAAAATCATACCAAAGAGTTGCTAGGATAAAAAAATAAACAGTGCAAGGATGGGATTACATGGCAACACCTTTACTAATTTATTTTTCTTAACCCTACACTGTACAAACTCGATTGTAAATACGGATAAAATGTAAACTTTTATCCTGGACCAGGGTAATTATGAAATGCTCTTGAATTAGAAGCGTTTAATTGCTGTGTCGATAATGTTAATGTTCATAAAATAAATAGATAAAAAAAAACACCCTGTAAATAAAGAAAAGTTATGATCGGATGTACGTGAGTTGGGTAGTTGATTTATTTTATGATGCATTTAAAAAAAATGTATTTAAAATTATTATATGTTAAGCTTCGAACCTAAATATAATATAAGATTATATAATATATATTTTCAAATACACAAGTATAACATTATAAACATATTTACAGATCGTACAGTTAGCAAAAAAAATCACTCGATTTTTCAGTACGGTTAGTATAACAAGGTCGAGCATTTGGATGTGTATTATACATTTGTGAATTTTGTCATATTATCGTGATATTTTGGCATATATGACTTATTCATGTGTTGATGACGCGTTTGAAAGACACGAATTTCTAACAAAAATGTATATTTTTCGACAGTCAATCACAAGGTACGCTATGAAATACGCTTATATGCTGAACAAATATGTTTAAATTTGAATTATCGACAATTTCTTGACAAGACAAAAACTATATCTTACGACATACTAACTAAAACTCTATAGCCCGGTGTATATATGTAGTCATTTACCATCATAACGATCGGAGCGGTACAGAAATTGATTAGCTACAACGCCATCTAGCGTCGGTAAAAAAAACCCTGCACCTTGAAATAACATAATCGTTCATGATGCAATTATATAAACATAAATAAGTCTCTTTTTGAACATAGGCGGACTTGGTGGTAGGTGGTCACCACTTCCCAGACTTTGATTGTTTCGTCCCTTGTCACCATTCAAACACGAAAAACAACGCTATCATATATTCTTGCTTCAAGTTATAATGTGTAATCTACTTTCCGAACTGTATTTAGCTTCACATAATACAGTTGTTAAATGACGATTCAAAAGTGCTCGAAAACAGAGTCGGATTTAACGGTCCAGAGGCCCCAAACAGTGGAGGCCCTAATAATTATATTATGAATTAATACGATTCAGTAAGCTATGATTTATTTACTTTTATCGGTAACATTTAAAATATTAAGTAGTAACATTATTACAATTTGACTATATCTTTTATTAAGTCAATGAAAACTGATGAGGCCCCCGCACATGTGGAGGCCCCAGGGCAGTTGCACCGGTCCTCCCCTAAATACGGCCCTATTAGTAAGAGCCTACTTGGATACTGTATATTTTAATTTTTTACGCATAACTTAAGCCCTATTTCATATACATATATATTTAAATGAAAATAAATCAAATACCCATAGGAAGTAAGCGTATAGTTGAAACCCATTATCCCGACGTGATAGAGAGAAATTAATATATAATATATCATGAGGTTTACCTCTTCATTGTTAGCGTCGACCCACTGAAAAACATTATCGAATTAGTCACGTCATAACACACACACAGCGTTAGACACACACACACAATTCAACAGCATTTCATATGTGTGATATATATAAATAAAGAAATTCGTTATATTTAATAAAATCTTTAATATGATTCTAGATATATATATTTTATAAGCGATATATTATTATGAAAGCGAATTCCTTTTTTTTTGTTTGGGATTTTTTTTTTCGACTTTTGTCTTTGTTTTCAATTGTAGTATGGCAACACTGAAATACTATTTGACCTGCAATGACCGTTTCATTAACGGCAGTCAACTGTCACACAATCAATTCAAATATTACATTGATGGCTAATGAGGAAATAATTTAAATTGTGCGTTTTTTTAATGACCTTTATAAAAAAGTTATTTTTCCGATTTTTTAATTTGACGCTGTTTATTATAAATAAATCCTACTAATATTATAAATGGAAAAGTTCGTGAGGATGTATGAATGTTTGTTACTTTTTCACGAAAAAACTACTGAACGGATTTGGATGAAATCTTACAGAAATATAGGTTATAAATCAGAATAACACAAAGGCTACAATTTATAATGATTTTATGTAATTTGATCATAATATAATGATACATATCAAGTACCAAGCTGTAGCCAAGCTGGGGCGTGTAACAAGTTTTAAATATCAAACACAATTTTAAATTTCTATCACGCTAATATGAAAGCATCCTTAGTTATATATGAATGTTGCCATTGCAAAAAAAATCCCAAACACTAAACTTTAAATACACACAGTAGAATAATTATTAAAAAAAAAAACTATTAATGACGTCACTAAACTTATGACTAACACATCATTCAAGTAATAAAAAAAAAACGTATTTAAATGTATAAAAATTTTGCGCGTTCACTAAAGACACTACATTCAATAATCCCATAAAATTTAAAAGGAATGTGTTTTTCTTCATAATCTCATTACATATGGCCTATGCTCTATTCCAATCATAACAGGAAAAAAGTTAAATAAACAACATTTGACGGCAAACTAATGACGTCATCGAGAGCTTGATTAGTCTGTGGTATTCTCTATGGATTTACCAAAAAAATTACGATTTGAAGGTAGAGGAAACTGTTATCGGAATTTTGCAAGTAAAATTAAAGTTTAAAAAAGTAGTTAAGATTACAGTGTTGTATTATAAATACAGATATATTAATCGTAAACTCTTACTAGTGCACAATACACCTGAGTTATTAACAAATCGCATGTAATACTTGAATCTAAGTTTTATTTACCTTTTTTCCCACTTGCATTGGAATAGACTTTATACGTTAACATTTATAATATACGAAAGAGTTCTACAAGGGCTATGTTTATTGGAACGATGTTCTTCACGCGGCTTTATGACATTTTTATAACATCCTTCCCCCCCCCCTTTCTCCTCCGTCCTCCTTAGCATTATCTCCGTCTCTTTCTGTTTCATACGACTTTATATGATATCTATAAGAGCTGTCTAATATAAACAATGTCATAAGGGTTACAAAATGACTTACCAATAAATAGGTCTTTAATAACTACTGGCCATATAGTTTTTTGTTCTTTTTTCGTTTGTGTGTCAAACGAGTTTACTTCTATTCTAGAATAGTCTCGAAAAAGTCAGTACGACAATAAAATCCTTTGACATCGTTACATTTTGTTTGCTTTTCCACATTCATCTATCAATATCAAACTTATTTTTGATATTGTTACTATTGAAACAATACAAATTCTTGCCATAATCTTACGTCGTCCATTTATTTATAATCTGTTATTAAACACATAATATATAGCGCAAGTAACTTCGTTCCAACTCGATATCCCAAAACACCTTTTGTTTTTTTTTTTTTTTAGATTTTCATATTTTTTTCTTACATAATAATATAATTGCCGATTATAGGCGAATAATATTCTTATCATACTAAAATTAATATGAAATATATCCACGCTGTGATATCGTACAAATAAACGATTTCCAACCTATATATATAGTTCAAGATATATTGTACCAAAATACAAAGCAATACAATTTAAATATAGCTAACAATTTCATATACACATTTAAATAGAAAAAAAAATCGATCTGCGAGTATTTTTCACACTCTATACATATAAATGAAAAAAGACATTGGTACAATATTAATAATCATAATAAATACAGCTGATTATTATTAGTCTACCTGCCTAAGATCTGAGTATGTTGACAAATCATTTGAGAAACTATTTTTAATCAAGAAAATCGCCATTAATTCGACTACAATTAACATATTGAGCCTAAATGGTATTCAGACGACTGTAAGCACTAATGAATTTAATTAGGCAATATTCAAATAGCTAATATCAATCTACGTAAAAGCCTCAAGTCTATATCAGAAAAAAATAGCTTAATTTTTAATTATAAACAAACATTTGGTATTAAATAAAACAGCCAGCCAAACATCCAACGCTCGTGTTAGTCCAATAAATAAAAAAAAAAATTACATCTTTGGACTGGAAGCTATATATCTTTTTAAATTCATTGTATAATATATATTATCTGTTCTTATAATTAGACACAGATAACAAATCGATAAACCCAATTTCATGATTAAACATAATAAAGAGAAAGATAGAAGATCCGTCCTCTACTAAACTCTTCATCTCAAAATAATAATAAAAAAAAGTTAATATTAAAAAAAAAATAAGAAAATCGAATTTCCTTCCTGGCCCCTAAAAAGATCTACCGACCCCCGAAATTCTCCGACCAACCCCCTCAGAACGCCAGCCCTCAGGCCTTACTCCGCCTCAACCCTGAGATATTCTACCTTGGTTATCTTCTTGGGATCGCTGGTGCCGGTCTCGAGTACCTCCACCTTCTGGTACACGTTGGGGGAATTCAGCCAGCGGGTACGCTCGCCTGCCTTGCCGGTGCCCTTCTTCCACAGCCTGGAGACGATTAATTTCATTAATCATTATCATTCGAGACCGAGTCGAGATGGCCCAGTGGTTAGAACGCGTGCATCTTAACCGATGATTGCGGGTTCAAACCCAGGCAAGCACCGCTGATTCATGTGCTTAATTTGTCTTATAATTCATCTCGTGCTCAGCGGTGAAGGAAAACATCGTGAGGAAACCTGCATGTGACAAATTTCATAGAAATTCTGCCATATGTGTATTCCACCAACCCGCATTGGAACAGCGTGGTGGAATATGTTCCAAACCTTCTCCTTAAAAGTGAGAGGAGGCCTTTAGCCCAGCAGTGGAAATTTACAGGCTGTTGTTGTTGTTGTATTATCATTACACAGTATAAAACCATGTCGAGTGGTGTGTACACCGGTTTTCATGGGTACGCCACTCTGTGGTCCCGGGTTCGATTCCCGGCCGAGTCGATGTAGATTACCATTAGTTTTCTATGTTGTCTCGGGTCTGGGTGTTTGTGACGTCGTTACGTTTAATTTCCATAACACAAGTGCTTCAGCAACTTACATTGGGATCGGAGTAATGTATGTGATGTTGTCTCATATTTATTTATTATTTATTATTAAGTCTCTTACCGCTGTCTGTCCCTATGTATGCTGAGATCTTTAAATTTACACAACGGATTTTGATGCAGTTTTTTTTTTAATATAAAGAATGATTCGAGAGAAAAGTTTATATGTATAATACATGCACAATAAATAGGAAATGACTGAAAAACTGTAAACATTGTAAGACATTCTGCAGTGTGTTTAGTATCATATTGCAACGGTGCGAAGCCAGGGCGGGTCGCTAGTTATATTAATAAGAGAAAGACTACGCAGATTCTATAATTGATAAGTGCTCTCCGCCCATATTCCCTGTTCAATAGACTACATTATCCGGGATTTCATTTAACGACTTAAAAGTAAGCGAAGTAAGCAAGTATTCATACAAATACTGGTGATTTATGGTATTGGTTGGCGAACGAGCACACGGGCCACCTGATGGTAAGTGGTCACCATCACCCATAGACAATGACGCTGTAAGAAATATTAACTATTCCTTACATCGTCAATGCGCCTTATGAAAGATATTATAAATTCCTTACAACACCAATGCATGGCCAATCTTTCTTTACTAAGATGTTATATGCCTTGTACCTGTAGTTACACTCACTCACCACCCAAACGTAATCATGACAATCATGAATATTATTCGGCGGTAGAATTTGTGATAAGTGGGATACCTATCTCGAAATACTTATACAAAGCTCTACCACCAAGTGAAAAGGTCTGAAATTAGAGGCGATGAAAGACTCGGCCATCGTTGGTCACAGCACACGACCTAGCAGCTAGTAAATAGAGAAAACTTTATGGCCCCATATTATTGTGGGGTCTTATAAGACTGGCCTTGCCTCACCACTGTGTGAACTATCATCATCAATCTGATGTTATTTTATAGTCTAAGAGTTTGTATATGATTCGGTTAATGTCATGATATTAATATCATTATTACCCTTGTTTGTAGAGTTCCTCCTCCTCGAGCAGGTAGCCGAGCGAGGACACGGCCGGCGGTACTTCGACGTCGTTCTTGGGTCGCGGTATGTCGTTCTGTGAATTATAACAATTTGTAATTAAATGAAGCGTATATGGACTATTCATTTATTATGTAAAACTATATAATTTGCTGGTTTTTCACAAGACGAAGAGGGGAGCCCCCCCCCCCAATACCAACAATTATGAGAAAAAATAAGAATAGGCCAAACCAGGAGGGGTTATAATGAATGAAAACACATTTGGTTTATACTCCTTCCTACTCTTGTAAGAAAACTTAGACATGGTCGAAATGAACAAAACTTATATAAAAGATTAATGAGATTTACATCATGTAATATTTTAATACTTATTCGACCATTGAAAAGGGGTAAATTTTCTTTTATTTTTCTTGGAGGTTCACCAACAAAAAATATTAGGTAAGTATAGTGCAACACAACTTAGATGTAGCATCGGCAAATTCAATAAAACCGATTACTGCCGATTCACACAACCAGTAGAAACAGCTCCGTATCGCGCCACTCGACGCTATTCGTCGCTATAGATTCTCGCGTCAGTTCGACCCGAGACAGCGAGTGCATGTAAATCGAAGAATATATTAGGTCATATGATATTAGACGCTATTACGTTAGTGTAAAGATCATATTCGCATGAGAAATAAATATTGATAATTTGGGATAGCGTACTCAATTCGGATGTGATCGGTTTTACGAATTTTGCCGATGCTACATCTAAGTTGTGTCGTACTATACCCAAATATAACATGTAAAAGTTACATCGATTTGTGATGGATTTAACCCTATAAGACTATTTGTGGGATGAGAGGTTTTTCTCTTAGAGGACTTACTTTGATGAGAGGATGGCGGTAGATGTAGCCGGTGCGGAATCCGGCGTTGTCCAGCATCCGCATCAGCGCCTCGAACTCCTCGCCGCCCACGCGCCACTTGGCGGCGTCCGAGGGAGGCTTGCGAGATGACTCGTACATCTAGAGGAAAGAAGAGAATAAGTACTACACAGCACAGCGACATCAGCCTACTGCTGGAAATAGGCCTAACCCAGAGGGCGCCACGTTGCTCGGTGAGTCTCTTGCCGGTTCTTCTCGGTAGAATCTACTTTCCGAACCGGTGGTAGCTTCACTTAATTGTTAAATGACTATTCAAAAGTACTTGTAAAAGCCTGCTTGAATAAAGTTTATTTTGATTTTTTTTTTGGTCCTCTGCCCTCATCCAGCTTCTACCGGCGATCTTACGAAGTCATCGGACCAGCAGTTCGGAGGTCGCCCTACACTACGATTACTTAATAAGTAATAAGTTGAATAGTATCTTAATCTTTAAGCGATATCTTCCAGATCGATGTAAAGCAAGACTAGTAATGAAGTTAGAAGTCTTTTTGGTCATATCTAAGAGAGCTTACTTCCAGCTTACTTAAATAACTTGCATACATATATTTTTTGTTTTTTATGCTATAGGTTTGCGGACGAGCATATGGGCGACCTGATGGTAAGTGATCATAACCACCCGCAAACAATGGCGCTGTTAGAAACCTTAACAATACTTTACATCGCCAATGCGCAATCAACCTTGACAACTAAGATGTTATGTCCCTTGTGCCTGTAGTTACACTGGCTCACTCACCCTTCAAACCGGAACACAACAACACTAAATACTGTTGTTTGCCAGTAGCATATCAAATGACTGGGTGGTATCTACCCAGACGTTCTTGCCCAAAGTATTCCATTGGTTAACGTTCTATCATCCAACTGACCTGTCTCCTTGTCTCATCATCCAACAGAGTCAGCTCGTCCAGCGGCAGTGAAGCCAGACGGAGTTGAACCTCGCAGGCAGCGTTCAGGTTCTTGGCCTGGAAGAAGGCCTCCTCGAGGGTCGCACCGCAACAGAGGGCCCCGCTACCGCTCAGCATCAGCACCTTCGCGTGGGGCCCGAGGGCCCGGACGAGTTTATCGCGTTCCTCGTTGTCGAGGGTACCTAAAACGAACAATTTTTTAATTACAATGGTTTATAATATATGTAACCTCAACCTCTAATCAATCATGAGGTCATTTTTGATTCACAAAAAGGTCAACTAAAATGTAAACATTATAAAAAAATTATTATTAAAAAAACAAAATACCCGACTGCACACTAAAAAAAGAGTAAAACAAGCCCCACAATAATATTGATCAATCAAATGCTAAAAACTAATTATGTAATACCGTTTAAACAATACCTATATTAAAATACACTACAATATGTGTTCGTAATCGATAGTTAAATAAACAGAAACTTATTTTGAATACAAATTTACTGAATATAATTTATAAATGTTGATGGAAAGCATCGCAGGCATCGGGGGACCAACAGAGGCTTATTTATAGTCATTTCGGTTGTGCACCATTTAGCAGAATTTTCGTTGGTGGCGGTCAAGGTGGTCCCCGCCTGCGATGCTTTCCATCAACATTTATAAATTATATTCAGTAAATTTGTATTCAAAATAAGTTTCTGTTTATTTAACTATCGATTACGAACACATATTGTAGTGTATTTTAATATAGGTATTGTTTAAACGGTATTACATAATTAGTTTTTAGCATTTGATTGATCAATATTATTGTGGGGCTTGTTTTACTCTTTTTTTAGTGTGCAGTCGGGTATTTTGTTTTTTTAATAATAATTTTTTTATTTATAACTTTTTAGCTGTTTTTATTTAACGAAAATGTTGTAGATGTAGAAGACTATGTATATGTAAGTACCATTTTAAATTATTTCGACGACATTTGGCTTTAGATTACGAGTGATGTTACTCCGCAACATAAATTTACCGCCAGTCTGGACTGTTGGTAGTGAAGAAGAAAAAGAATTAGGTGAGTCATTACTGCTGAAGATCCCGCAAACGTTTAAGTTCAGTTAAAGAACATTCGTCGTGGGGCCGGTCCAACAGCTTTTTTGGGTCAAGTGTTTTTATTGCTAACCCAGCAAGTGTTTTAACACGGCTTAGGGCTACATAAGCCTGGCCCTTTGCAAACACGTTTGATAGGTCCACGACAGCCCGATCCAAGGTGGTACCTTGCAGTTTGTGTACCGTTACAGCCCAACAAAGTATCAAAGGCAGCATCCGACGTTCAATCTTCCCTTGTCCGCGAAGCGCATCAAAGTCGACAGTGGAGGGCTCTATGCGAACCCCCACACCCAATTCATTGCCCTTAACAGAACGATCGTCGAACTCTACGAATACTGCCTGCGGTAACTCACCTGGTTCTAACTGCTCTCTGCGAAGAGAAGGCCACTCAATTCTTCTTATGATACCCATAGCACCGTTCACCAGACCGTGGTTTACATTGATGTTGCGGCGTAACATCACGCGAGATCCAATTCCAATAGTTAGTGTGCCGAGAATGCCCCCTGTTTTGTTCGGGTCGTCAGAAATGTATTGTTTGCGAGGGCACTGACCGTAGGTTTTAGCTTCTAGGGAGATGTCAACAGCGTTTATTTGGTAGAGCTTTAACGATTTGCCCAACTTTTTAGTCATGGCTGAATTATAAGCCTCGACTTGTTTCGTAGTAGGGAAAATTCGAACTGCCTCTCCATCGGCAAATGGACCCTCTAGTGGAATTCTGCGGCTGTCCAGGATCTCAAGTTGGTCCATCGTTAACTCACCAACACGAATATTATTGAGAATGTCCACAAAGGTATTGTCTCCTGCCTGTCTCATATTCTGTGGCAATTCACAAAAGCTGAACAATTGCCACAGATTTGTTTCACCAGTTAAGTTCGACGGCTGTCGGAAGCAGTAAGAACCACCGGTGATTCTGGAAACTGGTGGTAACTGCATGAGATCTCCAAACAAAATTACATTGATACCACCAAAGTTCCCTTGATCCTGTTTTAGTTGCTGGAGGCGAATGTGAATGTTTCGCAGTGTTAAGTAGGGCACCATTGATATTTCATCGATGATGAGCCAATTTATATGCCTCCACTTTTGTCGCTCCCTTTGCAGCCTTTCACCTGTTAGTGGGCGTAATGTTTCATTTCTTCCCTTTTCAATTGGTAGCGCAAAAGTGGAATGCAGTGTAGTTCCACCGATTAGTCTGGCTGCTACTCCAGTTGGTGCAGTAACAATCACGTTTTTACCTATTTCAGTGTTACTCAACCTACGAATTTGTTCAGTCATAACTTTTAAGGTAAATGTTTTTCCGGTACCAGCTCCTCCAGTAACAAAAACTAGTAACGGATCAGAATTTGACACGTCCAATAACTTTTGGGAAATTTTTTGAAACAGTTGTCGTTGACTCATGTTCAACGAAGCTACAAATGTTTCAAACTGATTGTCTAGCATGCCTATGTCAGTTGGTTCATCTTCGACTTCTTCGATCATAATATTATGACCGCCGTCGTCTAGTATGTGTTCAATAGGCTGAACGTCATTGTTGTCATTTGCGTCATCGTTTTGTTCCTCAACGGTTCCTGCTGCCAAGTTTTCTGCCACAATGCGGCTTATAGCTTGTTGGATCTCAGTTTCCCACCGCATCATAGTTTCGGCGTCAAAACCTTCTTGCAGCGGACGTAGTCGATGCCTTTTGGCCCAGAAAGCTTCTTTTGCAGTATTAAAACCATCCAACAACTCTTCCTCTGCTCGGAACGGAATATGAGTCAGGACCAATGAGTAGTAATATGCTTCTGGGTCTGAAGACAGCGTATAATAACGCGTTCGGAGTATAGCTGGACGTGTCCGCTTTTTCATCCTACCTACGTTGTCTAATAAGGTAATGTATCGACGACTAGACACGTCCTCATCCTCAGCATCATAGGCATCAGCATCTTGTTCATCCTCCTCTGTATCGTTTCTAGTAGAGGCAACCTCGTACCAAATCGCAAACTCACCTAAACTAAGTTGCTCCAGAGAAAGAGGTCTGTGAACGTACCTATCAAATACATTTTTGTACGGTTCGGAACTTTCTGTGTCAATCCTAAGCATTCGGTATCTTTGTTCAGGCGCGCAAGTGTTTACGAAAACACATTTACGTGAACTATCTCTTAATTTTAAATGACACAATCGAAACGCACATTCGTTGGCAGAGACTTCTCTGTGAGACAAGATTGCGTTTTGGATAGCAAAAACCAGCCGTCCCAAGTTGCTTCCACCGCGGTCTCTTACAGCACTTATAGCTTGCCTTATTGATCTAGAGACCTCTGCAGGTTCAGCTTTTGAGATATACTTTGAGATGTAGTACGCCACACCTAAAGCTGACCCGCAAGGCTGTAGATCAATATTGGCGCGCCACAGTTTTAATAATCTCGAATTGTAGCAGTTTATCATGGTTTCCGAATCTGTTCTTTTTAATATATAAAATCTTCCACCATTTCTCATTGCTTGCTCGTCGTCTAAGATTGTAGTGTTTTCAGACACTGGTCTCGGGAAAGCGAATCTACAAACGTTTCGGTTATATTTGAAGCATGTTTGAGTGTGTCGATGTGTTTGTAACTGAACGACTAAATCATGCATCTCTGAGTCGTCCTCAGCGTCGGGAACCTCACACGTGACAACACGCTCCAGCAACTGAATACCTTCAGGGGTGTCAAAAGCCGGCATATCAGCACACCATAAAACCATGTGAACGTGAGGGCTACCTCGTAGCTGAAATTCTATGCGCCACCAAAAATCAATAATTTTCTTTCCTATAATCGGATCCTCTTCTCTTCTCAGCCTAGTAAACAAAGTGTTTAGGCGCAACATAAATTGTCTTGATAACGTGACTGGGTAGGACTCGACAAGGTGCTGCTTTTCAAGGAAGGTCAAATCTTCAAAAGAAAAATTTGGGCGGCCATCGGCAACTAAAAGGGCTTTTAGCATGTCGGGCCAATTTAAATAACGATTCTTGTAACGACAAGAGAGAGTAAAATACCAATGAGGAGGACCTAAATTTTTCACCATGGCAAGAAGATCCGTATACGCTTTGTGCCAGTACGCGGACGTGCCACGTATGTTGCGCATTACCAGGTGCACATTTTGTACAACATCTGTGGGCTCAGCTCCATCCTGACGCAACCGGCCACAGACTGAAACATTTTGTTGAGCCTTGCAAAGTTCTACTAACGAGAGGGCGTAAAATATGTACTCGTTAAATTGGAACCGTTTGTCATTGCTCATCACTCGAGTTTGGTAGTAATCGAGCGGTGTTATTGGAACGGGTCTTTGTTCCCTAAGCCCATTTCGACCATCTGGGAATAACCTTATCCACGCTAGCTCTTCTGCTCTTTGCTCTCTCAAGACGCTGACCGGGGGCACAGTTTTCCGTTTGAGTTCGTAGATAGGTATTGGTCTCTCTTCTACGGTATTAGCGTTCGAAACAACTTCGTTTAGATCTGGAATATTAGTATCAATCGGCATAAGAGCTGTAGTAACAAACGCGTGTTCTTCGTGAACAGGATCACTGCTATTCAGATTGCCGTCGCTAACTATCTGAGTGTCGTGTTGTTCATTCAGTACTGGCGATTCATTTGGGATGACCAAGGGTGTTGCATTTATAGCTGTGATACTATACTGCATATCTCGATGGCCTCTTACCTGTAGTGCAACAGCAAGATGTTGACATAAATCGCCTTGATTTGCAAACTTCATCAACATGGAGGCTCCTCTGTTAGGTGCAACATAACCTTTGGGTCCCCGAGAATGTGAGTCGAATAAGTAATATTCTGGGATCTCGACATCGGGAGACTGATTGCGTTCGACGATTACTTTCATTACCGCCAATGCAATATTTGTTTGACATGTAATAATTCCTTTATCGTGTGTTGTAAAAAAATATTCAATCCCCGAAGACAAATTAGGGAAGTATCCTTCAAGAACGTCAGATGGCGCACTCGAGTTAACAACTCCAACGACAACATCGGGCTGTATATTTAATTCGAATTCTGTAGCGGCCACAGAAACTGCGGGTAATAGCTCTTCAGTATTTAAAAATTGCGGTCTGTTTGCAAGTCGTGACATGCACCTGTTGAAATATGTATTACCAGCTAATAAAATTCGATCCAAGTCAGATGGGGCCCATTCATTTAATGGTTTGGAACTGGAGTAGGCGATAGCCGTGGCGGCATTAGCCGTGCACTGGCGGCCACGGGATTCCTCTTCAAACCGATCACTGCCTTGGTGAAAAGACCCACGCAAGATGTGACGGTCATGTCCCAAAGCCTTGAAGTGATTTTTTGGCTCATTTCTAATGTGATCTGCATTTTCTAATGTGATAACTGCCTCCAGAATACTTGACCGTATCTCTTCATTGGTAATGTTAGTATTAATTTGCACATTAGAGTACAAATGATTGTTTCGCAATAGCCACTCTAATGCTTTCTTAATTTTTTCGATGTCTACCGAGTATCGTCGATTGTTTGTCACGTTATCTAAATTTTCAGTGACCACACTTATTCCCGCATTTGCTATATTCAATGGAAGCTGTTCAGGTATCTCTTCAACTTGCTGTGCAAAGAGGATGGCTTGCCCCTTAAATCCCTGTTGTCCGTAACGACCACCCAGACGCACCACTTTTATAAACGGTTTTATCCGAGAAATGAGCCGCAGCTCCATCTCTGATAGACATTCAATTTCAGGCGGAATAGGTGCAACAGTCATGTTGTTCCAAAATGCATTTGACGGGCACTGATTCCTTGACAATTTGTTGGCGCATCTATTGCAACAATCTATGCGGTCTGAAACATTTTGTGGTAGAACAGTAATATTAGCAGTTAAGATACTGCGTGACTGTTTCTTGTATAGAAGCTTATGACATACGTAGCACACCACATCCGCCACTTGAGAAATCGCTTCATTGAATGTGGCATCACTATTTGTAAACAACTGCCGTCGAACACGAGACTGTGACCTCATAGCCGAAAGTCTTTCTAAACGCGAGCCAGGTGATTCGTTGTTACGAGATTGCACAGCATACTCTCGCATCTGCTCGAGTCGAGAAGCGCGGGATGATGGAGACTCATGCTCACGAATTAATTCGGCATGCTCCCGCATCTGGTCGAGTCGGGCAGCGCGAGTTGGTGGAGACTCGTGTTCGCGAACATTTCCCGCATGCTCCCGCATCTGCTCGAGTCGAGCAGCGCGAGATGATGGAGACTCATGTTCACGAACGTTTGTGGCATATTCCCGCATCTGCTGGAGTCGTGTCATACGAGACGACGGGGACTCAGCAGCTCTCTTTTCAGATTTGCTAGCTGCAAGCCTACGCCGCTTTTGTTCCCTATCAACGCTAGACTCACGTGCTTGTAAAGTACGTCTACGGGTACTTTTGTTATTTATAAGCTCTTGACGTGAAGTAGGTGAAAGTTGGCTGTACCGTTGGGACATTCTTACTCTTGCTTCTATAAGGCGTTTTTCGCGTGCCTCAGGAGATTCGGCTTTTAATTTTTTAGCCCGAGCCTGAGCCCTTTTTGTTTTGCGAGATAATCCCATATTGTATGTTTTTATTTCTTAAAATGGTCTGATACCTATTGCCGAAAAAATCAGTACTAATGGAGAAGTACTTAATAATAATAAAAAAAAAAGTTGAACTATAACTAAAAAAAAATACAAAAAGAATAAGTGAGGATTGTTTAAAAGAATGTTACTTAAACTAACCAAAAATATCTACCTACCTAGTTATTTTATTAATAATTATTATTATATTATTAATTAATATGAAGAATTTAAAAAAGAACCAAAAAAAGAACGGAAGAACGAGTTAATTAATTAGAAAGAACGAATAAATTTAAAGAGAGAAACACGAAAGAAAAAGAACGAGTTATTTATACTTTATAAGTTTCGCGTCAGACGACGAAGTATCGAAAAAATCGCTATTTAGAGACGACCGTCAACGACGTGTGCCCTTATGCGTGTGCCCGCATTCGGGCTGTATACTCGAGCATATCCCCCTCCGCACCGCGCCGCGCGCCGCATGCCAGGCCACGCCCTATCTTTTTGCTTGCTAACGCATGAGTTGCTTTGCGTTGACGCAGAATTAACATGTTCCCGTGGGAATTTTGAGAAAAAACGTATCCTATATTAATTACTCCCGTGATTGAAATGAATCTAATGATACCGCATACATATTTTTTTAAAGGGAAATTTAGAAAAAATATTATTATGTCTTTATCCCGTGGGACTTTTAGGATAAAATGTATCCTATGACACTCCCGTAATCAAGACAAATCTAACGATACCTCATACATCAAAATCCATCAAGCCGTTTAGGCTACAGGAGGTCACAAAGGAAAAGACATACATACATACTTACATACACTCGAAAAACATTACCCTCCTTCTTTGGCAGTCGGGTAAAAATTGCTGACCTAAAGTATTTATTTAGTGACAATATGAAAAATCATTAAAATCGAATCCAAAATATCAACGAGGATCATATGTATATTAATATATATTTTTACACAATCTGAACATACATATTATTAAACAAAATGATTTACAAGTTAGTCTAAATTAAACACTCCAGTCAGGAATGAGATTCATTAAGAAAAATCTGCTTCAAAATTAGATCAACATATACATAAATTCTAATGTTCCAAAGATATACCAATAACAATTTTATAGAATAATAATGAGAAATTCATTTCTATAGTGTAATTAAATCTCATACTATTAATTATAATGCATATTACTTTAAAATTTTATATTTTTTAACACTACAAAATTGAAAAGAGAAAAAATTTTATTCTAATGACATTTTTACAGATTTTAACAGTCACTCCTCGTAATATTATAATAACATATTCTATTTCAAAATCTTAATTTTAACTTGATTGTTGGATTTCTCCACAGCACGGCACCAATCATGAGCAATGGCAAAGTGTATCCCACTTGTGGGCACAGGCGTACGTACCGTTGGGCACGCGGTGGTAGGCGACGTCGCCCAGCAGCGCCGCCTCGCCGCACAGCGGCAGCAGGCCGCGCCGCGTGGCCGACACGGCCAGCGCGCCCGCCGAGCGCACGTGCAGCACGCAGCGCACGTCCGGCCGCGCCGCGTGCACCGACGCGTGCAGCGAGAACCCTGCAACACCCCCCACACAGTCAGCACGGGCTAGCGCTCCCCCCCCCCTTTGAGGAGGACGCTCCACCACGCTGCTCCAATGCGGTTTGGTTGTATACGCATTTGGCACTAGCGCTCCCCCCCTCTGAGGAGGACGCTCCACCAAGCTGCTTCAATGCAGTTTGATGGAATAGGCATGTGGCACACGCACACACTCAGCACGGGCTAGCGCTCCCCCCTGAGGAGGACGCTCCACAAAGCTGCTCCAATGCGGTTTGGTGGAGTACACGTGTGGCAGAATTTCGATTAAATTAGACACATGCAGGTTTCCTCGTGATGTTTTCCTTCACCGCCGAGCACGAGATGAATTATAAACACAAATTAAACTCATATATATAGCGGTGCTTGCCTGGGTTTGAACTCGCGATCATCGGTTAATCTATGGCCCCAAATTATCGTGGGGCCTTATAAGACTGGTCTTGCCCCGCCACTGTGTAGCGAGAACCCTGCAACACCCCCACAGACAGCACGGGCTAACGCTCCTCCCCTTTGAGGAGGACGCTCGGAACGTACTCCACCAAGCTGCTCCAATACGGTTTGGTGGAATAGGCGTGTGGTAGAATTTCGATGAAATTAGACACATGCAGGGTTCCTCACGATGTTTTCCTTCATTTATTACTGAAAACCTCATTGCATTCAATGAACACAATCTCAATTTTTAATAAACCATTAAAGAAATATACCAAAGATATGGACGATATTTCTGATTAAAATCAGCGTCCGAAACTACTTGACCTTGAAAATACCAAGCAATATCAATAATTGTAGTATCGACGATTCAAATTGACAAGTGCAGTCGAAAAGATTAATCTTGGTCTACTTGGATGACCAAACCTACCCTCAGCGTTGACGGGGAAGTTGGTCGTTCCCTGGTCCTGGACCACGCCCTGCATGTCCACCTTGACCAGCGACGAGGCTGTCACCTCGTGCGGCAGGAGACCCCGCGGCGTGGTCAGCACTTGCTCCACGGCGGTGTTGAGCCGGGCGGTGATCTGACCGGAGATGCCTGCTGTGGAATCATCGAGAAGAATCATCAATACAGAAGCATTACACTTACTTGTGGGACAGTGTATACGGTTTTACAACAGGATCCCAGAAAGCGTACAAAATGCCTCTGTTGCCAAATTATTATTTTTTTATTAAAGAACGCTTGTGTGAAAAAGGTTATTATACAATTAATGAGTTTATGATCGATAGCACACCTTGGGAATGAAACGATCGCCTCCTGGCTATTTCATTTCATATTAAATTGTTTAAATGGTCAATTGAAACAGTGCCACCGGTTCAGAAAAGAAAATACTCTGACTTGAGAAGAACCGGCGAAAGAAACTCAGCGGGATCAAATTTTAATCACATCACATATATTTAATATCACAAAGAAACAGCCAGGAGGCGATCGTTTCATACCCAAGTTTTGCTATCAATCTGATTCTTTTATAATCTATACTAATACTATAAATGTCCAACTGTCTGTCTGTTTACACAAAACCACTGAACCAGATGACCTTGAAATATCATATGAATCAAGCCGATGCCGCGTGCTATAAGCAGTTTAACGTAACAAGACTCACTCTGCGTCCATCCGAAGAGGTCGACGAGGCGATAGACGGCCGCCAGCTTGCAGCGGAGGATCTTCTCGCCCTTCTCGTAGCCGACGCCCTCAATGCCGCGAATGTCGTTGATGGGAAGGACGCAGCTCGGACCCTGGGGGGGTAAAATACTTTTGTAGGCATCTGCGAATTTTGTAACATCGGTTGTGTATTGGATATTTGGATTGATGGATCCTGTCTTTGTTTAACTTAACATTGTATGATATGTGAGAAAGAGATGAAACGAATGTGATGTCGAAATCGATTTAATATTCGCTTCATCTCTTTCCCACAGTAACCCTACTGTAATGTTAAAGAAAGATAGGACTAGATACTTTGGATGCTTTGACGTACCAGAACGATATTCATAGTTGTTTAGATGCACATGATATAACAAACTGCGTTGCTTCTCGCATTTTCCATGTACTATTAGCCCTATAACATATACTAAGAATCCATGAGTGTATCTTTATTCATAGCACGAAAACACCTATTTAACGAATGACATCCACTTTTAATTTTGCTTCCAAACTTCCGATAATAGTTACGCTCCCAACGAAACGCCATTTTGAATAACGACCATTTAAATTTCGAACAACGACTTAATGTCAATTCAAGGTCAAATTTTGTGCACATTTACTCCTTCCACTGGATTAGACTTTCCACGTACCCTTAAGCTTCCCGTATGCAGCCGGCCTCCAACCATCTCCCTGATGCGCTGCAGCAGGGGCGCGTCGTTACCCTCGTGCATCTGCTGATCGAGCACACGCTCCAGCTCCTCACGGAACAGCTTCGAAGACATGAGGGCCTCGACGCGTTTCCGACGTTCCATTTCACGGACATCCTGAGAAAATGAGACAAAAGATATTAGCTTAACATTCAGAAATTTATCAGATTTAAAAAAGGCGTATACCAATATGGTACCCACGACACAGGAATACCTAGTGTGGGTACCACCGGACATTTCATTGTATAATGTTGTTTTTTGTTAATAAACATTTTTTCATTTTTTTTTTCAATATTCAACCTCTGACTGAATGACGAAATATTTTCGGACTCTGCGCTAATTTGTCCAATAGCATTACAAGAAAATCACTTGATATGATTGATTTGTAAAACATCGCATGATTACAACAAACAGATTAATCATTTAGAAAAAAAAATACAACTTCTTTCCTTCATTCAAAAGCTACATACAAGACCACAGATCTCGTGTCCGGAACTTAAAGTAGAACAAAAAAAAAGTTATTTCGTTTTCGGTCCTGCCTGGAAGTCAACAAGTATTTATTTCACGCTTTTTATCGTCTGTGTAATCTTTTATTCAGGCAAAGTCAAAAATGTTTGAAATGGAGGCCCAATTGGTTGGGCACCAACATATATCATATATTTACTTGGTGGTAGGACTTTGTGCATGCCCGTCTTGGTAGGTACAACCCTAGGTAATTATTAAATATTCTACCGACAACAACTGTACTTGGTATTATTGTGCTGCGGTTTGATGGGTGAGTGAGTCAATGAAACTACAGGCACAAGGGAGATAACATCTTAATTCCAAAAATTGGTTTCGCATTGACGATGAAAGGAATGGGTAATATTTCTTACAGCGCCATTGTCTATGGGCAGTGGTTGCCACTCAACATCAGGTGGCCCATATGCTCGACGTCCAACCAATAGCAACATATATATGTTATATACTCACAGCATCAATGTCAGCGGGACGCTGCTTCAGTCTCTCTTCCTCCTCGGCGGAGAGCGGACCGGTGCCGTTCGGCAGTGTCTCTGTATCGGTGTCAGCCATTTTTCTTGCTTAAATCCGCTGTGGACAAGAAAATACAACATTAGATATATTATTACAATTATTTCATTACGGCATATTAATCATGTTTTTATTATTATTCGGTGAAGCTCGATATTTGGAAATTATCTACGAATGTCTAGTTAACGAAAACTGACCTAAAAATAGCCATGTTAATTTAAAACTTTATATTAGATATATTGACTAAATGTATTTATATTAAACATGTCATAATTTTAGCTTTTAGCTTCACTACATAGTATGATATAAAGTCGCTTTCTCTATCCCTATATTCCTATGTAACCTTAAATCTTTAAAACTACGCAACGGATTTGGACGCATTTTTAATAGATAGAGTGTTTCGAGAGCAAGGTTTTTTTATATAAAACATGGACAATATCAAAAAAAAATCAAAGTATACTTTATTCAAGTAGGCTTTTACAAGCACTTTTGAATCGTCATTTAACAATTAAGTGAAGCTACAACCGGTTCGGAAAGTAGATTCTACCGAGAAAAACCGGCAAGAAACTCAGTAGTTACTCTTTTTCAACATTTAAAAAAATACAGTTGTTGTTACATACAATGTTAGTTAATTTTTAAGTTAATACAATTATTAAATTAATATATCCTGCCTGGAAGTGAACAGGTATTAATTCCACGTTTTTTTATCATCTACAAAATCTTGTATCGAATAATACGCCTTTTTCACCAATGTATTTTTTATAAACGATTTGATTTTACGAGACGGCAAAGTTAAAAATGTCTGTGGAATTTTATTATAGAAATGGATACCTATTAAAGAAACACTTAAATCTTTGAAAGTTTCTAATGTGATGTCGTAAATAAACAAATTCTGTAGTATATTTAGTATCAGTATTGCACCCGTGCGAAGCCGGGGCGGGTCGCTAGTACAACTATATACCCATCATTTCGCACACTCTTCTGTTTAATATGTATAAAAACATTAACAGCCTTCGCTTTCCGTGTGAGTGTGAGTTTAAATTTGAGTTTAAAGTCGTACAATTAAAAACAATACAATTTTACAAACCCCACTCCCCCCCCCCTCCATCTACGTTGCGAGATTAACTATTCTAAATTTAAAATCAATCGGATGTATTGTTAGTGATGACTCAGTCATTGGTTAATTACGATTATAATCAGTAGACACTGTGTAACTACGCTAACGCCGCCAATAGGGTCAATGTAGGTAGCATGGGGCCCCCTGATCCAAGAGAGTAACAGATGATACCTTTATTTAAAACTTTTCAAAATTTTCAAAGATAGATATAGTATCATAAATTTCGGTGCATAAGCGATACAACCTAACTTTCAGGTATTTACTACCGGTTGACCGATTTGAAATATCACGTTCGTTTTTATAACACGCAAAGGCCCCCATTTGCATTGAGGCCTGAGAAGGCTAAATACTTCGCTGATTACAATCAACCATTACCCAATAGGTAAGTATATAAAGATTAATATAACCTTATATATCAATGACTGCGCATCCATTACATAACATACTTTCACTATATAACCTAGTTACTGTATTTTCGCAACAAACCGTCCGTCTGTCTGTGGGAAGGTTTAGATAAGTGCACAATGGCGAACTTTGTTGATAATTATATTTACGTTACGAAACATGGACGTCGGGTCGGAGACGAGACGAATTATTGTTGGGAAAATGTTTATATCTTAACTAGGGGCCCGGCTCGGCTTCACGCGGGAGGAGCAAAGTTTTTTTTAAATATTTTTATTCATATATTTTTTACGTTTTCTTCGTACTTTTATTTCAACTTATTTACACAAAAAACATTAATAAATTATATACCTAAACCTTCCTTATGTATCCCTCTGTCTATTAGCGAAAACCTCATGAAGATCCGTTCGGTAGTTTTAGAGTTAATCGCGAACATACAGACCGACGCGGCTGGGAGATCGTTTTATAATATATAGTGACTTTTTGTCAGTGTGGAGTTGTGAGACTCGCCAGTGCCCAGAACTAATACCTCCAGCTTAAAAATCCAGCTCTATCCTCTATCTCTCCAAGATCACTTCCGCACTTCTTGTCGTGTCTTAACCTAATATTACTAAAGTCAGAGTTAGATTTAATGCCTGGATCTGGAGTCATAAAAACTGTACGATGAAGTCGTGAAACCGACATTTAAGAGTCAAATATCTCGATTTTTTTTTATGAATGAAAATTGTTAAGATTAAATATTTAAGAGAGTATTATTGTCAGTACATAGTATAAAACAAAGTCGCTTTCTTTATCCCTATATCCCTATGTATGCTTGAATCTTTAAAAGTACGCAACGGATTTTGATGCGGTTTTTTTTTAATAGATAGAGGGATTCGAGAGAAATATTTTTATATATAATACACGGACAATTTCCTAAAGAAACGCTGATAATTTCTACTGATCTCACGTGCGAAGCCGGGGCGGGTTGCTAGTAACGAATAAAAAATACATTTATCACAATAATAATAATTAATTATTATTAAAACGTAGATTGTTATATAATTTCATGTAAATATAAAGAAGAAAAAAGTAGAACATCTCAGACGCGAACGTGAGCACTTTTTTTTATCAATTTTTTCATTAAGTACTTATAATTGCCTGAAGCCCGCTCATACTCAATAATAACTCATTATAATATAAAAGCACGCTAGTTTTGTCAACAATAACACACAAACAAAACACTTTAAAAATTATTATTGATTCATCATTCGCAAATCATAACCACAGAGAAAAAAAAAACTTAATCGTTTAAGACATTTTGTGTCTCTGAATACGTGAAGCTGACAACATATTGCCATCTCTTTCGAACCTCTATACATTGATATACATCCGTCCTTTTCGCGTAGACGACACACAAATGTCAAGCATTCAATCAAACGTCTTCTAGGGTTGACACTTTTCTATATTAACTTTTTTTTATGGTATAGGTTGGCGGACGAGCATATGGGCCACCTGATGGTAAGTGGTCACCATCGCCCATAGACAACGACGCTGGAAGAAATATTAACTATTCCTTACATCGTCAATGTGCCACCAACCTTGGGAACTAAGATGTTATGTCCCTTGTGCCTGTATTTACACTGGCTCACTCACCCTTCAGACCGGAACACAACAATACAGAGTACTATTATTTGGCGGTAGAATATCTGATGAGTGGGTGGTACCTACCCAGACGGGCTTGCACAAAGCCCTACCATCAAGTATTTGAACTTGAACTGAAATACTTTAAAATGTAACTTTGACTCGAGATATGTAAACGAGTTTATTTCCCTTCGCCGGTTCTTCTAAAGTCCGAGGTGTTTATTTCCGAACCGGTGGTAGATTTTTTGACGTCCAATAGGCAAGTGCCATGATATTAAATATCTTTTCAATATATAAGCGTCGCACTACCAAGAGAAACATCAAAATCAAAATATACTTTATCCAAGTAGGCCTTTACAAGCACTTTTGAATAGTCATTTACAATTACAACTATATCAAGAGAAGCTACCACCGGTCCGGAATGTATATTCTACCGAGAAGAAGAAAGAAACTCCATAAAAATACAGTCATGTTAGCTAAATACAATAGGCTATTTGACAATGCGAAAAATAAATTGTGAATTATTGTAATCAGTGTATATTATGTGTTTAAAAGTGGTACCACAGATTAAAATACAGCAAAGTGACGTCACCGACCCCATTGCAGCGCCATATTGTCCAAGTAGCGTTTTCGCGCGTTATTTAAATATGGAATTTTTAATAAGATATTTTTCGGCAAATATGTACTAGAAATAAAAAAATCAACTTTTACTGGGTTCCTTAACCTCTACTAAATAATATGAAACGGATAAATTTAAAAACCAGTCAAATAGTTTATTATACATATATAATATATACTGTCTGAAAGTCAAAACGTTTAAAACGACATGTGACATGATCGAATCGAATATAACCACCGGTTCTGAGAGAATCTACCGAGAACCGGCTAGAAACTCGGCCGGTTACGGTTTCTTCTGTTCGTCTACCCACTGATCTAGATTAGTATGTGTATAACGTAACAATAGTTAAACAGTTACTTCCTAGATATGCGATTGCTTTCAATGAATATGTGATGGAATTTATAATGAGCTTTCGAGTCGAGAGAACATGATTAGGCTATTTCACATTAGCGACAAACGCGAGACAGTCTTTTTTATGGTATAGGGTGGTGGAGCATATGGGCCACCTGATGGTAGCTGGTCACCATCACCCATAGACAATGACGCTGTAAGTAATATTAACTATTCCTTACATCGTCAATGCGCCACTAACCTTGGGAACTAATGCATCTTAACCGATGATTTCGGGTTCAAACCCAGGCAAACTAAAGGCCACTATATATATATATATATATATATATGTATGTGCTTAATTTGTGTTTATAATGCATCTCGTGCTCGGCGGTGAAGGAAAACGTCATGAGGAAACCTGCATGTGTCTAATTTCATCGAAATTCTGCCACATGTGCATTCCACCAACCCGCATTGGAACAGACTGGATGAATATGTTTCAAACCCTCTCCTCAATGGAAGAGGAGGCCTTATCTCAGCAGTGGGAAATTTACAGGCTGTTACTTTACTTTACTTTTATCAAGAACTATTGTGCACAATACAGCAGATCTATCTAGTATATACATGTATATAGTAAAACGCATAATATTTATCTTCATCCTTACTTATAGAATGGACAATACATCAACGTACTGAGATTACGTTTTTATTCCAATGGCTGAGTCCATGTTATTTATAGACTTTACGATTAATCCAGTTGAACAGACAATATTTGTTATCAAATCAATTTATTAATCTATCTATCTATTGCAATTTCATATTTAATTGTACTTCTTAAACCACGTTACAAATTCTTCTTAAGCCATTCATAAGCCAATTAGACTAATGGTCTAATTATTGACGAGGCCCCCAGCGATAAGGTGCCCCATACAGATTTAAACTATACTTTTACATTTATACATAATACTATAAATGTAAAAGTAACTTTCTGTCTATCTGTCGCTCTTTCACGACCAAACCGCTGTACCGAATTTGATGAAATTAGATATGAAGCAAAAACTCCAAGAAAGGACGTATGCTACTTTTTAGCCTGACACATGACAACCAACACCCTGAAACGCAAACGAATCCGCGGGCGGCTACTACTGTTTAATATTTCTTTCACAACCAATAGGTTACCGATTATTGATCAACACTTACCATTATTAAACCATTTGTCAGTACACCTACCTATATCATAAGAAAGGGTGTATGATGTCTTAGATTTTCCCGATTATTACACATTGAAATAAAACTAGTTTTAATGGATTTAAATCGCGTATATTAATTATTTTTATCATCCCGACGTTTCGAGCACTTTACAGCGTTCGTGGTCACGGGTAGACTGTACCACCAATGTTCGCGATTTAAATCCGTTAAAACTAGTTTTATATCAAGGGTGTATGACCTTATAATCGCTAAAAATTTCAGCGTAAGTTAACTAATAATAATAACGAACGCGGAAGATAAACACGAGCTAATGACGTCATACAATTATATCCTTCATTGGGATGCGCCGAGTTTAATAGATTACGTAAGCACAAGATAAACATACACAACGATCGCAATTATTTCTTGTATATTTATGGAGTAATCCTTCCAACATATAAGTATTCATTGACAAGTATAGTACGACACAAATTAGATGTCGCATCAGAAAATTCAATGGAATGAAAATAAAACCGGTTACTGCCGATTTATAGAGCCAATAGAAATAGCTCCCTACCGCGCCATTCGACGCTATTCGTCGCTATAGATTGACGCGTCAAAGAAAGCAAGTGCATGTAAATCGACGCGTCAAATTGACGAATATATTAGGTCATGTGATATTAAAAGTTATTACGCTTTTGCAAAGATCATATTCGCATGAGAAATAAATATTGATAATTTGGGATAGCGTACTCAAATCGGATGTGATCGGTTTTACGAATTTTGCCGATGGTACATCTAAGTTGTGTCGTACTATACGTCGTTTCACGATAAAACGGCGACAGTTTTCATATAATACAAGCTATTGCCCTTGGCTTCAAATATATACAATTGAATTGATATATGTTTTTACATAATAAAAATGGTGGAAAAGAGTAACAAATTTATTTTCGGTTCTGCTCCTTTTCCAAAAGTAGAATCTGACCAGTCTGATTTCGACGTTTACACCGGCTTTCATGGTTATGCCACACCGAGGTCCCGGGTTCGATTCCCGGCTGAGTCGATGTAGAAAAAATTCATTAGTTTTCTATGTTATCTCGGGTCTGGACGTTTGTACCGTCGTTACTTCTGGTTTTCCATAAAACAAGTGCTTCAGCTACTTACACTGGGATCAGAGTAATGTATGTGATGTTGTCCAATGTTAGTTTATTTAATCTACTTTCAAAAACGGTCAATTCTGAATATAACAGGTCATAGCTTTAGACTTAATTCAATATCGTAACACGACTTAAATAATGAGCTTATTTATTAATAATTTCATCAGTTTCTTATCCAGGTGTCTGATAGGGTGTAAGGTACCCTTTATCCCTGACAAATATAAAAAAAAAACTTACTTATTAATTTACAAGAATAATTCGATCGGTCGATTGTTGACAGTGTGAAATCCGCCTTAATAATTATTAATCACTCATCGCTGTTAATTCAATCGATAAACTGAACTAATTAACACTCGATTCGGTTAATTAGCTGTTATTGAATGAACCACTTCAAACATTAATAACGATATACATTTTGAATTTTTTTTCGTTCTACTAGGAATTAAACTAGGATGAATTAACTATGTCACGGTAGCATGCGTAAGCGATCCCGTGGCGCCCGCCGAAAGATAGAGGGTACCGCTGGTTTTTTAGTGGGTAAACCCGGTGGACCTGGGCGCACTCGGCGCACTTCAGGAAACCGGGGAGTCACCCCCCCCCCACTCTCCATCACTTGGGGGAAGCGCGTAAAGCCTTTTTTTTTCCAGCGAAAAAAAAAGGATCAATTAACTATAAATCTATATATGAATATAAATGCGAAATACCACTCAATGATTAATAACGAAATCGCAGAATCTATAACATCTACATACATACTTAAAATTTGGCAGATGGGTTCCTTATAGGGCGTAGACATCCTTTAAGAAAGGATTTCACGAAACTCACGGGTTGATAAGGAGATAATTTTGTTTTATAAGTCTTGTTTTCAAATTGAAAAAAATGGTTAAAAAAATTACAGCATCGATGTCTATGGGAATCTTTGTAAAATGACGTATATATTATTTATAAATTAATTATATCACACACATGAGACAATTTTAACAATAATCCTAATAAAAAAAAAATATATAAGATTTTAAATTTTTAATATCAACACGAGACTCGTGAACAAGACATTCGTAGACAATGTCGAAATATTGAGCTCCACCGAAAAAAAATAAAAAACATGGTAAATATCCCGAAATTAATAACTTTAATTAATATTTTTCTTCATCGGTCCAACCCTAGCGCGCAAAGCTCGCGGTCGTCGACCGACGTCCTGACATTTTGACACAGAGCCATTGAAACGCCATAGACGAGATGTCGGTATGAATTATAGATTACATTCGAATCGAGGCGTTCTCGTAACATACTACTACAAAGATACCGTGAACTTTCAACTAGAAACAATATTTTTGGTACTCTTAAACCGTAATCAACTATTTTAGCTCTTGTTGTTGCTTCTATCATGGCTAAAATACTGATTCGAATTTGATGAAACTTTTCCATACCTAATGTTAAATATAAATAAAATTAAAATCCTATTATTTCTTGTTACAAATACAGATCTAGATTAAATATAGGTTTACAATTTAAAAGAAAAAGAAAATAATAGAAAAGACAATATATATATATATATATATATATATATATACATCGTTAATACATACAATATTAAACATAATGAATGAAAAATACAGTCTCTGTAAATTACCTTAATTAATTCGACTTAAAGTCTTATAATCACTATTAACATGGAGACTGGAGAGAACAAAAAAAACAAACAATTATACCAACTTAATAATTTGTGTTGCCATATTGATCTAACACCTTAAAAATATTTTATAAAATATGTGTATTGTAATGTTATAAGTGCATGCCGAGACTAACTGGAATTAGTAGAACATTTTCCTTGATTCAAGTTGTTATATTGTACGTATTCAATGTGTTATTGTATCTACTGTTGGTTGTCCTAAGTAAATAAATAAACAAATAAACACCTAACTAACGACCCATCTTCGCTCTACTACGATACTGCATATACTACAGAATGTCTTACAACGTTCACAGTTTTTAAATCATTAGACAATACAAACCTATCTCTGCGTTTTAGATCTGTAATATCTTCGAAAATAGTCATTTAAATTAGATATTGCAAATTACCATATCGATTGGAAGATACTCAAAATCAAAATTAAAGTAAACTGTATTCAAGTAGGCTTTTACAAGCACTTTTAAATCGTCATTTTACAATTAAGTGAAGCTACCACCGGTCCGGGAAGTAGATTCTATCGAGAAGAACCGGCAAGGAGCTCAATAAATAGTAACCCCCAGTGTTATCCCTAAGAGAGATACCATCACGGACTGTTTTTAGACCTTTTTAAATAGTAAATAGTGTTAAATAATGTAGATTTTCTACCTCGTTGGGTTCAGACAGCTTTTGAATGTAAGCGCAATTAAATGTGTTTATTTACGACATAAGATGCATGCATAAACCTTCCTTTTGAATAAACCTATCTATTAAAAAAAACCGCATCAAAATCCGTTACGTAAATTTACGTAAGCATACGTAGAGACAGACAGCGGTAAGCGACTTTGTTTTAAACTATGTCGCGCTACAAATTATTCTAAGAGTTTTATTGATATTGGATTAGTAGTTTTTGTGACTTACATCGTTCTAATTTCGAGGATTAAGCACGACTTCGACCACTATCGCTCCACCCCGGCCCCCTTTGCCGCGGTGTACCGCACGCGGTCAAGTTATATCGGTCAGAGGGAAACCACTTGAAACATGTGACTCGCCAGCTAGGGTTCAACGAACCCGACATTGATATGGGCTAAGTACACGCCCTCGGTTTAACTTAGAACGAAACTAGGGTATGCCGAAGTCCTAATTACTTATTTTGTACTTACATATCTAATTAAAACTATAATATATATGTACATTTAATGAAAACTAGAATTAACAAAAGAATTTTTTAATCAACGTAATATATGTAGGAGCATGAGATAATTACAGTCGAGATGGCCCACTGGTTAGAACGCGTGCATCTTAACCGATGATTTCGGGTTCAAACCCAGGCAAGCATCGCTGATTCGTGTGCTTAATTTGTCTTTATAATTCATCTTGTGCTCAGCGAAAGAAAACATCGTGAGGAAACCTGCATGTGACAAATTTCATAGAAATTCTATCACATGTGAATCCACTGATTCGCATTGGTAACAGCGTGGTGGAATATGTTCCAAACCTTCTCCTCAAAGGGAGAGGAGGCATTAGCCCAGCAGTGGGAAATTTACAGGCTGTTCTTGCAGAACAAACATCTTTTTTTCCATAGTTATACAACTATCAATATTAATCGCGTAAGCAGATTTTGATCGAGTCATTACGAGACGATAGCTGCACGTAATGAAATCGTTCACAGTCTCATTTGAAGAAATTAAGCATACGTGCGGAAAACTAAAGAGAATTCTTAATTACAATTTACTAAATTTTAACGATTTAACAAGGAATTAATTTTAGAGAGCGGAAAGAAGTTAAGTTAGATTTTGGTACGGTCGATGTAGAAAAAGTTCATTAGTTTTCTATGGCGTCTCGGGTCTGGGTGTTTGTGACGTCGTTACTTCTGACTTTCCACAACACTAGTGCATTAGTTACTTACATTGATATTTATATAAAACCATATATAAATACCCAAATTCATATCGTCTTGGTAGGTGCCACCCACTCATCTCTATCTATCTATACTACCACCAAATAACAGTACTCAGTGTTGTTGTGCTCCGGTTTGAAGGGTGAGTGAGCCAGTTTAACTACAGGCACAAGTCCATACAGAAACATCTTAGTTCCCAAAGCCGGTGACACATTGACGTAAGGAATAGTTAATAGTTTACAGCTTCATTGTCTATAGCTGATCACTTACTATCCATGGCCCATATACTCGTCCGCCAACCTATACCATACACAATAAAAAAAAAATGTTTGTAGTTGTAGCAGAACTGCACGCAAAGCCGGATCGGGTCGCTAGTTATTTATCTCCAGCCGACCGCAGATGAATATTTCTCGGTCAAGTTCCATTATCAGAGACGTATCGTTTGTCGAGAACCGTGACGCCACTCCGATCGGCGAACGGACGGACATTTACATAATCGGCGAGACGATAAATATTTAATAGTCACGTTAATTACTCCATTTATTATTCTATTGTGTAAAACGAGTGTAAATTAGTTAGTATATTTACTAGTTTGTTACAATAAAGAGTAGTAAAGTAACAGCCTGTAAATTTCCCACATCTGAGATAAGGCCTCCTCTTCCATTAAGGAGAGGATTTGGAGTTTTGAGTTTGGTTTGGTTTGCTTGTTGGTGGAATGAACATGTGGCAGAATTTCGATGAAATTAGAAACATGCAGGTTTCATCACGATGTTTTCCTTCACCGCTGACCACGAGATGAATTATAAATACAAATTAAGCACATATATTATAGTAGTGCTTAGCTGGGTTTGAACCCGAAATCATCGGTTAAGATGCACACGTTCTAACCACTGGGCCATCTCAGCTCTTTTGTTAGTATTTACTTATACTCTTTTCCAACCATAAAAGGAGATCAGCCAAATAAACAACATTTGACAGTAAATTGACGCGATCTCCTTGGTCGATTCGGAATTACGAAAAAAATGGCGTTTTGAACGTCAACGAGTTAATTTCAATTAAAGGCGTAATTTAAAAATACGATACTGATTATTATTATTAAAGACTAGTTATCGCGCGCGGCTCCATTCGCGTTTTTAGGTGGATCTGTTGTCATGTATTAGGCAAAAAATTCGTGCTAATATCCTTCATTGGAGTTCAAGTTTGCTTTACACAAAAAATCATCAAATTCGATTCATTGATTAGGCAGTTAAAAAGCGTCAGACAGACAAGAGTTACTTTCACATTTATAACATTAATATAGATGGCAACCATAAGAAAAAAAGCTAAAAAAAACAACATTTGACAGCAAATTGACCAATTTTTGATACCAATCAAAAATACTCACTAAGAATTTGCGATGAATTTTTTTCACTTAACGACAAAAACAACTAAAAGTTGATTATTTCTAATCAAATGAAATTAAACTTTATTCAAGTAGGCTTTTACAAGCACTTTCGAATCGTCGTTTTACAACCAAGTGAAGCTACCACCGGTTCGGAAAGTAGTCTCTACCGAGAAGAATCATCAAGGAACTCAGTAGTCATTTAAAAATACAAAGTCATGTTAGTAAAATACAATTATTTAAATTAATATATCCCATAACGAATACTATACAAAAAATACCATATTGTATACAAGTGAAGCCTTGTACATGTACAACCTACACAGCAGTCGAAATGAAACGCTAAATTTCAGCAAGAGCGTGCCGCGTCATCGTCACACCGCCCAAGGATTCGATGACAGCGCGCTGACACACTACACCGATTCGTATAGAAGCCCCACGCGGCCCACTTCCTCGTAATCCGATTAACGACCACAGCGGCTACACTGAACAGCCAACTCATAATAGGGACGATTTGGTATAAACAAAATCTTTGATTAAAACATACCACGTTTAAGACCAAAGTTTTCGAGCATTGCGTCCTACCCGTGATGACGTAAGGTGCCGAGAAGTGACACTTCAGTCACACTGACGGTGAGGATAGTCCACAAATTAAAGGTCGCGCAGAGGGAGATGGAGCGAGTTATATGTTATGTCTCTCTAACAGATATAGCTTGGAGGATCAGCAAGCTGAAGTGGCAGTGGGCTGGCCATATCTGTCGCAGGACCGATGGCCGCTGGAGGAGACGAGTCCTAGAGTGGAGACCGCGTCTGACCGAGGCTGGATGTAGGGGGCAGAGGACCGAGCAGCGTGGCGCGCTCTGGGGGAGGGTCTATGTTCAACAGTGGACAGCAAAAGGTTGATGATAAGACATACCACGCGATATGAACAAACAGATCTTGATTAATATATGATTAACGATCTACTCATTCATTTTGGACGACCTCCTTGGTCGAGTGGTGTTTACACACCGGTTTTCACGGGTACGCCTCTCCGAGGTTCCCGGTTCGATTCCGACGATTGATATATTTTCGTTAGTTTTATATGTTGCCTCGGGTCTGGGTGTTTGTGGTGCCGTCGTAACTTCTATTTACTGTTGTCTATTTTTCATAACACAAGTGCTTTAGCTACTTCAATTGGGATCAGCAAAATCTATGTCATATTGTCGAATATTTATTTATATAAGAAAGCGTGACCTTTCACGCTAAATTAATTAGGAATTAATAAAATAAACTCAACAAATATCACCTATATTTCTTTTGCTGTCTGTACTATTCACCGTCTCACGCACACTAATACATTGTAAGTATCATCACTCACACATACAAATGCAAACCGATAATGATTAAACGTGATAGGACGCGACTTTATAAATAAAGAGATCTATATTTATAAAATAAATTCATGATATATCATATCAATGATACTTTACCAAGGCAGTTAAAATATATATGTGTAGGTACCAAGTATTAATCGTATATTATTAGCGAGTTCATGTTTGATAGCACACCTTGGGAATGAAACGATCGCCTCCTGGCTATTTCTAATCATACAATACTATGTATCTTATTAATTTGACAAAAAAAAATAACAAAAAAAAAACCCGCTGAGTTTCTTTCGCCGGTTCTTCTCAGGTCAGGGTGTTCCTTTTTCCGAACCGGTGGTAGTGTTTATTTGACAATCAATAAGTAAATGTAATGCTTCTATATTGAATAAAGGAATTTGAGTTTGAGTTTAGTATTCGTAATGAGTCATTACAAAATTAAATTAGATATGATATATACATTTTTATTATTATTCAATTGCATTCACATCTCTTGTTTATGAGACGTATATAATCTAGCTGAATGCGTAAAGGGGAAAAAAAGGTTTAAAATTTTAAGTCATGAAATGAATTATATTTCAATAAATGGATTACAAAAGAAGAATGCGAATAAGTGAGAAGAGACTGAAAATTGCTAGGTAGAAAGTCGTATAAAGAAAATAACAGTTTTGGACATTTAAAAATAATATGACCTACCGTCCCCTCGTCAAACCATATGATATTTTCTACTGAATTGACAAAATGTGTCTGTCAGTGCAACTACAAAACTAAAGCACTAAACTGACAGCTGCATATAAAATTAAACTTACATAGTATTATAACTTGGTTCAAAGTCTTTGGACTACTTCTAGTTTTATAGCAACATGAAACGTTTTTAATGGCGTAATTAGTCATTACAAATTTAAATTAGACATAATATCTACTGCTGAACTGTCAAAATATGTCTGTCAGTGTCACATATTCTCGATCGGTAAAGCAGATTATCGCTCATACTGAGCACGCGAAAATAGATCTTAAGGTGACGAACATTTTCTTAAACCGACTGTTCGATTAAAAAATAAATAAATCCTAATTAATAATATATGAGTCAACATCACATACATTACTCTGATCCCAATGTAAGTAGCTAACGCACTTGTGTTAGGGAAAATCAAAAGTAACGACGGTACCACAAACACCCAGACCAAAGACAACATAGAAAACTAATGATAATCTACATCGACTCAGCCGGGAATCGAAACTCGGAGTGGAGTACCCATGAAAACCGGTGTACACACCACTCGACCACGGAGGTCGTCAGAATATAAACTATATGATACTTAAACTTATTACTTGGAGGTAGGGCTTTGTCCAAGCCCGTCTGGGTAGGTACCACCCACTCATCAGTTATTCTACCGCCAAATAACAGTACTCAGTATTGTTGTGTTCCGGTTTGAAGGGTGAGTCAGTGTAACTACAGGCACAAGGGACGTAACATCTTAGTTCCCAAGGTTGGTGGCACATTGACGATGTAAGGAATAGTTAATATTTCTTACAGCGTCATTGTCTATGGGTGATGATGACCACTTACCATCAGGTGGCCCATATACTCGTCCGCCAATCTATACCATAAAAAAATGATGCTTCCACATATATAATAGAAATCTTGAAATCGTATAATTTCGCTAGACAAATAGCGACAAACGCCGTAAACGGCAGTCGTTTTCTGGGTCATGCGCAAATGGGGCGTGAGGTCAGATGCTGCGCTGGTGACGCGACAATTGGGTCACGTTGAGATCACCAGCCGACGATACGTGACGAGATAGAGAGGAAACGGGGCAATTGCTGGAATTTAAGAAGAACAATTCACTGATCTATATAGCGATAGCGAGGTAGCCCAGTGGTTAGAACGCGGGTTCAATCCCAGAATATTCATTTCCAAAATTCCTACACCGGTTTTCATGGGTACTCCACTCTGAGGTCCTGGGTTCGATTCCCAGCCGAGTCGATGTAGAAAATTCATTAGTTTTCTATGTCGTCTTGAATCTGGGTGTTTGTGGTACCGTCGTTACTTCTGATTTTCCACAACACGAGTGCTTTAGCTACTTACATTGGGATCAGAGTAATGTATGTGATGTTGTCCAGTATTAAAAAAAAAAAAATTCTAGTCCCGAAAAAGTAAGGCTGCAATCAATTACCGAAAATACAAGAAGAAAAAATATGTCATCTCGCCGTTTGAATTACACAAAACAATATCATACATACATACATACATACATATACTATCTCCACGATAACACGCTACTGTTACTTCTAAACAGATTAACTTTGATTTAATTAGTCACACCTTAGACATCTACATGCGAGCGTCATAATATTAATTAGGTTAATTAATTATTAATAAAACTTAACTATATCGCTATATATATGTAATACACATCTGTCTGTCGGTAATAGTACGATAGGGAATCATTTGAGGAGGGAGGAAGACATTTTTAACTTTGCCGTTTCGTAAATTCAAATCGTTTATAAAAAATACATTTAAAAAAAGGCATATTATTCGATACAAGATTTTGTAGATGTAGATCAAAAAGCTTAGAATTAATACAATACATTATTATAATAATAGCAAGATACATTACATACATATATAATTGTACTTAAATAATATGATTGTATTTTTTAAATGTTGAATAAGAGTAACTACTGAGTGTCTTGCCGGTACTTCTCGGTAGAATCTACTTTCGGAACCGGTGGTAGCTTCACTTAATTGTAAAATGACGATTCAAAAGTGCTTGTAAAAACCGACTTGAATAATGTTTATTTTGATTTTGGAAGATTGACTTTCAAACAAAATTTCTAACCCATTATGTTAATATTTCAAAAACCCATTAATATATCACACGTTTCTTTTCATTATACAGTATAAAACAAAGTCCCTAGACACTATCTGACCCTATGTATGCTTACATCTTTAGAATTACACGACGGATTTTGATGCGGTTTTTATTTAATAGATAGAGTGATTCGAGAGGAAAGTTTTCGTATATAATACATAGACAATATAAGTAAAGAAACGCTGATAATTCTAAAAGTTTATAATATTACAAAATAAACAAATAGGTAGGTACCGTAGTAGGTATATTTAGTATCAATATTGCATTCGTGCAAAGCCGGGGTGTTTTGCTAGTTTGACATAAATTAAAACAAATGCATAATGTCTTACGATACGTCTGTAAGTTATAACAAAAAAAAAAACAATTCAAAAATAGAACGCATCTCGAAGAATCTCCAAAAAAAAAATTCAAACAGTTTCATCATTCCCAAAGACCAAACGGAATATCCCGAGAGAGAGATCGTTAATTCTAAACTTAACCAAAACTAAACAATAAACCCAGAAAGGCGTCTAGTGAGTCACGACAGAGCCGAGATGGCCCAGTGGTTAGAACGCGTGCAACTCATCCAATGATCGCGGGTTCAAACCCAGGCAAGCACCGAAGAATATTCATGTGCTTTATTAGTGTTTATAAATCATTTCATGCTCGGCGGTGAAGAAAAACGTCATGAGGAATAGCGTGGTGGAATATTTTCAAAACCTTCTCCTCAAAGGAAGAGCAGTCCAGCAGTGGGAAATTTACAGGCTGTTTTTGTTGTTGCTGAGTCACAACATACATATATATATATATATATAGCCACGTGGCAGATGAATAAATAGACGAAAAAAATAAATCATCAGACCATCTCATAGATAACACCAACCCGGCACCTGTCTCAACGGGCTAATCACAACGCGACGGTATTTAACCAAAAAAAGAATTAAATGGAGCGCGTGTAGACACGTCCGAAATAGACGGCGTGCGATCGAGGAATGCGCTTCCGCCGTTCCAAATTTAAAATTTCCACAACTTTTTCGTCTTATTTGTAAAAGCGACTTAAAGCCGACACAACTTAGATGTAGCATCGGCAAAATTCGTAAAACCGATCACACCCGAGAGTCGAGATGGCCCAGTGGTTAGAATGCGTGCATCTTAACCGATGATTGCGGGTTCAAACCCAGGCAAGCACCGCTGATTCATGTGCTTAATTTGTCTTTATAATTCATCTCGTGCTCAGCGGTGAAGGAAAACATCGTGAGGAAACCTGCATGTGACAAATTTCATAGAAATTCTGCCACATGTGTATTCCACCAACCCGTATTGGAACAGCGTGGTGGAATATGTTCCAAACCTTATCCTCAAAAGGGAGAGGAGGCCTTTAGCCCAGCAGTGGGAATTTACAGGCTGTTGTTGTTTTTGTGTTGTTGTTTGTTGTTTACTCGCACTCGAATTAAGTACGCTATACCAAATTATCAATTTTAGTTCTTATGTGAACATAATTTTTACACAAACGTAATAACTTGTAAAAACAAACAATGTTAAATACGCATTTATTTAATGTCCAATACTACTTAATACGCTTCACTTTAATTTACGATATACAAATTTGTCTCATAACACATTACATATTCTATCATACATTACATTTAAACTTAGTACATTACATATTTGTTACTGCGAACCAATATACGAAACACTTGAATTAATATACGTTTGATTTATTTATTATACTTTAACCGCAATTTCACAAATTATCAACACAATCACAATCATTATAAATATTCGACCTATTTTATAAAAAAATAAACGATACCCAACACTAGTTTTACTTATATCCAAAATTCCGCTCCTGCGATGTTCTCTTCACTAGAGCGCCGAAGTAAAAGTGCGCTTCCCATTCGTCAATCACTTGAAGTAAGATTGCTGCAGGTGTCGCCACTTGTCGAAACAGGCTAGCCAACTTTGCACCGAATATATTTTTATTAAGTATTATTTTAAATGGCGACAACATCCGGCCGTCCTGCATACGGATTCGTCCTCGAATACGTCGTGGTTTGATGCAGGAGCTGAGAACATACAACATTATACGGTCAATAAATTTATTACGCACAGTATGTAGTTGCTTTACCAGTGTATACGCTACTGGTATTATAATATGTATTCTACCAGAACTACCGAATGCCTCGTGAAATGTCTTAACGTGTCTGGCTTTATCAATGGTTTGAACTGTATGATGTACCTTATCATCAGTTGTGTATCACCATTAACCCCGAGCCATTCCTTACCAGGGAATTTACACGTTATCCTTGATTTCACGCTACATTTTCGTATGTTCGAAGCGAATACATTAAACCATAACAACAAGAGGAAAAAGAAAATAAAATAATAAATCAGTTATGACATAAATATTACAATCATTAAATCACCTGCAAACAGTAAAACTATTAACTATAGTTTTATTATAAAAGATTACCTCACTTAATTTGACTCGACAACATCCGGTTTATCTTCATTATTTATTTGGATCCATGCTTTCATATTTTCGGCGCACGTTATTCCCGTGTACGGTTTGGTGCTCCTTTCGGATCCTCTCATATCAGCAACTTTATAGCGGTCATGTCCGAGTATTTCTGTTACTTGAAATGGACCTTTATATATAGGCATTAGTTTCGTGCTGCTACCATCATTAGACTGGCTAGGGATTTTAATAACAACTAAGTCGTTAAGTTGATATTTTGTGGCTTCTTTTCGCTTTATATCAAAATATGCTTTTTGTTTTTCTGCTTCTTTCTTTATGTTCTCGTCTACCATTTTTCGTAAGGAAGTTACGTCAACTGAACATTCCACATTTTCGTCGCAATCAATTTTATCATTATCCATTTGAATTCTATATCCAAAGAAAACCTCGCTAGGTACAGCTGCGGTTGTTCTATTTACGGTACTATTTATACCTTGTTGAATTTTCGTAATATGTTCGTCCCACTTACTATTATCAGTATTAGCTCCTAAAGCCCGTAAAGCTTCTAAAATTGTCTGGTTATACCGTTCTACTTGTCCGTTAGAACGAGGCATAGCAGTGGCAATAATATGACGTCTTATATTTTTATCATTACAATATTTTGTAAATAATTTAGATGTAAAAGCACTACCTGCGTCACATATAAGGCGTTTTGGATTACCGAATACTTTGAAAATTTTGTCTAGCTCATTAACTACAATTTTACTCTTTGTATTTTTCACCGGTACAATAAAAACAAACTTTGTGAAAGAATCAACTATTACTAAAAGGTATAAGTTTTGTTTTGTAGATTTTACAAAAGGACCCAAATGATCCAAATGAAGAGTGTGGAATGGCCTAGCATATTTCGGAATTGGATACAATTTTCCAGGTTTTTTACCGTGTACATTTTTATAGTAAATACAATTTAAACAATTTTTAATATATTTTTGCACAGTTCTTTTTAGCTTAGGAAACCAATATTTCGAACGAATTCGTTCTACCGTCTTGTCAACTGCAAAATGACCTATATCATCATGGTTTATACGAATTATTTGCCAGATGCACAACTTTGGTACGACCCATCGCCTACCATATTCTGTTCTACGAAACACTTTATTACCTAATAATTCATATTCTTGAAAAATACGCTTATTAGTTTCGGCCTCACCTGACATTAAAATATCCCTAATACTACATATATTGGGATCTTGTAATTGAACCGCTAAAAGCCAATCACTTTCAGTTATAGTCATAACCTTATCTATGGATTCTAAGTTATCTTTCCCGATCGGGTTTCGGCTTAATGCATCGACATGCTGCATTTGAGAACCTGCTTTATGAACAATATCGAAAGTAAATTCTTGAGTTTGTAAAACCCATCTACTAATACGTGGTATAATATTTTGTTTCGTTAAGGCATAGCGAACGGCATTGCAATCCGTAACAATTTTAAATGGATAACCCAATAAATAATGACGAAATTTTTGCAAAGCAACTACGATTGCTAAAAGTTCCAATTCAAAGGAATGATATTTCTTTTCTTCTTCAGAGGTTTGGCGACTGTAAAAATATATGGGTTTTTCACCATGTTCTGTACTTTGCACTAATATACAACCTAACCCATCGCGACTTGCGTCCGTGTATAAAATTGTAGGCAATTTGGGATTAAATATATTCAGAGAAACATTATTAACTAATGCATTTTTCAAATTCGTTATAGCTTGTTCTTGTAACGCACCCCACTGCCAAGTTATATTTTTTTTTAATAAACTCGTTAATGGTTTGCATAGTACGGCACAATTTTTTATAAATTTTCTAAAATAATTTATAAGACCTAAAAATTGACGTAATTGATGTATTGTCTTTGGGATAGGAAAATTTTGAATCGCCTTTAGTTTCTTTGAATTAGGTTGTAACCCCGTTTCTGATATTTCATATCCTAAAAAGGTTATATTCTTTCGGAAAAAAGTGCATTTATTTAAATTTATAGTTAAATTATTTTTTTGAAATAAATCTAATACAGTTTCTAACGTAATTATATTTTCTTCAAGTGTTTCTGAAGTTACTAAAATGTCATCCATATAACAAACAACCCTACCAAATCGAAGATTACCTAATACCGTATCCATTAATTTTTGAAAGACCGAAGGTCCGTTACATAGCCCAAATGGCATTCTTATAAACTCATAATGTCCGTCTGGCGTTACAAACGCAGTCTTATGTATAGAATCTGCTTCAATGCCAATTTGATAATAGCCACTTTTTAAATCCAGTGAACTAAAATATTTACACCCTCGTAATCTATCAATAAGGTCTTCAATTATTGGCATTGGGTATTTGTCCTTAACTGTAATTTTATTTAATTGCCTATAATCTATACACAAACGCTTTTCTCCATTAGCTTTATCTACTAGTAACGCGGGGCTCGCATAAGGAGAGTTACTGTTACGTATTATATTATTTTTCAACAATTCATCAATTATTTCACGAGTAATCTTTTTTTCTGATTCGGACATTCTATATGGTCTTTGACAGATAGGTTTATTCGAAGTTAACTCAATACTTAATTTAACAATCGAAGTTTTTCCTAGGGATGACAAATCTTTCGATATACTGCGTGGATACTTATCAAAAATATTCTTTAAAATATCTTTATATTCTTGGCAATTTAAACCAACATTATTAATATCAATATTTGAGACGACAAATGACTGGGCCGGTTGAAATGTTAAAACATTACCTATTCGTGTATACATAATACGTGTATCTTCCGTAAAGTTTCTACCGATTAAAATATCACAACCCGACAATGAATCAATAGCATACAATGTTAGAGGAAGTTCAACTTGATCTACATTAAGAATGGCATTTATAGCATTAGTGACTCTGCTAGTAGTATCGTTTGTAAAACCTTGTAAATTAATTGGGAAATTTAACTGATAAAAGTTTAATTTATTCTTTTTAATCCAATAATAAGTTACTAATGAACAGTCACTGCCCATGTCAAAGAAGGCTTCAGTTTTTACCCCATTTAATATTATTTTTTTGTAAAACTTTTGTTTTACTTCATTACGGACTACCATCTTAACTTCTGCGTCTTTTTCAGGCTTGGGTTTTTGTTTTAATCTACAAGCTAATTCAGTATGACCTAACCGATTACAATAGGAACATTTAACTTTATCGTTGATTGTACATTCGTACCGTTTATGACCGGCTATGCCACAACGATAACAAAAAATATTTTTATTACTACCCTCTCTTTGAGTATTAACATCCGCTTTATTACTACTATCGTCTTGTAATTTTGATAATTGTTGTGTGTGTCGTAAATTTTGCGGTTTAGAAATAGAATAATTTTTATGCGATAGTTTCTCTGAACTAATATAAATTTTGCCGTGTAAAAATGAAGCTAGATCATCACAATATTTGAAATTACCCGCTTCAGCAGCTGTGCTAATATTCGTGTCCCCGATGGAACCTACTACTATTGAAATAATATCTTGTTCCCTAAATCCTAATTGTAATCGATCAATTTTACCCTTCTGCTCAAAATAGAATTCATACAAGGATTGATTAGGTACCGGCTTTGTATTTATTAATTGATTCAGTAAGACGAACATATTACGTTTGATTTGAAATGTATCTGATAAAGTATTTCGCCACTGTTTCCACCGCCACGTGGTCCAATTAACTTCGTTCTTTTGAAACGAGTCTAACCAAGTTTTGGCAGTGTTTCTCAATTTTTGCAAGGCCTGATATTTCGTCATATTATCTGACCAACCAAATGCCCGAGCATTTGCTTCTACTACGTTAATCCACATGTCTACATTATCTATTAACGGATCAAATTCAGGAACCACTGATGATAAAACAACATTTTGACTCACAGTTTGAGACCTTTTCCGTCGTTTTGCATCCCCTCTGCGACTATCCAGCTCACTACTGTCGCTGGAACACGAAGAACTAGTAGAACTTGAACTTGGCGTTGCCGCTCTTCGTGATCTCTTATTATATCTCTGCTTCCGGTTACGAGGCATGTTGAAGGCGTAAGCACAGGAACCACTTCTGATAAAAACAAACAATGTTAAATACGCATTTATTTAATGTCCAATACTACTTAATACGCTTCACTTTAATTTACGATATACAAATTTGTCTCATAACACATTACATATTCTATCATACATTACATTTAAACTTAGTACATTACATATTTGTTACTGCGAACCAATATACGAAACACTTGAATTAATATACGTTTGATTTATTTATTATACTTTAACCGCAATTTCACAAATTATCAACACAATCACAATCATTATAAATATTCGACCTATTTTATAAAAAAATAAACGATACCCAACACTAGTTTTACTTATATCCAAAATTCCGCTCCTGCGATGTTCTCTTCACTAGAGCGCCGAAGTAAAAGTGCGCTTCCCATTCGTCAATCACTTGAAGTAAGATTGCTGCAGGTGTCGCCACTTGTCGAAACAGGCTAGCCAACTTTGCACCGAATATATTTTTATTAAGTATTATTTTAAATGGCGACAACACTTGCAATATCATATGACCTGATATATTCGTCAATTTGACGCGTCGATTTACACGCACTCGCTGTCTCGGGTCGAACTGACGCGGGAATCTATAGCGACGAATAGCGTCGAGTGGCGCGATAGGGAGCTGTTTATATTGGTTGTGTGAATCGGCAGCAATCGATGTTTATTGAATTTGCCGATGCTACATCTAAGTTGTGTCGTACTATACGAATGGTGTCGTTTCGCTTTGATGGCAGTCAATTCGATTATTTTTTTCTCTTATCGGGCAACGCCTTTACTTTCGATTTGTGCAAAAATAACAACTTATCAAAATGACGATACGATAGCTCAAAATGCAATCAAAAAATCAAAATCAAAATTAAAATATACTTTATTTAAGTGGGCTTTTACAAGCACTTTTGAATCGTCATTTAACAATTAAGTGAAGTTACCTATTATGTCTATAATCAAAAATATGAACATTGTAGACTTGGAATGTTTGTTCGCGTATAGCTGCGTAATTATTTCGCATTGTATATACAGATTGTCAGTGATCGTTTTGATAAAATATTTAGAAATTGTTTGAGAAAATTACGTAACAGTTTGATTTTAATTGTAAGTAATAAGTAAAGTAAATAAGTAAATAAATATTGGACAACATCACATACACTACTCTGATCCCAATGTAAGTAGCTTAAGCACTTATGTTATGGAAAGTAGATGATTATATACTATATGTAATAACATAACTATAGTATAAAATTCTACAAAAATAATCAATCTGGACATCGGCCTCTCCAATTGCACCCCACTGTGATCGTTCTTGGGCTACTCGCATCCAGCTCCTGCCACTGGCTGGCACTCCTGCCACTGGCTGGCAGGAGCTGGATGCAAAAATAATTTTAAGCTAACCGATACGTCACTCTTTATGAATAAGCTATAAATATTAAAATCATAATATATAATATTTCTATAACAACAAATTACTGTCAAACACGCACACATACATACATAAACATACACACGCACACAAGCCTCACTCCTTACACAGTAAGACGTAGCCATTTATTCAAATTATACGAATAGACGCTCATAACAATCTTATTATACGTAATCACATCCTCAATAAAACATCGACAAGGAAATACAGCCCACATCGTATTTGTCTATGGTGTCATGGGATCCGAACTAATACCATAGAGGATACATAATACATATGCGACGGGTTGCCCAACGTCTAATATTAAATCTTTGATAAAGCACAACAAGTGAACAGCAATCCTCTTTATTTTGAGCCAGTAAGTATTAATAGTAACAGCCTGTAAATTTCCCGCTGCTGGGATAAGGCCTCCTCTGCCTGTGAGGAAAAGGAGCATATTCCACCACTTGTGGCACAATTTTGTCGAGCTTAGACACAAGCAGGTTTCCTCACGATGTTTTCCTTCACCGTCGAGCTTGAAATGAATTATAAACACAAATTAAGCACATGACAATTCAGTGATGCTTGCCTGGGTTAGAATCCCCAATCTACCATAGCTCTCAGATAAGAGTTCAGATTATTTTTCGACTTACTTGATATGTATCGTTATATTACGACCAAATTACATAAAATCATTATAAATTGTAGCCAATGTATTATTCTGACGTATAACCTACATAACTGCCAAGTTTCATCCAAATCCGTTGAGCAGCTTTACCGTGAAAGAGTAACAAACTTACATACATCCTCACAAACTTTCACATTTACAATATTAGTGGGATAGGACTAATTAACGCTTTATATTAGATATAAAAACTTAGCTTATAGCAAGGAAGGATTTCTTGGATTTCAAACTTACTTGATAGACTTTGACAGGCAGGCTATCTGCCTGTTACTTTCACATTTATAACATTAAGTATTGATGATGAATCAACACAATATGACGAGACTCAATTTGAATACAATAAAAGTTTCAAAGAGAATTCGTCGCCAAAAGTTTTTGTGACATAAATGCAAACCTACACGTAGCTTAATTTATGGCAATGACTTCAATAAGGTGTACATCTGATACAATAGAATACTATTTTCAGTTTTGAAAGTATTTTTAATCAAATTAAGTTAGTTCCAGTAGCGGATATACAAATAGGCTAAGTAGGCTGGAGCCTAGGGCGGCAAATTTAGCTCAAATTTGTTATTATCTTACAGAACAAAAAAACTTATAACTATATGTATATACATTACGTCCGTTGGAGACGCCATCATCTCGTTCCCAAGGTGTGCAGTCAACTAGAAAGTCATTAATGTTGTTATATCCTTCAGCACACAAACGCTCTTAGCGATTCTTTTGAATTTTATAATTGAATATGTTTGAACGTTTTCTGGGATCCTGTTGTAAAAACGTATACATTCCAGATTTACTAGTCCTAAGTAATCGGGTACTAGGCGTAACAAGTTTATTCTTGTTCCTAGTATTAATGGAATGTACGTCACAATTTTTGGGAAAATCCTATATGTTTATGCGTTCATACATAACATTATCAAACAAACTGTGAAGCGACAGTTATTATTTTAATTTCTTTAAATTTTCATTTTGGGGTCTTGTTATAAATTGCACGAATAGCTCTCTTCTGCATTACCACAGAGTAGGATGTCATACGACATTATACTTAAACCACCACACTGACACGTGCAGGTATTCTCACGACGTTCCCCTTCATTAATCATATTCACAAATTAATCATTAGAAAATCCAGTGGCACTTTTTTTATGGTATACGTTGGCGGACGAGCATACAGGCCACCTGATGGTAAGTGGTCACCATCACCCATAGACAATGAAGCTGTAAGAAATATTAACTATTCCTTACATCGTCGTTGTGCCACCAACCTTGGGAAATAAGAACTAAACTGCTATGATCCCTTGTGTCTGTAGTTACACTGGCTCAAACACCCTTCAAACCAGAACACAACAATACCGAGTACTGTTATTTGGCGGTAGGATAACTGATGAGTGGGTGGTACCTACCCAGACGAGACCACCAAGTAAAACTATCCTGGTCCCGCAACCATAAGTTCTAACTGGGTCATTTTAGATTATACCTAGATAGCAATATCATAATAATGAAACGAGTCATTTTTGAAAATAACGAACCGTTTTATTTGAGGTTGTATCACGTGAAATGATGTCACCCGGCGCAAACCGGTTCCATTTCGGTTACTTAACGTTGCTTTTGTGACCGTCTCGCGGAATCGTTTAGCTCGGGACGCTGGAGCGACTCACGAGCGGGAGCGAGCTCGTACTCTACATCTGGAGGGAGTAGTAACTGCACTTGAGGCTCACCACTGGGATAAACTGGGCTAAGTCCTCCACTTTTAGCCCAACCTTAGCTTGGGTCACAGGGATGTCACGTGCTTTAAAGATCCAAGTATTGTTCTAAATTGAATCATGTACACATAAAGTAGTTAGTGTGTACACCTGTTTTCATGGGTACACCACTCCGAGGTCCCGATTCGATGTAGATAAAGTTCATTAGTTTTCTATGTGGTCTCGGGTCTGGGTGTTTATGGTGCCGTTGTTACTTCTTATTCTCTATAGCACAAGTGCTTTAGCTACTTACATTGGGATATTCATTTATTATTTTTGAATAACTTTTCTAAATAATAAGACTCTTGAACTAAAACAAAAGACCCCCCCCCCATATATTCTACGTGAGCGAGCCAGTCTAACCACAGAAAAAAAAGATATATTAATTCAATAACGAAGTCAGTGGTTTATATTTCCTCTGGACAATTTTCCATGAACAATGATGGATTACCATCAGCCAGCCCATGTATGTCTGCCTATCTATTTGAAATTACGATATCTACATCACAGTTCGCTAGATACCGTTCTGGTATGATTTTAAACAATGTTAATAACAAAATGTGCAGTCACTCGTCGCTTGCACCGCGCCGATTATGCAACCGATTTGCGCAGTCATCTGCATGCTGATCTTTGGATGCTGCACGGTTTAAAGTGCCTTTAACGATACCATCTTTATGTGATTTTTTTTTAGTTTTTATTATTTAAAATTCAGTTCGACTTTCAAATATATGTATATAATACAATCATGTAATACTTATTTACATTTTGAGTCTTTTCGTATTTTTTATATTGGATATATATTATACATAATTTCACAAGCGTTTCTCTTGACTAAATATTAACAATATAATAATAAACATTGGTGTATATTGTAAACTGGACACTTACTTATAAAACACTTTCCTTTTTTTATGGTATAAGTTGGCGGACGAGCATATGGGCCACCTGATAGTAAGTGATCACCATTACCCATAGACAATGACTCTGTAAGAAATATTAACTATTCCTTAAATCGTCAATGCGCCACTAACCTTCGGAACTAAGATATTATATCCCTTGTACCTGTACAATACTAAGTACTGTTATTTGGCGGTAGAATAACTGAAGAGTGGGTGGTTCTACCCAGACGGGCTTGCACAAAGCCCTACCACCAAGTAAACTTATCTGAGAAAAATCAAAAAGGGGAAAATATCTATGTAGAAGTATCGTACGAAGTCAGACCGAAAAAAAGAAAAACTCTCATATAGCGAAACAGATACAAACTTTGTGGTTAATTTATATAAATAAAAATAAAAAAAAAGTCATAACAGACAAATAAAATCAACGCCGCACGTTTTTATGCGTCGTTGAAATTCGCGGAAAATCGACATCGGTACTTTAATGGGTATTAAATTTAACTACTTAAATCGTAATACATACAAAACTCATCACACGATGCGTACTATAAACCCAGATCAAACTATAAATAACTAATGTTCCGACACTAAAAACATTTAACGACTCCGCTTTATTGACTGAACCGACTTGGATGTATTTAAAATCTTACTTGTCCATACAGTGTGTGTCCATTAGTACAGTAACAGCCTGTAAATTTCCCACAGCTGGGCTAAGGCTCCCTTTCCCTTTGAGGAGGGGGTTTGAAGTACTGGTCTAATGCGTAATAATAAATGATGCGTAATAATAAAGAATAGTTGTGCCTGCCTTGGTTTGAACCCGCAATCATCAGTTAAGATGCACGCGTTACCAATAGGCCATCTCGGCTTTTTCATTTCAAATTCTTATACCTTATGTAAATTAGTATCCTGTAAATGAGTGTGGGAAGTGTTATCTGACATGGATAGGGTTCCTCTCAACATGGGAGATGTTCTTCAGCTCAAAGCAATGAACTAGAAACACTAATCAAGGACACGAAAACTAAACAAAAATCTGCAATGTTCGATTAAAATTATGATATAACAATGGGACCATCTCGATGTCAGCTTTAGCTAATAAATAGAAATACAAAAAATAATTATAACAATGCAGCGAGGTACAACCGATACTTCGATAAAAAATAATAAATAAAATTGCAATTTTATCAACTCTTTGTTATACGGAAACAATAAAAAAAATTCTCCAACGAGAACTCTCCCGTAAAATGAGCCGTATAAATTCAGTGTAACTCTCTAGGAACCCCACTCTATCCCGTGGCTGCAATAATACCCCGTCCCACGTCGGGCGCCATCGCCTCCCCAGCGACAACGGATCGATATACGCTTCGTGTCAAATTTTCTAGCTGGAATCAGTTCATTGTCTCTTGTTGATATTTCTATAAATAGTAGTTCGATTTCAAACATAACGTCATATTTTTGTATCATTATTTTTATATATTTATGAAAAAGTTTGTATATGATATTCTACCTACATAATCAAAATCAAAATAAACTTTATTCAAGTAGGCTTTTACAAGCACTTTTGTATCGTCATTTTACAATTAAGTGAAGCTACCGCCGGTTCGGAAAGTAGATTCTACCGAGAAGAACCGGCAAGAAATTCAGTAGTTACTCTTTTTTAACATTTAAAAAATACAACGTCCTGTTAATTAAATACAATTATTTAAATTAATGTAATCTCCAGTGTATAATAACAATTCGTTTAATCTAGAAAAGATTTGTGTCGATCCGATCGTTTATGTTTTACGAGTCACATCTACTACGAGTACTATACACCTATTTATATCTTATGCGTAGCATGAATGTAACTACGAAACCTTATCGTCTGCGAACATAAGACCAGGAGATACATGAACTTATTAAATTTGTCAAACGATGCTCAAAACAATCCATACAAAAAACAGGATCACAAACAAGTTATTTATATGCTTTAAGCGGTTTTCTTACGGCAGTTATTTTTCAAATTTCGAATTCACAAAACGCGAACGAAGCCTCTGGCAACAACTAGCAACATTATATTTACAAGTTAATATTAATTTAATTCTTCACCTTGATACAAAATTACTGAGATTAGCACAGTTAATCGGCGCCATGTTTTACAAAACGTTCTTAGCAACAGCGAATCGATAAATGTATCCAAGTAAATATTCCAACACATTTCTAAGAAACTAATTGCAGTTAAGCGGCTTCGTTTGAGTAAAAAGACTTTACTGATATCGAATGAAGTCCATTTCATTCCAGTTCTGGTAAAACTTTTAACACAGATTAAACACTATGTAAGTTTCAAGGAAAAATACAAAGACTCTTATAGACATTACTACATTGATATGATACGTCAAAACAATTATTAATATTCCAAAAGCAATATATTTTATTAAATCATTGAACAAAAAGCGTCTTAAATGCATTTGTTCAATTTAACGACTATTTTCATATTCTTCATTTCACTTCTAAAGCACAACAAAATAATTCGAAATAATCCAATTTTTCAAACATATATATCAAAGTTATTGCCATTTGCTTTCGCAAACTTTTAACTATACTGCATTGCGGGTGTGCTGAAAGAAACTTTGTATATTACAAGTTGTAAATAATCGTTATCTTGATATTATTAAGATAAACTGTCATACTTCGATTAATGTATTGTCGGGGTAAGAAAAGATTCGTCACCTTAAGATCAATTTTCTTTACCGATCGAGAATGACATGTTGCGTCGCAATGATTTGATGTTTAGATTCAAAAGGTACTAAGACTTCAAATACTTGATAAAGGAATGAATTTGAAAATTGACGAAGGTTTTCTTACTCTGTACATGACTGTACATGAAAAACAAAATGTTATTAATAAAATTAAGTTCGAAACACAAGGACATCTCAGGAGGTTTTATCGATTATGTATCTTAACACATTTGTGTCTAAGTTACATATGAATTCTAATTGAATAATCCTATAATACTTGCTCAGATCTGAGCTCTCATTAAAGTTTTCAATCAATTCAAGTGTTCAATCAACTGCGATAATTCGGATTTTGATCTAAAATAAAACACAATTGCATTATATATCGAATAAAACAATTATATGATGATACCAAATCTAAAGCGATTTCTATCGACGTGGAGTCCAGGTCTAAATAAATAACCCCATGTCGGGCGCCACAAAGTCGGATCGATATACCCTTCACGCACAAATTTAATAATTCAACATTCAGAAATGAAAATACTGTAAGATAAAGTTATTTTGATACTTAATTGTTGAAGAATCACTCTCGATATTAATTAATAACTTTATCCTTTGTTAAAAATAACCAATTAACATATAAAAAGAAACAGTAATGAAAAATGTTGTTACAGTGTTTCCAGTTCCAGCATATTCTGGTGAGAGACTTCAATTTCCCGCCAGTTTTCTTTTTTTTATAATGTTGCCCACTTCAAAAACCATAGCGACAACAATACTATTTCAAATATTTAATAAATGCAATGTTTATCGATACACTTTATACCAATCAAAGTATTTTAGTTTAAAGCTTTGTTATGTTGTTTCAATCAAAACAACTTCTATGTTAATTTTAAAGCAGAAATTAAAGGTTCGTAACACAGTCATAAAATGAATCAAATTCTTTGAAACGTTATCATCCACAAAACTTATACACGCAATATTAGACACGCCAATCCATCACGTCGTATCGCATTACCAAACACAACGATATCCGTTCATAAAACCCTAAAACTAATTATACGCAAAATTTAATTTCTTCGAAAAACCGCTCTATATCACCCTTCGCCGCATATTTCCACGAGACGCCAGCCAATGCTTTGTGTTCGACATCGACCCCGACAACATGGCGCCCGAAATGGGACTTACCATGGCCGTATTTTATTCGCCTGCTCCTACTACCGGATTTTTACGTATTTACTGCTACCTTTTTTATATTGTAATCAATTAAATGATGCTTTGTGGAATCAATGTAAATTTCCTCAAATTAATCAATCTGAATAAGAATCAATATTATATTAAAAAAAAAAATAACATACAATACTAATTAAGATTTTTGTTTAAAAAAAACATAAGACTCAAAATGCAACTATCATTGAATTTCATAAAAACAAGACCAATTTAAGCGAGAACTCCGCGGGATAACGAACTCTATCCCGTAAATAACAAACCACAGAATCCCATAACTTAAGTCTGTACAAACTACTGCGAGTACTTAAATAAATTATACATGAATATGTCAATAGCTACACGTTGCTATTGAAATATGATCTTTATCACGACGAACATAAGATCCACACTTTCGGAATCTCTTAATTACTGAGGGTAGTACAAACATTTGCATCGGTTTGCTTTGCCAAGGGTTGTTTTGAGGGTAAATTAAAAACATGAATGCGTAGACGTTTTAGAGTCCTTCAGACTGGAATTAATTTTTTTTTTCCTCTGAGTTGGAATGGCTGAATAGCCATTATGGTTGACGTTGTGAATTTATTCCTTCTACGATTTTTATAATCTGCTCAAGAACTCACGTCGTATTTCACTTGTGAAATTATGACAAACGACAAACAATGATATACAATTTTGGATGAGTGTAATCCTTAAGCGTAAGGACTTATATACTCCGTGTCGCTTATCACCTTTTAAAATTGTTTTAACATAGTTCTATTAGAATAGCGCAACTGTGATAGTTTTAAAAAGCAGTAAGTGACTTCAAGAGATCTTAAGAAATTCAGTACCACAGTTTAAATTGGGTTTAAGTTAACATTCTCCTTTAGGAACTTGATGCGAATCTAAGTTAATGCTCGGAATAATTGTGCTTGTGCTCCGTGGTGAATTTTGTTTTGGTGAGAGATTATGCATCACCAGCTTGCAACGTAGCATCATTGTGGAAAGAGCCTTAGACCAGCTTTATTACATTTACAGATTGATAGTTTACTTTATCATCATTACATAATAATAAAACAAAGTCGCTCAACGCTGTCAGTACCTAAGTATGCTTATATCTTTAAAATTACGCAATGTTTTGATTTTGATGCGGTTTTTTTTTATAGAATCATTGATTCGATAGGATGGTTTTTGTATATAATACATGCAAAACATAGTAGAGAAACACTGACAGTTTTAGACGCGCGAAGCTGGGACATATCGCTAGTTATTTATATAATATTATCTTATCAATCAACCACAAAGAAACATCTACTACTTATAACTTTACTTTTATATAACACTAAACATAATTACACAAATAACTACAAAGCATTCATTACAGTCAGACGAAGTCAAGGATTAACTAGGAACCAGCAAAAGTTTAACGTCTCGAAAAAGTCTCGAGAAAACCTCCCTGAGGCGGGCAGCTGTTTTGTTAAAAAACGCTGAAATTACGCCAGCCATTTGCTTCAACAAAGAGACAAAACAAAATGGCGTACAAAGACGACGGCACAGAAGAATGTCTTGCATTGCAGAAATGGAAAACATAAAAGGGTAGGTAACAGAATCGTATTGGCTGTGAAATGACAATCAGTTATCATAATCCATATTTTAAATATATAGGTTATGGGTTAACAGAGAGTCCACTACTATTGTGCCCTTAAAATTAATTTATGCAATCTCTATCGCACGTGACATTGGCGAAATATTCTGTACCATCTTGGCACAAAGAAAAGCCATAAAAAAAATTAAATATAGAATACTAGTAGTCGACCGCGGCATGGCTCGCGTTTTAGGGTGTTCGTTGTCATGTATCAGCCATAAGAAGCATAAAAGTTCAGGGGTTTGGTCGTGAAAGTGTGACAGACAGACAGACAGTTACATTTACATTTATAATTTATTTCTATATGATAGAAATATAGATGGAAGCGGCAATAGCGCGATGGTTTACAGGCCGCCTAGTAATGTCGTAGTCGCAGGATCGATCCTGACCTCTTGAGGTATTGTCCTACACACTCCTAGCAGAAGTGACAAGCTTAAAAGGAGGTGTAAACAGTAATATTAGTAAATCCTTATTTAATTTAGGGCCTATTACTAGTATTCTTTATATAAATGAAAAATGAAGCTGGATGGTTTTTGTAGATTTGAATAAAAAATAGTTCAAACTCTTATCACAGACATCCATAACCTACACCTATTGTTCACGAAAGGCCATTAATAGCAAATCCTGTAGTAAGATCACAAGAGCCGCATCAAAAAACTAACCTCGTTAACACGATTTTTCAATTGTTTTACACTCATTGTTTTCCACTTCTAAGCATCAAATGATAGAAAAGAAAGTGCGTAAATAAAACTTCTGAAGTATAGCTGTGGGTTGTATTAGGACCGTCATCTTCAGGCTTCTATCAAACCAAGGTTTGGGTACATACTAATCAAATCAATTCTATTCAAGTAAACTTCACAATGAAGCGTTTTTGAATCGTCGATAATTAAACACTACCGCCGTTTCGGAAGGCAGCCTCCAGCGAGAAGTAACGGCAAGAAAGCATGCGAAATATTCAGAATAAAACTTATAACCGGTTCGCAAACTAACAGCTTCGTATTAAATTTTCAATATCCCAAGAGTTGGTCGTGAGCGGAAGGAAGTTTGTCTACCATCTTGAACTTGTAGGATTATATTCTAGCATTTGTGTTTATTGCTGGGCTGATGTTGAGGATAATGAAAGTCACTAACTGGTTCACGATTTATCAACGAGACGGTACAATTATACGGACTGTGACGCATTTGATAGACACTCTGTTTTACATATGCAATGCTTCGACTTTTATACACGATATATGCCAAAGAATATGAGATACACAGATGTGAAATATTTTAGTCATAGAATATGTAACTTTACTAACTGTTTACTTTAATACCTAAGTGCACATACGGCACATGTTCTTATCCTTCATATACTTAAATGGAACATATATTTTATGTAAGACTTGATTTGTTTATCTATATATAATACTTAGTAGTAGAAGTACAGTTTTAAGAAGAAGTAAGTAGCGTGACAAAGGCGAATTCACATAATTTGTATTGCATTGGAAATATGACATAAAAAAACAAACTGTCAATGTCTTACTAATGGGCAAATGCATCCTCTCCCTTTTGATAGAAAGGTTTGGATCTTACAGATTCACCACATCCTGTTCTCACTACGATCTTTCTCTTCAACACTGATCACGAGATGAATTATAAACACAACTTAAGCACATAAACTCAACTCATCATCATTATCAGAATCAGAATCATAGGTTACGATTCAAACCCCATCACCGGGGCATCACGGCCTTATATCCCGAATCCAAACGAAAATATCTTCGATTGTTATAAATACAGATAAAAAAAATCACCAATACATACAAAACATGCCCATAGTGAATTAACATCCACGCACAAATAGTGTCATAAAAAATAAATCGATACGAGTTCAATGAACCCTTACCCCATGGACGCATGGTTCAAAGCCAAAGTCAAATGTCTGAGTGTCGCCATCTTTAAGTGCTCAGTTTATTACACAATGGCCGATTCAATGGGTTTTTTCATCTCTATAATTTTGGAATAGAAAATTATATTTAATTTTTTTACAAATTTTTTTCGTAACAATGATGGAAAACTATATATTTAAATAAATGTACAGTCAGGTTAAATAAATGTAAGAAAAGGTTCGTCACCTTAAGCTCAGTATGAGCGATCTGCTTTACCGATCGAGAATATATGACACAGGCAGTAATATTTTGAAAATTCAGTAGAAGGTATCATATCTTATTTAAATTTGTTAAGACTAATTACGCCATTGAAAAGAATTCAAATCGATATGAAACTTGACGAAGCCCAAAGATGTTACACTATTTTGAACCAAGTTATCATACATATATTTTACCTTATATAACGAACCTCAATATAACGAATTCCTCGATTTAACGAATTCTTCGTAATCCCCTTGAATTGTCCGTAAGAGTCAATGTAAAATATACCTTTACATTGCGAACATTTCTTGCGAACAACCTCTTTATAACGAATTTTCAAGTGTCAAGAAAAAGTATAAATACCTCTAATTAACAATCCAAAACCTTTATGTAAAGTTACTACCAACATGTGTAACCCACTTTTACGTATTTTACTGCATTTTATTTTGATTATTAATGCCAGAAAAAGTTTTTGTTACCTACCTAATTGTTTTTAAATAGAAAATACATACAGTAATTTGATGAAAATGTGTCATTTATCAGTTTGTTCGCTATAACAAGATGAGTACATAATGTTGAGATGAATGTTTTACCTCTTTATAACGAATTTCAGGCCAACCTAACCTCAATATAACAAACCTCAGTTCAACGAATTACTTGATATAACGAATATTTACTTGTTCCATTGCGATTTGTAGTATCGAGGTTGCACTGTACTATGTAAGTGTAATTTTATACGCAGTTGTCAGTTTAGTGCTTCAGTTACAAAAGGTACTAAGAGCTTAAGACTTGATAAAGGAATGAATTTGAAAACTGACGAAGGTTTTCTTACTCTGACTGTACAACAATTATGGGCTGTGTGTGTAATGATTATTTTGACGCACGCAATTTTTCCGAGCACGCAAGGGTTCCATTTAATTGCAAGCTTATAATTAAAGAGTATTTATAGTCTGTTTCAAACCTCCCAAAGACAAAAGATAAATTAGAAAAACAATATTTGACATTAAGATATAATCTATGGTATGCACTGTGCATTTGCGAAAATATGGCTTTTTGGTGCTACTAATTATACATTAACAGCCTGTATCTTTCCCAATGCTGGGCTAAGGCCTAATCTCCCTTTGAGGAGAAGGGAGTGCGGATTGGCGGATACACATGTGGCAGAATGTCATTGAAATTAGACACATGTAGGTTTCCTCACGATGTTTTCCTTCACCGCCGAGTTACGAGATGAATTACAAACACAAGCACATTTTGAACCCGCAATCATCGGTCAAGATGTACGCGTTTTCACCACTGGGTCATTTCAGCTCTTTAATTTTATTGATTTTTATTATAAGCAACGGATTTTGATGCGGTTTTTTTAATAGATAGATTGATTAAAGAAAAAGTTTTATGTATAATAAATACACAACATACATCCATTGTTTGTCTACATAGTAGAGAAACAATGGCAATTGTAGACGTGCAAAGCCGGGGCGGGTCGATAGTGTATCATAAACAAATATACAGCACTGTAAAAATCTTTGCCGGTGAAATGAGTCACAATAATAAAACTTTATTTAGGGCGTATTTTCCGACACTCTATTCACGATTGGCTCAGCTCCACAGAGACCCATTGATTCGCTGGCATTCGGCCAGAGTTGACCTCATTACGACAATTAGCAGCCGAGAACCGAACCCGCACTGACTCAGGCGCTAATCGACTTATCCTTGTACCATTCCGAGGTTAGGTCTAGTTCAATGAACTGTAATTAACATAATACTATGTCATAAAGTCTCCTTAATCTTTAAAGAAACACTTAGCGCCGAAAATAAGCTAGGAGATTAATTTTCAAAAACCTTGATAATATATTAGAAAATTACGTATTAAGGAATCACTATATAACAAAGTCATTACCGCTGTCTGTCCCTATGTATGCTTAGGTCTTTAAAATAACGCAACGGATTTCGATTCGGTTTATTTAAATAGGTAGATTGATACTTGCACAATGTAGTAAACAGTTTTTTGCGCGCTCACATTGCAAACGCTGGCTGAATCCTACGAGATAGATGATGTACTACAGTATTGTAACACCTAAGAAGAAAAATATATTAAAAAGAGTCAGCGATGGTATATGTCTATCTCTCAGACCCATAATGACCATTTTTTATTCTTTACAGATCCTTCTGTAGTAAATCAAAAATCAAAATCAAAATAAACTTTATTCAAGTCGGCTTTTACAAGCACTTTTGAATCGTCATTTTACATTTAAGTGAAGCTACGACCGGTTCGGCAAGTAGATTCTACCGAGAAGAACCGGCAAGAAATTCAGTAGTTACTCTTTTTCAACATTTAAAAAATACAATCATATTAGTTAAATATAATAATATCTGTATGTAATGTATCCTGCCTGGAAGTCAACAGATATTAACTCCAAGCTTTTTTATCATCTACAAAATCTTGTATCGAATAATATGCCTTTTTTATCAATGTATTTTCTATTAACGATTTGAATTTACGAAACGGCAAAGTTAAAAATGTCTACATTTAGTATCAGTATTGCACCCGTACGAATACGGGGCAGGTCGCTAGTATAACTACAGACACACTGGGTCACTCACCCTTGCAACCGAAACATAACAATATGAACATTACCGTTTGGAAATATCTGATCAAGCCGGAATGTCCACCGAGATAATATATGCCTTATATACTCCAATCGAATAGTCATCAATCACATTGACTTATCAGCACCATTCTGTAATACCTAACTTAAATCTGATCCGTTTACGGACACGTGTATCCTTTAAATGTTAAAATCATTAAAATCATTATCAATCAATCGTTATCGTTAATTGATCAAACTCAGCGAGTCGCAAGCTCTCACCGAATAGCTAAGAACAAAACGACTGTTATACGTACAATCAAAAGATCAAACAACTTTACGAAGATTGCCGACTTTAAAGTTTTTTATTATAACTAAATAAATATTGGAAAACATCACATACATTACTCTGACCCCAATGTGAGTAGCTAAAGCACTTGTGTTGTGGAAAATCAGAAGTAACGACGGTACAACAAACACCCAGACCAGAGGCAACATACTACGAAAACTAATGATAATCTAGATTGACTCGGCCGGGAATCGAACCCGGGACTTCGGAGTGGCGTACCCATGAAAACCGGTGAACACACTACTCGACCACGGAGGTCGTCAGTATTATTATTATTAACAAGCTGTGCCCGCGAACTTGTACGCGTTTGAATTTAACAACGAAACAAAAAGATATTATTGTAACCTAAGTTACTCCTTATTATATCAGTTAACTGCCAGTGAAAGTCCCGTCAAAATCGGTTCAGTCGTTCCAAAGATAGATAGATAAGATAGTCGGAACAAACAGACAGACAAAAACTGTGAAAAAAAAATGTTATATTGGTATATGTTACGTGTACACATACATATGCATTGAGTAAAAAAGGGCTATTTTAATATTACAAACAGACACTTCAATTTTATTATATGTATAGAAGATATTTAATATTATCCTAAGTATCAAAATCCGGCGAGAAGGACCAATTTTCTTTCTTTATTAATATTATTGACGGAAAGAATTAGTCCTCGACATTGCGCATGCGTCATCTATGTAAATTTGATATAGTAAATAATCTAAACACATGACCTAGATCGGATTACTTTAGGTCTAGACATACAAAATATCTAGACTGAATAACTGGGATCAAATTACATCAGTCGTAAGCGGTCACGGGTCAAGCCTAGATAAAGATATAAGTAATAAGTATCTATATTTATATTAATCTATATTTGTTCAAAATGGAAAAACATTTGCATTCATTTCGAGTCCCATTTGAGATAAATCGTTTGTTTTGCTTCTTTTCTCTGCCCAAATCTATTTGGAGGGGAGGGGCTCAGTATGGCTTTCATGGTGGTAGGGCTTTGCGCAAGCCCGTCTGGGTAGGTACCACCCACTCATCAGTTATTCTACCGCCAAACAACTGTACTCAGTATTGTTGTATTCCGGTTTAAAGTGTGAGTGAGCCAGTGTAACTACAGGCACAAGGGACATAACATCTTAGTTCTCAAGGTTAGTGGCGCATTGACGATTTAAGGAATAGTTAATATTTCTTACAACGTGGCCCATATGCTCATCCGCCAACCTGTACCATAAAAAATGGTTTTGCATTAAAAGAGGTACCTCCACGTTTGATGTTCTATATTAGATGAAATAACCTCCAACAAGGTATTCAAAATCAATGATCAATACATGATTATAGAGACGATAAAAAAGCGTAAAATTAACACTTGTTGACTTCCATGCAGGATGTATTACATATATACATATATACAGCAACAACAAGAGCCTATACACACACATATTTCCCAATGCTGGGCACCTCTCCCTTTTAGAGAAAGTTTTTAACACATTCTACCACGCTTTTCCAATACGGGTTGGAACTAGGGAATACAATCCCGATCCCGCGGGATCCCGATCTCGCGAGATCTCGTGTAATTTTTCGGGATCAATCCCGACGCATTATATGACGAGATCCCGTTCGAGATTGACGGGATTATTAACCTGATTATTATTTAGTTGGTAAGATTAAAGAATAAAGGCTTTTTCCTTTTGAGAAATATGTTATTTTAGTTAACCTCACTATCACAAACAAACAGTTATTAGCTTTTTCAGTTATCTGAATTCAACATTTTTTTTTTAAATTAGACGGTATCCCGAAAATACCGGGATCCCGCGGGATTGATATTTCTAACCCCGCGGGATCCCGAATTTGCAATCTCGAGTCGGGATTGCATTCCCTAGTTGGAACACACTTGCTAGTGGTTACTTACCATAAACATTTTGTTCTTTAACACATGTTCAATTTCGACTTTGACTGTCTATACAGATAATACTGCTATTATTAATGATTTCCAAATATAACTGAGTATAAAATTCAAGGTGATAGCGTCGCTCATAAAACTAGTATCAAGTACAGACGTGAGTGCGTCTGTTTTTACGATCCGGTCGAATTGTTATCTAAATAACGTGTATTGACCCAGATTATAAAAAAAAATAAGCACCACACGATATTTTGCGCTGAATATCTTTAGCATGAAAACAAAGGTATGTTTAATTAGGTTGCAGTATAACTATTAATAATCTGTACATATTATAAAATTTAGTGTCTGTTTAATATTAAAACAACCACTCTGCTAAATATATTAATTTAAATAATTGTATTTAACTAACATAACTTTGTATTTTTTAAATGTTAAAAAAGAGTAACTACTGAGTTTCTTGCCGGTTCTTCTCGGTATAATCTACTTTCCGAACCAGTGGTAGCTTCACTTAATTATAAAATGACGATTCATAAGTGCTTGTAAAAGCACTAAGCAACTAGCAACTAACCATAATAAAATATACAGGCACATGTATACTTCCAAGCAACTACACCCCCCCCCCCTAAACACACCTCCGAATTCCATACCAATTTCACTACCATCCAAGCAATCCAAGTTACGTATTAACACACCACGCTCACTATTTACGCATTACACAGTAAGAGACTCGTAAATCAGGCCGTAGCAATCTTTAGGCTGCGCGAGCGCAGGCCGTCGACCCGATGACTCACGGCCCTTACAAGGTACGCGTAGGCGTTGGTTGCTGATTTCGATATCGCCAATGGCTGTATTGGACTCTTATATAATTAAAATAAGATCGTTGCTATATAACAAGTCACTAACATATAATGACATAATTATCAAAACAAGACTATGATTGAACTGGTTTAAAAAGTCTCAGGTTCGATCCCGATTTCTCGTTGATGCTGAGTTTCTTTAGCCGGTTCTTCTCAGGTCAGGGTGTTTCTTTTTCCGAACCGGTGGTTGTGTTTAATCTGACCATTAATTATAGAGTGAGTTTGAGTATGAGTTTTTGCTATTATCATTCCTCTTAGCACAAGCTTTAAGCTCAATTTGAGCAATAAATAGGAAGATAGGTTACTTCTTTTGCCAATGGCAATGCACCACGCCAAAATCAAAATATACTTTATTCAAATAGTCAATTAAAACAGTTGAATCGTCATTTCACTAAACGCCAAAATTGCCACCGTCATGATGAGTGTCAGAATCGGCTTCAGACAACAGAACTCCTCAATAGTCGACAGTACGGACGCGAAAATGTATACTAATATTATAAATTTGAAAATAACTTTGTCTGTATGTCTGTCTGACGCTCTTTCACTGGCAAACCACTACACCAAAGTGGATAATAAATTTGGTATAAATAAATATTTGACAACATCACATAATTACTCCGATCCCAATGTAAGTAACTAAAGCGCTTGTGTTATGGAAAATCAGAAGTAACGACGTCACAAACACCTAGACCCAAGACATCGTAAAAAACTAACGAACATTTTATAACACCGATTCGGCCGGTAATCGAACACAGTACCTCGGAGAGATCCATGAAAACCGTTGTACATACTATTCGACCATTTATTTATTTATTTATTTAATCCATTACAACTTGCTTAGCGCTAATATTTGCAATAAATACATATAACATTTATTTTATATAGAAAAGTAACACTTATGTTATTAAAATATGGAGGTATGAAGCAGACTTAAACTGCAAGGAAGGACATAGGATATTTTTTGCCTTACACATGACGCGAGCGAATCCACGAGCGACAATTAGTTCGCATAAAAAAATATGCTTTTAATCACAGGTAATATTCCTATCTGGTAATCGTCGAGTCATTTCAAACGGTGTACAATATGAAAGTCATTATTTACTTAAAACTTTCTACGTTTAATGCGGGACGACTTTGTTTGCATATCAGTATCGTTTATATAGTCAGTCGTATTTGTAAAGTGAGCCGAGATGGCACATTGGTTAGAACACGTACGTCTTGACCGATGATTGCGGGTTCAAACTTAGGGTACCATCACTGAATATTCATGTGCTTAATTTGTATTTACATTCATATCAGACTCGGCGGTGTGTCTATGTGTCTAATTTCAATAAAATTCGGCCACATGTTTATCCACCAACTCGTATTGGAGCAGCGTGGTGTGCAATATGCTCCAAAAGGTTTTTTTTTTTTTTTTATGGTAAAGGTTGGCGGACGAGCATATGGGCCACCTGATGGTAAGTGGTCACCATCACCCATAGACAATGACGCTGTGAGAAATATTAACTATTCCTTACATCGTCACTGCGCCACTAACCTTGGGAACTAAGATGTTATGTCCCTTGTGCCTCAAGTTACACTGGCTCACTCACCCTTCAAACCGGAACACAACAATACTGACTACTGTTATTTGGCGGTAGAATAACTGACGAGTGGGTGGTACCTACCCAGACGGGCACGCACAAAGCCCTACCGCCTCATGGAACATATTCCCTCAAAAGGGAGATGAGGCTTATTTTATGCACACAATATCTTAACAAATTATAGCCTGTGTTGTTACTTATAAGTTATATTATTGTATAGTTTTATTAAAATCAATTCAGTAGTTTCTGTGTGAAAGAGTAACAAACATCTACACATACAATCTTTCGTCCCCAATATCACAAAAATTTTCTTGAGTAACATTTTAACATTATTGTGAAATGTTTATTTATCTATGTATGGAATGTATTTTTAAATAGTGCAAAACAGTAACTACTGAATTTCTCGCCGGTTCTTTTAGAACTTAATACTACTTTCCAAACCGGTGGTAGCTTCACTAATTGTAAAATGACGATTCAAAAGTGCCTGTAAAGGCCTACTTGAATAAAGTATATTTTGATTTTTGAATAGACAACACACTGAGCCAGGTGAACTACACAAATCTTTATAAGACTACACGATTCCGTACATATCAGCCGTGCACTAAAATCAAAAGTCATACGGAATTAAAAAAAAAAAGCAACGATTACAACTGTCACACCTGACGGAACCCCAATGACGGGTTCCGGACACGGACGCCGCCAATTGGGGACGGGAAGTAGCAAGATGGAATATATAATTCCAGTACGGTGCTCGCCGCGATTTATATATTATATATTTAACGATTTAGTACATTTATCGTCGGTGCAGTCGACATAGGGTTGCAGATATGGAGGTCCTCGGTTCGAAACCCGAATCAGACCAATAATGTATCATTTTTTTTTTAGTTATTTTTCTCTGTAATTATACCAAATCTAAATGTGAAGGTAACTCTGTCTGTATGTCTGTCTGTCGCTCATTCACGGATCTACATTCCGGATCGGCGGTAGCTTACTCAATATAATTATTAAATGACTTCAAATGTGCTTGTAAAAAGCCTACTCGAATAAAGTATATTTTGACCTTGATCAAATTATAAAATTAATTTTATAATTAATCGTTAAGGCGGTGAAGGAACGACCTCAAACTTTGAAGAGCAGGCTCCACTGTTCAGTGCTGCCTAACTTGCCCCTGACTGGCTGCAGCTCAGACGTCCAGTGTGGGTCTTGGACCTGACCTTCCTCAGCCCGGAGCTGCTGACTGTGAGCTCGAGACATGGTTATGTTAGGTGAGTTTAATGACAACCATAAGTGCTGACATATCATGATAATTAGTTGAATAGTAAAGAAGTTGATGTGCTATAATAACGTGTAAAACCGAACTGTACGTATTTAGTGTAGTAACCAAAGATTTTATGAATCTCCGCAAGCATATTCTTTGAGTGACGAAATCCGTGGTCGAGTGGTGTGTACACCGGTTTTCATGGATACGCCACTCCGAGGTCCTGGGTTCGATTCTCGGCTAAGTCGATGTAGATTATCATTAGTTTTCTATGTTGTCTTGGGTCTGGGTGTTTGTGGTGCCGTCGTTAGTTCCGATTGATTGATTTGATTCCGATGAAAATACTACTACTATACTATATTACTATGCTACTTATTTATTTATTTATTTAGGCACACAAACAGAATATAATTCGGGTTACATTTGAGTTACAGTCTAAAATTATTTTTAGCTTGATTATATTCCTAAACATGTGTACACGGCATACTCATTAAAAAAACAATATTTTAGTCAGGTGCTACATTAGTTAGGTACCTGACTAAAATATTGTTTTTTGACTTACATTGGGATCAGAGTAATGTATGTGATGTTGTCTCATATTTATATTATATTTTGATTTTTTCATTTCGATTAAGTACACTAATCATACACACACATTTGTGATCACGAACCTTGACATATAAAACGTATTATTACATCACTAAACGGAAGTACGGCGAAGGTTTCTGCGTACAGGATGTTGCCAATTGGAAATGGGATGCTGTGATCTCGAAACGTAACACATATCGGACTAATTTTAATATTCATCCTCTCAATGTTAAAACATTTAACATATTTTGTCGTTTAGCTGTGAAACTCAGCTCATGAATATCAAATTTCCTTGTGATTTATTTGCTTTTATAATTCATCTCGTGCGGGGCTTTTAAGGAATACAATGTAAAACTATCGTGTATTGAATAAATATGTCATATGTACAGTCAGAGTAAGAAAACCTCCGTCAGTTATCAAATTCATTACTTTATCAAGTCTTAAACTCTTAGTACCTTTCGAATCTAAACATCGAATCATTGCGACGCAATATGTCATTCTCTATCGGTAAAGCAGATTATCGCTCACACTGAGCACACGAAAATAGATCTTAAGGTGACGAACCTTTTCTTACCCCGATTGTACATGAATCAACCAGTATTGGAGAAGCATTATGAGAACTATCCCTCAAAAAAAAAAAACTAATCCCAACTTTTAAATACAATAGATTTTTGGTATTCTCTCCAAATATTTTAAAATGTCGTATAATGCTTTTTTAATTAGTAATAAGTATTATATAGGATAACTACTTAACGCCACCTTAAAATTTTGACTTTCACAAACACCCTTCAAAACCTTTTAAAACATTACTAAGTACAAAATACAACAATAGATCCACTTTTAATACAACCCAAAAAAAAAACCCGAAATTACCCTCAAACACTGCTCTTTTACAGACACGTCACAATACCGGGTAACCCTATTCCAAATTTAAAATTCACATACTGTACAATGAACGCTCATTCCACGCTTGACTCTCAACGGGGGCGGACGTGTTTAATGACATAATAATTGCTCTCTAGCGTGTTCATTTCAACCTTAATGAGGGTCGTGTTATGTTTACATAATAGTTTCTTTGTCCGTTGTTGTTGAAATACATTTTGACAGAATACTATTTAAATTGTGTTCGATTTTTAAATATTTTTAATTAAAAAAAAAACATTTATCAGTACTCACTTAGTTACTCGTGGTGAAACAGATTACAGTTGACACCTTGGAGTCATACACGATCTGTAACAATTAAAATACTTTTAAGACTTATACAGGAAATATAACTTAATCATAAAAAATAGTATTAATATTAAGTTTATGTATGCACTTAAGATTCGGACGACCTGGTCAAGCCCTCGGGGTATCGCTGGATGCAGACCTCTACTCACCGGTCAAGGTGGAAGACATTGGAAGAGGCTTATGCTCAGAAGTGGACGTCTTACGGCTGATATGATGATGATTCACTTTAGCGTCAATAGCGCAATGGTTTATGGGTCGAGGTATGTGGAAGTCGCAGGATCTATCCCGGACCTTGGGCTATTGCCGTGACCGCTCCTAATACATGATAAGCTTAAAATGAAGGGTAATCAGGAATATCAGTAAGTAATTTCTTTATTAATTTATAGAATTGCTATTATTATTTCATATACATATTATTCTTAATAAGGTTAATAACAGTTCAAATATTAGAGTCTAAGTCAGCTGAATATTAAGAGGTCACCACTACCATAGATACCATTAAAGAAACGTCAAATGGTACCCAACTACCATTATAGCCACCAAATATTAACAATGATATTTACCGTGTGCAAATTTCCTTTAATCGCATCTTAAGCTAACCTTTACCCAACGCTGGGCTATTAGCCGGCCATTAGATACACTCTCGCCCGACCCACTTCGATGGTATCGCGGTTTCAGCTCGCCTCGCATTAAAACTAGTTAATTAACATTATGCTTAACGATTGATTAGTTATAAGTTAACGAGTACTTCGCAATCTATTGGTGTTAAGTATTCTAGTTATAACCAATTAGGGTGAAGCTAGGTGGGGTAATGTCTTAAAACCTTAAAATTTATGTCGTTTGCAAATATGTCTGGGTAGGTATCAGCTATTCAATCGCCAAAATCAGTGTTGTTGCTATCTAGTTTGAAGGGAGAGTGAGTTACACTGGGTAAGACACAAAGGGCATGTCTTAATTTCCATGGTTATTGGGGCATCGGCGAAATAAATATACACTAGTATTCTTCCGCGGCATCGCTCGTGTTAAGGGGTGTTGATTGTCATGTGATGAGCCTATGTACTTCCTTGGGAGTTCAAGTTTACTTCACACCAAATTTCATCAAAGTCGGTTCAGCGGTTTGATAGTGAAGGAGCGACACACAGACAGATAGAGTTAAGTACACATTTATAATATTTATTTATTTATTTATATTTACAACTTCCACGATGATCAAAACGCGATTCGCGAATCAAAAATGAATATCATAGACTATTCAACCTCTCGACCAATGATATTGCTTCAAATCAAGGTCAAATGTTTATTTATCTATGTATGGAATGTATTTTTTAAATGGTGCAAAACAGTAACTACTGAGTTTCTTGCCGGTTCTTCTCGGTACAATCTACTTTCCGAACCGGTGGTAGCTTCACTTATTTGCAAAATGACGATTCAAAAGAGCTGACTGAGTTAGTTGACACACAGCCAGACTGAGTTAATTACACATTTATAATATTACAATACAGATATAAAACAATAAACAGAAAGATGGACAGTATAGCCAAAAAACACATTTGTGTTGCTGATATCATCTCATATAATCTGTACGTGTGTTTATAACAAAAGTTTATCATTTAACACGTATGTAGCTTCAGAAGATCACGAACTGGAAAAAGCCGGTAAGCCCCCTCCTTCCAAGCGATCTGTTTCCCTCTTTCGCTAAACAGTTAATTTTAATTCATTAATTACCGTAACACGATTGATTTATTTCGCTGTATCTTTTATTTAAAACAACGTTCCGTCTGGGTAGCTACCACCCACTCATCAGTTATTCTACCGCCAAACAACAGTACTCAGTATTGTTGTGTTCCGGTTTGAAAGGTAAGTGAGCCAGTGAAACTACAGGCACAAGGTACATAGCATCTTAGTTCCCAAGGTTGGTGGCGCATTGACGATGTAAGAAATAGTTAATATTTCTTACAGCGTCATTGTCTATGGGTGATGGTGACCACTTACCATCAGGTGGCCCATGTGCTCGTCCGCCAAGATGAATGAATGAATGAATGAATGAAATATACTTTATTGTACACCAAGCAAAGTACATAAAATTTTAAAACAGAAAAAAAAAAACAATGTTATACAGTATACAATCGGCGGCTTTATCGCTAGAAGAGCGATCTCTTCCAGGCAACCGGTTGGCATAGGACATTATAATAAATAAATAAATTTAGGGTGGAGGTGTACTATAATACAAACATAATAAAGTAGTAAAAATAATACATACATATATAATGAGAAAATACACACATAACTAGTAAGAAAAACATACACACAATTTTAAAATAAATGAGGATTGGAGGAGGAGAAAGGTAAGGGATGAAAATACGATTTCAAGTATCAATATAATATTCGAAAATGCGACGTTTAAATATTTCAAGGGATTTAGCCGACGTACCGCTAAGGGCAAGGAGTTCCATAAGCGTGCTGCGTTAATTGTAAAAGATTTTGAGTAACAAGTTGAAGAGTGAGAAGGGATACTCAAAATTAAATTATCCTCGGAGCGCAGAGAGCGACAATGAGAAGCGCCAAGGAACTTAAATCTCTCTTTTAAATAAAGAGGAACTTTTGGATTGAATAGGATACAGTAAAGAAATGATAGAATACGAGTATTCCTGCGAAGGCGGACTGGAAGCCACTTGAGCTTTTTGCGAAATTCAGAAACATGGTCATATTTGCGAAGCCCAAATATGAACCGTATACAGAGATTTTGAATGCGCTCAAGTTTATTTAGTTGCTCCTCGTTTAAATCGAGATAACATACGTCGGCATAATCTAAGATTGGTAATAGGAGAGTTTGTGCTAACGTAATTTTGGTAGGTATGGGCAAAAAGTTTTGTAACCTACGCAGAGAACCAATCGCCGAAAACATCTTTCTACTCACTTCGGTAACCTGCGGAATCCATGATAACGTTTTATCAAAGATTATGCCCAAGTTTTTGACCTTGTCTTCAAAAGGAATAAGAACTCCATCAAATTTCACAGGTGGTAGATTAGTCCAATCAATTTTCGGTAATAACTTTTGACTACCAATTATAATGGCCTGCGACTTAGTTGGATTAACTGTTAGACCATGGGTTTTACTCCAATGAGAAATGTGTGCTAAGTCATTGTTGATTATGCTTATTGAGTTTGGTAAGTCATTTACATGCGACGTTAGGTATAGCTGAAGATCATCAGCATACAGGTGGTAGAGAGAAGATAGATGTTTAGTTATGGAGTTGATAAATATTGAAAATAAAAGAGGGGACAACACGCCACCTTGGGGGACGCCAGCATTTAGTACACACCAGTTGGAATAATTATCGTTAACACGTATACGTTGCCGACGCCCGTCCAAGTAACAATGAAACCAGTCAATTACTTTAGGAGATATGTTAAGAGACCTTAAGAAAGCCAGCAGAATATCATAGTCAACACTGTTAAACGCATTGCTGAAGTCCAACAATGTCAACACAGTCACCCGCTGCTTATCCATACCAAAACGAATGTCATCGGTAATTTTGACTAATGCAGTAGTCGTGCTGTGACCATGACGAAAGCCGGATTGGAAAGGATTTAAAAGATTATTTTTGGAAAGGTATAAGCTTAACTGTTGATGTACCAGTCGCTCTAGGACTTTAGAGAGGAAAGGGAGAATAGATATTGGACGATAATCAGTAACACAGGAAGGGTTGGGTTTTTTAGGTATAGGAATCACTTGAGCATCTTTCCATGCAGAGGGAAATTTACCCGTGGTTATAGAGTGATTAAGAATGGACGTGATTATAGGTGTCAAAAGGTCAAGGATAGGAATGATCATCTTGCGACTAATGCAGTCAGAACCAACAGCATTAGAGTTGATACTTAAGATGTTTCTCTTAACATCACTTTCAGTAATTAGACTAAAAACAAAAGGAGAGAAATCTGGAGTGGATGAAGCAAGAATTTGATTTATTGTACTTAATTTCGTGGCTCCATCTATAACAGCCGAGGATGAGAAATGCTGATTAAGCTGATCGAGGTCACAGTATTGAGAGTAATTTTCTTGACTAGCTTTCCCAACTCCAAGTGATTTAAGGAATTTCCAGACTTTACTTGTGTCATCTTCCTCTAAAATAGATTTATGAATGTGGCGTCGTTGTTCGTCTCTACAAATCCTGTTGCAGTGATTTCTAGCTTTCTTATATTTTTCCAGATTTACGTCGCTCGCATTACACTTATATTTAGCTTTAGCGGCGTTCTTTTTATTTTGCAAGGATTTTACGTCATCTGTAAGCCAAGGAGCAGGAAGATGCTTAATTCGGACTGGTCTAATAGGCGCGTGTACGTCGTACAATTGGTTCAAAAAGGAATTGAAAATTGCAACCCGATCATCAAGAGATGGTGCAAGCAAAACTTCTTGCCAGTCAATTTTAGCTGCATCCTCTTTCAGACGCTCTAAGTCCATACCAGCAAAATTACGTTGCAGAAGAATTTTAGGTTTAATTTTAGGAGGTTTAATCTTGTAAGATAGGAAAATAAGGTCGTGATAAGAGAAAGCTGCAGCTGTGCATTGACCATGCTTTTGAACATAATCAAGAGAAGAAACAAGAATAATATCTAGAAGGGAAGGAGTACAATTTGGAAAGAAGTGAGTCGCAGAGAGTGGGAGAATATTTAAATTAGATGCTTCAACCATGGAGCTAAAACGAGTAGAGCGGACGTCATTTCTTAATAAACACGTGTTAAAGTCGCCCATAATAATTGCGTGCTTATATAGGGGTACGTATTTATGTAAAAGATCATCGAGAGAAGAGAAATACTCGATCGATGAACTAGGATTGTAGTATACCCCTAGCAAAACTTTAGTATGAGCGAAAACTACTTCTATCAAAAGGTGCTCAGCATGGGGATTAGCTTGACACTGCGACTGGTCAATAATATTAAATGGTAGGTGCGAGCGGAGATATATTGCTACACCACCTCCAGTGCGTCCAATACGGTCGTTTCGTACGAGGTGAAAACCTGGAAGGGCGTATGAGGTAGAAGGTAAGCAAGGCTTCAACCATGATTCTGACACTAAGATTGCATGTATGTTCTTATTTTCAAAGGACGATACTAAGTCGGGATAATGTGCAGGAATACTCTGGGCGTTAAAGATATAACATTTTACCAATTTTAAACTTCGAATTTTAACATTCGAAACAATGAGTATATATTTCCATTTCGTCTAAACGCTTTTACGTCGTAACTAAACAATATAATTATGAAAGACTAGTTAATAGCCTAAGTTACTTCTTATTACATTCATTATCTGACCGTGAAAGTTGTGTCAAAATCGGTCCAGACGTTCCAGAGAATCACAACAAACAGGCAGAAAGACAGACGGATAAAAGTTTAAGAAATTGTTATTTAGGTACATGTACCATGTATACATGTATATGTATTCAGTAAAATGCGAACATTTTAACATGACAAACAGACACTCCAATTTTATTATATGTATAGGTCATATATAGCGTTATATATATATAGCGTTAATAGTCCAAATTGTTAATAATTGATAATGTTTTTTATTAAACATTTAATAATATATATTCATATACCACTGCCTCCCTTCTAATGGTACGTGGTCGTTGACCCGGTTACGTCACGGTCCCATTGTTCGCCGCCATGTTTAATTAGCCGATAGGGTTATCAGTTCGATGTCCGATTTGTGTATTTTGATAATGATTTCATTGCTTTCTTATTATTGTTGAAACATTATATTGATTGATTTAATCTTTATAAAAATATACACACACTAAATATTTTAAATTAACACGGTTAGTTTTATTATTAAAGTTTATTGATTTCGGGATATTAACCGATAAGTGGAGCTCGATATTTCTACATTATCTACGAATGTCTTGTTCACAAGATTCCATCGAGCTACACCGCACAAAAATGAAAAACATGGTAAATATCCCGAAATCAATAACTTCAATATTAAATAACATAGTTTTCAATTCTTGTCAGTATACTTGTTCGGGCTTATTTTGACGGGACTTTCACCTAATGTTGTCTTAAATTTTCGCGATTATTACACATTGAAATAAAACTAGTTATAACGGATTTGAATCGCGTATATTATTTTGGACATCCCGACGTTTCGAGCACTTAACAGCGTTCGTGGTCACGGGTAGACTTTTACCTACCAAGCACCCTTTTTATTCATCACAATCCACTTCTCTCGAATACAATTGTAGTTGAATAAAAAAGCTTGGAATTAATACCTGTTGACTTCCAGGCAGGATAAATTACATACACATAAAATTGTATTTAACTAATGACTGTATTATTTTTTAAAAGACGAGTAACTACTGAGTTTATTGGCGGTTCCTCTCGGTAGAATCTGCATTCCGAACCGTTGGTAGCTTCACTTTGACAAATGTTTATTTATCTGTACTATATACATGAAATGTATTTTTAAATGGTGCAAAACAGTAACTACTGAGTTTCTCGCCGATAAAACCTAATACTACTTTCCGAACCGGTGGTAGCTTCACTTAATTGTTAAATGACGATTCAAAATTGCTTGTAAAAGCCTACCTGAATAAAGTATATTTTGATTTTAATCTTTTTGACTCCATGGCGGTCAGTCTCCCAAACCGTACCTCCCGGCAAAGGTGCCAATTAAAACATAACCAACACCATATAATTCCACCATTCCGGTTACACCCACGCTATGTTTCCGAAGTTTTAAATTGGATTCTTACATTAGTGTGGGTTTACCATTACTAACGCCTTTTATCTTCAACTGATTCTTACTTCCTTGCGTTATTATTTTATTGATATACTAGCAGTGCCCGAGCTTGCACGCGTTTGAATTTAACAAAACAAAATATTGTGCCTAAGTTACTCCTTATTATATCAGTTATCGGCCAGTGAACGTCCCGTCAAAATCGGACCAGCCGTTCTGTAGACTAGTAAAAGCCGGGACGGGACGCTGTTTTAATAAATCACAAATTTACATTATTACAATTATTTTTGAGTCTCAGTTGATTATTTCCGTTTCGATTAAAATTATTATTTTTAATAATAATATATTTATTTTTTTGACTTGAAATTGAACTCACAATGGCAGTCAGTTATCCATTATATTAATATTACAAATATAGATGTAAATTTATCTGTCTGTCTGTCGTTTTATCACAACCAAACCGCTGAAATAGGCTATGTGACAATGCGATAAATAAATTGTGAATTATTGTAATCAGTTTATATTATGAGTTTAAAAATGTTTATTTACTAACGAAAGTTAAAAATAATACTTAATTTATTCAGAAATCCATAAAGAAAAATGCATTGTTTTCAAACGTTTGTCACGTGACACAAAACGCTCCTGATTGGCCGGGCTTATGATGAAGTCACTTTCTTGTAAACCTTGCTTTTCTACTATATGTATCACAGATTAAAATATGTACAAGTTAACCTTGCTTTTCTACTATATGTACCACAGATTAAAATACAAGATACGCCACAGACACCATTCCAGCGCCATATTGTCCAAGTAGCGTTTTTGCACGCTATTTAAATATGGAATTTTTATTGTGATATTTTTCGGTACCTATATATGTACTAGAAATAAGAAAAACAACTTTTACTGGGTTCCTTAACTTCTACTTAATAATATAAAATGGATTTTAAAAACCAGTCAAATAGCCTATTGATTTGATGAAATTTAATATGAAGCAAACTTTAACTCCGAGAAAGGACATGGGCTAATTTTTTGCCTGACACATGACAACCAACAGCCTAAACCCCAAAGGAAACCGCGTGCGACGACTAGTATAAAATATTTAGAACTATAAACTGTTGTTTATGAGATAATAGCGAACGAAACAGCTGAAGATAAACACACAACGGCAGACAATTGACGTATCAGACTTCGTTAAACGGCACGTGTCGAATCACTCGAAAGCAATCGAATAATTGCGTACAGACTTTACAATTGTGAACAATTCACTGCACACATATGTATAAGAGTTTTTTATGTAATTACACAAGACGTACACCAACATATACAAATGTATATGTATCGGAATTATAGAAATTTCAATTTTGAAATGTGACAGTTTTAAATCGAAATAAATTGTAAATAAATAAATAAGTTTTAACAAAAACAAAAACTGTCTTCAAATAAAACACTATTTTGAATACACGAAAACATTATCTTTACGTATTCAAAATATTCTTTAAGAGTTCTCCTAGTAGTAAAATGAAATGAAAAATATTAGACTACATAAAAGTCGCCTTACGATTATATAATTTAGTTGCAATTATTGTTATATTTACAGCCGGTGTCAGCCAATAAAACCCTACAATATATCTGTAACATGTTCTAAAACCTTCTCCTCAAAGGGAGAGGAGGCCTTAACCCAGCAGTGGGAAATTTACAGGCTGTTATTTTATGTGATCATAACCGTGTTATTCGTCTAAAACGTTGCAACTTGTAACAAGAACTAAAAGGACAAGGGAGTTTGTAATTATCGTTTTTTTTATACCAAAACCTTCACAAAAAATTTACAAGCTTTTATGGTTAACGTTATAGTATATTTAGTATCAGCATTGCATCCGTGCGAAGCCGGAGCGGATTGCTAGTTAAATAAGCAAACAAACGATTTGAATAGACAAAGTTATTCTTTTCCAATCTCAACAACCCCCCCCCCCCCCCCAAATCTCCCCTTGATGACGATACACAGACGAGTTCGACGTACCATAAAGCGTCATTGATTACGCGACTCCCCCATAGACTTGTGTAGTCATCTAAGCCCATGTTTGAATAAATAATAAAGGCAGACATCGTACTTTCGGCGTGTTAGGTACTAGAAATAATCGACTTAGATCAAAAACGACGTAAGTCAAGGACTACACATACACTTGCACATCAATTATTTTATGTTTATTTATTATCATATAAAAGAACGGATTTGAGTGTACCTTTTGTAAATCTGAGCTGAGATGGCCCAGTGGTTAGAACGCGTGCATCATAACCGATGATTGCGGGTTCAAACCACTACCTATGTGCTTAATTTGTGTTTACGATGTATATGTGCTTAATTTGTGTTTACGATGTATATGTGCTTAATTTGTGTTTATAATTCACCTCGTGCTCGGCGGTGAAGGAAAACATCGCGAGGAAACCTGCATCTGTCTAATTTCATTGAAATTCTGCCACATGTGTATTCGACCAACCCGCATTGGAACAGCGTGGTGAATTATTTTCCCAACCTTCTCCACAAAGGGAGGGGAGGCCTTAGCCCAGCAGTGGGAAATGAACAGGCTGCTGAATGAGCTTGTTTAATTAAAATTACAAGAAACTCTACAGAATATACTAGACGACATCAAAGTGTAGGAATAAATGATAAGAGTACACTCTGATAAAATTAGTGATAAAATAAACCGTCGTTTTTATCACACTTAATTCTTTATACACTCTTGACCTACTGGTATCTTTAATGTAGTTTATAATCATTGTGTCTATTTTTTTTATAATAAACTAGCGACCGGTGCCTGCTTCAATATGCTATACCGATACTGAATATACTACACAATTTGCTTATTAACGACATCACATTAGAAACTTCTAAAAATATCATTTTTGTATACATTTTTGTTATTCTACCGCCAAACAACAGTACTCTGTATTGTTGTAGGTATTCCGGTTTGAAAGGTGAGTGAGCCAGTGTAACTACAGACACAAGGGACATAACATCTTAGTTCCCAAGGTTGGTGGCGCATTGACGATTTAAGGAATAGTTAATATTTCTTACAGCGTCATTGTCTATGGGTAATGGTGACCACTTACCATCAGGTGGCCCATATGCCCGTCCGTCCGCTTCGATCCTGACGGACCCGAAACGATTGGATGTCACTATTAATAAGTCTTACCATTCCAGGAAATTGGTGTTGTACTAAATATTCAATGCTCTTCGCCAATATTACCAACCTTGGTTACCAAGTGACTTTATTTAGTACTGGCTACCCGCCCCTGATGCTATGACATCACAGTAGAAACTTCTGAAGTCATCAGCGTTTCTTTACTATATTGTCCATGTATTATATACAAAAACCTTCCTCTCGAATCACTCTATCTATTAAAAACAAAACCGCATCAAAACGATTCGTAATTTCAAAGATCTAAGTGTACAAAGGAACAGACAGCGTGAAGCGACTTTGTTTCAGACTATGTAGTGATGATAATGAATACTCAACGGATTTTGATGCGGTTTTCGTCAATACACAGAGCGTTTCAAGAGGAAGCTTTAAATGTGTGACAGATATTCAGAGTTACATTCACATTTATAATATGTATTAGTATAGTTAATGTTAAGATAAAAACCTTGTATGAAACACGCTGAATAATAATAATAACTAGCTATGCCCGCGATCTTGTATCGGACAGGGTTTAATTTTTAATTATAACAGACAAAAAAATATTAGCCTAAGTTACTCCCTATTATATACGTTAAAGTCCCGTCAAAATCGGTACAGCCGTTCCAGAGATTACTCAGAACAAACAAACGGACAGACAGACCGACAAAAATTGTAAAAAATGTTATTTTGTTATACATATGTACCGTGTATAAATACATATGCATTGAGTAAACAATGGCATTTTTAATATTACAAACAGACACTCCAATTTTATTAGGTATATGTAATAGATAGATTTATTATAGACCAAAAAAATGAGCTTTTCAATATGTAAGTACAAAAGTATGACTATAATTTAAGCTTATTATTGACTCAGTACTCTATTCACACGTGGATAACATAGAATTATATATCTTATGCACTTAAAATATAATGGAACATACTTCGTGTCATAATATACAGCGGCCTTCGGTGGTGCGCGTTAAAAAAAAAGAAAAAAAAACCGTCATTCTTTATTGATACAGTTGCTTGGCTAAATATTGGAAGGTAACCTGCATTTTTCGAAGTTACATGTGACCATAACACGAACTTATAACATGGAAGAAACTGGTGTAAACTGGTATTTATAGAATTTTCTAATGTAATGTCGTATATTAACAAATTCTGTTGTATATTTAGTATCAGCATTGCACCCGTGCGAAGTGGGGTGGGTCGCTAGTAAAATATATAAGCATTCCGGAAGCTACTTTGTTATACTACGTAGAGGAATTTTGAACGTATTTGGTACGTTTTCTGAGATCATAATTGACCCATAAGCACTACATTACAATCGACATTTTTAACTTTGCCGTTTCGAAAATTTCAATCGTTTTAAAAAAATACATTGAAAAAAAAGGCATATTATTCGATACAAGATTTTGTAGATGACAAAAAAGCATGAACCTGTTAACTTCCAGGCAGGATATATTAATTTAAATAATAATTGTATTAACTAACATTGCTTTGTATTTTTTAAACGTTGAAAAAGAGTAACTACTATATTTCTTGTCGGTTCTTCTCGGTAGAATCTACTTTCCGAACCGGTGGTAGCTTCACTTAATTGTTAAATAACGATTCAAAAGTGCTTGTAAAAGCCCACTTGTATAAATTTATTTTGATTTTGACCTCTCTACAAAATCTCATATAAACTTTCGCCATTATTATATAACTTAGACTAGGAAATCTATGTTGTATTTAAAATATTCGTTATTACTCAAAATAATTCTTAGTCGAGTAACTTAAGTCATATTGACAAAAATCACTCACAAAAAGCGGATTTCGAACGCGACCCACGATACGACCTCCCTTTCACGCAGATACGTGCGTCTCGCTCGCTCGCAAGACCGGTCGGTTCGGTGCCCGGTTTTGGGATAAAAAAAAAAACGATAATTTCAACTCCCGTATCCTTTTAGTTCTTGTTACAAGTTGCAACGTTTTAGGCGAACGACACCGATATGATCACACGTACGAAACAACAGCCTGTAAATTTCCCACTGCTGGGCTAAGGCTATCCCTTTGAGGAGAAGGCTTTTTTAAGGCATATACCAATGCGGGTTATTGAATTCACGTGTGGCAGAATTTCGTTGAAATTAGACACATGCAGGATTCATCACGATGTTTTCCTTAACGCCGAGCACGAGAATTACAAACACAAATTAAGCACAAATATCAGAGGAGCTTGCCTGTTTTAACCACTGGACCATCTCGCCTCTACATTGAAATACATATATGTAAAATATTTAAACAAAAAAAAACACAAAATAATCATTCAAAGATATACATATACATACACAACTTCCAAATTCTCAAATCTCAGTAGATACATCCTTCCTGGGACACTGTATTCGTTTCCATAAGATTCCTCAGTTAAAATTAAATCTCGTATAAAAAAAAAATATTGATAAATATGGCATATTACTCAATACAAGATTACATTAATGACAAAAAAATGTGTGGACAGTATTACTTGATATCTCGGCGTATTATTTGAAAAACCAAAGTAGTGCTTCTTTGAAAAACTATCATTAAAATAAACCAAACGTATATTTTCCTTCATTTTCGAAGGGGAGGGAGGGGTTGGCCTATTCTTATTTTTTCTTATTCTTATATGGCCGAAAAAACTAGCGAAAATATCCTTACCTAATAAATGAATGGTCACTTTATTCAAGCTTGTCTACAGACAAATACATAGATGGGTAACACACTCTCATTTCAATTTCCAACGTTAAACATCTATACTTCTTGTTGTGTTCCAGTTTAATTAGGGGCACAAGAGACATAGCTTGGTTCCAAATCTTGGTAACGCATTGGGTATGCAAGAAATAGTATAATATTTTCTTGCAATACCAATATCTATGGATAGTGATGACTCAGACGATCCATTTGATCATCCACCAGCCATCATTACATAGTATAAAACAGAGTGGCTTATCGCTCTGATACGATTTTTTTTAATAGATAGAGTGATTCAAGAGGAAGCTTTTTGTATATAATACATGGACAATAAAGTAAAGAAACACTGATGAATTAAGAAGTTTCTACTGTGATGTCATAGCATCAGGGGCGGGTCGATAGTAATAAATAAAGTCACTTGGTTACCAAAGTTGGTAATATTGGCGATGAGCGTTGAATACTTCTCACAACACCAATTTCCTGGAATGGCCAAACTTATTAATAGTGACATCCAATCGTTACGGGTCTGTCAGCATGGGAGCGCTGCGTTCAATTATCAATACTTTAATATTCAAGTCAAGAATATGGTAACAATCAAAATGGCAGACATCCACTCTGAAGACAAAACACTCGTCAGATCCTCTAGCTTTATAAAAAAAAAATAAAAATATGAAGACCTCATGTACGTAGGACAACAAATGAGGCCCTTGATTATGATGTTACAAATTAATCGAACAATATCTATCCATCGGATTTTTCAATAATTAAATTACATACGACCTCTTTATACGACGTTTTTCTCTCTGCATTTCCTATCAGCAACTTTTAACAGCTATTAATATCAAAAAAGATCATATAATATCTTTATTTGGAAACACTATGAGGATGTCATTTTTATTAAAGGAAAATCTCTCTTAGGACAAATGACATACTTGTATTCAACTATACCCATACACATATATCAGGTAATTACATATTAACATCTATTTTGGGACTCCTAACACGTCAATTACGCCCCCCCCCCCCCACACACATAAATCAAGCTTAGAAAATCGCTACGAATAATGTTCATCCACTGGTCTATATAACACATACTACAAACGACATAAAATGACAATATGATCTATATCATTTCCATTATGACCTTTATTCTGTGACCGTTTTGACCTTGGAACCACTTGAGCTCGTTCCTTGCTGATGTCATATCAAGCTAAATGTTTATACCAACCAGCGATGTCATCGCCTTCGAAAACATTCTATATTTGTACTTACATTTCACACATACACAAAATTACATTTACACAAATATTATAGATAAAAAAATAATATCTGTTTTAAGTGTATCCACTGGTATTCTTGCTGATTCTTCTCCGTAGAATCTACATTCCGAACCCGTGGTAACTTCAATTTAAATAGTTGTTAAATTACGATTCAAAAATGCTTGTAAAAAGCTACTTGAATTCAGTATATTTTGATTTTCGATTTTGATGCTTTTCCACAGCCAAACCTTAAATTCTAAGGAAGGGCTTACCTTTGCCTAATAACTAACGACCAAACCCTAAAACTCCACAACAGTTAATACGAGTTTAAAAGATAGATACCTATATAGATATATAGATTACTAATTTACCCTTACTGATACACCTTACGACCATTAACTGCTATCGGATCACAATTAGTCAAAAATGAAATCTGCTGGCGAATTTAAGATATAAGTATTAATTAACATTTCTCACATTGACAATATTTGGACGATGGTGACCACTTATCAAAAGGCAAGTATATGCCACGTTATTTTACAAACTCACTCACTTCTCATTCTAAACCAAAAACCATTTAAGGAGAACCGCACATAATATAAGCCATCTTCGCAATGATCGGACACCATCACAGCTGGAAATATGCCAATTTTGGTTTACAACTCATGATTGCATATTTACCATTAGCATTCTTGCTTGACCCAAATCCTGATGATTATCCAATTCGAGGAGGAAATGAGGCTCAGAAATGGCTTTAACCTAGTCTAGAACTTATGGACTTTTACTGTATCTATTGTCTATACTGATTTCTTATTATCTATCTATTTTTTTTTTGTCTATGAATAAAACAGTCCCAAAATTTTTTAAACAGACAGAGTTACTCTTGACGACCTCCGTGGCCGAGTGGTGTGTATACCGTTTTTCATGCGTACGCCACTCTGAGGTCCCGGGTTCGATTCCCGGCCGAGTCGATGTAGGTTTCTTAATTTTGTATGTCGTCTTGGGTCTGGGTGTTGGTGGTACCGTCGTTACTTCTGATTTCCATAACACAAGTGCTTTAGCTACTTACACTGGGATCAGAGTAATGTATGTGATGTTGTCCAATATTTATTTATTATTTATTTATTTTCATATATATAATATAGATATAGTACAACCCTTTGATGTTCCGTTGCTCAATTATATGTGATTTTACGAAACCTCGTGTCCGTTAGGTCATATAAACGTTCGTGTGTGGAGTTTTTATGCGAATACAGGGTGCTTGCGATACAGGTTATATAAGTTGTGTTGCACAGTGAAACTATAACAAAAAAATCAAACGAGCCTGCAACGAAGGAGACTGTTATCTATTCATTTTAAAAAGGAATACTTAGGTAACGTCATCATATAGAAATGCTATTTCGGTCTTTTACAGACGGGTTTGACATGCTAACAAAGCTGAATGGGCAAATGAGATGTTGGAGAGGAAAAATAGCATATCGAAAATCAAAATACATAATAATTTATTCATCAAGTCCTAAGATTTAGTTGTACATAAATGTATCCACATTGATAGAGATTTAGCGAATCGTACCTATCTACGATTCCCTAATTTTTAAAGACATCTCAGCAACAAAACCATACACATAAAACGGTCTTTCCCCAGAGGTTCGAGTATCTTTGTATAGTAACTATACAAGATTATTATTATATTATTACGTAAAAAAACAAAACAACAAAATATCTGAATATCTTTAGTAAAACTATGACTTCGCCGACGTATCACGTCATACAAGTCTCTGATTGGTAGTTGATGACGTGATACTATTGTTCTGCACCAATAGGGTGTCACCCCGCAAAAAAAATCGCATACTAACATAACGACATTCTATTAAAGTTATTGATTACGGGATATTTACCATGATTTTTACTTTTGTTCGGTGGAGCTCGATATTTCGACATTGTCTACGAATGTCTTGTTCACGAGACTTATGAAATTTAAAATCTTATAACGACATTCTGTTTTCATAATCTCCCAAAGTACCAAACGATTAATATACCAATATATTATAGCATAGCTTTCGTTATATCACAATTACATAACCAGAAATTCCGGTCGTCCGGCTTTGGCAAATGGCAAAGCCACTCCAATTTACGCAATACTGATAACATTTGATGTAGTTACTTATATATAAATCGAGTTCGTCTGTATAGAAACACCATTCTTAAAGTGCTTTTATATATATAGTTTTTATTCAAATCAAGCAATCGTAAAACTGTTTGAAGATTATTACCAATACAATTCAATTCTTATATTGGTTGGAGCATACGGGCCACCTGACGGTATGTGGTCACCACCGCCTATAGACGACGGCGCTGTAAAAAAATATTAAGCATTCCTTTCATCACCAACATGCCACTAACCTTGGGAACTAAGATGTTATGTCCCTTGTGCCTGTAGTTACACTCACTCACCCTTCAAACCGGAACAGTACCAGATTGTTTGGCGGTAGAATATCTGAAGATGGTTGTACCTTTCCAGACGGGCTTGCACGAATCCCTACCACCAAGTACTATGACAGCAATATCTACTAACTATATATCGCCCGGAGCTTGTTTTAGATGCTAATTGTCAGGTGTCCGAGACCTTCCTAATAATATAAGCATGATAACCACATCTGTGGAGGTTTGGAGATTGACAAACATAGCTGACGTCACCGTTTATACGAGTAGTATTCATAATAACCGGTCTTCAAATCTTACTAACATATAACTGTACAAAACATTTCAAACGTACGCAATCACGTTTTCGTGATAAAAATAAACGCGGCATCACGTACCTATACCCAACGAACTTACAAAATTTCTAGTACATTGATATACAAATCATTGATATTTCGACGTAACCTGGACACGCGCCAACTTTGACGGATGACGTGCGACGCTAAGGGGGTAATTATGGAAACTATTATAATCTCCAGTGATATTTGTGTAAGACTCCAGCGATGTTTGTGTAAGAAGGGTAGGTACCACCCACTCATCAGTTATTCTACCACCAAACAACAGTACTCAGTATTGTTGTGATCCGGTTTGAAGGGATAGTGAGCCAGTGTAACTACACGCACAAGGGACATAATATCTTAATTCCCAAGGTTAGTGGCGCATTGACGATTTAAGGAATAGTTAATATTTCTTACAGCCTCATTGTCTATGGGTGATGGTGACCACTCACCATCAGGTGGCCCATATGCTCGTCCGCCAACATATAATATAAAAAAAAATCTGATACATCGCCGATTGATAATGAGGACTGTACAGCATTAACTAACAGCTTTCCTTCTCCCTTTGAGAGGTTTAGGAGTTTCTTACACCTTAATAAGAGTTGAATACATACTCTGCTACAATAAGAGTTGAATACACATACACCGCCCAAAAGACAATGGTATTGATGGAAATATTAACCATCCCTTACTTCATACTTCATACTAATCCTGGGATGTTACCAACTAACCAAGATTCTTACCTGTCCCTTTTGCCTGTACTTACATCCTCACCCTTCAAACTGGAACATAGCATTACCAAATATTGGTTGCTTGGCGACAGAATATCTGGTATCTATCTGGAACGTATCTGGTGACAGATTGATAATTACCCAGACGGGCTTGCACAAAACCCTACCAAAAAACATGTAGCCCTACATGCGGCACAATATCCCATAAACACAAATGAAACGCATGGAAATTCAGTAATGTTTTTTTTGGACTTAAACCCACAATCATCGTTTGAGATGCACGCTATCAAACCACTGCACCAACTCTCCCTTTCGTCATTAATACCGAGACTGCAAAGAGAGTTATTTTTAAACGCTTCCACGTCACTTGCAGTGTTAGTTTGTTTAGATGAAATCTCACAAGAGGAATTAGAACACATCCTTCTATCCTAGTTAAGAAAAGAATGCTCTAAAAAGAAATTCCGTAGACAAAAGGGAAATGTTTTCGAAACTAATGGTTAGTTCTTTTGGCACGTTATGGGAGTGAAACTACGCGATGAAGTTGGTCGCAAAACAAAATTTTAAGTGTGAATGTTTAAATTTGTAAGTGAGTCTTATAGTCGTGGTGAAAATCGAAGATATTGCATTTGTCGTAATAATATCAAATCAAAATACTCATTATTGTACACTAGTAAACATATAGTTTTGTCTGGTATAAGAAAGATGCACGGCCTTATGGCTAAAACAGCGATTTCTTCCAACCCTTAGCAGACAGTTATATAAAGAGTTAGGGGTGCACAAAGCAATAATAACAATTTTATTGTAACTAATTACATACAATTCAAAAATGTGCTTGGTATCCAAAAATTGCTTTCAAATTCTCTTAAGCTATTGAAAAAACCCTTTGAAACCGACCCTGGATAAAGAACTAGGTAAAGCACATCATAGAAATTGCCCCTTTTTTTCTCGATGGAAATACGCGTTACGCGCTTCCCCCACATGATGAAAGTGGGGGGGGGTGGTACTCTCCGGAGCCCTGAACGCCGAATGCGCCCAAGCACACCGGGTTTACCCACTAAAAAACCAGCGGTACCCTCTCCCTCTTTCGGCGGGCGCCACGGGATCGCTTACGCATGCTACCGTGACGACATAGAAATTGCCCGGATGTGCAAATGAATTAACATTTTAAAAGACAAATCCGTTTCAATTACATGACATATGCACTCAATTCGCACTACAAGCAAACAAACGATTTACTATGTGACGACGAGTTCCAAGTTGCATTCGAATCACATTTTGACACACCCATTGATGGACACACTAAACAGAACTAAGCTTCGTGTATTGAAGATTAAAATACGTCCAAAAACCGGAACAAATCACGCTACACGGCCGGTATTCCAAACCGACAAAAACCAAACAAAAAATCATTCACTCGCTTTTTGACAGCGGAGGCAGTTACATTACAAACAACTTTTGTAAACCTTACAGATCGCCTTTGTAAAAGAATGAAACACGTATTTAAAAAAAACGACAAAAAACATTATATTTGAATAACAGTAACAGCCTGTAAATTTCCCATTACTGGGCTAAGGCCTTCGATCCATTAACGAGAGGGTTTGAAACATATTCCTCCACGCTCTTCTAATGCGGGTTGGTGGATTACACATGTGGCAGAATTTCGATGAAATTAGACACTTGTACGTTTCCTCGTGATGTTTACCTTCACCTCCCAGATGTAAACACACATTAAGTACATGAATGAGCAGTGCATGCCTGTGTTTGATCGCACAATCATCGGTTAAGATGCACGCGTTATAACCACTGGGCGATCTCGGCTCTAACTTTAAAAAAATATAGATAAATAATGGCAGACACTCATTCCGGTTTCTACTATATTTTATACAATTTCAAAGCTAAGTAAAGTCGATAGAAAATTTGCATTGCAATATTTCTAAATTTAAATTAAATATTTTATTCCATTATATGTGTATAACATAAAGCTTTATAAATATCGCGAAGCCAAATCCACGAGTTCTGCTAGTATAAATACAAATAAGTGCATTTCGCCCTTATTCTTACGAGTCCCTTTATTTATTACGACCAAGATGTCCCTCCGAGTCCCCCTGGGGTCTGGTCCTCATTTATATGCGTATTACATGTTTAATATTTATTGAAGTTACAAATTATTCAAATTCAATGTATTTATATGCCCTTTGTAAAGTTGATTATAGTAAGTACATTTTATTACTGGAGGCTTGCTATCCCTTTTTAACTGAAGCATAAAATAGAGATACAATTTGTCGTTAAAATTTTATGATGATGTACAATGTATTCGTTTACTGATATTTTATCTAGAAAACAATGTTGATGTACCATGATGAACTTTAACCAATATTTCTAAATTCGAAGCCGGACATAAGCTAAGCGTATATCTTTGTGTATAAGTAAGCTCATCTCCTCCTCATGACCTTATATCAGCCTTGGGACATTTACAGACAGTTTCTTTACTTTTTTATACCAAACATTAAATCGATCTGAGACCTACAAAAAGTAAAACTTTAGATAAAAACAAACTACCATTTTTGGTTCTGAAGTGCACAGAAACATACACACAAATGCCAACTTAAAACAATCACACACATCTACAAACAAGACAATCTTCGTTCCTCACTAATATTACAAATGCCAACTCAAATGATATTCATGACATTTGACGTACACGCCCCTGCCAATCCAGACGCGATCATACACTAGTTTTACATGCATTTATTTTGATACTAGCTATTACCCGGAGTTTTGCTCACCTAGAATACAAACTCTCCTATATCCTTTCTCAGGCTCTGGACTATTTGTATGCCAAATACCATTCAAATAGGCCTAATAGTTTGGGCGTAAAAGCGAGACAAATAAATAGAGTTATATTCGCATTTATAACATAAAGCATGAAAGTATGGATTTAATGCCAAAAAATGTAATCATATTTTATGCCGTTGAAACATTGAAACGAGCCGGCAAAGGAGACCGGTTTCACCGTTAATTTCTGCTAAAAGAATGTTACATAGCAATTAATATATAATTGAAGGCTCAGCGTAATAAGGTAATATGTTACGTTTGGCAAAAAAACAAATTCTACGCCGTAACCCCTTCATATATGACATAAAATGATATATCAACAAGCGTCAAACGTTAACGCACGTGTTTTGTGGATTTTTGTAAACGCAGTTCATTGACTGATCCTTGAACTTAAATATGATCCAAGACCTGAACTGTACTGAAGAGGAGATGCTTCTACACTTATCACGGAGGTCATTGACATCGTATGGCTAACCTTCACCTTTAGGTATGTAGCTAAGCGTCAAGGTAGCATGCGTAAGCGATCCCGTGGCGCCCGCCGAAAGACGCAGAGGGTACCGCTGTATTTTTAGTGGGTAAACCCGGTAGACCTGGGCGCACTCGACGTCCAGGGAACCGGGGAGTCACACACCTCCCCCCCCCACCTTCCAACACGTGGGGGAAGCGCGTAACGCGTTTTTCCAGCGAGAAAAAAAAATAAGTATGTAGCTGAATATTAAGTACAATTACCGTTGTGTTCCGGTTTGAAGGGTAAGTAAGCCAGTGTAATAGGCACAGGGGACATTACATCTTAGTTCCCAACGTTGGTGACGCATTTGTAAGGAATGGTTAATATTTCTTACAGCATCATTGTCTATGGTGACAGTTTACCGTCAAGTGGCCAAACACTCGTCCACCAAAATATACCATAAAATTAATAAGATCGCAGTCAGTCATTAACCGATATTACGTCATCATTTATATGACGTAGGCAACCGGACGAGTAGTACCTGTGATTAGCAGCCCACCAACGCAGACATTGACGACGTAACCATTCCTTACATGTTCAAATTAAATAATGGACAACATCACATACATTACTCTGATCGCAATGTAAGCAGCTGAAGCACTTGTGTTATGGAAAGTCAGCAGTAACGACGGTACCACAACCACCCAGACCCGAGACAACGTACTAGTGGCGTACCCGAAAAGACCGGAGCGCACACTACTTGACCATGAAGGTCGTTGTGCCTGTAGTTACATTGACTCAAATATCCTTAGCACACAAATTCCTACCAGCAAGCATTTGATCATGAGCTGAGTGTGTGTATCTTAACCGATGATTTCGGGTTCAAACCCAGGTAAGCACCACTATACATATTATGTGCTTAATTAGTGCTTATAATTCATCTCGTGCTAGGCGATGAAGGAAAACGAGCGAGGAAACCTGCATATGTTTAATTTTATCGAAATTCTGCCACAAGTGCATCCCACCAACCCGCATTGGAACAGCGTGGTGGAATATGTTCCAAACACTCTCCTCAATGGGAGAGAAGGCCAGCAGTGGGAAATTTACGTGCTGTTACTTACTACTAAGCATCTGATCGGATCAAGTGCAGAGGCGGTCCAATGACAATCTTAATCAAAAGAAACATAGTCGGTTAAACATCAGACATTAAGTATGTCCCGTTATCTTGTCGCTGTGACGTCACGATACCTACCCAGCCGGGCGAAATATCAAATCCTTTGTCAGGAACATATCGCTAACGATTCAAGACTTTGTACATATCTAAACAAACAGATAACGAATTTATCGAAATACATTACCTAATAGCCTAGTTGATAAAGGAAGTTATTACCATCCCTTTCTTACGCTTAAGATTGACAAGGATAGTAAGATATTTATAGTAAACTGGCTGAACTTATAGCATAGAAACCGTCACCCCCACTTTACCACCTCGAGGGGGGAAAAGTAACAAAATCAAAAATCACAATAAACTTTATTCAAGTGGGCTTTAACGAGCACTTTTGAATCGTTTTAAAATTAAGTGGAGCTACCACCGGTTCGGAAAGTCGATTCTACCGAGAAGAACCGGCAAGAAACTCAGTAGTTATTCATTTTCAACATTTAAAAAATACAAAGTCGTGTTAGTTAATACAATTATTTAAATTAATATAATAAATTAACCTAAAAGTAAATGAAAAAAATGTAAACCCTTACTTAACAAATGTCTGTGACTCTATTAATGATTTCCGCCATAAATCCTTTGTGCTTCCAAGGGATATAAACTATCTCCATACCAAATCTCATCGAAATCGGTTCAGCAGTTTAAGCTTGAAGAGGTAACAGATTTACTTTCGCGTAATATCTCATTCACAAGGGAACGTTAAGTCATCTGGGAATCGATCATTGGACTCTCTCTTCGCGTGACTGACATACGAATAAATAAAACTATTACTGTACTACCACTATCAGTTATTAAAAAAAAAATAATAATAAAAACTCAGTACACTCAGTAGTTATTTTTTTCCAACATTTTAATAATATATTAATAAAGAACGATTTTTTTATCATGAAATAACGACCCGCCCTAGATTCGCACTAAAGTAAAGTACTTTACAGCTTCGCACTAGTGCAATGCTGATACTACATATATTATAGACATTTTTCTTGTATCTTTACTATATTCTCCATGTATTTCATACAAAAACCTTCCTCTTGAATCACTCTATCTATTAAAAAAAAATCGCATCAAAATCCGTTGCGTAAATTTGAAAGATCTAAGCATACATAGATACAGACAGCGGTAAGCGACTTTGTTTTATACTATGTATAGATTTGAATGATTTTTTTTCTACATGACCTTTTAATTTATTAATAAGTCAAGTTAAAAATAAATATAGAATCTTATTATAGAAACGAATAGTGCGCAAGAGGATGTATTCATTTTGTAAAGTCTGTAACTAGGTGTAATTAGCGTATCAATCCTCGCAAAAAGCTGGAAACCCGAAAATAACCTCACCACGCTTCTGAAATTCCAGTTAATTGCCAATTAGTTGTAATACATACTAATTTTAAAACTTAATTCAAGTAGACTTTTACAGATTTTGAATCGTCATTTTACAATTAAGTGAATCTACCACCGGTTCGGAAAGTTGATACTACCGAGAAGAACCGGCAAGAAACTCAAAGTCATGTTAGTTAACTACCATTATTTAATTTAATATAATTCTTCATATATCTCGTCAAAATTCCATGTTTCACCCGCACCACCTCGATATCCGAATATCAACTATGGCGCGATTTTTAGGGCACTTCCCGCCTCGCATAACCACTCTGTGGAACCAGCTTTCGCCTGCGGTTTTTGAAACGACTTCGGATCCTACAAGCTAAGAGCATACTCTTTTTCTTAGGATTGCAAAGAGCACTCTTTTTTTATGGTATAGGTTGGCGGACGAGCATATGGGCCACCTGATGGTAAGTGGTCACCATCGCCCATAGACAATGACGCTGGAAGAAATATTCACTATTCCTTACATCGTTAATGTGCCACCAACCTAGGAAACTAAGATGTTATGTCCCTTGTGCCTGTAGTTACACTGGCTCACTCACCCTTCAGACCGGAACACAACAATACTGAGTACTATTTGGCGGTAGAATAGCTGATGAATGGGTGGTACCTACCCAGACTTGCTTGCACAAAGCCCTACCACCAAAAAACTCTTTTTCTTAGATGTCCGAACCCTTAGTCCCCTAGGCCATATCTGCTTGATGATTATTAAATTAACGTACAAATGAATCCTTGCTACGTGGCCTTGCGTCTAACCTAGTTGAGTTCAGTGTTTATTTGTAACGTACTGACAGACAGCAGTGGTACGCCCGCGTCCCGAAATGTAGGGGTGTCTATTTTTAAAACTTTTGTATATTTTGAGTGAAGTTTCTCGGATAATTGTATATAATAAAGGATTTCTTTAACAGGTCATATTTGTATATTCTAACGAGGCAGATTGCCTGCCTCGTTTGATTTAGTTGATATTAGGCCACAGATTCCGAGGTTCTGGGTTCAAGTCCTAGGTCAAGACGAGAAAAAGATAGAGAGACGTCTCTTTCCGGTCGCATTGTATCATGGCTGGTACAAAATAGAGTGCACATTATGACACATGCACTAAAGACTAAAAAATATTTTGCCGATTGTCATTCAGGCCCCTTACAACTAATTTCACGTTAGCTGATCGTTTTACTAAATAGCTAATTCAACCACTTCGCTATGACATATGACTTAACCGATGATTGCGAGTTCAAACCCAGGCAAGCACCGTTGATTCATGTGCTTAATTTGTCTTTATAATTCATCTCGTGCTCAGCGGTGAAGGAAAACATCGTGAGGAAACCTGCACGTGACAGATTTCATAGAAATTCTGCCACATGTGTATTCCACCAACCCGCATTGGAACAGCGTGGTGGAATATGTTCCAAACCTTCCCCTCAAAGGGAGAGGCCTTTAGCCCAGCAGTGGGAATTTACAGGCTGTTGTTGTCGTTGCTATGTTACATATAGTTACAGTATGTTGCCAGTGTATCTAAATATTGAACACAGAGTATATATATGTAGAGGAGCACACAATAAATAAAGCGTTATCAAATACGCAGAACGATAACAGATAACGTTATTTCGTGTCCTTTTGATAACCTGCTTCGTACAGCGAGCTGTCTTTCGATACAACTGTATTCGGATTTCTTTTATTAATATAAATTTATTTAATTAACATTTCATAACATTACTAGCTACCCGACCCGGCTTAGCACGTATACAATTCTAATACTAAATATATTAGAGACTGTCGAAATTACCAGTGTTTCATTACTATATTGTCTTTGTATTATATACAAAAACTTTCTTCGAATCACTCTATCTATTAAAAAAACCGCATCAAAATCCGCTGCGTAATTTTAAACATCTAAACATACATAGGGTAAGATAACGGTAAACGACTTGGTTTTATACTTTCTAATTAAGACTTAGTATTTGTAACGGTACCATAAACAAGCTGAAATCGAGTCAAAATCCATAAAACTTTAACTATTAACCTTTATCCCCTCGAGGGGTGCCTTAAAAATAGCCTATAACCTTCCCCGGTACTAATAATATCATCATTAACTATATATCTAAATATATCCACATAACGAAAGTAATAATTTCCAACTTTAAATGTCAAATAAATGTTTTTTATCTGTGTAATAAAAAAAAAGTTACAAATTATCACAACAGTTACTCACTTGTAATTACTTTGTAATTTTATGAGTCAATAATAAGTAATCACATTACAGATAATTAATATTGACAGTATACAAGAAACCTTTATATTTATACGATACTTGAGACTGCGGAATATGGGCGTTGAGCGTTAAGCGACGAATAATTCCTAGCTATTAACGTCTAGTATACTTGAAATTAAAAAAAAAAAAACTGGCCAAGTGCGAGTAGGACTCACGCACGATGGGTTCCGTACTATTATCTATAAAACGGCAACAAAAAAAAACACATCTCTTATATGGCACCCGCTTTTTTGTACGAAATAGGTTGGCGGACGAACATATGGGCCACATGATGGTAAGTGGTCACCATAATCCATAGACAATGAGGCTGTAAAAAATATTAACTATTCCTTACATCGTCAATGCGCCACCAACCTTGGGAACTAAGATGCTATGTCCCTCGCGCCTGTAGTTACACTGGCTCACTCAACCTTCAAACCGGAACACAACAATAATACTGCGTACTATTGTTTAACGGTAGAAAATCTGATGAGTGGGTGGTACCTACCCAGGCGGGCTTGCACAAAGCCCTAACACCAAGTCATATACATTTTGTTGCTTTTGTTTAAATATTTATCAGTATATTGGCAACAGAAACCATCTTAGCACAATTCCATTTCGATTGGTCATAGTTTCATATCTAAAGGTTCAGCAGTATTTAGGAAATTGTGGTGTAAAGAAAAAATGATAATATATTTATTTATATAATATAATTTGAAGTGAGTTATTAAACTAGCATGAAATATACATCATTAATTTTATCATATTATAACAAAACATTATAATTAGTGATTAAAACTATTAGAAATTTATTACAAATATTTACTCAACTCAGTCAAGACGATGTAACCATTAAATAAAAGTACTGTTCACAACTCTCATTGCAAAAGCAATAACAGTAATCAATATTTAAAAAAGGAAATAACAAAATCATCTTCAACCGAACCTGTTTTCGGAGTAAAAAGTTTAACTCATTAAAAAGTGTACTTTAGTAAAAACTCTCAAGAGACTGTCACCAAAAGAAATATATCTATTGAAACTTTTAATGGTATCAAAATTTATACATTTCTATATCGAAATATTATAACAAATTACTTTTTTACTCTGGTTTTTGATACTAAATCTTGATCATAATATTGCATATAAAAAATTTACCAAGCTGAAATGTTCGGGAGATAGAAACATGTTACAAAGCCACGTAAGCAACACTGAATTTTCACGTACTTAATTAGCAATCATAATTATATCCCGCTAATGAAGCAAACTAATTTAATTAGCCTTTTAATTAACAGCGTCGCTATTTTACTAAACAGCGCTGTTCAACTAACCGGAATGATAGGAAGCTATCTTCTATTCATAAATTATATATTTTTTCCTTTCAATTTCTAATGATTAAATATATATACAGGCCCCTGAATGAAGATGCTTTGCATTGATGCATTATCTATATGATAAAACATTATAAACTGGAAGTCGGCCACGACTTCGCTAGCGTTTAAGGGTGTTGTTTGTCATGTGTTATATAAAAAAAGTAGCCTATATCCTTTCTTAGATTTCAAGTTTGTTTCATAGCAAATTTCATCAAACTCGGTTCAGCGGTTTAGTCTTGAAAGAGCGACAGACAGACAAGACAGAGTAACTTTAACATTTATAATATTATATATAATATAGATTCCTGAAAACATAGATATTAAGACATTTGTCAAGGTCATGATCAAACATACATTGCAACGCTCAATACCTTTTTATCTACTAGCTATTGAAGCACATAACTATTAATAGACTCTAATCATGCGTAAATTCAATATCAATTGCACAATACATTCAAATGAAATTCATAGCTACAGTTAATAGTCTGAACAAGTATAGTACTGACTCGTACTTGTCTAGACTATTAACTTTTATTCGTTGGCAATAGACAGTGGTACTCGCAAATGTTGGTAAGCAGTCATCACCACCCATAGACATATCCTTTGTCTTTTCATATAAAACCTTATTATGTATATCTATCATATAGTTTTGTAATATTAAAATAAGCACTTTTGCAAAATGCAAAAATGCAACTATATACATGGTACATATACCAAAATAACATTTTTACCATTATTTTCTGTTCATCTTTCTGTTTGTAATGGCTAATCTCTGGAATGGCTGGACTAATTATGACTGGAATTTCACTGGCAGGTGTAATAAGGAGTAACTTACAACAATAACTAACACCAAGTCATATAAATTTAGTTGCTTTTGTTTAAATAGATGATGATAGAGCCTAGTGGTAAGGCTTTTTGTAAGCTTGTGCAGAAACCGTCATCACAAATACTATCTATCAAACACCAATATTTAATTCTTTAGAATTATAAATTTTTTTTTTATAAAGCTTAACATAATGAGTAATAATAGAAGATCGTGTTTCTGTTTCAACAAATAAATAAGGATATTATCTTACAAAATTAAATAACACTTTTAATTAATCAACATAACTGTTAATTATTCAAATGTCTGTATTACTCATTGCCATGAATAAACGAAAACATGTAACTACTTAATTTGTTAAGAAAATTAACGTAATTCTAAATGCATTGTGTAAATCAAATCAATATCACAATAGACTTATACAACAGTATCACTGAACAAATATATATGTATGATTTTATATATATCTTATTATCTTTATATATTTTCACTGATAACATAATTGATATTAAAAAGGGTCAATTAATTGCATTATTATGTAATTATATTTGTATTATGTACATAATTAATGAATGAAGCTTTTTCTTTACTTTTTCCCTCCAAATTGCGATTACGATTAATATTAATTAAAAATCTGCCTAATATTAATTAAAAAATTATGTACTCTACTTGTATATATAATAAATCAATATTTTATAAAAGAAACATATGAAATCACAGTTCAGCAAAGAACATTATTGAGCTATTGTGAAACAATTTAATAGTTAGCCTCGATCAAATCAGTTTTTGTCGATCAAATCACAAACGAGATCGCTGGTCTATTACGAACGGCCAAGCTATAGAAAAACCGACCGATTTCAGTCGACCCGATTTTAAATGCTCGCGTTCCATTGTAATATCCTCCCGTCACGGGTCGGGTTATTTGGTCATCCGCGCCCTAGCGGTGACATCACCTCTATTGAGGTAGATAACAGACGATTCAATAGTGGCACGCCCGATACCGAGCGGTATCTATGTAAAATAGATTATTACAATCGAATAATAGTATTTTCAGTTCAATAACTACGTAAAATTTTACCGAAAATCCAGTTTCCAAATTTACGTTAAAATGTCGGAAGGAAGCTAGTAAGTACGTCAAATTTGGCCGAGACTAGCGTCAATTTTCCGAAAATAAGGCGAGTTAGTCATTATGCAGCGGTCGGGCTAAAAAAAACGACCCAATTACGTTCTACGGCCTTAGTAACCACACCCTAGTCTAAGGCACAGCCGGGCGGCGAAATAAATACAGTCCTATTGGAAGTTATCTTTTCGACGTGTAATCGTAATCAATTGTGGATAAACGATACTCACCGGCTGCTGGCTCCAAGAGGCGATAAGTCGACTTTTGTCACAGCACAAATCACTTCACAAGAGTAGCAATGTAACTTACACTAAGCACACGTAAGACATAATATTACGATGGACAACACGCACTGACGTTCCCTTCCCGTTTTAAACCACTAGCACCACAGACATTACGCGAAAAAGCGATATTTCTTATTATTCGTTCGTATAAAGGGACCGTCTGCTCGCACCGCTTCCGTTAATCGATGTCGGAGTTTCGTTTCGGTTCCGCGGCCGCAGCGTCGCTGGTATCGGCTGTCGTTGCAATACGAGCTGCCTTTGCTGAAACCAGATGGCGCTGGTGAGCTTGTGTTGTCAGTAAATATCTACATTTTCCATGTTTTCACAAATTAATTTTAAATAGCATTGATTTAAAAAAATACTATATAAGTAAACAGAATTATTTAATTAAGTTTTCAAATTTGAATGAAATAAGATTTTAATATAGTACAGAAAACATAATACCTTTACCCATATAAAATCAATAATACATAATGATGAATGTAAACAATTAAATAAATACAATTATAATCATTTATGCACTTTTCTTAGTGTTTATATTCCTTAATTTTTTGAAACAAGTATCTTTGAAATCGACCATGACCAAACCAAGTCATTATCTTCAAACTTCACTCTATTTTACTAAATATTTTTTAGTAAGTAATGTAAGAAAACACGATTATGACATCCTTATCATCAGAGTGGTTTTTCAATAATTTATTTCAAAACATTAGTTAAATGATTGTTTTAACCGTATATTCATTAATTAACATAGTCAAATAACCCGTGCCGTTAAAAAGTCTAAAGTGAACAAATACTGCAATTATCTTTTTATTTGTATATCGTAATCGTCGATTTTAATGTTTAAATATACACATAAGTAAAGTACAGCTAACTCCATTGCACGTCTCCTTGTGACTTTGAATTTGGGGACTAGTCCCGCACCTCGTATTTGAGACCATAAGTCGTAATAGTTACACATTTTGGTTGAAAACTAAAGGATGTTTCAAAACACTGTGGCTCAGGCAACATAAGGCCTTAACTAAGATTGCCAAATGTTTCCCATGCTAAGCGAATTATTCGATTGGCTTTCTTTTCGTAATTGTTCCTTTTGAGCTGCATGATCTGAATTAGGTAGATATATTTCCCAAAAACTTAGAATAATTTATCTACATCGTACATACATTAGTCTATTTTTTAAATTCTCTTTAAACATAACCTTGGCCTTGTCTACGCCTCATTACTTCCATTTGTGACCTTCCTAAGAAAGCTAACTTTCAATAAAATACGTTTTATTTTAATTTATTTAGTATAGAAAAGGATTTTACTCCCATATATAAATAATTCTTAAGCAAAGAATATTTATATATGTCATCTAATAAAGCTATTGTTGATGCAATATTTCACTTTATTAGGGAAAATTTAGACCCTGGCAACACAGTTATACCGCTCCGTTCGAGGCAATAATTTTATTTTCAGCAAATATATTTATAATTTAAAATTAAATTAATTAAATAATTGTGTACATTTAATAATCATTTTTTCATTTATTTGATTCAATAATACGTTTCTGTTTGTCAATAAGACAAAACTATAATTTTGTTTCTTGCTTAAGAGACTTATACTGTTTAATTTTAATGAAATGCTAATTCCTATTTTCAAAAAATAACTATTATCTTTAAATAAATAAACTTGCTGTTAAAAAAACTTATTATGAAATAAATTATTTAAATTTGTAAGCGTGAAACGAAATGCATCGATTTCGTCGTTAAAAAAAATTAATAATAATTCATTCATTTCCAAAATGGCGAACGTTTAGGTTGTGTGTTACTGTTATCTTTTTTGTTTTTTTATAAATTTTACACGCTGTTGACTTGACATTGAGGTAAATATATGAATTATCAATTCTTTCTATTCAATTACATTAATTAAACTTATATTTATTTATATTCATTGTTTGCAACAGCTTTAATGGGTCGCTCGCCGAGTCCGCGGCGGCGTGAGGACCGTCGTGATCGCCGTGAGAGGGACAGGGAACGCGATCGAGACCGCGACAGGCGGAGGCCGAGGACCCGGTCCCGTTCGCGATCCCTAGACCGTCGAAGGCGCTCCCCAGAACGCAGGCGGTCGCCGTCTCCACGCCGGAAGCGATCCAGGTCCGTATCCGCGACGCCGACGACATCGTTCGTCCCGAAACCCAAGAAGAATTTCGGCGAACGGCCCATAGTCACGCCGGCAGATTTGGAGGGAAAAACGCCCGAGGAACAGGAAATGCTGAAGGTGATGGGTTTCTGCGGCTTCGACACGACGAAAGGTAAGAAAGTCGACGGCAACGTCGAAGGAGACGTACACGTAGTATTGAAACGTAAATATAGACAATACATGAACAGGAAGGGCGGTTTCAACAGGCCGTTGGACTTTGTCGCGTAACGGTAGCCCACAACCTATTTCTATTGTTTGTTAGGCCTCCAGGGTCGCCCGATGTGATATTGGTTCTTTTAAAGCTTGTTCATACATGAACTGATGTTATTCCAGTAAGAATAGGAACATTTTTGGACGATATTGTCTCCGTTGATCTTGCAAGACGTGTAACCTTGACCCTTTTAAGCCAAGGACAGACAAGATGAATTTCTACACGACATCAGTTGTGAGGACAAGCTTTAAGAACAATTTTATTAGGATTAAGTGTTAAACTGTTTTCCATTTTGTATTGAACTAGTTTTTGAGTTTTGGCTGTGATATACACATACATTTTTAATAATTAACACTATTTTATACACTTTAAATGATATTTATTTTCAATCAGTTGATATAAAACAATATATTTTGAGGTTATAAAAGAAATTACAAAAATTTTAGTTAACGAGTAAAAATCACACAACACTACTGAATATATATCACAATTAAAACTCAGAAATAATAATATTTTGCCGCACTACACTGAAAAATATCATTTGTAAATATCCGGTACAAACAACAAAATCAATCTTACTGTGATTCACAGAGAAACAACAAGAAATTGACTATTTGAAAGACCGATCAGTAAGATTTTAAAAGTAAGACGTTGATTCTATGTTGTTTTGTGGCAAAACTTAGGTTCTAAGTTAGATGTAAGCCCGTTACCTCAGTGCCCGCGCGCAGCTCTTGCCCGCGCGGGTTTTGGTTGAGCGCTCAGCGCACCAAGAAATCTCATGGAGTTGATTCGGAAACGATAGCATGGCTTGTGAAGTTAGTTCCATCGTCACACGATCAAAGATTATACTTGTAGTGCAGACAAAATTATTTTCATAATAATATTGACATATCTCAAGATTATAAAGTTGATTTGACTCCAATCTGCAATTTAAACTGAATAAATCTTTGACATGCAAGCGTACAGGTTGACATTACCATCAATAGTCTAGCAATACTTGCAAAGCACCGCAAGATACCGCATACTTATATTTTATATATTCATGGTGTAACTTCACATAGCCTTACCATAAGACTGATTTGTCGTAGCTAAGTTGAACGTTGCCCGCGCGACGCGACACACACAGGAACCATAGTTATATTTATACACTTTACACCCCCTCCCCCTGACCTTTATCCTCCACAATGTACAATAGTTACAGATGTACGGAGCAGAGTGTGATTTCATCAATGTTTTTGTTGTTTAAGAGTTATTGGGTCTAGAATGTAGTTCCTTTATTGTTTTGTCTAGTCTATTTATGTTTAGAGTCATTTTAAATATATAAACAGAGAAGAAATTAATTATTTTATATTGTTTTTACTGAAAAATTATTTAAATATATTAATTACTATAGCTTAGGATTAATAATAAGTTAAGATACAAAAAGTATATAATTTAAATTCAGATTGTTCACCTGAAGTAATTCTTAAATGACAAATGAATGTTGATGACACCGCATTCTGTATCGTTCGTCTCCATAGACCATATACAATAATATACAAATGTTGCATATATGTGATATATTTAGTGTAAGACGCGCACACGCGCCGCGCGGGGGCTCCGGCAGCAATACGAATCGTTCCCGAATTGACTTCATTTGATTTGTCACTACACCGCACCCATTGAATGAATCTAAAGCAAAAACAATACACTGTCCGATGAAAAAAGTCACTTTGAACTGTCTAGTCGCTATCTGGAAACGACTACAAAGTTACTGGCATGCATTGAGTTAAAATACCGTTTTAAGAAAACATGCATTTTTTTATGACTGGAATATTGAACCGATATATTTTCTCTTCCAAAAACTAATGAAAAAATAATTAATGAAAATTAAAGAAGGTTTTATGTTACAACAAACAATATTCTTTATATATGTATTTATATCTGGTTTAAAAGATTTTTAAAACAACAAATTTTTTGTTTATAACATACAATATCTTTGGCTTAAAAAGAATTTAAAAAATATGTATAATTTTAATTTTATATACGACAACAACAACACAGGAATCTAATAGATTCATTCCCACGTGTACATACCACGAATTTGTATTTATTTTCTATTGTAATTCTAAATTGTACTTCTCACACTTATATATAATTTAAAATTGTGAATATTAGATCTAAAAACATATCTATAATTCGTAATCCTTGGAAGCTTCTGTCCGATAAATACTTGTTCCAACATTTAATTTTTCTCTTACATGTAAACTTCACTTTTTTTTTAAATTTGACTTATCAATTTTGTGTTCAAGACAAAAATGACAACGACTCACTATGTTGAGAATTTGTATATTTTGAATGATTCATGTAATTCTATGATTAAAAAAATATTACTTTGTTTAGTAATTTGTCTATGTTTAAAATTTGTATGAATTAAAAAACTATATTATATGCTGTTACCTGTTATATACCTGCAAAATTATTTTGTTTAATATTTGTATTGTACAATACAAAATACAATATAATTTTTGTATAAATTACTATATTTTGAGTTGGTTGAAAATTGTTTTGGAATATTTCTCCGTAGCAGGCTATAGCAAGAAATGAAAAACTGATTTTATGTTACCTTTAAATTTGCAATATTTGCTTTTCGACAGCAGATTTACATTGATTTGAAATCTGTAAAATTTCAATATTAATTGTTTGTACTTACAATAGTCACTAAGAATAGTAATTTTTTTTACATATGAAAAATATTGATCAGTCAACGATCAAGTCTTGTAATAATTGATTTGGCAATTTCTATTCATATGTAAAAAGAGTTTGCTCGGTCCAAGGATGTAAAATTCAAAATAAAACTGATTTGGATTGAAACGAGTTGTTCTCATTAACCCAATTGTTCCCCCTTCCCCAAAACAGCAGCCTGTGTCCTTGGAGTTCAAGTTTGCTTAACACCAAATTTCTTCAAATTCAGTTCATTGTTTTTGGTCGTGAAAGAGCGACAGTACTATCACATATATAATATTAGTATAGATTATAAGAGGTAAACAATACAATTTTTAATAGGTTATTTCCAGAACTTATGATGGAAATCGGCAGACAATGTTAGCGAGTAACCCAAGCCTCCAATATGGTGCTAATGTCATTATTATATAACATTATTTTAATGATTATAGTCGAAACTATTTACATAATAAGGAAGTCTCATGACATGATAGCTACTAACATGCTGAACCAGCATTCTTTTGTAAAGTCTGTATCATTACAATATTAGATCATGTTTGTTCCCTACAAGTCATTTTTGTGTGTGAGAAATAGAAAAGGTCTAAGAATTGTTCCTTGAGGGGTTCCTAAAACTCACTGACCACCTAGAAGATATAGCTTAAACGTCAATCATTAAGTCCAACTAAATTCATTGAAATTTATTAAAATTAGTAAGTAATCTAAAGGCGGAATGTTCAGTACTTAATTCCATAGTGATAAAGTTTTAGTCTCATAAGCAACAAAATCAAAGGCTTTTGATAAGTCTGTGATTCCAGGCTTCATAGATAGACTAGATATATCGAACTCGAACGACCCATAGCAAAATCAAAATTAAACTAACCTATTAAATACCTAATGGGTCTGAAGAACTGCCAGATTTGCCAGCCACTGCTGCCACTGCCAGAACAGACTGCGATAAAATATAAAAATTAATGCTAAGAATTAAGATTCATCAATCTTAAAGTTAAGGTCTTTCCTTGGATTTGAGGATAAAGAAGGGCTTGATTCAAAGATATTCCAATAATAGTATCTAAGTAATACAAAGGCGGAATATATAAAAATATATAAATCACGAACATGGCTATTCTGTAACAAGACACTCGAATCTCACCGCAGAACATGAGTGCCAAGTATCAGAAAATATAATCATTAATTATTTAAAAAGAAAAGTGTATTTTCTGCCTCGCACAACCACTTTGTGGAACCAGCTTTCGCCGGCGGGTTTTCCGAACCGATACGACATGGGAACCTTCAAGAAAAGAGCCTACTCCTATCTGTATAGCCCCCTGGTGTTGCAGATGTCCATGGGCGGTGGTAGTCACTTTCCATCAGGTGAGTCTCCTGCTCGTTTGCCACCTATACCATAAAAAAAAAGAAAGACACGTACCAAAATCGCGTATCACTCTAAATTAGTTGTCAATATTTCACGAGTGAGATTTACTACAGAATCGCACTTCAGATCTGAACAAAATTTGCCATAGATACACTGTCTGGAACAGTACACAAGTTTCATAGTATCCCAGAAACATACCTACCTGACTTAAACGATCTCCGTGGTCGTGTAGCGTGTACCGGTTTTCATGGGTACGCCACTCCGAGCTCCCGGGTTCGTTTCCCAGCCGATGTAGAAGGTTTATAAGTTTTCGATGTTGTCTCGGTTCTGGGTGTTTGTGTTATCGTCGTTACTTCTGATTTTCCACAACACAAGTGCTTTAGCTACTTGCATTGGGCTCAGAGTAATGTATGTGATGTCCAATATTTATTTATTATTTACCTAACTGTAAACACCCCTCCTCACATACGGTACAAGCCGCGTGCAGGAACTAATATGTCATAAATACGACGTTATTTATTAAATAAAACACTAAACATCGTTCACATAACATTTATTTCATATGTAACACTTCATTTCATCATCAAGGAGTTAATTTTACAATAGCTTACAAGAGAATACTGTATTGCCTTAACATAATTGTCGGATAGACAAAAAATGATGAAATTTAAACTTACATTACACTGGCTCACTGCAAGAAATCATTCTTAACTCAACGTATATTGCCTGTAATATAACCTTAACATTTTGAGCAATCGTATCAGTTTTGACACATTAATGTTACAATGTATCTCTATAATGTAATGTTACAATGTAACATTACAAGATAAGCACTGCAATGCTCAGAATCTGAACTGTTTTAACTACAAAAACAAATCCCGCTGAGAAATAGCGTACTCAAATCGAATGTGATGGGTTTTATGAATTTTGCCGATGATACATCGTTGGACCGTACTATACATAATATCTCAGTTGAGAGAAATATAGAGTATGTAACAAAAAAAAAAAAGATAAATTAAATAACTAATAATTTCTTACAGGTAACCAACGTAAAGAACCAAATGCTGTTTAATATATAAACAAGTAACGTTTCGTTTTACTTACGAACTCATTTATCTACGAGACGTTATTCGAAGCTAACAATTCATACAAGTGTATTAGAAGGCTACGAGTTACTGATACATAAATGTTTACATTTTATTTGTACGGGGACCCCTCAAGGTACAATTCTCAGACCTTTTATATTCCTCATATGCATAAATGACTTGCCTTATTATACAAAAAGTATTATTTATTAATGATCCTTCATTTTTAAAAGAAAACGGTTACATTAAAGATATAGGCAAGATAATTTTACCATTCGTAAGTAAAACGAAGCGTTATTTTAACAACGTAACTGTTACACAATGAGATTCATAGTAAATAAATTAGGAACTTGACTAATACAACACAAAACCACAAATACATTCTTATAACTTAATTTACACATTTTCAAAACATATATATATTTAAAACATCTCCCCTTACAGACTATATATATCATACTATACATTAGGAATGATATTACATATTTGTGCATGTAATTGGACAAATAATAAAACGGGACGTGCCGATTTTGATAATGTTTTTCACAAACCTAAATAAATTATTGGCACAATTTTGTTATCATCGCAAAACACAAGCGTTATCAATTATTACATATAACATTAAAATTTTCTTAATATAAATATATATTATGTCATTTCATTAATATATTTCAGTGATAAACAATTAATTATACGAGCAATTTTTCATCTAAACATACTACTGGTCCTATAAACAATACGCTTTTTACATAAAACAATTACAAGAAATAAATTTACATTACATATGAAACTATACACATCATTCTTCAGGCGATTTGTCAAATATTATAAAAGCACGTTATTATAATGTCAGTATAAAATTAAAAGCATATCTGGGAATTGATGCAAAAATCTGTTTTAGCATGAGATCGTAGATTTTTACACAATATATATTCTATATAATAAATATACAACTATTGTACACAGCTATGGAATCCTAATTGGATATCGTCCAAACGTAGCTGATGGGTAAGCTAGGCGTGGTCCCCTAAAGGAAATAATGGAAAGAACAGTGCGACCTCAATATAACGACTTCCTCGATGTAACAAATTATTCTTAATCCCCTTGAATTTTCCGTAAGAGGCAATGTAATACTTTGCGAACATTTATGTCGAACAACCTCTTTATAACTAAATTTCAACTATCACAAAAAATATAGTAAAACAGCCTGTAAATTTCCCACTGCTGGGCTAAGGCCTCCTCTTCCATTAAGGACAGTGTTTGGAATATATTCCACCACGCTGTTCCAATGCGGGTTGGTGGAATGCACATGTGGCAGAATTTCGATTAAATTAAAAACAGGTTTCCTCACGCTGTTTTCCTTCACCGCCGAGCACGAGATGAATTACAAAGACAAATTAAGCACATGAATCAGCGGTGCTTGCCTGGGTTTGGTTCCGCAACCATCGGTTAAGATGCACGCGTTCTAACCACTGTTCCATCTCGACACATAGTTACATCGAGGTTGCACTGAATTTCGAAATATTAAACGGTACTAATAATCAGAGAATAGGGTCTAATACAAGCTATCTATAGCTCTTGTGCCTATACACACGGACGCAAAAAGATACCAGCCTTTTTTAGTTACAGAGAAAATATAGTACCATAATACACGTCCCACTGCTGGGCAAAGATCACATGGGCCATGTACCCCATGCATGGTCATATTGTCATGTCGGCACAAAATTTCATGAATGAATGAATATATCATCAAATATACATTAAAGATAGGATATGATCTTTGCTTAGTCTTACTCAATGCCTTATTCCCTCAAATTACTATTCCTCCCCCTTCCCCCCTACTGAAACCCTATCTACCCCTTTAGGGTATAAAATATAAGTTAAACAAAATTATCAACATAAATATAAATTAGTTTTGTAAAATTCAGAAATTTCAGCTAGACAATATACTGAACATATACTATGTTATTTATATAATATAAAAACCACACGAAATAGATATGTCACACACTCAATACACTAATATAATAAAGTTATGCTGATATTTCTAACTTTGCCTTTCGATATAATTATATGTTATATTAAGAAAACACACATATGATACTATATATTACAGACAATTAGCTTGGTGTTCATTTTCCCTGAGTTAAAAACAGGACATATACAATTCTGTATATGTATATGTGACTATGTTTTACATTTGAGAGATAGGGTAACTACTGAGTTTTGCAACGGTTCTTCTAGAATCTACATTTCATACCGGTAGTAACTTTACATTCTAGTAGCTGAAGCTGTATATTTAACCATGCAAAATTTATAAAACACTCCCACCCCCTTTACCCTCTTAGGGGGAATAAGATACTTGAAAAAGTTTAAATTTGTTGGTGTTATAGTTCACTAATATACATATATTTAGTACTATAACATATACAATCCAAATTAACTGTATTTTGACTTCAAATATGCTTTAAATAACAATAAAATACTTGAAAATTATTTACAAGTACATACACTATAAAATAACCTCAAATTAGTAAATATGTGAAATCATTTGAAATAAATAAAAGTTTAATTATATATAATACAAAAGTATTGCATTACAGTTTGTCATATAGATATGCGAAAACTTTTAGAACGCGTTATAACTCTTGATCAAGCAATATAGAGAGAGATAGCAATACTTTGATCTTGAATTGGGTTGACCTGATTGGTCGAAATCTTAATCTTTGATATTATTTATGTTTTATCTACAATAAAGGCGGCAAGTAAGCTTTGTATTTTTCAAATGTTAAAAAAGAGTAACTACTGAGTTTCTTGCCGGTAGAATCTACTTTCAGAACCGGTGGTAGCTTCACTTGATTGTTAAATGACGATTAAAAAGTGCTTGTAAAAGCCCTTGAATAAAGTTTATTTTGATTCGATTTTATTTGATGATAATTTCCGTTGCAGAGTTTAAAAGACCTAACAGGCAGGTATCATAGTAAATAGAGAAGCAACTAATTATACAATTATGTTTTTTATAGTATGTCACACATTTAATTTCCTTACAAACATATAAATAAATTTATTGATAATGAATTTTGAGATCTTATAGAGTTGTTACAACCTCCAAATATATTTATATAATTTTATAAAACCGAGCCTCATTTAAATTATTGTTAAAATTAATTAATTTATGTAATCAGACTAGTCGACACACGCGGTTTCGCTCGCCTTTTCGGTGGTTGGTTGTCACGTGTCAGGCAAAAACGTAACCTATGTCCTTTTCTGAAGTTCTAATTTGCTTTACAGCAAATTTCATCAAATTCGGCTCATTGGTTTGTTCGTGAAAGTGCGACAGACAGTATATTAATGGTGATGAGTTATCTCAGTTTCTAGCCGGTTCTTGTCTACATTCTGAACGGGTGGCAGCTTAAGCTTTGCGCAAATACGAGTTAGCTTGAATAGAGTAAATTATGAATCCAACAAAATATATATATGCCGGAGACGGTCGTGAATTCCTTAGCGTAACGAAGCGCGGTACGATTCCCGCGAGGCGGCAGCATTGTCGTGACGTCACGACACGACTAACGACTAACTTCGCGCTACGACGGAGCCTACCCGATGGAGGTAGTAGTAAGACGATTCACTTACGATTCCGCTCTCATGAGGATCAGTATAGTGACACAAATTAGATGTAGCATCGGAAAATGCAATGGAATGAAATTAAAACCGATTAATGCCGATTCACACGACCAATAGAAATAGCTCCCTATCGCGCCATTCGACGCTATTCGTCGCTATAGATTCGCGCGTCAGAAAAAGCAAGTGCATGTAAATCCACGCGTTAAATTGACGAATATTAGGTCATATGATATTACAAGTTATTACGTTTGTGCAAAGATCATATTCGCGTGAGAAATAAATATTGAAAATTGGGGATAGCGTACTCAATTCGGATGTGATCGGTTTTACGAATTTTGCCGATGCGACATCTAAATTGTGTCGTACTATACCTCCATCCTAGGGACTGTCGTTCGCTTCTTGAATTAGTGTATTAAGTGCTTTAAACGTAGATTAAACGTGTTCCTATATTCGCGGTTTCCTCTTTACTCGATCGCCCTAGTAATACGCCCCTATGATGCCTGACGATCGTACTGATGTCGCTGTCGATTCGACACACATATATTTACTAAATTAATACACAGTATATATATTATAAACTCTTCCAATTATAGGAGACCACAGCGCTATTAATTAATCAAGAAATTTTCAAACATACTTAAAACAAACAAAAATATTAACATTAATTTTAAAAAGTTTAAAAATTTAGCGAGTTACTCTGAATTTGGAAGCTGTTATATTGAATATTAAGATTACTTATATTCTTAGATATTTTATTTCTTGTGTATATAGTTTTAAAGAGTATATTGATTTGATTTGTCGATTGTAATACAGTGAAACCTGTCTAAGTGGGACATGGATAAGTGAAATACCTCCATAACTGGAACTCATACTGCGGTCCCATCATTGAATCACCTCTGTTAGTGGGACGAAACAAACCTCTATAACTGGGATTTGTTATTTTGTTTCATCATTACAATAACCTCTACAAATGAGACAGCAAATGATTTTTTTACGCATAAACTTCTGTAACTGAGATAACATTGTTTTGTATTTTTACTAACTTATTCTTTTTCTACCCGCAAAACCGCACTTAACTATGTATGTAATTGTAAGCATCAATGACTTCAAGTTTTAGTTTTGCTTAATACCATAAAGGTGTTTATTTGCAAAATGTCAAAGCGCACCCATATCTGAGTCAGGTATTTATTTATACCCGGGTATCTGAGACACTGGGTTAGTGGAATACCTCTATAAGTGAAACAACATTGAAGTTTCACTTAACCAGGTTTCACTGTATTATGAAAATGATATATAAGGTGGTTGTAGCAACTCTGTGTGTGTCCTACGCTCGTTAGTAAAACAACAATGAAGTTTCACTTAACCAGGTTTCACTGTATTATGAGAATGATATATAAGGTGGTTGTAGCAACTCTGTGTGTGTCCTACGCTCGTAAGTAAAACAACAATGAAGTTTCACTTAACCAGGTTTCACTGTATTATGAAAATGATATATAAGGTGGTTGTAGCAACTCTGTGTGTGTCCTACGCTCGTTAGTAAAACAACAATGAAGTTTCACTTAACCAGGTTTCACTGTATTATGAGAATGATATATAAGGTGGTTGTAGCAACTCTGTGTGTGTCCTACGCTCGTAAGTAAAACAACAATGAAGTTTCACTTAACCAGGTTTCACTGTATTATGAAAATGATGTATAAGGTGGTTGTAGCAACTCTGTGTGTGTCCTACTCCTCGTAGGGCTCTAGAAGGGCGCAGCCTCGTCCAGGGTGTGGAGCCAGTTGAAGATGATCATGTTCCGCTCGTACTTGGACAGCGGGCGGCCGCGCTCGCGCTCCAGGTCCGCCGCTGTCAGCGCCAGGTTAGCAGCCTCTGCGAATCGCATCATTATCGATTCAGCAATAGCAAATATTCAATACACGAATTCTGTTGCATTTTCAAACGCCCTATTTATAACGCCTGTTGACTTCCAAGCAATATATATTAATTTAAACTTTGTATATTTTTTATGTTTAAAAAGATCAACTACTGAGTTTCTTGGCGGTTCTTCTCGGTAGAATCTACTTAACCGGTGGTAGCTTCACTTGGTTGTTAAATGACGATTCAAAAGTGCTCGTAAAAGCCTACTTGAATAAAGTTTATTTTGATTTATACACATAGCTAAGCGGCTCTCCATAACAAATTATCGTCGTCAAAAAAAAAAAAAAAAATTTTATGCTGTCGCTACTTTTAGTCACACACACTAAGACAAGAACACGAGTTTCACTCACACATACTTAGAGAAGGCCTTTTGAGTGTACAGATAATCAAAAACCTTATCAACTGCACTTCTATATAAACTAAGTTCCAAAGCATATAAATTAAGTATATCTTCAAATTAATTTCAAATAAAATATAAATGATTTTCATACAATCAAGATTGGATCACATAAAGTCGAGGTCTATATGAATGACAATTTCTACAGGAGGGTGAAATGGGGGATGAAATTATTGTATGGAAAGTTATCACATCCGATATTACAAGTAAATCCGTATTGAGATTTATGTTAATAAATTAATTTTTTTTTAAATACATCAAATAAAAGAATGAAACTTGGAACATAGTTTGTATGTCAATTCGATATGAGTTATATCGAAAATACATTTCTAAAATTCATCACGTTATTGGGTGAAATTGGGGATGAAAATTCGTCTATGAATTTTGTTGAAGTAATGATTTTGGCAATTAATATATCGCTATAGTATATTGTAACATACCTGGATGCACATATTTGGCGGGTTTGGTGGGCACGGCGAGCGTGGTGGGGCCCGGGCCCCCCGACACCGCAACCGACGCAGCTGCCTATAAAAAACCATACATTCCAAGTGTTTATTCACGAAAAGCAACAGCCTGTAAATTTCCCACTGCTGGGCTAAGGCCTCCATTTGAGGAGAGCAACACCACACATTTGTATATAAACTGTTATATGTAGATTACAATATAGCGAAAAATAAATTGTGAATTATTGTAATCAGTGTATATTATGAGTTTAAAAATGGTTATTTACTAACGATTATTAAAAATAATACTTAATTTATTCAAAAATCAATAAATAAAAATGCATTTTTTTCAAACGTTTGTCACGTGACACAAAACGCTCCTGATTGGCCGGGCTTATGGTGAAGTCACTTGCTTGTAAACCTTGCTTTTCTACTATACAATACAATGGAGTCGGTGACGTCACTTTGCTTAATCTGTGGTACAACAGATTAAAATACAGCAAAGTGACGTCACCGACTCCATTGCAGCGCCATGTTGTCCAAGTAGCGTTTTCGCGCGCTATTTAAATATCGAATTTTTAATATGATATTTTTCGGCAAATATGTACTAGAAATAAATAAAATCAACTTTGACTGGGTTCCTTAACTTCTACTAAATAATATAAAATTGATTTTAAAAACCAGTCAAATAGCCTATTGTAATCATATTTCACAGTTGACTATATTTCTTTGTTCAAAATTTTATAATCTTACGGTGACATATATACTGTTTTAGCGGCTTTGCATTGGGAAAATCAACATATTTAAGTACTTTTTCAAACATATTAGCTTTGCTAACATAATATTAGTATATTAAATAGAGATGATATCTCTCTTGTGCCTGTAGCTACACTGGCTGACTCACCCTTCAAACCGTAACATAATAATACTATGTATTAGGGGTAGAATATATATATATATATACATATATTTATGTTATAGGTTGGCGGACACCTGATGGTAAGTGGTCACCATCACCCATAGACAAGGACGCTGTAAGAAATATTACCTTACATCGTCAATGCGCCACCAACCTTGGGAACTAAGATGTTATATCCCTTGTGCCTGTAGTTACACTGACTCAGCCTTCAAACCGGAACACAACAATTCTGAGTACTGTTGTTTGGTAGAATAACTGATGAGTGGGTGGTACCTACCTTGCACTTGCACTAAGCCCTACCACCATCGAGTAACAGATAATATATTACCTCTAGTTTGTCCAGATTGAATTCTGACTGAGACATCCTCTCGAGAGCGCGGTATGTTGTCAGCAGACGACGCTTGATGTAATTCTGTCGGACCTGCAATTATTAATCAAAATCAATATAAACTTTATTCAAGTAGGCTTTTACGAGCACTTTTGAATCGTCATTTTACAATTAAGTGAAGCTATCACCGGTTCGGAATGTAGTTTCTACCGAGAAGAACCGGCAAGAAGGCAAAGTTATATCTATCTTGTATACATATGCATTTAGTATAAAGAGTTTTTTTTTATTACGAACAGACACTCCAATTTTATTATATGTATAGATATGTAGTTTGAACTGGGATTTGGGGTTCAAATTCCGGCAAGCATAATTAAGCTTAATTTGTGTTTATAATTCATCTCGTACTGAAGCGAAGGAAAACATCGCGAGGAAACCTGCATGTGTCTAATTTCATCGAAATCCACCACATGTGCATTCCACCAACCCGCATTGGAACAGCGTGGTTAAATATATTCCAAACCCTCTCCTTAATGGAAGACAAGGCCTTATCCTAGCAGTGGGAAATTTACAGGCTGTTACTTTACATTTAGTTTTGTATGAATAGCTATGTATGGTAATGTTGGTCCTTCGAGCCGGATATTACCTTCTTGTTGTCGCTGGGCAGCGATCTGTGCGGCGGCTGCACCGGATGTGACCTCTGGGGCGACGGCAACTGCGAGCCTCCCACTGAAATTGGCAAATACGACATCTTGAAAAATTTATTTATTTATTTAACGCCACACTGTATACCTATCATTACAGGATTGTGCCCCAATTCGATATTACAACACTTTAAAAAAAACAAATTTAATACATCTATCCATGTCATAATAATATATATATATATATATATATATATTAAATTGTATATGATATATTCCAAGCAGCAATGGCTGCAACAAAACATATCCACTCTGTCTGCTATCGCATTGAGAGTACGTAACGTGCGCGTTAGTGGTGCTTGCTTGAGCAACTTAAAATATATTCAAATAACTTTCCGATTAGGTTAAGATGTTGATTTTTGTGCATGGCGTGTTATTCTTTAAGTAATTGTGACACTTAGAATATAATTTAACTTTTGTTTTATTATATTTATAATCAGCGTACACATTGTTAAAGAACCAAATAAATAAACTATTTTGTAGGTTTTCTGAATTTTATTTTATGATATACTTTTATCTGAGTTGACTGTACTGTCAGTATATTTATATCACTTGATGGTAAGTCACCACCCATAGACATTGGCGCTGTTAGAAATATTAACCATTCCTTACATCGTCAATGTACCACCAACCTTGGGAACTAAGATGCTATGTTCCTTGTACCTGTAGTTACACTGACTCACCATTCAAACCGGAACACAACAATACTGCGAACTGTTGTTTGGCGGTTGAATATCTGATGAGTGGATATCTATCCAGACGGGCTTGCACAAAGCCCTACTACCAAGTATCTGCTATCAAGAATTCCTCCTCAAATTTTAGGGTCTGCAGCCATAGCTGGTCAGTGGAGAAGCTGGTCACTCACCAGCCACCCAGGTGCTGCAGGAGCGCGAGGCGGCGGTCAGCGTGAGAGCCTCCAGAGCGGCGCACAGACCCACCTCCGACGTCGCACTGCACACACATATAATTAGCACACACAGTTGTCAATCTCTTTATTTATGAAGAGCAAATATAGGCTGCTTTCGGCAATTGTCATAGTGTATAAATATTGACAATACATATGTTATTTTTTATGGTACAGGTTGGCGGACGAGCATATGGGCCACCTGATGGTAAGTGGTCATCACCACCCATAGATAATGACGCTGTAAGAAATATTAACTATTCCTTACATCGTCAATTTGCCACCAACCTTGGGAACTAAGATGTTATGTCCCTCGTGCCTGTAGTTACACTGGCTCACTCACCCTTCAAACCGGAACACAACAATACCGATTACTGTTATTTGGCGGTAGAATAACTGGTAAGTGGGTGGTACCTACCCAGACGGGCTTGCACAAAGCCCTACCACCAAGTATTAATGCTTAAATCTTTAAAATTAGCAACTAATTTTGTTGCGGTTTTTTTTAATAGATAGAGCGATTGAAGAGAAATGTTTTTATGTATAATACGTGCAAAATAGAAGAGAATGACTGAAAAACTGTGAAGGTTGTTAGACATTCCGTAATATATTTAGTAAAGGCATTGCAGCCATAAAAGTAGCAGATCAAAAATATACATATGTACACCATATAAAATATCAATTATCTTGTATATTTTGTATAGATAGTGTATACCTGCGCACAGGGGCGAAGGTTCCGGGCGCGGCCACGTCCCCCGCGCTGAAGGAGCGCCGCAGCCCGAGCTGAGCGCATAGCGCGGCGCAGCCTGCCAGCAGCTCCCGACACGCGTCGCCCGCCTGCAGCGCTCCCGAGCCGCGTCTGGGACACACATGTACCAATGATCAAAGAGTCAATTCTTCCAAGCCATCCTTGCCATTACAATCCATACAAATAAATAAAATCGGAGTGTCTGTTTGTAATATTAAAATAACCACTTTCTGCTACATGCATTTGTCTTTATATACGGTACACATACCAAAACACACATTTTTAGAATTTTTGTCTGTCTGTCTGTCTGTCTGTCTGTTTGTTCCGGGTAATCTCTGGAACGGTTGGGCCGATTTGAACAGGACTTTCATTGGCGGGTAGGTAATGTACTAAGGCGTAACTTAGGCTACTTTTTATACGCAAATGATACAAAGTTTTGGAAATATAAACGCCCAACTTAAGTTGAGCTCTTTCTGATATGGTTGTCGATATGAATTGGGGGTCAGCTTATACTTGATACTTATGGTACTTGATCGGGTGTATGTTGCGTTGCGTTTTGCAAATTTCCCACGCCACGCGGACGTCGTTGTCTGTTTGTAATTTTTCTACTACGTGGACATGAATACGTATATACTTACAATACGGTACACATGCCAAAACGTATAATTGTAGAAGTTTATAATGTGATGTCGTAAGCAAACAAATTCTGTAGTATGTTTAGTATGAGTATTGCACCCGTGCGAAGCCGGGGCGGGTCGCTAGTATATTATATAATCAATCAGAGTCGAGATGGCCCAGTGGTTAGAACACGTGCATCTTAACCGATGATTGCGGGTTCAAACCCAGGCAAGCACCGCTGATTCATGTGCTTAATTTGTCTTTATAATTCATCTCGTGCTCTGCGATGAAGGAAAACATCGTGAGGAAACCTGCATGTGACAAATTTCATAGAAATTCTGCCACATGTGTATTCCACCAACCCGCATTGGAACAGCGTGGTGGAATATGTTCCAAAACCTTCTCATCAAAGGGAGAGGAGGCCTTTAGCCCAGCAGTGGGAATTTACAGGCTGTTGTTGTTGTTGTATATAATCAACCAGCATTCAACCAGTTTGCTAGGAAAATTTAACTTTGCCTCTAGATTTTATACAACCTCTTGTAAATTGTATATTACTTATACTTATAATAATTATCTAATACTGACCAGTAATACTTACATCTGTTAATTGGAAATTAAGATTTTTGCATCAGTCTCATTCACTATGTTCCAAACCTTCTCTTCAAAAGGAGAGATAGCCCAGCAGGGGCAAATTTACAGGCTGTTGTTGTTGATATTTGTTGTTGTCATTGAAAGACTTCCTCGGTAAATTAATATTAATATATCTGATGCGAGTCTGTCATTTATACACCCTATCCTTATCAACAGCCTGTATCCAACAATGGATAATTAACAAACTTTAACAATATATTAAACAGTTACTCACTTCAATTTCCCTTCAGGATTCGGGCTGGCCACCCTCAAACTTGGATCTGGACCTTGTCCTGCCTGAAAAACAAAACTACAACTTAACTCTACTGGGTTATGTGAGTGCACCGGGTTGCACAAACCTGTGCTTTATAAGTCAGATAGTTTCCTCTTAAGCTGCCGTGGATATTTCAGTCAGTAACTTTATCAGACAATGTCCGATATTGCATAATAAATGTTTGTTATAAATTTCAAGTTTCTTTATACATAATGTGTACTATAAAGTAACTTACGGTTAGGTTAGTTTACTCACTTTACTGGCAAGCAATCGGAGCACACGAGCATCCGAGGCCGCTGAGGATACACTGAACAGGGATAGCTCAGTGGTCACCGATTCGTGGGACGGCGAGCGCGCCACCCCTGCGCTCCGCCACGCCTCCCCCGTGCACATTTCCACTACAGACACAGAAATTAAATTATCTTTAACTCGAGACACATTACACGGTTCAGAACTGACGCTACTCTTCATTGTATAAAACAAATACACTTATATATATAATATAATATTATATATATAAGTATTATGTAACTACTAATAATATTACTAACTGTAACTCTGACTGTCTGTCTGTCGCTCTTTCAATATCAAATTATAATGAAATTAGGTATAAAGGAAATTTGAGCTCATAGAAAAGACAAAGGCTACCGTTTTTTGCCTAAAATATGACAACCAACAACTAAAACGCAAACGAAGCTGCGGGTGACCACTAGAACATTATATAAAATTGTACACTTAGATCTTTTAAAATTTGCAACCAATTTCAATGCTATTTTCATCAATAAACAGAGTTGTTCTAGAGGAAGGCTTATTTGTATAATACATGCATATTATTATAGGAAATCATTAAGGATTTCAATGTTCCTAGTTGGGACTAAGAGGATTTTTTTTATTTATTATCTAAAAGCTGTTTGTAGACCTTTACTGTAAATATGTGAAAGTTTATATAAAGTTTATATATGATCAGATGGAGTTCTATTGTGTACAGAATAAACTCAGAGCAATACATTATAAAGATCCCAGAACCTTTTCCAAACATCTGTAAGGGCTGTTGAATGAAAAAATTGCTTTAGGCATTCTAGCTTTTTACCTTATCATGAAACAGTGTTATGTAAAACTCTTCAAATACAATAAATGTAAGGTTTTAATTGTTACCGATGACAGTGTTACGTTCGTTATGTGATCAAATTTTAGCTAGTTTAAATTAATCATTAATATTTCACATATTTACGATAATTAAGTTTTAAGAATGAAATTAAAGTTTCGCTTTAAAAGTAAACAGCGTTCTTTGAAATTCCTTCGTCATTCGTAAGTTACAGTTTCTTACGACATTCTTATCGAAATTTTGTTAAATAGTTAATTAAATTATGATGTTTTGATCACGTGACCGTTTTGAAACGTTTTCTGTATATTCGTTTGGTATTAGCTGTTATTCCATATTTGTGTTACATATTCAGCAATATTTATTGAGAATTCAGGGAATGTTGTTGCTGTCAGATGTCGCATTTAAATAACAATGATTTGATATAAAAAATGGACACAGTATATTGTACGGCGTGAACCGGAGTACGAATAGTGAGCAATATTTACCGCTTATGTTGGGATCCACGGCGAATGTGTATATTTACCGCACCGTTAAATAGATTATTATCCTTTTTATACACTACAAGCAACTATATATTCAATGATATTTCAATATAAACATGGTATTATTACAAAACATCAAAATTTTTGCGTCGATCTATTTAAACGTCAAACTGACGACACGTTCTAAAACTGAAACTTTAAAATGAAACATTTTTAGATTTCATTTATTAATTTATAATTAATCAAATTATCATCCTTTATTTCATTTTGAATTCATTATACATATTAATTATAAATTAATCACGAAGCTAATTAGAAAATAAAGCATGTATCGATTGCAGCGCCATCTATTGCAGTAGTTATGTTATTTATTTAAAAAAACATAGATGTCACTAGCAGTTAAATAAAATCAACATTAAAATTTTATATCCGAAATTTTTTACACAACGTTTATCTTAAAATATAGTAATATATCGATATATGTTTAATGATAAATCAGATGTTATAAGAACGTTTCCTAATCTCAAAATATAAGCATATATATACAATGTAATATGTATAAGTAATAGGTAAAAAATAAAAGAAAACTAAAGGTGTATGTAGCATTAAAATTGTAGTCATAAATATTATTACACTTATTGATTCTATTTGAATCGCTACAAGCTATCGTCCGCTTCGCATCATGTTTATCAAGGTATTCGCTTGCTTGAGCTCGGATTACATGAAGTTATAACAAGATTACCAAATTTATTTTCGTTTTATCTTTGTAACTTGAAAAGAAAGTATTATATTATCAGCTACAGTCTGTACATGACCTAATACTGGTAAAAGGCTTCGCCAAGAAGGTTTTATTTTGTTTTTTCTATTTATTTATTTTTTATTCATCTATATTTCGTTGCTCCTGCAAAAGTCGCTATGTGGTTTTTAAAATCCATTTTATATTATTAAGTAGAGGTTAAGGAACCCAGTAAAAATTTTCTTTTTTATTCGAGTAAATATTTGCTGAAAAATATCAAATTAAAAATTCAATATTTAAATAGCGCGCGAAAACGAAACTTGGACAATATGGCGCTGCTATGACGTCGGTAACGTCACTTGCCTTTATTGTTAGCTCTGGAACATATAATGCACATACATAGGCAAACGCGGTTAACGAGCCAGTGACGTCATCATAAACCCGACCAATCGGGAACGTTTTGTGTCACGTGACAAACGGAATAAAATCATTTTTATTTATTGATTCATGAAAAAAATATATATTATTTTAAAATTTATAATATATACTGATTACGATAATTGACACTTTATTTTTCGTATATTATATATATTTGTCAAATAGCATATTATGTTTGAATCTCATGTAAGCCTATCTCAAAACCGAAACCTATGTATATATATAACCAACCCATAGCTTTGTTATGTACTGTGTTTAATATTCGCTGCAGTTAGAGATGAGTTACTAGACATTTGAAGAAATGACTGTATTATTTTATTATATGTTTTTTTTTTCCGTACATTTAAACTGAGTTCGGATATTTATTAAATAACATACTTTATTTGTATGTGGGAAGGTGAATGAGTTTTGTTAATGGATTTTTAAAAGGTTATTTAAGTAGCAACTTTTACTTTTTGTTATAATTGCTCAAATTGATGATAATTATAAAAAAAATAAAATTACTGTCTGTGTTTTGAAAAATAGCATCTCAATATTGAACATGTGCTGAAATTATAGTTATGTACCTTGTTTTTTATACCTATAATAGTACACACAAACACACATAAACCTCTGTCCTGTAGAAATAGCTTGTAGTGTTAAATTGGGGTGTGGTTCGTATAATGAAAAAAATATATTTTATCTGTATTTCTTCATGTATAACCAATTCAATTTTTAGTTTTTTTTTTTATATAATTTTGAACGCACATTTATGTGTTGATTGAAGATTTCGAATTATTTAAATTTCGAAATTGGTGGCCCATTGGATATGTATATTTTGATTAATATTTCTTACAGAACTTATATTTAAATTATTAAAAAAAAATATTAAATATGTCATTAATTTAAGTGAAGTATTGTTTATTATATTTTATACAATTAATTAACTTCAATGATACGGTACTTTATATTCATATGTACTGTCATTGGTCGAAACGAAACAAAATTGAAATTGTTGTAACATTATACTTGGTGGTAGGGCTTTGTGCAGGGCCGCCTGAGTAGGTACTCAACCGATATTCTACCGCTAAACAACAGTTCGCATGCAGTAGTATTGTTGTGTTCCGGTTTATTGTGTTTTTGTATTATTTTATTGATTCGGGCGAAAGTACCTCGCAACAATAAAAGTGTGATAATTATTTAGAAAGTCTGTTTTAGGATTAAACAGTAACAAATGTGTGTACTGGTTCAAGAGACATATTAATTAACCACAGATACAAAACAAAACTAATATTTGAAAAGAATCACATAACTCAGTCAATATTTAATAGTTATTAGGTAACAAACAAAAAAAAAACAGATCGAACCTTCTCCTTTTTTTTCTTTTTTGAAGTCGGTTAAAAAGATTTCGAAATTCAATGAGTTTCAAATCACAACTATTTTAAAAGTGATTTCATTAAATATATCAATAGATATAGTATATCTATAGTCAATAGCAGATGGAATGATGATAAAGAAATCTTAGACTTACATATATTATGCGATTCGCTAATAACTCATGTATATTGTGCACTACTAGTACTACTACTACTAGTTCTTGATTAATATATCTTTATTTATAATATAACACTGTTACACTTACTTATATCGACTTTAATTTTATATATAAAGTTCTAATAACTTTGTCGATATAGAAAACTTATTTTTTCTCAAATACATTCTTAATATATTTATTATAATATTATTATAGAAGCTCCCACTTTTGGAATGGACTAAATACGAGACTTTATACATTAACATACATATAATAAATAATATAATACTATAATTGTTGTTAACAGTGCCTAATTAGTATTTGAATAAGGTATCAGTAAAAAACAAATCGGTCATTACAAAAATTGTCTGATTTTCATACGAACTGTGACATTTAAAAAAAAAACCTTGACTCCATTTCATTAAAGCGACTCTATTCCGTTCGCGACTTTGTTTCTGATATCAAATGACATTTTTTACGATTGTTGATTTGATGGCAACACTGTTTGAAACAATTAGAATAATATCTCTTATTATTATAACAAAATGAAATCATTAATTGATATTAATTATAAATATTATTTATTAATAATATTAATGGGCAACATTTGATTCTGCTGTCAAATGCAATTCTCACTGTATTAATCTGGAAATGAAAATTATAAGAGACAGCCTCTTAAATGTCTTATTAAGAGTATTGTCAATATTAAATAATAGTTTGTATTCCAGTAAAGAAATAAAAAGTATTTAAATTTAAAAGGAATAATAGTTAATCAATAAATGTTTTGTACAAGTAAATATTAATAATTCAAAATAGATAAATTTTTAATCCTATTTGGATTAAATTTATTTAATTAATTGTAAAGTTCGATTCGAAATTTAATTTAAAAAAAAAATAGGCTGTAAAATATAAGACCTTTGTCATGTCTGTTAAATTGAATTAAAAAAAAAAGATTTCTTTGTTTATTAACAGAAATCAATATTAAAAAAATAACAAATAACCATTTAAACAGACGGACAAATAGACGCGTTTGAAGTATTTAATAAAATTATTTTTATTCAGAAATCTGAATATATTTTGTAAGCGTTCATACGATTTTAAAATTAAAACCGACTTCATGTGTGTGTATGTACCGACTGTATATAATGTAAACTATTGCATGTGTGCGTGGATAGGAATATTGTGGATATAACATTACTAAGAATTAATAGATAAGCCTTATTTATGATTCTTTGTAAATTATACAATTTATAAATTAACATAATATTAGATTATTATTGTATTATTTATAAAATTAATAATATGTAGACATTTATATGTATTATTAACGCTACAATACCAATGAAATAAATCAGCAATAGTATTTTCGTGGTTCGGTTTGAAGGGGGGGTGAGCCAGGGTAATTACAGGCACAAGGGACATAACCTCATCGTTTCCAAGGTTGTGTCAGCCAATATCTGTGGATCGTAGTGACCATGTGGTAGATATATAGATAATCCATCAATCTATATTTTAAAACCTACATAAATTTCATAGGGGCCAAAAAGACCCGCTTTACTGATAGGCGAATGCTATATCAACATCTATGCGCCCTAAACACGCAAAACTTTTTGCACCCCTGCACCTTAGATGAAGGACTCGCAAATAATCTACTACCAAATATATGACAATGACCAGAACTTAAATACATTTTATGTAATTGCTATTTTAATACAAATTCATTTAAATTATGAGTTAGTATTTGCAGTTAAAAAATAAAAATATATATTTAAAAAAATACATGATCACTACAAAGTAATTATACAAGAAATTTAGGTTATCTATCTATTCTAACAGAGCAGGCATGTCATTTAATATTTTTTAATGTATATTGGTTTATTTATCAAAAACTTATTTCTTATATTGTATAAAACTTATATTCTTATTATCATAAGAATTAACATCACTCAGTTCTTAAATATATACAAATATGAATTAAAACTAGTAACTGTACAAATATTGACCGCGTCATTCCAAGCAAGAATACTAATTTCCCCGTTGAATCGCAATTCCGATCCTCTGGGCAAACTAACCAGCCCGCATGTCACCAGTGTAGGCGAGGTGTTATACTTTTGATGAAGCTTTTCGCACCACTATTCCAAACGCCAAGTGTCTGAACAGCAAATGCATAAAAAAAGTAATTTGACATATGACATTAATATTTCTTTTCTTTTTATATAGCTTTTCAGTTACTGTATATGTATATATTTAAGCCTAGACATTATATTGTTATTACATGTAGGTGAACTTCGCAGTCACAAGATTAAAATTTAAACCATTTAAATTTAATTTATATATATTGAATTAATAATTTTATATATAAAATGAAACAGTCGTATCCCCTCTATTCTGTCCGTCCGGGTATTGTGCTTGATTGTGGCGTGCGTGTCGGTGAACGGAATGCAAACTAAACGGTACAGGGTTGAAACACACTCGTATTATTATATTTTTAATATATTATTAATTAAAACTAAAATTTGTTACAAATTACGCAATACTTTTAATTCGACATCAATAAAGTTATATTTGAAACTTTGTATAAGCTTACGTGTTCCTATTATTACCAATTATAACATGAAACGATTATTACTAATATATCTAGAACATTCTACGCTATTTTAATAGATAATTATAAAGTTAGTTCAACAGATAGTTAATGCAAAAACAATAACAATAGTGAAATTCATCTTTTTTTCGGTATAATGTATTGTATACTAATTTAAAACCACATATTAAACTTAAAATCCATATTAAAATATATTAAAATAATATAACATGTTTTTGCCAGCCCTGTCGTTATCTCTGCACACATAGACAGATGTCTCACTCACACAAACAAGTATCGAATTAGGGTCGGTTCTATTTGGGATATCGAGGAAATGGTATAACTAAGATATATGTTTTATTTTTTTTAATTTATAATATCAAAAGGAAAAATATTTAAAGCTTAAAAATTAAAATAGATTGAACGCGATCTTTAGAATTATAAATTAATTAGTTAAATAAAAATATTTACATAATTATTTTGTTAGTTTCGGTGTAAAATATTCGTTTTTGATTTCGATGAAAAATCTTATTATTAAGATTTACGATTGTATGTTTTTTAAACACACTCAGGTATTATAGTTACTGAAATAGAATAAGCCACTAATAATTACTAGTGGCTTAGACAAGACCTTTCTAATGGTGAAATAATTGTTAAAATCAGTTGAGTGGTTTTAGAGTTGTGTGCTAATAACAAACAATTTTTTTCTTTTTCAAATATTAAAGATAAGAAAAAATCTTTAAAATATAATAAATATAAAAAGTAGTATTAAGACTACATTTTTCATTATTTTTGGGTCTTTTTCAAGAAATTATTTTTACTTGGTTACATTAATTGTTATCTATAATATCGAAATTATATTATTTGTTATTTTGACGTAAAATCGTAATGGCCTCCGCAGATAAATTATTTAATTGAAAAAACTAACGTCATGGTGTTTTTTGTTGTAAAATGTAAATAAGTTACATAATAATAAAAAAATATTGGTTAATTTTTAATCTACATTGATAACAAATATTGTAATATAAATTCTCTCGTTTTCCGTTCTTACGCCATTTCGCGCGCCGCCGCCATCTTTTTTCCACAAACCGACTAGATAGTTCCACGATCTACATCGACGACATATTGTTTTGATAGTTATTTTCGTAAATTTACAATATTATTTGTGATATTGCTCTCATATGAGATTCTTTTCTGCAGATTTATTATTAGATCTGTATTATATATAAATATCTTGTATCATTTTGGAGGAAAATCATTAAAGTAACAGCTCGTAAATTTCCCACTGCTGGGCTATATGTATCTATATGGCTGGGCATTAAGGAGAGGGTTCGTAACATATTCCACCACGCTGTTCCAATACGGTTTGGTATGCACATGTGGCAGAATTTCATTGGCATGAAATAAGACACATGCAGGTTTCCTCACGATGTTTTCCTTCAGATAAATTAAGCACATGAATATTCAGTGGTGCTTGCCTGTGAACCCGCAATTATCGGTTAAGATGCACGCGTTCTAACCACTGGGCCATCTTAGCTCAAATAATTATTATAATTTATAATAAGAGTTAGTTTAGCGAATTTGGTATCGAAATACAATATGGCGGCTGTCTTGAGCTTGATAAATAAGGTTATGTAATACTATAATATTATAAATGATAAAAAAGGAACCCATTAGTCTTCGTCGAAGTTCATTGTTCATTCAGAAATAATTATTTAATTGTATTTAATTAACATAATATCTATGTAATTAAATTGTTGAAAAATACTTACCACAAAGGTTTTATTGTTTTTTTTTTTTATCGAACATTCCGAATCGAAATTGACGAATCAAAGATCACTACATAGTATAGAATAAAGTCGCTTTCTCTGTCCATATGTCTCGTGACTGCGCGACAGATTTTGATGCGGTTTTTTTTTAATAAATAGAGTGAATCAACGATTCTGATCTTACATTAAATTTGTACACTTATAATGAAACGCTAGAGTGTTTTAATTTAATTTGTCCTCTTATAATTAAAGAGGTCATCACTCTCTGCATTGCCGGTACTTTGTTGTGAGCCCTAAGAACGCATTGATTATCATTATCATCATTACATAGTATATAACAAAGTCGCTAACCGCTGTCTGTCGCGATGTATGCTTAGATCTTTGAAATTACGCAACGGATTTTAATGCGGTTTTTTTTAATAGATAGAGTGATTCGCGAGGAAGGTTTTTGTATATAATACATGGACAATATAGTAAAGAAACTCTGATAAAATTTTAGAAGTTATTGATGTGATGTCGTATATTTAGTATCAGTATTGCACCCGTCCGAAGCCGGGGCGTGTCGCTAGTTTTAAATGAGATATTTTATTAGTGTATTAGTGAATTGTAGTTGTTGTTTCCGAGAGTTGGTGTAAAGATTTTGGTCCATACCCTGGGTTAGATTCAGGTTTCCTATCCCAGCTGATCATGAGCCAGCGTGTACACCTGCTAGATATACTTGTGCTCTGTAATCGTGTGTGTGTGTGGCATAGCTATCGTAAGGCAGGTTGTGCAGTGCACTAGGGCCCCGGAGTTCAGGGGGCCCTCTAAACTAAACCTTAAACTTATGCAAAAAATCACGACCCCGCGCACAAGATTTCTTATTTGGTATCTATAATTTTAAAGGGTAATTATTAGTTAAAGAGGGATGGGAAAGAGGGTGTGAGGGCCTGATTCTTCTTCTATGAATCTGGGCCCTTCCTCACCTAGCTTCGCCACTTTAATATGTCTTGTCTAGGTAAGTCCTTGGTTTCCGTGACTAAAATCTTACAGAAGGATATTATCGTAATTACTAAAATATATATAAATGTACTCGTAGTCGCCCGCGGCTTTGCTTGCGTTTTAGGTTGTCATGTATTGGGCATTGGTTGTCTTTCTTTGAGTCCAAGTTTGCTTCATACCGAATTTCATCAAATTCGGTTCAGCGGTTTGGTCGTGAAAGAGCGACAGACAGACAGAGGGAGTTGCTTTCACATTTTTAATAAGAATATAAATAAATAAATAAATAAATATGATATAACATCACATACATTACTCTGATCCCAATTTAAGTAGCTAAATCACTTGTGTTGTGGAAAATCACAAGTAACGATACCACAAACACCCAGAACCAAGACAACGTAGAAAACTAATGGTATATAACTAATCTACATCGACTCGGCCGGGAATGGAACCCGGGACCTCAGAGTGGCGTACCCATGAAAACTGGTGTACGCACCACTCGACCATGGAGGTCGGCAATATATAGATCGGTAGGCATAATTAATCATTTACATAGTTATTAAATAAATGAGACTGCTTATTTTTCAAAAACGTATACTTTTTTACGTTTTGAATTTTAATTTATTTTTTAAACATGGTATTATTTTTGTTGATTAAAAAATCAAGGTGAGCGACTCCGAAAAGTCGGAAATTATTAAATGACTCGTAAATCCTTGTCGTTTTAAATATTTTTATTATTAAAACAAATAAATACAAAGTTTTATTAAATATCGAAGGAATACCTATCACTACATAGTATAAAACTAAGTCGCTTTCTCTGTCCCTATATCCCTATGTATGCTTAGATCTTTAAAACTACGCAACGAATATTGATGCCGTTTTTTAATAGAGTGACTTGAGAGGAAAGGTTTTGGTATATAATATATGGACAATATAGTAAAGAAAGGAAAGAAAGGAGTAGAGATGGCCCAGTGGTTAGAACGCGTGCATCTTAACCGACGATTGCGGGTTCAAACCCAGGCAAGCACCGCTGTTTCATGTGCTTAATTTGTCTTTATAATTTATCTCGGGCTCAGCGGTGAAGTAAAACGTCGTGAGGAAACCTGCATGTGACAAATTTCATAGAAATTCAGCCACATGTGTATTCCACTAACCCGCATTGGAACAGCGTGGTGGAATATGTTCCAAACCTTCTCCTCAAAAGGGAGAGGAGGCCTTTAGCCCAGCAGTTGGAATTTACAGGCTGTTGTTGTATAGTAAAGAAACATTGATCATTTTAAAATTTTGTAATGTGATGTGGTTAACAAATAAATACTGTAGATTTAGTACCAGCATTACACCTGGCAAGCCGGGGCGGATCGCTATTATTTGGATTTATATTATCTGTGTGCAATTGTTCGACCGTCGTGTAATGAAACAAAATGGCGCTAAAACAGAACGCCACTCAATGCTATAAGGCGAAGATGTTTTATCAATTTAACTACTTTCAATATTGAGCGTGGTATTTAGAATTATTAATTATTATCTAGTTAAATTATCATGTTATCTTCTGTAAATTACACAATATTATTGATTTTATTTTCATTTTTAATTTACTCTCTATACATATAATAAAATTGGAGTGTCTGTTTGTAATGTTTAAATTCAAACGCGTACAAGGTCGCGGGCACAGCTATTTCGTAAATAATGACTCCTTCACTGCTTTGCTAAATCATTAACTTGTATAAAATCACTAAAAAGTATAGTTTCGTACGACACAAATTAGATGCAGCATCGGAAAATGCTATGGAATGAAAATAAAACCGATTATTGCCGATTTACACGACCAATAGAAATAGCTCCCTATCGCGCCATACGACGCGATCCGTCGCTATAGATTCACGCGTTAGAGAAAGCAAGTGCACGTAAATCGACGCGTCAAATTGACGAATATATTAGGTTATACGATATTACAAGTTATTACGTTTGCGTAAAGATCATATTCACATAAGAATTAGATATTGATAATTTGGGATAGCGTACTCAATTCGGATGTGATCGGTTTTACGAATTTTGCCGACGATACATCTAAGTTGTGTCGTATTATAATATAATTGTCTTTGTTTCATCTCATTGTCATTAAGTATTTCATACATTATTTACAAAAGAACTAAAACTAACCAACTTTATTATCTCTGTGTGCGTAAGGTCATTTCACTATACTAGTGTTCGTGTACTGAGTAGCCAATAGGATATTTGACTGGTTTTTAAAATCCTCGTTATATTATTTAGTACAGGTAAAGGAACCCAGTAATTATTTCATTTTTTGTTGTACATATTTGCCGGAAAGTATCAAACTGAAAATTTCATATTTAAATAGCGCGCGAAAACGCTACTTGGACAATATGGCGCCGCAATGGGGTCAGTGACGTCACTTGCCTGTATGGTAATCGGTGGTACATATAATACACATACAGTAATCAAACGAGGTTAACAAGTGCAATATAATAAATAATAGCAAGTGACGTCATCATAAACCCGACCAATCAGGAGCGTTTTGTGTCACGTGATAGACGTATTACTTTCTTCTTTTACTTGATAATTAACCATCTTTAAACTTTTAATAAATACTGATTACAATAATTGACGCTTTATTTTTCGCATTGTGAATTATTGTTGGGCATTATTCTATTCGACGTGTTTTTTTAGTTTTGACAATTATTTAAACAAGTAAATAATCAAAGGAAGATCTGCTATATTTGACCGCACAACAACAACAACAGCCTGAAAATTTCCTACTGCTGGGCTAAGGCCTCCTCTGTCTCTGAAGAGAAGGTTCGGAACATATTCTACCACGCTGTTCCAATGCAAGTTTCCTTACGATGTTTTCCTGCACCGTTGAGTATGAGATGAATAAACACAAATTAAGCAGATGAATATTCAGTGGTGCTTGCCTGGGTTCCACACATTTAACTACTAAAACACTCAACTTGCTATCAATAAATCGATAATATTCGTCGTCGAAATTGATTCTAGTCTTATAGAAGACTTTTGATGACATCCGTGGTTGAGTGGTGTGTACCTACACCGGTTTTCATGGGTACGCCACTCCGAAGTCCCGATTCGATGTATAAAAAGTTTATTAGTTTTCTATATTGTCTTGGGTCTGGGTGTAAGTACCGTCGTTGCTTCTTATTTTCCATAACACGAGTGCTTTAGCTACTTACATTGGGGTCAGAGTAATGTACGTGATGTGTAATATTTGTTTATTTTAAGAAGTTTCGCTTCGAATTTTCGTTTGAATTCATCATGGACGGTTTCGTTATCCCATTCCTACATGGCGTTTGGTTGCCCTACACAGGAGCGTAAGTGCAAAGGCAATAGCATGCTATGACCCGGCCATTAGTGAGATTAACAAACACATAGGTACATCTATGTATTTGTACATAAATGTTTCGATACATAAACAAATCTATATTTTTGTCAATCAATCAGCGAAATTATTGTTTGTGCGGAATTCAGATTTCGAATTCGATTTTTTTAAAATGAGGGTATTCCCCGTATTAAAACTTTTGACCAATAACGTATTGTCACCCGCAGCTTTGCTCGCGTTTAAGAGATTGGTTGTCAAATGTTAGGCATAAAAAGTAGCTTATGTCCTTCCTTCCAAATTTCACTAGATTCGGTTCAGCGGTTTGGTAATCAAAGAGCGACAGATAGAAAGAGTTAGGTACTTCTAGATTTAAAACAACAGCCTGTAAATTCCCACTGCTGGCTAAAGGCCTCCTCTCCTTTTGAGGAGAAGGTTTGGAACAGTGGAATATGTTCGCTGTTATGCAATGCGGGTTAGTGGAATATACATGTGGCAGAATTTCTATGATATTTTTCACATGCAAGTTACCTCACGATGTTTTCCTTCACCGCTGAGCCCGGGCTCAGCGGTGTAGGAAAACTGCTTGCTGAAAAAGGTGCTTGCCTGGGTTTGAACCCGCAATCATCGGTTAAGATGCACGCGTTCTAACCACTGGGCCATCTCGACTCTTCTTCTACATTTATAATATTAGAATAATTGAATAATAATTGTACAAATTATTAGCGTGGAATGTTTGTAAGAATTCTAGTATATCTCCGATGAATCGCAATTCCGATTCTCCGTGCAAAAACTGAACCAGGCCTCCTGTCACCAGTGCAGGCAAAAAGGCGAGGTGTTATGCTTTTACTAAAGGGTTTTTGCATTATTACTACGAAGTTTTTAACCTTAAAGTACTTTAGTTACGTTTAGTTTATATTGATATTAAATTTAAAAAATCAATAATTTTTTTAACAAAACCAAATGTAAAAAAAACAGCTAAAGAATTGATTGTCTTGTGCTATTGAACAAATAAAAAAAAATTGAAATTAAAAAGGAAAGTGGCTGTCAAATACCAAAATAAAAATCAAGTGCTACCAACCTTAAAATAATAAGAACAGCTTAAAAGATAAGAAGATATACAGCTATGCACAGATCAAGTCGTGTGAGATTTCGTCTAGGTAACACAATTCGTGGCTGAATAAGTGATAGTCTTGGGGCTTTATAATATGTATCGTAATGGCTTTCAACACAGCTCTACAAATAAACTTACATTTTGACGAAATATTCCCTTCTTACACATTAAAATATTAAATATGAAATGTTTTCAATTAAATTTAGTTGCAAATATTCGATTATTTGAACCAATTAATCTGTTTTTGGCATTTGATAAAATAAAACGTATTTCGTGCCTAATACTTTTTTTTTTAATATATTTTATGCGCGGAGACCGTGACGATGTGCGCTAGAGCCTAGAGTTATTTTATAATCTGTGGTATTTGAAATTATATATGTACGTATATAAAATACTAGCTATGCCTGCGACCTTGTACGCGTATGAATTTTACAAAAAATAAATTGTTATATTGTACCGGGTATATGCATTGAGTAAAAATGGGCTATTTTAATATTACAAACAGACACTCCAATTTTATTATATGCTTAGATTATTATGTAACAGCTATAATTAGCTAACAAACTAGTAATAAATATTAGTATGAATACATTTTACACATTCGGATATCGAAAACATCATGACAGGTACTTGTCACTTTGACAGAAGATTTGGCGGGAAACCATTTTGTCATTATTTTTTTTTAATTCGGCGTACACTTGCCATGACTCGTCATAAAAGGGCATAATGTAGTCATTGATTTATTGTAAATTACAATAAATACATCATAATTGGATTTCATTATAAAATTAATATGAAATATTGATCTTTGTGTAGTTATAAAACTTTTGTTACTCATAAAAATTATCGTTGTAAATATCTGTGTGCGTCGTCTGTTACACGTATAGCACACATTGTGATTTGTTGATCTAAAAGTTAGGGTTGTCACTTCGATATTTTTTATTTTTTAATATTATTTTTTTATTTTTACGTTGTTTTGTTTTATTTTTATTTATGTTTATATAATGAACTAACAGTCATAGAAATTGCTGAGTGTAACTCAAAGTTATTTTATTTATTACTTATTTTAATGCATTATACATAATTGTTCGCGCTAACGTTTTTTTCTTTAATAATATATATTTTATATATATATACATTTAAATTAATTTAATTTTAATTAACTTAATTTTGTCTTATATAAAATCTTTTTTCTGCAACATTTATGAAGTAATCTGTCAAAGCGAATGTTCAGTGATCTTCTTTTGTTTTTTTTTTTTTCGCTTATTAACTACTAATGCTAAAGAGACAATGTATAATTAGATTGCAATAATATCAAGATAAAATTCAAGACTCCAGTCAGTGTAGTCGACAATAATCATTATACAAATTAGATATAATGCTAAGCCAGTTCGATAAATAGAAAATAATGGGATGTGTAAATAATGAATTATTACGTCTAACAGCCCAGAAATCTTAATTTATTAAAACAATTTTTTGAATTTTTTTTATAAAATAAATTTTCACATGGAATATTTTAAAATGTTTTTATCGATAATATATAAAATAATAATATTTTTAAAAATAAGTCCATAAAACACAATTTGAACTCCTACATCTCTCGTCGAATATTACCGATGCTTATTAGCAATATTAACATTAAACCCTCTCAAAAAAAAAAGGCGTCGACACATCAAGTTGCGCGAGCCAATTATCTTTTCACGAAATAATCCTTAAAGATTGCAGGAAAATAAGAGGCTGTAGTTCAAAAATCTAAAATAAGTAATGTGTAGTAACGATAACTGTTTCTACACAAATCAAAAATCTTATCAAAATTTAATAACAAAAGAGATTAGAAATATTAATATTATAACATATTTGAGACAGCCCTGACGCACACTAACACGAACTCAAACACAGACAAACAACGGATATATGAAACCGAATGCTTGTCAAACTAAATGGATACGGTTACGAGGGACGCGACGCAGCGCACACGCTATCGATGTATCGATATTTTTTATTTTCTAGAAATCGTGTAATCTATGTAACTAAACAAAGAAAATTTAATCATCAAAATATTTTTTAAGCATTTCAAGAATAATGATATATTCTTAACTTAAAAGTATTATTTTTAGTACTAAAATATACAATAGGGATAATATATATTTAAAAGTATCCTTATTGTATTGCAACGTTGAAATTTTAAAATATAAGGATTTCATAAAAAAAACTGAATAGTTTTAAAAATAACAAAAAGTGTTTATTTTTCTTTAAAATGTTTTTTGTAAATATGATTAAATCTTTAAATATTTTTTTTTAATGAAATGACCAAAATTACCTTCAATATTATTTATTTCATTTGGAAATTAATTACGTACTAATTTAAAAATGTGAAATAGTTAAAAATGTATTATCGATATCTCATATCGACAGACGTCAATCCCTGCGCGTTAGCGGGGAGAGTCGCGCGAGGTATGCTCGTATTATTATTAGCAGACTAAAGCTTCGAACAGAACGCTGTCATTTCGAATACGAATATTTTGATTCTATTTTTGAATTTCGTTCGAAATTATTAAAAAAAATAAAATATGAGGCATAACTAATTTTGATGCTTTTATTGCAATACATAAAGATAATATTAAAATATTTTTTATCCATTTATACCGTCTATTGGGCTGGTTCCCGCCAAATTTGACCAAAATAATATTACTTAATTTTGAATCAAATAACTTGTATTATTTTATGTCCTTAATTTTTAATTACGGATGTAACACGGATGTAACACTGATAATAAATATACAACAGAATTTGTTTATTTACGACATCAAATTAAACACTTCTAAAATTATCAGCGTTACCTTTCTACATTTTTTTATTTATTTATTTATTTACTAAGAAAAAATAACAAATATTTCATATAATCAGTGCAGCATAAACCACAGTCGGTTTTACTGTGCTCTGACGATTCTTAAACAATAGTTAGTAATAATAATAATAAAAATTTACAAAAGACAAAACACACACAATACAGCTGTTATAATTTTTTGCACAAAGACATTGTCCATGTATACAAACACCATCCTCTCGAATCACTCTATCTATTTAAAGAAACCGCATCAAAATCCGTTGCGTAATTTCAATGATCTAAGCGTACATAGGGACGGCAGCGGTAAGCGACTTTTTTTTACGTGAGTATACTCTGTAATGATGACAATATATATATTATATGAAATAATTATTAAATGCGAACTTATATATACATAATATATATGTAATAATCAGCATAAATATTATTATAACTATATTAACAATGTTACTTTAAAAAATATTGCAATATTGATTATTATTTAAATTAAACAATAAATATTTCGATCACGCTGCCCTTATGTGAGCGAGCCCTAACGTTTTCAAGGACCGGACGTAGAGCAGTGAGTGAACAGAGAAGGATTATTATTATTATTATTTATTTTATTATTTTGAATTTCGTCATTATTTTTTGTGGTATTAATAGAGTAACACTTTTAAGCTTTTGTTTCACAATACTTGTCTTATTTATAGACATATAAACGCCTATTAGTAAAATAATTGTATAAATATTCGTTCAAATATACAGTAACATAAAATACAAACAATATACGTATATCGTAGATTAAGTAACATATATTATTCACATAATTGTATTTTAAACCATCTAATATACTTTTTTACAAGTCTTAATTAAATATATGTACGTAAATCATTTTATATATCCGCTGAAAATAATATACGATTGTATTATATATAACCTCTGATGTAAGGTTACTCTGTAACGTACAATCGTTAGAAGAGTAAGCCAATTTGCTGTACGGAATCATTTCCAGGGTCCCCGACTTGTATTAAGACTTAATACACATTTGTGTGACCTTAGGATTGGTACATTAAAAAAGGCCCCCGACATTTGGGGGCCTTGAAATTTTATAATACAACTTAAAATATTTTGTTAAAATTTGAAACCCCCCACTGATGGGGGCCTCAGTATGTTAATCGAAATGTATTAAATTTTGATTTGTTCTTTTTTATCATGTATATTATCTTGTGTTGATAAATACACTTTTATTTATTTATTATATATATAATGATACACGCGTTTGTTTGTCAAGGTCGTCTGCGCATGCGCTTCATTATATTCAATTACGAGAACATATATAATATCCAATCTCATAATATGTTAGTCTGTTTGTCAAAATTTAATACTTTTTTTATTTTAATGGTGTCATTTGGAGAGAGTGGTTACTGATAAATGAGTCAATGTATCTATTTAAGATATAATCTACATTTCTTATTTAATCCAGTACATAAATGTTTATCCGTCTTGGAATCACGCATATTTTAAAAAAGGTATAGGTATATGACATTTGTTATACTTTTTATATGTATATATATAAATATAAACAAGCCGCTCGTTCGTAGAGTTAATACACATAGCAACCCTCCCATTTCTCCACTTTAAGGTTTTATTAAAAAGCCCTTCCTGAGCGACTACAGTTTAAATAAACTCAATAATTTAACTGTAACTTGATAGTCAGTCAGGACAAATGATTTCAATAACAACGACAAGGAACTATTATCATTAATTAATCATTAACAATTATTAATTTATGAAACAAAAGAATAACCTTTTAAATTTCTCCCATGGATAAAAATCACCTTGAAGTATTTACTGGTAGTAAAGCTTTGGCTAATTAACATATATAGATATATTCGAATGCGGTGCCGTTATTACTTCTGAATTTCCATAACATGTGTGCGATAGTTGCTCATATTACTTGGTGGTAGGGCTTTGTGCAAGCCCGTCTGGGTAGGTACTAACCACTCATCAGATATTCTACCACCAAACAGCAGTAATCAGTAAAAGCATTGACGATGTAAGGATTAGTTAATATTATAGCGTCATTGTCTACGGGTGATGGTGACAACTTACCATCAGGTGGCCAACCTATTCCATAAAAAAAAACTTTGGGATAAGAGTAATGTATGTGATGTTGTACAATATTTAAATGTCCAACATCGTAACATCGTTAAGAAACTTCTTTTAATCACGATATTTTCCAACAATTATTTTTATTAACTTGAAAGTAATCGAATTTTATTCTTATACGATATTGAAAGTACCGATTTTGAAGAAACTTTATTTCGTACACTATTTTTTTTACAATCATATGTGATTCTGAACAATGATTTTATTCCGTATAAAGAAGATACAGTATGTTACTGTATGTTGAAGATAACCGAAGTATTTTGTTTTTTACATTAATGAAGTAGCAAGTACTTCTTAAAAATCGAACCCAAAAAAAAACTGTGTGTCCGTTTGTGAACTTATTTTTAGTTCGTCGATAACTACGTACCTAATTAATGTTTTATTTAATAATTCGAAGAGACATACAATTAATATTTTATGATAAATTAAATATTTATTTAATTATAATGGATCAAGTGATCACAGTTGAAGTTTTTTTGTAGTTTTAACTACGAAGCTCTGAACTTTATAGAGCTACTGAAATGTAGACACGGCGAAATTAATTTTAGATTATTTGTTTCACGATACAATCAGTTTTTATTTTTTTTTATAGATTGTTGACAAATTAATTATTATACATCGATGGTTACAATTTTTTTAAGAATTGTGTGTTATTTAAAATAAATGTTAATAATATTTTTTAAATGTAATTTCAATTTAAAAAAAAATATTTAAATGACAGTAACTATAAAAACAACTTAACAAAGAAAAACACAAAAGTTTTGATTAAAGCCAAATTTATTTAAATATATCTTATTTAGAACTGACTTTAAATTGAGTATAAAAACGCATACAACAAAGTCGCATAAAATATTGCATAATTATTGTATAATTGATCTATAATAATAAAATAATAAAAAATATTTGCATATATTTAAATTTATTGTAATATTAATCGTCATCTCTAATATATTTATTTATCTGCATTCATATACGCGAGTGTTTACGAACGAAGGCTTATCTAGGTCTGTGTGTGTTACGTTGGATAGTATGGATAATACATTAATATTATTATTATTATTTTTAATTAAATTTATATTTTGTTGATTCAATTTTACACACATTACATTTAAAATGATTATTTTAAATATTAAATGTTTTATTATTTTTTAAATATCAGTAAACTTATTTCAAAAATAGAATTATCTAAAAATTTTTATTTTACATCGTATGATTAATTAAAATTCACCGACAAAGGTTTGAATACATCTGCCATTAACTTAGTTCTATGTTTAAAGTAATAATATGAAAATAAAATTTATGACAGTATATATTACACTAATTTAATAATTTCTTATTCAATTGATCAAAAGTTCATATAATTTTATTTATCATAGAAATAATAAGCTAATCCATGTTTACCATTTTTTTTACAATTACTTAAATGAAATAAGCAATTAAAATAAATTAAGTCTTATCTCTCTAATCTAGCACTAAAGAGGAAAGACATTCCGGTTTCATATGACTACAAGTGACGCACACTTACATAAAATTTATAGCTATAACGCACACATTCTAAAATTTTGAACGTGGAACTTGAAACATCGGTATTTAAACAATCGCTGTATACGAAATTGAATCTTATTTTGTAAACAATAAAATCTAAAATCTACTTTTAGGTATGGTGAAATAACTTTGTATACAGTCGAAAGGTTTTTAAGTTGCAACTCTGTGTCGAAATACTTCATACAAAAATGAACACAGTGCGACACAGTGTCGCTTGAAACGGTAAATGGAATTCCACGTCACGTTCTTTCGTATTCCAACTGACGTTACTGTGTGTAAATTTTGAGGGAGTTTTGGACACAGTGTAAGGTTTAGTGTGTTCATTAGTCAGTTGGAATGGTAATGTATATGTATAGGTAGCAGTTACGACATGCAGCGTTGGCATACACACAATATTGACCTGCTAGTTGAAGAGGTTGGTGCGTCTTGATACTTGGTGTATTGAAATTTAAAATAATTGACTATTAATATGCTACATTTACATTATAAATATATTTTTCTTAATTTTTTTTAATTGCACAGATAAGATGAATAAGAACATAAAAATTGTTTTTATTTAAGATTTTCAATAATTCCATAGAAAATTTTATTTATTATAGTTTCAAGGGTATTTTACGTTTAATAATTTGGATTTCTATAGTTAAATAATGAAAATACTAAACATTACAATAATTGTACAGTTAAAATCAATCGCTTTATGTTATTTAAAATATTAGTGTTTTAATATAAGTTTAAAAATAAAAATATTATATTAGCAAGTATCAAGGGCTCGCGTTCCCGCTATACTCAATTTTCCGATTTAGCGCTAAACGTGGCCGCCATGAATTATATATTTTTTGTTTCATAAACTCGTGGGCTAGTTCGATGCTACGGTTTCACTTCGATATTCGAACATTTTGAAAATGGAACGCTTTTTAAATATAGGAATGATTTTTTTAATAATAAAAGTTTCTTTTTTTTTTAAATAAATAACGTAGATTCAAAATAAATGTAATGTTTAATTCGAAAATTTAAAAATAGAATTTTTTGTGTTTTAGTACTCTTTAAGACTTTATATTTGGTACAATTTTTTTTAATGATACTATCCTTGGCACAGATTTAAATGTATACGGCAATTCGATTTTAAATAAAATCGATTTTATAGAATTATTTATTTCACATATAAATTAAAAAAATATATATTATGCCTCACGATTAAGTATATTAATAGCTCGCATATTCCGGTGTTATCGTGAATCGATCTCTTATAGACTGTCATACCAAGCTAGTTATATGTACCAATTAATGATACATTTTTTGTAATGCTTACTGAAGCGATATGCATAAAACTTTTTTAAGTAGTTTTAGCGCGATTTGGACATGGTTTATCTTTTAAAGGAGGGCTTTAACATGGTAGCTATGATTTAAACATCTATCAGTATTGAAGATCATTTCTTTTCTACATATATCGTGAGTTTATTGTTATTAGAACAGAATAGAATAGAAAGCCTTTTATTTCTCTAATTATGATTTACATTTAATTGCATTTTAATTATAATATTAGTTAAATTAATGACAGTGTAATCTAGTTGTTGTTTATTGTTATTACTAATAATTAACTTGATCTAAAGATGGAGGATCTTTTACAATCAGTAAAATCCGAGCCTCATTAATTTATAGTACATATATTGTCTTTTTATTTGATTGAAATGTCATGCTATACATATATAGAATTATAGATAAAGAGGTATTTTAAAGGGTTATTTGTAATTTATGTTTTTATATAAAGTGATAAATAAATATCATGGTTATTTTGTTTTTCTCAATCTAGCAAAATTGGATTGATTTTTATGGAACTTTTTATATTATATAGTATCTTTTTGCAGGATGAATGAGTTTGTCACAAATATAATGACGTTTCGGTCGCTCTTAAAACGAACGCAGCCAGAATATAACAGATAACACAAAAGTTTTCAGGTGACATTTGTAGATCTAAGTACAAATTGTTCACACTTAATTAATACTTTTTTTTTAATAAAATAAAATAATATATATTTTGTTACATAAAATCTTTATAAAATTTAAGCTATCTTTATTGATTGTCAAAAAAATATACAAAGGAAATAAAGACTTAAAACATTAATACAAACATAATTAATTTAGAATAATTAATTATATCTACATTACTACATATTATTAATACAAAGTCACCCAACCGCGTCTGTCTGTCTGTATCTTTGCGATAAACTCAAAAAATACTGAACGGATTTTCATGCGATTTTCATGAATAGACAGAGGTATTCATAAAGAAGGCTTGGGTATAAACATTATCAAGGTTTTTGTGTAAATACGTTAAAATCGAATGACAAACGTTAAACAAGTTTTTTTATGGTATAGTTTGGCGGACGAGCATATGGGCCCATATGGTAAGTGGTCACCATCACCCATAGACAATGACGCTGTAAGAAATATTAACTATTCCTTACATCGTCAATGCGCCACCAACCTTGGGAACTAAGATGTTATGTCCCTTGTGCCTGTAGTTACACTGGCTCACTCACCCTTCAAACCGGAACACAACAATACTGAGTACTGTTGTTTGGCGGTAGAATAACTGATGAGTGGGTGGTACCTACCCACACGGGCTTGCACAAAGCCCTAAAAAGCAACATAAGTATATAAATTAAAGGTAAAAATACTTCTGTTTACCCGTGCGAAGTCGGGACGCGCTGCTAGTAGTTCACACAAGACAAAATCGTCGCTTGTAATATGTTCGCTTATATCTTTTAAACTACGCAACGGATTTTGATGCGGTTTTCGTCAATACACAGACTGATTTAAGAGGAAGGTTTATATGTATGATACATGCTTGTTATAAGAGAGAAACCGTTTATTTTAAATTTAAGAATCGGATGATAACAATAATTTTCTTTTAATGTCTTTTTCATCTATATTTTTTTTATGGATATCATTATTGTACTCATATGAATCAAGGAATCTATAATAATATTATAAATGTGAAAGTAACTCTGTTTGTCTGTCGTTCTTTCATTAACAAACCGCTGAACCGAATTTGATGAAACACGAAGAAAGGACACAGGCTAGTCAAAACTCAAACTCAAATAACTTTATTCAATATAGAAGCATTACACTTTCTTATTGATGGTCAATTGAAACAGTACCACCGGTTCGGAAAAGAAAACACCCTGACCTGAGAAGAATCGGCGAAAGAAACTCAGCGGGTTTCTTTTTTTTTTGTTTGTCTCATATATTATTTTGACGACCTCCGTGGTTGAGTGGTGTGTACACCGGTTTTCATGGGTACGCCACTCTGAGGTCCCGGGTTCGATTCCCGGCCGAGTCGATGTAGATTACCATTAGTTTTCTTTGTTGTCTCAGGTCTGGGTGTTTGTGCCGTCGTTACTTCTGATTTTCCATAACACAAGTGCTTCAGCTACTTACATTGGGATCAGAGTAATGTATGTGATGTTGTTGAATATTTATTATATAAACAATTTAATATGAATACTAACTATACAACCAACCCCTAAATCGCAAACGAAACCGCGGGCGACTACTAGTATTATCATAATTACACTTAAATAAAGATGACATAATGACGTCATCAAATAAATAAATAACTATTATCAAAAATGTATTGTACTAGATAGCTTCGTAAAGTCAGGTCGAAGTGACGTGCGAGCGAGACAGATGTATCTTGAGCGAGCGAGACAGAAACAGAGTTAAATATGATACGTTAGAAAAAGACGGGGATATAATTAAAACTTTCGTCGCGTAGGATTTCTGAGGGAAAGGATGGGTGGGGACAGGGGTGGCGTGGATACGAATGCCTTGTTGTTTTTATTCAATATATATATTATTTTCTAATATATTATTTGTGTAGATAACACATAGTAAAAGTAAAGTAACAGCCTGTAAATTTCCCACTGCTGAGATAAGACCTCCTCTTCCATTAAGGAGAGGGTTTGGAACATATTCCATGAAATTAGACACATGCAGGTTTCCTCACGATGTTTTGCTTCATCGCCGAGCACGAGATGAATTGTAAACACAAATTAAGCGCATATATATATGTGGTGTTTGCCTGGGTTTGAACCCGCAATCATCGGTTAAAATGCACGCGTTCTAACCACTGGACCATCTCAGCTCTTAACGAGTATACTTATCAATTAATATAAGTTTTAAATATACTTATAGTAAATTTCCTAATTAAATTTAAGTATTAAAAGCAAGATATACATTTATGTATGTGTTCAATAAATAAAATACTTTTAATACAAATGCAAATACGTAACGTTTTTGTTTTTAAAATGATAATGAACAAACAACCCGCCATCGACTCCACGCCCCGCTCTGCGCCGCAGAATGTATTTCAATGAATTCTCGTCCTACCCTCCTTTAACCGATTACGTCGCAAAAGGGATTGTGTTCGTGTTTGCGTGTGATTTCTGTATTTTTTCTGTAATAACAAATTTTCAGACATTATATTTTATAATTTATATTATATTTCAACATAAATTAACTTAAGTTAAATTTCTGTGACGGTGGTACCACCCTTAGGTATTTGTATGGTCTCGTTATAAGTGGTACCACCCCAGACCTACCACCCAACAATCTAATATAACTGGGGTCCCGTTATAATGCCAGTATATATATGTAAGGAATGGTCAATATTTATTATTATTATATTAATTGAAAAAGTTAAATTATTTCAGAGATAATGGAATTTATTCCATAATGTTTTTCCAATATGGCGCACGTGCGGCTGATCAACGACATGTGCAGGTTGCCTTACGATGTTTTCCGTCAACAACATATATACATATACAAGTATTAAAGTCATTAATGCCAAATACTGATGTTAAAGTTAGAATTGTACGTAAGTTATTTAATTATATACAAACGGAACTATAAATTATTCATATATTTATATATATATATATAAAAACAAGATTGTGCAGTTTTTTTTTTAACTGAATCTAGTTAGCTTTGCTTCTTAAGCGTAATTAAGAATAGTTTTTAATTGCATGTAAATAATTAAATAGAATAATATACCTACTTATTAATAATAATATAATCATTATAACTACGATTATCGCAATTTTTTCCATTTTCACTACTGATAGAATATTCACAATTTAAATCTATACATATAGTAAAATTGGTGTGTCTGTTTGTAATATTAAAATAACCCTTTTACTCAATGCATACGTATTTATACACGTTAAATATACCAAAAGAACATTTTTTACAATAATGTCAGTATGTCTGTCTGTCTGTTTGTTCTACCTAATCTCTGGAACGGCTGGACCGATTTTGACGGTACTTTCATTTTCAGATAGCTCGATCGACAATACTCAGTATTGTTGTTAGGAAGGGTGATTATGTGTTGCCACAAATGTAAGAATGATTAATATCTGGGTAGTTATAGCTTATTCCAGTGCAAGTCGGAAAAAAGGTAAACCTTAGTTTTACGTATTTTATTCGCTATTAAATCTGCTGTATTGTGCAGTACTGAGAGTTTATAATTAATAAATCTTTATATTAATTTATATAATTGTATTAACTAACATGATTGTATTTTTAAATGTTGAAAAAGAGTAACCACTGAGTTTCTTGCCGGTTCTTCTCGGTATAATCTACTTTCCGAACCGGTGGTAGCTTCACTCAATTGTTAAATTACGATTCAAAAGTGCCCGTAAAAGCCCACTTGAATAAAGTTTATCTTGATTTTTATTTAAAGTTTGGTTAGGTTACTACTAACTACATATATAATCCCTTGACATATAGATAAAAAATATTATTGTAAATATGAAATTAAAATCGAAATTATTGTTAATGTTTATATATGTTGTAATATAACATATCGACCTGTGTGTCACTACTCCGTATTCATTTGAAAGAAGCAAGTCGTGTTTCACTCTGTGCGAACACACGGGGGAGTTATTTTACTTTTAACGTTTTTCTAAAAAAAACTCCAATAAACAAAGTATATATTGTATAACTGTCATTTAATATATAATGTATTCCTTTTCATAAATTAAATAAGTGGGGATGAAATCCTTGACCCCTAATTACTAACCCCCCCTAAATGGCCTTAGGCAAAGCCCTACCAAAATCAAAATCAAAATATACTTTATCCAAGTAGGCTCTTACGAGCACTTTTGTATCGTCATGTTACAATTAAGTGAAGCTTCATGTATAATACTGTAATCATATATCATCTAGTACACATAATAGACAAACAGGCAGACACACAAATTTAACGTATGGGATTCCCCGGGACACGACTAGCTTACACATGCTTATCTATCAAAGTTATCACAGTCGATAATGTGTTATCATGTTTTCGTGATTAACAGTAACGTAAACACGAAAATGATAATTACTTAATACACTTTTATCTCAATTTTCTTACAATTACTATTCTAGACACGTGACGTCATTAGTATTTTGTCATCATCATCATGACACGATATAAAACAAATTCCCTTACAGCTGTCTGCGTGTCTGTCTGTCAATGGATTTTGATGACGTTTCTTAATACATAGTAACAGCCTGTAAATTTCCCACTGCTGAGACAAGGCCTCCACTTCCATTAAGGAGAGGGTTTGGAACATATTCCACCACGCTGTTCCCATACGGGTTGGTGGAATGCACATATGACAGAATTTCGATGAAAGAAACATGCAGGTTTCTTCAGGCAGCGCGAGATGAATTATAAACACAAATTAAGCACATATGTATAGTTGTGCTTGCCTGGGTTTGAACCCGCAATCATCGGTTAAGATGCACGCGATTCTTAATAGATAGAGTGGTTCAAGAGGAAGATTTATATGCATTATTCATGCACAATATAGAGAAACACTGATAATTTTAGATGTTTCTAATGTAATGTCCAAATAGTTCACAATTGTATACATCTATCTCTTAAAGCGAACCACAATAAACATTTTTTCCTTTGCTTTGTTTGCGAAATAATGTATTTTTTATGAATCGATTTTAAACATTAATCCTCATCCAATTATGTACCTTAAATACTTTATGACTTTTATATGTATGAATATAAATTCAAATTACAGATTTAATAATTGTATGTTACGTCCTTACTATGTAAATCACTCAAACTTCACAAAACTTTATCTTTTTACACTACGCAGCTTATTATTCGATATTAGGATTTTAGTTATAGCAAATAAACTCTTACTACTTTGATAGTATAAGTATTTATTAACCAGCAGTCCTCTCTAGCTCGTGTGTAGCCCAACGAATGGCTGGTTGTCCTATTTTAATTATAAGCTTTGTTTTTAGTCAAAATAAAAACCATATTATTAGTCAAAATAAATTTTAAAATCTGAACGGAAAGAATCAATTGAAATACTACACTATTTTAGGATATTGTCTAAGCTTTATTTGAGTATTTTATTTAGCCGTAATATATTTAAATGTAAATATATAAAGTAACATGTATATGTGTATAGGAATATTCTATTGTATATTTAATATAAGTATTAAACCCGTGCTAAGCCCGGGTCGCTAGTGATAACGAATGTTTAATGGAAACAAGTTGGTAACAATAAAAATAGGATGTCATTTAAAAAAACGTGAAGTGTGAATCGATCGCATTCGTTTTGTCGAAATTGCTGTTAAGGACGAACACACATCGGTACGTCTGTTTGTTCTGTATTTATTATTCAACTAAACAAATTTTAGTTACTATGAGTTTTTGATACTTTGAAATTATCTTAAATTGTTTTTCAATACACCTAATGTTTAATTATGTTTATTTATTGTTATTAACTAATGTTTATATGTGAAATTCAATTCAAATTCACAATAAAAAAACATTACAAAAAGCTACCACCGGTTTTGTATTAAGATCATCATAATCATAATCATCTCGTACTCGGCGGTGAAGGAAAACATCGTGAGGAAACCTGCATGTGTCTAATTACATCAAAATTCTGCCACTTGTGCATTCCACCAACCCCTATTGAAACAGTGTGGTGGAATATGTTCCAAAACCCTATCCTTGAAAGGAGAGGAGGCCTCAGCCCAGCAGTGGGAAATTTACAGACTGTTAGTAATGAAGAGCCGGCAATCAATTCGAAATTTACTCATTTTCAACTGTAAAATTAAACGCGTCATTTAATCTATATTATGGATATCCCCAGCTTTATAAATATTTACGAGTGTTGTTATATCAGTTGATAAAGATTCAACTTAGATGTCGCATCGGCAAAAGTCGCAAAACTTATCACATCCGAATTGAGTGCGCTATCCCAAATTATCAATATTTATTTCTTATGTGAATATGATCTTTACACAAACGTAATAACTTGTAATATCATATGACCTAATATATTCGTCAATTCGACACGTCGATTTACACGCACTTGCTCTCGGGTTGAACTGACGCGGGAATCTATAGCGACGAATAGCGTCGAATAGCGCGATAGAGAGCTGTTTCTATCGGTTGTGTAATATCAGTAATCGGTTTTATTCAATTTGCCGATGCTACATCTAAGTTGTGTCGTACTGTATTCAAATTTTATTTTTTTTTAATCCATACCGTTGCCTATTGTCTTTCAAACATCGAAGTTTCTGGAAATCGCTCGATCTTTCATTATAACGCTATCTGTACACAAACACTAAACATTGGCGTTCTATATTTGAAAAAAAAAAGAACGAATTCCCAACATTTGTCAAAACCTTATCGCTTAAAATTCAAACATCGAATCTGACGTCACGGCTTTTTTTTTAAATTTTTTATGGTTTTTTTTCACAAATGTACCCTAGTTTTGATGCAGACCCATTCTATACATTCGTGTAAGTGATAATAAGAATAATGATACAATTAAAATTGAACTTTATGAACTAAAGAATAAAGTAGATTTTCATATAAATTTCATCCATAGATTATTTGAAAACGAATACATTGTCAATGTGTGCGTAACACCGGAACACATTAGGTGATTTTGTTATTGAATATTTCTACTCAATTAGTAGATATTCGGAAAATATGTCCATCTCTTTCTAATACAATATACTAGAAAGAGATAGTACTTGAGATATTTTTAACGATGAAATTTTTAAAAATAGAATTACTCTAAAGGACACAAATTGATGTATTCATCAATTACATCGCCATGATGCCTTTTTAGTGAACAATTTCGTAAACAAAAAACGAAAGAAATTTAAAAGTAAAATAACTCTTAATTTGGATATCTTTATTTACAACAATGAAGTCTTGTAGTCGTTCTCACGTGGACGTTTTTTCTTGGAATTAATCGACGCTAATAGTGAAAACAATTAAAATGTTTTATATATATATATTGAAACGAATGAACTGTAAGTATATTATGTTTAAATAACTATCTTATTGTATATGTAATTATACTTATACAGTTTCTTCTATAAATGCCGTAAAGTTGATGTCGTCTACATTCGAATTTCAAATTAGTGTAAACAAATAAAAACTTAAAATAAAAAGTTTATCAGTAAATAACGTTATAAGTAACGTTAATAATTACAATATATTAAAAAAATAACGATTTCGTCAATTAAAAATAACTCGAAAAAATAAAACGTGGGAATCTTGTAGAAGTATCTGATGTCTTACCTTAGTAGTAAAATATGTTTTTGTACGATTTAAAAGTCAATATAGTACCTCACGGTCATTGGTCAAATCACACATGACACTTTTCAAAAACACTAACCAAAAAAAATAATAATAAAAAATAAACACAGTCGCGGCACTAATGTTGTATAATTTCAAGAATTTTAAATTCAACAAATACCTAAGTAGAATTGACATACTGTGTATATAAATATATGTACATATGAGTTAGGATTGTAAGGACGCGTTCATAATTAAAATTATTATTATTATTAATATGTAATATTTATTTATTTCATTAATAATATCTTACTTATTTAATCATATTTAAATTTCGTGAGTATTATTTAATGGTACAATTATTTATTATATTTAAAAAATATTTGTTTATAGAAATGGAACGCGTTCGAATTCAAATTTAAAATTTTAACTTAATGTTCAAAATTACTTACTTTTTTTAAGAATTCGTTTATCGCACAAAGAACTAGCTACGAACAGCTTTTTTTAGTTTAAAAATTATTTGTGACGAGAATCGATATTGTTTTGTGCGACATAACGATAAAAAATTAAAAATAATTAATCTATTAAAATACGGTTTATTGTACTCTCGACTTTATGTTGTTGAGATGTTAGGGTTGTCACTTCACCTCTTAATAATAATATTTAATTTTTTTTAAATTATTATTTAAGAAATTTATTATAAATGCAAAATCATTTTTAATCCTGTCTTTTTGGATGGGCTTTTTATAAGATGGTAGAGTTCCATCAGAAATTCTACTGCCAAACAGTAACTTAGTATTGTTGTGTTCTGTTTCGAAGGGTGGGTAAACTAGTATCACTACAAGCATAGGGGATGTAAATAAGCTCCCAAGACAAACAGATAAGCCTTATAAACGTTTACCTATATCTATAAATAAAATGATATTTCTTTTTGTTGTCAATAGCTGACTCTATGACCATAAACCTTCAAATATTTCGAAATGTTTTCTTAATTAAATACATATTGTCTAACGTTATTATTTAATGTTATATTACATTTCTTCCAATGCCCTACATTAAATAACTCAATGTTAATATATTATATTTAGTATTTATCGTGATTAATATTAAACAATAATTTTATTTTATAAATAAAAATATATAATAGTAATATAATTAATTGTTAATAAATTAATAAAACAAATTATCCCACAGCCCTAACGCGCGCGTGTGAGAGGGTAAGAAGTATAACACAGATACGGCCCGACCGTCGAACGGAACGGTCGTGTGACGTCATTATTCCCGCGTTTTTTTTTCTTTCAAAAAAATTTTCTCGAGCGCCATGTTGTCACATTTTTATTGACATTAATTTAAATGTTTTAACAATAATTTTTATGTTGTTATTGTTGACGCGTCGTGTTTAATTGTTGTGATTGTGTTCTATAATTATAATTGTTTGTGTTATAATATAGTTTTTAATTTAGTTATATATGATATTAGTGAAATGTTTTGTGTGTTGGAATCGTTCGTACCAACCCAATGAAATGTGGATATAGTTTTGTGATTCTTGGATTTATGTATCATGGAGAAGCCATCTTATAAGGTAATTTGAATGTTATAAATTTTTAATTAGTCGTACGATGTTATTTTAATATTGATATAATTTCAATATGGCCATGACATTTTTTGTTATGGTAATATTAAAATAATTCTTAATTCGAATTATAATATAAAAAGATTCGTGCGTTAATGTGCTGATGTCATCCATTGTTCTCGGTATGTTAAATTGTTAGAAAATTTTATCGCAGATAATATTTTTTTAATTAGAATTGGATCGAAGCAAATGTTATTAAGTCCAACCCTGCCTCTGTGCGCCATATCAGCGGATAGTGTTGTGCTTGTCCTTATTCGGAAATGTCGATATCGATTTTTTTTTCACATGCATTAAATTAATACTAGTGATGTTCTTAATTGCACTTTTTTATCGAGATTAAAATAACATGTAGTGCTTATAAATAATTATGATACGTTGTTGTGTTGAATGTTTTTCTTTGAATAAGGTTCGTTTCAAACGTAGTGTTTTAATGTTACAGTTTGAATATAGCCTTAGATAGTACATTAAACTGAATCAGAACGTCTATTTATAAATAGCACCTCACGGCTCGTACCAGAAGTTTATGATCGCTTAATGAAATTTATGACTGAATTGTTTTAATATAAAAAAACGGACAATTAAGGATGTCTCAACTTTATAATTGTATGGACGAAAGTTTTATCGGAATCGTTATAGGCGTGGCACGTGGAGATTATGTAGTTTTAATATAGATAATGATTATACAATATAGTTTAGCTTGTTTTAATATTAATTTATCAATAATTAAGTTTAATCTCAGCCACGTGAACACTGATCCTGGATTATAGCGAGTTTTAGATTTAACCGACTTTTATGAAGTGTATGGTGTTGTTGTACACGACCCATTTTTATTATATATATGTGTGTATGTATGGTAAATATGTTTTATGTAAATTAAAAAAAAAATAATATTTGTATATATATTGATGTAGGGTAAATTTACAATATATGTTTATTGTTTATGTATATTGTATCTATTAATACCCAAAGTCGTATTATACGATTTGTATTATACTCTCTTAGCAAATACTATTAGTATATTTGTATAGAGTCACTTAGGTGAAAAATATTCATAGCTATATATACTTATTTAAAATTAAATATGCCAATCAAACAAATATATCTGTTTTGTGTGAAAATAAAACATATTATATACAGATATCTTTAAATAAAAACTTACGTAAATAAATGCCGTGACGTCACGGCCGTTCTTGCCGTCTCTCTCTAAATTTATCATGAGTTTCTTTGTAATGTAATGGTAATGAGTTAAATTTAACCGTCGCCGTTAATACCTGACGGGTTTATCTGTTTCGAAATAACTATTACGTATAATTGTTATAGTAATTACTTTTATATCTATAATTATGATTGACTGAATGAATTTAAAATACTTATGACAGTATCTTTTCGTCTCTTTCTGTTAACAAAGATTTGATATTTGGAAGAAGAATATAAGGCGTTGTTTACTTAATCGCCATTTTTACACGATTTTTATATTTAAGGTTAATTGTAGTAATTTACTATATGTCGTTTCGTTGATCCAGTTTTATAGATATGATATTAAATATTATTTAAATTAAATAGCTATATCTAAATGCTCACTAAACATGGCAAGGCTTCCAGTCCAGTTTTTTGGGACATTTACACCTTGTTACTTATTGACAGTATTTATAAACCACGTGGCACTCAAATATATGCATTGCTCCCCCACCTACAATCGATTGATACTTGTGTTCTTCCATATAGGTTCTGAAGAGTATTGGCTATCACTTCCATTAAAGCTGTTGTATATAAACATAATTTTAATTGTCAGACTTTGACTTTGACATAGCCTTGACCTCAGTTTAGCTTTTTACCTAGTCATAGCTGACCATGGTATCTTTAAGTCATCAAGACTATATTTTTTATTAAGATCGTTCATTATCTAAGTCGCCTGTGTCCGAGCCGCTTTGGTTTTCCTTGTTGTTTTTAGCTTTCTTGGTAATTTTAATCTTTGTGTGATATATTAATCAATACTCCCAGGAATTGGAGTTCCTGCTATTTAATAACTCGTGTTTAATATACAGCGTTGATAGTCTTCTCATTGAAATATATATTACAATTATAAGTATATGCAAAATAACTAAATAACATAATATCTTTACAAGTTACTCCAAATCAAGAAATAATTAAAGTTATCTGTTAATGAAACGATATTGTATTCGGCTTACGTGTTTAATAACATGCTGTATGCATTTCTATGATTATAATTTGAACCCTATGTCGATGCGATAGAGTTTAAAATGTTCTGCATATAAATTATAATCAAATAAGACCAAACATCGACTCGTCAGCGTTAATTAGGTCAAACAAAACCGAAATGGAAATGAAATTTCGTCTAAATATAAAGACGAGGTATAAGTCGGTTTAATAAGAAAAATAACTTGTAAACAACGATTGCACAAGCTCTTATTGTTCGCCCGTTGTGTGTGGGTTTAATCTTGATATTAAATTTTAAACTAAATCCATACAAGCGATCGAGCTGATATTACAGTACTGGTGGCAATGTTGTGATCCGAGCATTAGTTTTGAATTAAATAAAATCATATTTTCTTTATGTTTTAGATTTATTGCTTGCACATATCTCTCTAAATTTAATTAATTTCGTGTTTTGTTTAAGTTTGCTTAATATTTTAAATGATTTCAAGTAACATTTGGAATTTCATAACTCCTAATAAAGATAGTTTAATATATTATAATAATTCATTATTGATATTAAAGTAAATTTGTTAATTATTTCATTACGAGATTCGAAGCTTTTTTAAATATATGTAGAAATAAGTTTATCGATAAGAATAATATAATTTTATCGACACCTCCCCCGCCCTACGGAAGCCATTCTTTGGCATTATGGCGTTTCATTTTTTTGTCGAGTCCTGTGTATTTATACTTAAGAATATTAAGTGTGTTGGAAGTGACATCGCGCCATGCGCTGTGTCGCTCGAGTTAGGAAACGTACTTATTTTTATTTAAACTATTCAGTAAAACTATGATGATCAAGATCGTTAATGAAATATATATGAAAAATATATGTATATGATTTTTATTTTACTTTGAATATTTTTTTTTATTGATCATATTGTGTGTCTCTCTGTGTGTGTGTGTGTACAAGCTTGTCTTTTGCCGGTTGCTCTCATATCAGGATGTTTTCTTTTCCGAATCGGTTGGTAGTGTTTAATTTACCAATCGAAAAGTATGTGTAACGCTTCTATATCGAATAAAGGATTTTGATTTATACTGAACAGTTTGATATTGTGTATTTATGTATAGATAATGTAATCGTGCAAACATTTATATCCATTACGATGACGGCGCAATTTGTGAATTGCTATTAAGAAAAAAGTGTGCTAAAATGTGCACAGTATGTGCTATGATGTGCCGCTTGAAAAAAAAGATATACTCAAAAAATATAATTATTATGAGAAGGCCCTTTTTTTCAAGTCCTGTTAGCACGGCTACTTTATAACTACTTTTCACATACTGGGCACATTTCAGCACAATTTTTTTAATAGTCAAAAATTGCGGTGTCATCATAATGGATGTCAAACATTTGTGCTGCAAGTTTCGGGTTAGCGGTGTCTCGTATACATGGTCACTTTGGTTAAAATCGGTATGATGAACATCATAACTTAAAAACAGCTTCATCATATTGTGGTGATCATGTGATGATTCGTCGAATAAAACTAATTGTCTAATGCGGCTTTGGTCATATACAAGCCTATGTTATTTTCATCCAATTAGGTATAGTTGCCTGTAAAACAAACAGACAGATTAACTTTTGCATTTATAATATTAGTATATATTGTATACAAGTATTTATTTTCAAGGAAAATTATTAATTATATTATTTAACGTACATTGTTAAATGATTCCTTATATAGTATTGTAATTTAGTGAAGGTGAGTATTGTTTATATTTTATCTCGCTTCTTTAACTAAAAAGCATTAAATTATTGTGAAGATTATTATTTACTCGCGACCCGACCCGGCTTCGTTCGGACGCAAAGCTGATACTTAATGTACTTTAGAGTTTGTTTATTTACGACATCACATTAAAATCTTCAAAAATTATCAGCGTTTCTTTACTATATTGTCCATGTATTATATACAAAAAACATCCTCTCAAATCTATCTGTTAAAAAAATCGCACCAAAATTGTTTTTATACTATGTAGAGATGCAACACGTATACATCGTAAACGTTTCAAAATGAAACGTTATATTAAATGTGAATTTGAAATCTTAATGCATAAACATTGCTATTGTTATTGACTATTTACTGGTTAGAATAATACATACATATATATACATTAGTAAAATATAGTAGCATTGCCTAAGAGATGTAATACGGCATCCGGCTTGCTGATGATCAGAGGGTTACTTTTTATTTTATTCGGTATTACATGCGATTTGTTAATAATTCAGCTATATTGTGCACTACTAAGAGCTTATGATTAATATACCTTTGTTTATAATACAACACTATAAAATTTTACTTCTTATTCCCATTTTCATTTTTTTATGGTATAGGTTTTCGGACGAGCAAGTAGGCCTCCTGATGGTAACTGGTCACTATCACCCATAGACAATGACGCTGTAAGAAATATTAACTATTCCTTAAATTGTTAATGTGCCACCAACCTTGGGAACTAAGATGTTATGTCCCTTGTGTCTGTAGTCACACTGGCTCACTCACCCTACACACCGGAACGTAACGATACTGAGTACTGTTATTTGGCGGTAAAATAACTGATGAGTGGGTACCTACCCAGACGGGCTTGCACATAGCCCTACCACCAAGTAGAATTTTACTTTCAAAATACAGATAACAGTTTCGTCGACGTTCAAAACGGTATTTTCTCAAATCCACAGTGATTATCACAGACTAATCAAGCTCTCGACCAATGACATCGCGTCAATTTGCTTTCAAATGTTGTTTTTTTAACTTTTTTCCTGTTATGGTTGAGATATATTTTATTATTAGTGTAACCTTATCAATAAATATTCGTCTTGTTATCGATATAGTTTAAGTAGGGACTTCCCCGTTATAGAATTAATAAAATTATTCAATCAATCAAATCAATTTCATTCAAGTAAACTTCACAATGAAGAGTTTTTGAATCGTCAACAATTAAACACTATCACCGTTTTGGAAAGCAGCTTCTAGCGAGAAGAAACGGGAAGAAACTCGCATAGTTGCTCTTTTCAAATAAACAAATTTACAATGCTGTTATTTACAGTAATTAGTGTCCTATGATGGAACCCGAGCCTAACTCCAGGCGTTTCTTTCTAAAAAGTACACTTTTAATGAATAATATGATTTAGTTATTAATTTAGTCTTAATAATCTTTTTAAATTTTGAAAATGGTAAATTGATTATATTTTCCGGTATCTTATTATATATACGTATACCATACATTGAAAGTAATACCTCATGTCATGTCCGCGTGTGTCTCTGATCTGTGCACGCTTGTGATAATGTTTAAACTCGACAGTTTTAACTATAAATGTCGTTTAGGGGGGGGTTGTCACTGAAACTATTCTGTCCTCTTCGTTCGTATGCGAAATCAATGTTGTTAGAAAGAGACAGCAAGTGTAACTAAACAAATGATAGTTTTGAAGTCGGTAACGCTGATAGCATGCTATCAGGGATGGTTTAACCGACCTGACACATTTCAAAATCAAATCTACGACTTGATTACCTCTGCGGTCGAGTAGTGTACACCGGTTTTCATGGGTACGCAACTCTGATCCCGGGTTCGATTCCCGGTCGAGTCGATGTAGAAAGTTTATTAGTTTTCTATGTCGCCTTGGGTCTGGGTGTTTGTGGTATCGTTACTTCTGATTTTCCACAACAAGTGCATTAGCTACTTACATTGGGATCAGAGTAATGTATGTGATGAATAATGAACTATTAAGTAAAGCTACCACCGGTTTGAAAAGTAGATTCTACCGAGAACCGGCAAGAAACTCAGTAGTTACTCTTTTTCACTAGCATTTAATACATAGTTATAAATAAAATAGACAATGAAGACACTAATAGTACAAATAACGAGTAAACACAGTGTATCTTAACTAGCAAGCGGTATACTTCAGGCTGTCGTTATTGTATTAGTTTCTGGCACAACTTCTCAAACTGTTCCTCCCCCTTTTTAGTTATTTGTTAGTTTTATTGCGCTTTTTTTCTGTGAATACTTTTGTGTTTGTTTAATTTTGTTTATTTATGTGGTATATGCCTAATGCACTAGGCAATATAAGGCTTCAATAGTACATTAGATTCATAAATATTTTTATATAGGTACATAAATGTAGATTTTAACGTATACGAAATGAAAGAAAAATTCTAAAATTATAAATGTAGATTCTATTGAAAAGAAACGGCAAGGTACTCAGCAGTTTCTAACATATATCCTGCTTTAGAGTCAGCTAGATATATGTACCAAAACTCCACGATATTTATCATATGTGTAATATTGTGTTGAATGATATGTTTTGTTTATTAAGTTAATTTTAACAATAGAAATGAAACTCTGTCTAACAATAGTTACATATCTATAATATATACATATCTATAATATATACATGTATATAAATTGGAGTGTCTGTTTGTAATATTAAAATAGCAGCTTTTTATTCTATGCATATGTAATTATACACGGTACATATACCAAAATAACCTTATTTTCCATTATATATCTGTCTGTTTCTGGAACGGCTGGACCGATTTTGTAGTGACTTTCACTGGTATATTCTTATAACTTCAATAATAACTTTTTTTGTTAAATTCAAATGTTCACGGAGTCGCGGGTACAGCTAATAAATACATACAATTACGAAATCTGTCACGTCGATTTGTAAATGAGAAGTGAAAAAAAATTCGTCGGCGTTCGAAGTTTACGACATTCCCATCAGAAGTCACAATGGTCGGACAATGTTTGGCGTTTTGTGTAACGTTCTATTGGATCCAATTAACGGTTTTGTAAGTGTGGTTTCGTTGAATGACTGTGTATATATACTAGTGTTACGATATTAGTAATCATTTTATACATAATCAAGAAATTACGAATTTAATGTATTTCTCAACTAGCGATACGCCCCGACTTCGTAAAATGTTCATAGCTTTTTTTGGTCTATATTAAATGCACAATGTATATAAGGTATTTCATAGGATTACCATTAATGCTGCGTTGCTTAAAATCGCTTTGTAATAATGATATTAATTCTTGTAAATAGTATAGGACAAAAAAGGTTATTGTAGGTTATCCCAAGAGATAGACACATATCTTATAGACCTTTTTTAGGTGTACTGCAGTACGTTATTGTGATCTAACTCGTAGTCTTCAGCCAGTCAATATAAGCGCAAAAAATTGTTTTGTTTACTACATCACAAAACTCTAAAATTTATTTTGTATTCTCTTGTTATTTTCTAATTTTCCAACCAAAAACTATCCTCAGCGTAACAGTAAAGTTAAGTAAAGTAACAGCCTGTACATTTCTCACTGCTGATATAAGGCCTCCTATTACATTAAGGAGAGGGTTTGGAACGTATTCCACCACGCTGTTCCAATCTGTTGGTGGAATGCACGTGTGGCAGAATTTCGATATAATTAGACACATGCATGTTTTCCTTCACCGTCGAGCACGAGATGAATTAAAAACACACATTAAGCACATATATATAGTGTTGCTTGCTTGGGTTTGAACCCGCAATCGTCGGTTAAGATGCAACAAATAAGAATCAATTAGGTATACCTATTTACCAATACAATTACGATTATAATAGGATCTTATGTTGGCAACATCTCAAATGCCAATTTTAATGACAGTTTGTATAATGGCGAATAAAAAAGTTGTATAAAAAATATTGTAAAAATTCATCATTCAGTTCAATTTTCATCGTTTTCCCGTATTTGGAATGCGTTATCTCAGTTTTTATCGCGAGATATATGAACTCAACAAATCAATGATAACAAATAATGTAATAATAATAAAACGAAAGATCCGTGGGGACATATAAATGTATAATGTTTATTATGTAATGGCTGGTCAGTAAGTTTGATGACTATGGGCGTCGTGTAGTACTGCAGTGAATAATTATGGATTTTTATTTTTCCCTATGTGTTTACCATAGCAGCCTGTAAATTTCCCACTGCTGGGTTAAGGCCTCCTCTCCCTTAGAGGAGAAGGTTTAGAACATATTCCACCACGCTGTTGTGGAATACACATGTGGCAGAATTTCTATGAAAAATGTCACATGCAAGTTTCGTCACGATGTTTCCTTCACCGCTGAACACGAGATGAATTATAAAGACAAATTAAGCACATATATACAGTGGTGCTTGCCTGGGTTTGAACCCGAAATCATCGGTTAAGATGCACGAGTTCTAACCACTGGGCCATCTCGGTTCTTAATAGTAATGTAATTCTTAATAGTCGATGATGTTATTTTTATAATAATTACTTAATAAAGATATAAAATACATTGATTCGAAAGGTAGAAGTAATGAGGTTCGGCGGAACGATGATTACCATAATTACAATTGAAAAAAAAATGTCATTAAGAGTATCATTGATTTTTATTTTTGTTATTGATGTGACGTCATTGATTGTAAACTGTTTGTGTTATTTTATTAATTTAATATATTGCTTTCTCCATGTTAACTTTACCTGTGCTAATTGTTGTGCTTCTCTGTGTAATTTTCGAATAATATTTCTATAATGTTCTTTTTTTTCTTTGAGTATTTATGTCTAAGTAATCTCTCTCTCTCAAATCAGCATTGCAACTGTGTGAAGCCGGGTCGTGTCGCTAGTATACATATAAAATAATATGTGAATCGAAAATGTAGGGATACAAAATTATTAAATATTTCATTATCCGCCGTTACGTTAACAACATATAATATAACGTTTTAATAAACAAATTATATGTACGACTAAAGTTTGGGAACCGCGTCACGCTATCCCTTATAACAGGTCTTATTTTGTAGGGTTGTGTTAGGGTTGTCACATGAAACTAAATATAATAAAAATAAAAATTTGATTTTTGTAGAAATAGTTTTCTATGTTGTCTTGGGTCTGGGTGTTTGTGGTGCCGTCGTTACTTCTGATTTTCCATAACACAATCTTTAGCTACTTACATGTATGTGATGTTGTCCATAATTGACTACATAATTAGTGATAACTTCGTGGAACTCCTGGGTAGGTAACCCATCAGATATTCCATTCGTAAACAGCAATACTCAGTTCTGTTGTGTTCTGGTTGAAGTCTGTGTTTTCCAGTGTTACAGTTAGTGTTATTATAAATTAGATAGTACCTTTGTCTGCCTTTCTGATGCTCATTAACGACTGAAAGCCTAAACCGAATTTGATTAAATTTAGTATGAAGCAAACATGAACTCCAAGAAAAGACTTAGGCTACCAACAGCCTGAAACGAGTAAAGCTGAGGGCGATTATAATAATAATAATAATAATAATAAGCCTTTTATTTCCTTAACTTCAGTACAACGTTTACAAGTATGCTATATAAATTTACAAAAAAAAGAAAAGAAAAAAAAAGTTAAGGCCCCTAATGGGTATAGGCCTCCTCCAACATCTTCCAGGTTGTCCTTTGCTTTGCCTTTTCTGTCCAGTCCGGTCCTGCAATTTGTTTAATTTCATCGACCCAGCGTTCTCTGGGACGCCCTCTGGGTCTCTTGCCACTTGGTCCTGTCCAATTAGTAACCCGTTGTGTCCATCTCCCATCAGTCAATCTTGCCACGTGTCCAGCCCACTTCCATTTTAATCGTTTCATATGATGGAGAGTATCTAAAAATTTGGTTTTTTTGCGTATACTTTCTGATTTTTGTTTGTCTTTTAGCTTAATGTTGAGTATATTCCTTTCCATGGCACGTTGGGTCTTCTGTATTTTATCCCTTGTATTTTTGTTATATATCCATGTTTGTGATCCATATGATAGGCAGGGGAGCAAACATCCATCCATTACTTTCTTTTTTAGTGTTAAGGATAATTTTGATTTCAATATTTCTCTTAAGTTCCAAAACTTTACAACATAACCTGGAGTAAGTTTTGGAAGCTGAGGGCGATTACTAGTAATTAATTAAAAATATATAGTTTGTTTTTTTTTTTTTTTAAATAAAGGTCGTTAAATAACCCTCGGCTTCGCCTGGGTTACGTAACGCTAATGTTATAAATGTGAAAGTTTGCCGCCGTCGCGCTCGACTGGCTGGTCGGTTTTCGATGGATTTTTGAATAAAAATAGATTATGTAACTGATATTTATGTAATATTTATAATTGTAAGTATCGAATTATTGTCATTATTGGTTGTGAATCTATTGTAACGGCTAGGTTAATTCGATTTGAAGATTTCTTTTATTTTTTTTAAGGACTAGCAACCCGCCCCGGTTTCGCACGAGTGCAATAGGCCATTTGACTGGTTTCTAAAAACCATTTTATATTATCAAGTAGAAGTTAAGGAACCCAGTAAAAGTTGTGTTTTTTATTTCTAGTACATATTAGCCGAAAAATATCATATTAAAAATTCCATATTTAAATAGCGCGCAATAACGCTACTTGGACAATATGGGGTTGGTTACGTCATTTTCCTGTATTTTAATCTGTGGTATATATCATAGAAAAGCAAAGTTTACAAGAAAGTGACTTCATCATAAGCCCGGCCAATCAGGAGCGTTTTGTGTCACGTGACAAACGTTTGAAAAAATCCATTTTTATTTATGGATTTTTGAATAAATTAAGTATTATTTTCAAGTTTCGTTAGTAATTAACCAGTTTTAAACTCATAATATACACTGATTACAATAATTCACAATTTATTTTTCAAATAGTCAAATAGCCTATACTGATACTAAATATAAGACATTAGTAACGTCTAAAATTACCAGTGTTTGTTAACTATATTGTCCATGTATTATATACAAAAACCTTCCTCTCGAATCACTCTATCTATTAAAAAAATCCGCATCAAAATCCGTTGCGTAATTTCAAAGATCTAAGCATACATAGGGACAGACAGCGGTATAGGACTTTGTTTTATACTATGTAATGATTACGAACGTAAGGATAATATTAAAATAAAGATACTTTTTTATTGTAAATGTAGGGGGGGGGGTTAAGGATCCCTAATGAGACGTGATGATAAGTGGTCACGACTGTCATAGATATATATATTTTTACGTCTATACGTGGTACTGATCAGTGATGCTGCTCGAAATATTAATACTTCCTTACATCGCTAATCTGCCATCAACCTTGGGGCCACCAAATTTCGAAATACTGATTACCCTCCCATCTATACATAATATTGTTTTGTCTGTAATATTAAAATGTCCACTTTTGACTTAATGCATATGTATTTATACACGATACATATACCGAAATTACAACTTTCTGGCTGTCTTTTTGTTCCGACTAGTCTCTGGAACGATTTTGACGGTAGTTTCACTGGGAGATATATTTAATAAATATTGACTAAGCATAACTAACAAATTATGTTTATATGTCTTCTCTCCTCTTATGGTTGGAATATACTTAGTATAGGTGCTTACTACATTTCAAATTATTTTTTTGAATAAATAAATAAAATTTTGATTTAAATTCCAGGTTTTTAGACTAGAGCTTATTTTTAGTACAGTGATAGTATGTTAGACCAACGTATTTGTATGTGTATATATTTTGCAAAAATCAGTGTTTATTTCATATTTAAACGATGCGATATTCATATACACACAAAGAGTCACAAAGTTACCCAAAAAAATTAAATAAAAACTTCAGCAACCCTTATTCTATCGTCCCTTAACACAAGACAGAGATAGCGATACACAGACCGCGCGTGCGAGCGAGACAGCTGTATATCTTACGTATTTGTCTTGAACAACTTATATTTTAACTTAAATTTCGACCTTATTTGTATAGCAATAGAGAATAAATATGCTTAAAGGAATATGTTGACGAGAAATTTTAATATTTGAAATCAAGTTCATGCCGACGTAAAAAGGGTTCATTTGTGTAATTGGTTTTAAATTTGCGGGTTCCGTGTGTTATTCTTAATATTTATTAAACGAATATTACTTTTGGGGTCGCGGTTCGGTCAATTGTACTGATTATTATGGTGGGAAGTTAGGTGGAAGACTGTAAGAATATGGGCCTGTTATGCGGAGGAATGAGGACAATGTTGTGAGGAAGGTCTTGAGCGTAGACGTGGATGGATATAGAGGTAGTTTACTTGGTGGTAGGGCTTTGTGCAAGCCCGTCTGGGTAGGTATCACCCACTCATGAGTTATTCTACCGCCAAATAACATTAACTACTCGGTATTTTTGTGTTCCGGTTTGAAGGGTGAGTGAGTGTGACTACAGGCACGAGGGACATAACATCTTAGTTCCCAAGGTTGGTGTCACATTGAAGATGTAAGGTAATATATCTTACAGCGTCATTGTCTATGGGTGATGGTGACCACTTGGTGGCCCATATGCTCGTCCGCCAATCTATAATATAAAAAATAATAATAAAAGGAAGACCAAAGAAACGATGGATGGATTGTGTGAATGACGCTATGGTTAGAAATAATGTTGCTTGTGAGATGACGTCACAAAGGGAAGTATGGAAGAACATATGCTGCGCTGATCTCGAATAATTGGGATAAGGTAGTGTTTGATTTGACAATCTGTCTGTTTGTTCCGACTAATCTCTGCCACGGCTAGATCGATATTTAAGATACTTTCACTGGCATATAGCTGATGTAATAGGGAGTAGTGTGTACAGGGGTTTTCATGGGTAGGTACACTTCTCCGAGGTCCCGGGTTCGATCAGCCGAGTCGATGTAGAAAAAGTTCATTAATTTTCGATGTTGTCTTGGGTCTGGGTGTTTGTGGTGCCGTTTGTGGTTCCATAACACAAGTGCTTAAGCTACTCACATTGGGATCAGAGTAATGTATGTGATGTTGTCCAATATTTATTTATTATTCGTTGCATTGGGCTGAGATGGCCCAGTGGTTAGAACGCGTTCACCTTAACGAATGATTGCGGGTTCAAGCCCAGACAAGCTCCACTATACATATGTGCTTAATTTGTGTTTATAATTCATCTCGTGCTCAGCGGTGAAGGAAAACATCGTGAGGAAACCTGCATGTGTCTAATTTCATCGAAATTCTGTTACCACATTCCACCGACTCGCATTGGAACAGCGTGGTGGAATATGTTCCAAACCCTCTCCTTAATGGAAGAGGAGGCCTTATCTCAGCAGTGGGAAATTTACAGGCTATTACTTTACTTTTACTTTTATTTTATTCGTTGTATTGTTTTTATAAACGTATGTTGACAACTGTATCGTTTCTTGATATAGATAAGAGCACGCGTATCTTGTTGTCATGACGATTCGAAAGCTCTCACGAGCCAACTCGAAAAACGTTTACGTTGTTACGGCAAACTCGTACGTCAACGACGTTTGGACGTTTCGTGAAATTCCATCGACGATACGATACGACAAAGATGTAATGTGTTCTTAATTATTGTTGTAAACTTACCACCGACCCGCATTGAAACAGCGTGGTGGAATATGTTCCGAATCTTCTCTGAGAAGAGGCCTTAGCCCAGCATTGGGATATTTACAGGCTGTTATTGTGCTTATGTATTATATTATATTCCAAATGGTAACCCATTGGTTATCATTAAATAAACGCTTGTTACTTATTCCATATGTATGTATGTGTGTATGTATGTATGTATGTATGTATGTATGTATGTATGTATGTATGTATGTATACACGGTATATATACCAAAATGACATTTTTAACAATATTTTTGTGTCTTTATGTTTCGGCTAATCTCTGGAATGGCTAGTCCGATTTTGATCCAATTTTTGTCAATATGTCTGTCTGTCTGTCTGTCTGTTCCGGCTAATGTCTGGAACGGCTGGTCCGATTTTGACGGGTTATTCAAATGTGACAGAATTTCTATGGAATTTGAAACAAGCAGGTTTCCTCGCGATGTTTTCCTTCACCGCCGAGTTAGAAATGAATTATAAACACAAATCAAGCACATGAATATTCAGTGTTGCTTGAAGTTTGAACCCGTAATCATCGGTTCAGATGCACGCGTTGTTACCACTGGGCCATCTCGCCCGGATTGGATATTAAAGCAATGTTTAAACTCGTATTAAAATCCATGGCGAATATTTTATTTATAGTATTATTTACTCGTTTTAAAAATAGACTACGCGGCACGAGTCTTTGTGTACTATTTTTATAATTAGCCGGTAATTACACAAGCTGGACGAAGTAGCTTCGCGTCTGTATGTAATACTCGGATTCAAATAACTTTATTCAATATAGAAGTATTACAGTTTCTTATTGATGATCAATTGGCGAATCGGTCAAAAAAGCCGTATTACTCGATACAAGATTTTGTAGATGATAAAAAAGCGTGGAATTAATACAAATAATGCATAATATACCTAAAGATACATATAAAACCGGGCCGGGTCGCTAGTATTACTATATATCTTTAACCGACTTCAAAAAAGAAGGTTCTTACCTTATATTTAAAAAAAATCGAATTATGGTCTTTTTTAAATATAGGTAATATTAAAATGTCCGCTTCATACTAATTGCATATGTATGGTTACACAGTATATGTATATAACAAAATAACATTTTTACAATATTTATCTTTTATTTTTGGGTTTTGTTCGGCTAATCTTTGGAACGACTGGACTGATTTTGACGAGACTCGTCAGATAGCTGATGTAATAGGGAGTAACTTAGAGTAGGTTACTTTTATGTAATAGGTAGTAATAGGGAGTAACTAGAGTAGGTTACTTTTATTTTAAAATTATATATAAAGTAATAAAGTCCAGCAGTAATGTCTAAATACTGTCCATTACCGCGCACAGCACAGGCATACTAGGTAAATATTGCTGTTAGTTAGATAAATGATTTCAACCGAAAGCTATCGAAAATCAGTAAGTAAGAAATATGATTTAATTATTTATTGAAATAGGCCCTTACAACGTCTTCTTACGTGGTCAGTTTTAATGTCAAGCTACCACCTTTTCGGAATCTACCTGAGAAGAACCGGCAAGAAATTTATTATATTTATTAAGTTACTGTTTCATATACATACGGGCGATGGTGACCACTAGCCATCATATCGCCATTTGCACATACAAAATAATAAGACAGTTTGTAACAATTTTTTTTAAATAACTTATCAATTACGTCTAAAACTGGATAAAACCAATACGAAGAATTGGATTGAACCGGTTCGAACCGGTTTGCTTAGAAGCTAAAGTGCCACAGATAAATTAAAGTGTTAAATAAACGGGAGCGATATTAATTATTTATTTAAATAATCTAATGTTATAATTGTAATACATATTTAGTTATATAAACTGGGTCGTTACCCTAATAATGTTGCCGTCTCGCTCGCACGTACGCCGAGGCTATTTCAATTTTATACTTATTGATTCCGAACTCGTCCCATTTGTAGCGACAGGTGAAAAAATATTACGTGTAATTTTTTTTTTTTTAATTAATTTTAATTATTATTTATATAGAGGATGTTAATAAGTACATTTGTATGTGGTATAAGGATTGAAATTAGCTGATGTATCATGACTGGGTTGATGGCAAAATTCTTAGTTATGTGTACCAGGCCTCGTGTCACCAGTGGGGGTAATGGTGGGGCCAAGCGAATCAAGTAAAATTTTATTGAAGTAAACTTTACAATATATATTTAAATTTACGTTTGTACCACCGTTTTGGTAAGCTGCGAAAACAAACGTCAAAGTACTCTCTTACATATATAATCCTATATTTTCTTGGTGGTAAGGTTTTGTTAAGCTACCTACTTATGAGTATCTTATGAGATACTATACTTCAAAACAGCAATATTCATTATTGGTGAAATGTGGAATAGCCAGTGTAACTGCTGGAAGAAGGTACATAGTTTTCAAAGTTGTTGATAATGTAATGCTAGAACTGTCTTATGCTCGTCCAACATATATCATACTAGTAGTCGCCCGCGACTTCGGTCGCGTTGTAAGGCGTTGGTTGTTATGCGTCAGGCAAAAAAGTATCCTGTGTCCTTGGAGTTCATATTTACTTCATACCAAATTTCATCAAATTGAGACATCATTACTCTGATCCCAATGTAAGTAGCTAAAGCACTTGTGTTATGGAAAATCAGAAGTAACGATACCACAAACACCCAAACCCAAGACAATATAAAAAACTAATGATAATCTACATCGACTCGCTCGGACGAACCTGGGACCTCGGAGTGGTGTCCCCATGAAAGCCGGTGTACACACCACTCGACCACGGAGGTCGTCATATTCAGTCAATTCTGTCAATTCTGTGATTTGGTCGTAAAAGCGATAGACAGACAAAGTCACATTTATAATATTAATATGGATAAAGACGCTTTTTTAAATAAACAACTCCAAGTGTTCCGATTGTAGATATATCTGTATCTGAAGATCGAATTTGAGATGAATATTCGCATCGTTTCGTTTCTGTGAGGTGTTTGCCATTGTTTGCTGGATACGAGACGGGAGAAATATGTCGCAGTGTACGTTGACACAATGGCCCGTCTCCGTTACCAGGAAAGCGGTGTCCGTCTATTGGTCTTTTGACGTCATCGCGACTAATTATGGGGGGTACAGTGATACTGACGTCGGTGGGAAGAGTACTTGTGTTATGTAATTAAGAAAATATTTTTTTATCTATCTAATCTGCATCTAATTTAGATACAGGTCGATCCCTATGAGAATCGTTAAGGTTGGGGATGAAAAGTAGCCTATATCCAAATTCCAATGTAAGTAGGAAAAGAGATAAACGTAGATTAGATTTGGGTATTTCATGTGATTTGCTAATAGTTCACCTACAATGTGAACTACTTTCAGTATTTGATATTTATTAATAATGCAACACTATTACACTTTACTACTCATTGCCACTTTAATTTCACTTCCGAAATTTCGATAACAGTTTCGTCTGCTTTCAAAACTCAATTTTTCCGCAAATCCATAGAGAATATAAAATTAATTAAACAACACAGATTTAACAAGCTCGTGACCAATGATTATGCGTTAATTTGCTGTCAATTTTCCATTTTTGTTTGAGAGAAATCTATCCCTGTACCAAAATTCATTCAGATCAATTTAGCCGTTTTGACGTGATATATGCCAAATATCCATCCATCTATACTTTCTCAATTAAACATAAAAGTAAGATTGTTTATCATACGTATGTGTGTATCAGGTCAGGTGGTGCACTAGGGCCCCAGGGCTCAGGGGCTCTCTGACCTAAGCTTTGAAAAGAGCAGGTTACCCAACTCGACAGCTTCTGGAGCTAGAAAACCTCACATATTCACAAGATATTCTTTCCTGTCTATCATTTTGAAGGGTCCAATATAAGTGAAAGAGCCATTGCCTATTTAATTACAGCATACAGTGATTGTATATATTAAAATTAAAAAAGTAAAGTAACAGCCTGTAAATTTCCCACTGCTGGGATAAGTCCTCCTCTTCCATCACGCTGTTCCAATGCGGGTTAGTGGAATGCACATGTGGCAGAATTTCGAAGAAATTAGACACACGCAGGATTCCTCACGATGTTTTCCTTCACACAAATTAAGCACATACATAGTGGTGCTTGCCTGGGTTTGAACCGCAATCATCGGTTAAGATGCACGCATTTTAACCACTGGGCCATCTCAGCTCTTTACTTTATTGTATATATTATATATTTCTATTTAAATATGGGTACTTTTTTTGTGAAGTTTTGTGAACGTGCCTCAAATATAGTTTCGATAATATCGTATCGAGGCGATTACATCTGTGTTGATGTTGTTGATTTGTCTCGTACAATAACATTATTGTGTTTGTAAGAAGCGTTTTGTGTAAATGTTTTGGTAAACATTAGTACCTGTGTGTTATTATTCCACTGGCTAAAAGGCCTATAAGCCTTCAGTATCGGACATGTCCACGGTCGGTGGAGAACATGAAAAAGAAGTTGGCGACAATGTTATCGAATCGAATTGTAATCATTGCTATTTAGTCAATCAATCATATACTATATAATACATATTTTATTCAAGTGGGCTTTTAAAAACACTTTTGAATCGTCGTAGACGTAAAAAGAGTTGTATTTCGGCTATAGTTATATGGTATCGTAAACAATATAACTAAGTTAATTGAGATTGTTTTTTGTAAGAAATAGAAAGAAAGAAAGAACACTTTTATTTGGGACCGTACAAAAATATCAAAATATATATAAGTTACTTCAAAATTAGAAATAAATAAAAAAAAAGGTAACCAAAGAAAAACAACTTAAATTACTATTAACAGTATGTTAATAACAAATAAATGTTAATAACAATAGTTAGTTTTCTTGGTGGTAGGGCTTTGTGCAAGCCCGCCTGGGTAGGTACCACCCACTCATCAGATATTCTACCGCTAAACAACGGTACGCAGTATTGTGTTCTGGTTTGAAAGGTGAAGCCAGTGTAACTACAGGCACAAGGGACTTAACATCTTAGTTCCCAAGGTTAATGGCGCATTGGCGATGAAAGGAATGGTTAATATTTCTTACAGTGTCATTGTCTATGGGTGATGGTGACCACTTACCATCAGGTGGCCCATATGCTCGTCCGCCAACCTATTCCATAAAAAAAATGTAAATCAGTATAGCATCGTACACGTGTTAAAAGTTAGCATGTTCAGATGATATATTTTAAATGTACTTATCGAATTATTTGATAGTACAGAATGGAAAAGAGGTTGGAAATGTAGAACCTCCTCCAAATCTTATATTGAATTTGATTGCTTAGTGAGGCCGTAATTCAACAATGCAAATTTACAGGCAGTTGTTGTTGTTGTTGGTTGGTGAAGATATGTTGTTCTACTATGTCTTGAATGAGTGGTGGTATCTTGTTTTGTAATATGTAGGATGGACTTTAATTGATGAGAATCTGAAAAGCGATAGAGAAATGTTGCTAGCATTCTCAATGTCCACGCGATCAAGATTTACGATAACAATTTTAATTTTTCTTTTTTAATATCATATTTTATTAATTAACAATAAAAATCATATTATAATTTAAAAAATTAATGACCATAAATGTAGTAATTATTTTTCTAAATCTCTGTGTCTCATTAAAAAAAATCTTTTTTTGCTAACCGTACCAGACAAAATGGCTACATCCGGTTTCAGAATTGTTAGTGCGTTCAGTAAATTTAACTAAAACTTTGTTAATATTATTGTAAATACGATATCAACTTGGGACATGCCGTCTCTTTCTCGCAAATGTCAAATTAATGATAAAAGATAGGGATGTAGGTGCTTTAAATGAAAATAAGCTAAAATGTCAAAAATACATTGTTAAAGAAGATTTATTCAGTACAGTATTATGAAGAGATAAAAAAAAGCGTGGAGTTAATACTTGTAGATTTCCAGGCTGGATATATTACATACAAATATAATTGTAATTTGTAGAAATAATACGATTTAGAGTACAACAATTAAAACGGTTTATTGAAAAAAGTGCAAGTGACATAACGAATTGACAAGCGCATAGAAAAAGTTAAGAGATGGACAATAAGAATTATTAAAGAGGTTAGGCGTTGTTTATATTCTTCCAATATAATTAACTAACATGACTGTATGTTGAAAAAGAGTACTGAATCTACTTTCCGAACCGGTGGTAGCTTCACTTAATTTTAAAATGACGATTCAAAAGTGCTTGTAAATTGTCGAATAAAGTTTATTTAGATTTTGAAACATTTATAAGGTTTGAGCTGAGATGGCCCAGTGGTTAGAACGCGTGCATTTTAACCGATGATTTCGTGTTCAAACCCAGGCAAGCACCACTATATTTGCTTAATTTATATTTATAATTCATCTTGTGATCGGCGATGATGGAAAACATCGTGAGGAAACTTGCATGTGTCTAATTTCATCGAAATTCTGCCACATGTGTGGTGAAGTATGTTCCAAAACCCTCTCCACAATTGGAGAGGAGGCTTTAGCCCAGCTGTGGGAAATTTGCAGGCTGTTACTGCTGTTACTATATAAGGTCGTGAGATTACGATCTCAGAACAGTTATAAGACTTGCTTAATTATGTTATTAAGTGTAAGCGCAGTTTTTCCAAGTTTCTCGAACCCTTTCGACTTGGATAGATCTCTTTTCTCTCGAAACACCGTCATTGTTAATATTTCTTGTATTTATATAGTTCTTATCGCGTTTTATATGTATTCAGGATTCAGGTACCACAACACCCAGAGTGTCTGTGGTACCATCGATCTATATCGTGGTACTTCTGATTTTCTATAGCGCAAGTGCTTTAGATACTAACATTGGGATCAGAGTCATGTATTTGATGTTGTCCAATATTTATTTAAGAACTCAGTATCCTCCGCTACGTGCTCGCCACTGAACCGAAGGGGTATGTCAGTGGAACAGCAGCGTCGTGGTCCTCTATTTATCGAGAAGTATGACCAGTATATCGGGCGCTCTGCCAATTCTAACCCAGTGTGCGACCGAGTTCTGTATAGTGATGTTTTTTTGGAAAAATGTTTTACTTAACGAAGAATAGGTTGTTGGCTATTAGTATTATGACCTGGCCAAGGCCGTCTATTGGAGGCTCTGGGCATATTAGGATAGGCTCTGGCAGTGATCATCTTCATCATCAAATTTAATAAAATTAAGTTGTGAATAGTCCAATTTTTCATATTTTATTACCTATTATTAACTCTTAATGTTTGTGTTATTCTAGGTTAAGGATTAACAAGGAAATTAATACTACTATTCTTGGCTTTAAAATTCAATTGAGTTTAGTGTCTCAACCGTACCGATATCAATCTCATTCGTGTCTTCTCCATCCTACATGACATTGGCGAAATAATCTGTGCCCTGCCGGCACAACTAAAAGCCATAAAACTAAGAATTGAATTGAATCATCAACAATAAATAAATTAATTTATTTATTGTTAATTTCCCACGGCTGGCCTCTTCTCCTTTTGAGGAGAAGCTTTGAAAATATTCCAAAACGCTGATGCAATGCAGTTTAGTGTATACGCAAGTGGCCGGACAACAAACAGACACACAGACGGATAAATATTGTACATGTACCGTGTATACAAATGTATTTAATGAAAATTCGTTATTTTTATAATGCAAACAGACGTTCCAATTTAGTTATATGTGTAGATAGTTAAGGACTTAATTTTAATTATTCTCATATGCAATCTGTATATTATATGTTATTTGTTGAATATGTTTGTAATACTATACTTTCTGGGCGATGACATTATCACTTAGATTCTACTCTAAAATTAAGAAAAAAACGTTTCACATCTCTAACATAATTGCAAATGGCTGCTGTAGTTTATAAAATTGTGAACGGACGCTAAATCGTAATTCAATTTATTCAATTTTCAATATTACGAGCAAATTTTAGTATATTTAACCTACCTACCCCCTCGACCTACCCCCACCCGACTTTAAAGACTATAAACCATTTAAATTCGAGAGTTGTGGACTAAAATACTCTGTAATGTTTGAAGTCGCTATTTTCATGGGCGTTAAGGGAAGATTGTCTGTTAGGATCCTGAGTCTGCATGGTCCTAAGATCTAAGCAGTCAACATAATATGAGACAAATATGAGACAACATCACATACATTACTCTGATCCCAATGTGAGTAGCTAAAGCACTTGTGTTATGGAAAATCAGAAGAAGTAACGATGGTACCACAAGCACCCAGACCCAAGACAACATAGAAAACTAATGATAATCTACCATTGACTCGGCCGGGAATCGAACCCGGGACCTCAGAGTGGTGTACCCATGAAAAACCGGTGTACACACCACTCGACCACGGAGGTCGCCACTTAATTTTCGGACCACTTAAATTTCGGACTACTTGGGTGCATTTTCAAATCATCCAGATCTTGGTAATCCAACTTAAGGCTTAAAGTGACGCAATATCCTATATTGCCACACCTGGTGCCACACCTGGCTAAAAATATGATCGTCTTCCCTACCACAACTGGTTTCAGTGGCGAATTATTGGTAAATCATTGTCAGATGGAGAATATGTCCTTAAGGTGCTTTCTATGAAGTTCAACACACCGTGCTTTTTTTTCGAATTGACTGTTTACTGTTGGCCAGAGTGGCCTCTACAGCGTCACCGGGCGGGGGGCGAGTCACAGAAGACTCTGCCGTCGCACAGTGGACTGTAAGAGTTGGTATATATTAGCGAAAAATTAGAAAATATTGATAGCGTGATTCAGAATTTTTAAATTTCATTTCATAATCTACTATCTATGTTTATATTATAAATACGAAATTAACCTTGTCTGTCTTTTCGTCTCGTGCTTTTTGACGGTTAAACCACTAAACGTATTATTAAAAGAATACAATAAAAAAAAAACGCTGCATTTAGGATCGGGTTCCATCACAGGACACTGTGTTAATGAAAAATAGCATAATTGTCCGAAAATTCCTAGTAAACTAAAAGTCGTATTGAGATGGTCATTTTTAATTTAAGTTAGGTACATTTCAACTTTTGGGGTACAGTGTGAGTTTCATCAAAATCGGTCTAGTAGTTTCACAGATTTTTTTTTTATTTTAAGTTCACTAGCTGTTTCTAAAATATTTTCCAGTATGGTTTCATGGAAACAGAAGCATCCTCGTGTGAGTCGTGTCTGTTGAGAAGAAACGTGGGAGTCGGTACGAAAATAGATCTTTAGAGTCGGATATCAAGAATATTTAAATAAAGCCTCAAGCTTGCCGCCCGTGGCTTTGCTCGAGTTTTAAGCGTTAGGCATTAAAAGTAGCCCATGTATTTACTTGGTGGTAGGGCTTCGTGCCAGCCCTTCTGGATAGGCACAATCCACTCATCAGATATTCTACCGCCAAACAATAGTACTCGGTATTGTTGTTTTCCGGTTTGAAGGGTGAGTGAGTCAGTGTAACTACAGGCACAAGGGTCGTAACATCTCAGTTCCTAAAGTTGGTGGCGCGTTGGCGATGAATGAATGATTAATGTTTCTGTCCAGCGCCATTGTTTATGGGCGGTGGTGACCGGACCTGATGGTTTGTGATATATAAATACAAATTCATTTTGTCGTAAGTACGGCATGATTGGGTTCGGATGGAGTACGATTAACAGTTTAATTAATTTATTAATGGACACACAGGATAACAGTACTTCAGCTATCGTTTGAATTAGCCAGCATCAAAGTTCCTTTCTTGGAAGATATACAATTACTATAAAAGTGTAATAAATTTAAACAAAAAACTAGTTTTTACAATCTTGGACGATTCAACAGAAATTTGTGTTATGGCTCATATTCTAATTAAGTCTAAGTGTTTTTATATTTTTTGTGCCCAATGCGCCCCTTGAAGGTTTAGATATGAACCTTTATAGGTATCTCTGTTTTCATGTTCGATGTTTTCTCTAGTCTTCACTTTTGACGACCTCCGTGGTCGACTAGGGTACTTCGGTTTTCATGGGTACGCCACTCGGTTCGCCAATCGGTACGGTTCCTGGTCGATGTAGAAAAAGTTTAATAGTTTTCTATGTTGTCTCAGGTCTGGATGTATGTGACGTCGTTACATCTGACTTTCCATAACACAAGTGCTTTAGCTACTCAAATTGGGCTCAGAGTGATGTATGTGATGTTGTCTAATATTTACTATATTGTTATAATCTTGTTTCAGCTGGTCGGTGCGCCCTGTGGGCACCACGGTCAATACACGTTCTACAAGGCGATCAGACTGACCGGGCCCAAGGAGAGGATAGTGGCCATCGGGGACTTCTTCTTCGTGAGGATATGGCAGGATTCAGAGCTGGTGTCCATAGGTAAGGTCTTTAATCTATCATTGGTATACCCAAAAGACCAAACATCAAAACATAATAATCAAAGCATTTTATCTTCGTGCTGATCACTCTGGGTGACGGGAGACCTGTGCACTGTGTGAAAACTATCATAACACCGGTACCGGGCTTATAAGACCCCTTTAAGAAACTGAATTCGATGTGATGTGATGCTGTAATGTGATCGAATTTTTTTTCTTTAGTGCGTTATGTGGTCCAAGAGACTCGTACGGGGTCTAAGGTCTATTTCTTCAGAGCGTGGTCAATGAGGCCCCGTATTAAGTAGGCACACTGTAATTCTGTTTTCAATTGGTATTATATTAATATATTTCTCGCTTTCCTACGATATGTCAAATAGATGTTACGGCCTTCGCAAGACATCGACGGAAAAATCTATGTTTTTTTTACCAAGGTGAATTATGAGTAGTTAATCTAATATACTTGTTTGTTCAGGCGAACTGCAACTGCTGTGGACGGACAGAGTCTCAGATCAGACCCTGGTCTCGCTGAGGCTGTACTTCTTGCCGGAGAACACGCCGGATGGCAGGGGCCTTCATGGGGAGGTGAGTCGTTTGTTACCTGATCGATGTTGTGGTGCTTTGGGATTGTCATCCTGATGGATGTTCATCTCTCATGATACTTCATCTCATAGTTAATACTCCAGTATTTTTATATGCTATGGGTTAGCTGACGAGCATATGGACACCCTGATGGTAAATGTTCACCACCGCCCATAGACAATGGCGCTGTAAGAAATATTAACCATTCCTTACATCCAATGCACCATCCACCTTGGGAACAGAGATGCTATGTCCCTTGTGCCTGTGGTTACACTGGCTCACTCACACTATGTACTGTTGTTTGGCGGTAGAATATCTGATGAGTAGGTTGTACCTACCCCGACGGGCTTGCACAAAGCCCTACCACCAAGGGAATCGTTCCAATTCATGAACGGTGTCGGATACATAACTGTGACGCCATACACAGTTATTATACTTAACAGAAAACTCGTTTTGTTAATTTTTGAGTGCTATGTATATTTTCCTATATGTAGCTATGTAAGGGTTTTATATAGAAGTTTATATAGTATGTATAAGAAGTAAGTTAAATCACGATATCTCAGTGGATCCCATATTTGTGTTGTTAAGGAACGCCTGCATATTTCAAAAATACCACGATTTCTGATGTAATAATTGTCATTACATAGTATAAAACAAAGTCGCTTACCGCTGTCTGTCCCTGTGTGCTTAGATCTTTGAAATGACGCGACGGATTTTGATGCGGTTTTTTTTAACAGATAGAGTGATTCAAGAGGAAGGTTTTTGTATACAACACATGGACAATATAGTAAAGAATATGGATAGTTTTAAAAGTTTCTAATGTGATGTCGTAATTAAACATATTCTTTAGTATAAATAGGGTAGCTAGTAGGTTATATATTTAGTTTAGTTAGATTGTATACATACCGAATGAATTTGAAAACAAAAAATATTATTGTAGGCTATGTTGCTCCTTATTATATCAGTTATCTGTCAGTGAAAGTCCCGTCAAAATCGGTCGAGCCAGTCCAGTATATGTACCGTATATGCATATGCATTGAGTATAAAAGGGCTATTTTAATATTACAAACAGACTCTCCAATTTTATTATATGTATATATATTTAATACTTGCGTGTTCAGTACTTGATATGAAAAGTATATTTAAATAATTACGTAATTCGTATAATTATAACGTAGTCTATGTAAATTATAATGTTTAAATAGAGACGTTGACTTTTTATTTTTTAATTTTGATAAAGAGTAACTAGTGAGTTTATACATCGCTAGGTTATTAAACATTTGTGCTATTGCTTTTTTCATGGTATCGGTTGGCGGACGAGCATATGGGCCACCTGATGGTACGTGGTCACCATCACCCATAGACAATGACGATGTAAGAAATATTAACTATTCCTTACATCGTCAATGCGCCACCCACCTTGGGAACTAAGATGTTACGTCCCTTGTGCCTGTAGTTACATTAGCTCACTCACCCTTCAAACCGGAACACAACAATACTAAGTACTGTTGTTTAGCGGTAGAATAACTGATGAGTGGGTGGTACCTACCCAGACGGGCTTGCACAAAGCCCTACCACCAGGATTGTCTCTTAAATATATTTGACTAGTGGTCGCCCGCGGTTTCGCTAGCGTTTCAGGGAGTTGGTTGTCACGTGTCAGGTAAAAAAGTAGCCTATGTCCTGCCTTGGAGTTCAAGTTAGATTCATAACAAATTTCATCGAAATCGGCTCAGCGGTTTGCTTGTGAAATAGTGACAGACAGAGTTACTTTCACATCTATAATATTAGTGTTGATTACATACAGCCTGTACATTTCCCACTACTGGGCTAAAGCCTTCTCTCCCATTATGGAGAGGGTTTTGGAACATATTTCACCACGCTGTTCCAATGCGGTTACATGGAATACACGTGTGGCAGAATTTCGATGAAATTAGACACATGCAAGTTTCCTCACGATGTTTTCCATCACCACTGAGCACGAGATGAATTATAAAGACAAAATAAGCAGATATATATAGTGGTGCTTGCCTGTGAAGCCGCAATCATCGGTTAAGATGCACGCATTCTAACCACTGGGCCATTTCAGCTGTCCATAGATTACATACCTACATATATAATAAGTTAGTGTCAGTTATATATGTTATGGAAACGAGTTAAGTTTGCTATCAAATGGGGTAACTGAGGGGGTTGTCTCAATAAACATTGGCGCTGTAAGAAATATTATCCACCCCTAACAACGGATACCCTTACGACCTTGGTAACTGTCTTATCCCTTGTGCCTGTATTAGGCGACGACCTCCGAGGTTCGGGTTCGATTCCCGATTCGATTAGTAGATTATCATTAGTTTTCTATGTTGTCTTGGGTCTAAGTGTTTGTGGTATCGTTACTTCTGATTTTCCACAACACAAGTGCGTTAGCTACTTACATTTATTACAAAACTATAATAATTATTATATTATTTGTTAATTAAAAATTAACTAATTAGGTAGGTATGTTGTAACGGTAAAACATACAAGTTATAATATATGCGTGTGTTCGCCTGTGAGTTAGTGGGGGGGGGGGTTGTTTCTAGGTAGTTCAAAGTAGCCTACGTCCTTTCCAAGGATTCAAACTTGCTTAATACCAAATACAATACAATGACTGTATTTTTAAATGTTGAAAAATAGTAACTACTGAGTTTCTTGCCGGTTCTTCTCGATAGAATCTAATTTCCGAACCATTGGTATCTTCGCTTAATATAAAAAAATAGTTGTTAAATGACGATTTCAAAAGTTCTTGTAAAAGCCGTTGATTGATTGATTTAAATTCATTTCATAGGTTTAGCCGTGAATACGTAACAGACATACAGTTGAATGCTTTCGCATTTATAATAATAATAAGTAAGTATGCATAGACAACAGTAGAAAAACAATTTTTTAAAGTAAAGATAAAAAAAATGATATGCAAACAAAGACACGGGCGCGAATGTTACAAAAAAAAAAAAACGTTCTAAAACCTCAAAAATCCCTGAGTTTCTACGAATAGCGCCGTCCCGCTCGCACCCGTCGCGCCGTCCCGCTCTAAGCCCTATTTGGTAACGCCAACTATTTCATGGATGAAATTACTGAGTGTGTGGCGCGTGTCATGAGCGACGAGCGATTTTATTATTGAATATATTTTATTGTTTTTTTTTTAATAATGATTTGAACTCACTACTGATATTTATTTTACACAAATTTATTTGTTTAAAGTGTATTTGTTTATTTTACACAAATATAGGTTTGTTTAAAATGTAATTGTTATTTATGTATGCAAGTGTAACTGAGAAGTACTCAGAACTATGCCAGCGTGTTTGAAAAAAAAATATTTTATAGAGTTTCTTCTTTTTTCAACAGTTATATTAAAATGTTTAAACATTCGTTATTTTAGTTTGTAGTTAAATAAGATTAGGCGTGAATTTGCCTATTTCGAGTAGTTTTCATATATGCGCGCGCTTGACGATTCAAAAGTGCTTGTAAAAGCCCACTAGAATAAAGTATATTTTGATTTTGATTAAAACATTATTTAAAAGTATAATTTAGATATAACCTCTTGTATGTCATTATTAGTTATTATTAGTTATATTATGCTGACATATTAGATTTCAATATGATCCATAAAAAAAATCAAAATTCTTTCACATACCTATCTGGGTTGTGTTGTAACTGACCGGATAATAAATGAAGGATATTCTATCAATGGAATTTATATCATTAATATGTCATTAAAACGCCTTAATTTTAATTAATACAATAAAACACAAATATTTATTCTTCACTTGCACCACGCCACAACACAATTGCTACACGTTGAACTGAAATCGTATCTTATTACTTAGGACACAAAGTTGAATATTAAATGTACGGCTTTTCAAGTAATTGTGTAGTACGTTATGGGACTGTACGGTGAATAACTCGTCTTGGTACTTTACCATTTTTGGTTTTTTAATTTATTTTAATGGCATTTAAATTTCAATTATAAATTTATAAGTTTTTTATGTCACGATAGAACCTTAGAATTGTGTGAGATAGCGGCCATTTTGATTTTATTTCAGTTTGTGAATATCATGGCCGAAGAAATAATCTAATTAATGTATTCTCTGTTATTCGCCAGAATAGCAAAATTTGGCAACGGTTTTAGCTCTGAGGTACGTTACGTATACGATGTTATTATTTTTGTTTTAATTTAAAGTGTTATATATAATTAATTGGTTTTAGAAAAAAACGATTATTTTGTGTAAAATTGAGGATTAATTTATTGGATATATATTTAGGATCTTTTGAATGTCGAATGATATAAGTATTATGATAAATTTGGATTGTAAAATACCTAAATAAATAAAATAAACTAGTTTTAGTTTTTTTTTTTCATATTTGTATATATTTAAGCATTTAATGTTATTAATTCTTATGTATATAAAAACATTCACAAATATAATAAACACAAAACTTGCATCATATTATTTGTTTCTTTCTTCGGTTCTATTCAGATGTAAAGTTTCTTCCAGAATCGGTATATTTCAGTTAATGAATAATTATTTTTATAATATTTATATCACTTTGAAAATAATAAAATAGTAAATCTATTCGTCTCCCCAGTCAGTCAAGTGTGACGAATTGTCAACTAAAACTCAAGTTAATTTATTAAATAAAGAAGCATTACACTTGACAGTTAAGTACTGACGTTGAGTACTCGTTATCTATACCACTGTTACTAGGTCATCCGTGTCCGGTCGTCTGTACATTTAATCATTTGACGAAATTTAATCAAAATTGATAAATACATGTAATTTAGTTCGATAATTAAGAGTAATCTGTCATAGAACCGGTTCGCCCTTGGCTGTGTATACACATCTCGACAAGTGCTCCGTATAAAACTGGTGGCTTGCCAAATATATAATCGACAGCAGATTAATGACTACAACCTATTAACATACCGCGAGTGTCATAGAAGATGAAGCAAGTCTCTTTAACTCGTTACTCTGTCCTCTTCATGGTTCTATTGATTCTGTATAACTAATATTTGGAAATTGCGTAAACGTTTCTTGCATAACGCTATCAATATACAATATGGCGTGCGTATATTTTATTTACAAATAAAACTAACTTCTTAACCTACTAAACGTTGAAATATCATAATACAAACATACAGATTTTATTTCTTATTATATGTATAATGTACTTATGAAATCAATTATAATTGTCAAGTCACTACTATGAATATGCTGACCTATCATATCTTTAACATAATTTATTGTATGAATTTTTTCACGTATTATAAAAGGTAATATAAATTTTGGTACGTTTTCCAACTGTTAGTTTAGTTTTGACCTTGTAACACATAAAACGCGTTTGTCGTCTTTAATTTTAGAGGCTAACTGTTAGTTATATAATTTACCATATATGTACATAGTAAAATATATAAATGCGAGTGACTCCGAACACCTGAGCAACGTATCGCACGCATTTACCAAAAAATGTCGACCATTAAATTTAAAAAATCAACATATATATACGAACGAAGTCGCGCTCGGGAGCTAGTTCGCGCTTCGATATGTTACATCACGATAGGACACGCATCTATTATTGACCTTTGTGATCGATTGAGATGTTACAGATGACACTCCGATAAAATTGTATTATTTGTAGTTATCTATTTTACAACCGCGACGGGAATGTACAGAAGTATATTTAAACGTTCGTAACTGTATGTAGATCTAAATCAATACAATACACGTATTTTTGGTGTATTATAATTAAGTATATGTTTTAACTGTATTATATTACAATATTGTTATTATAGTAACATATAGATTCCGTCCGTGGCTTTGCTTGCTTGTGTTGGGTTACGACTTATGACGATGCGTCACAAACAAACTTACTATTCCATTTTTAATATTAGTGATAATTGTTAAGTTACGTATTAACTTTATTTCTCATCTTAAAGAGTAATGATACAACTTAGTGTAAGATGAAGATAATCTCTGCGACCGAAATCGCAGTATTCAGCATCTACATTCTTACGAGCGCGATTGTACCTGAGGCTTAGATAACTTATCGCGTTATGTGAATAACATTGTTTAATGTGATATATGTGTTAACATGAAAATAGTTTACATTATTTTCTTCACAAAAATTATAACGTGACCATTTTTAAAATGCAATTAAAACTTTAATATCTTTGTAGAAGTATTATGATGCGTAGGTACATACCAGATTCGATCAGGTAATATGTACCTTTAGGAATGGATTTATTATTTTTAATTAAACAAGACTCTTTTCCAAAATAAAGAGTTTATTAATTTTGTATTATTAATAAAATATTGGCATGATTTGAAACAAGTATTAGTGAGCCACGACATCTGTTGATACATATAAAAACTATATAAATGTTTAAAAATGCTCTTAGTTAAATAGTAACACTATATTGTAACGATATATGTTTTCGTTTAAGATATATGTGTACTATGCTTATACTTCTAGTTACTTAGTGCAATACGATTTTAATTCTAATAAAACGGATATCGCGATAAGCAAACAAAACGTCGTAACTGAAATTCAATAAATGTTGCTTAGAACGTTGTCGAAACAACTTTCTTTTAAGGAAGTATCAAAAATAAAAATAATAAAAGATCAAGATTGTTCAACCGGGTATACAATACATTTGCTGCGATGCGCTCAAACCTTACGAACAAGAATGCATGGAGTCGTGTAATGACTTATTTTAATTATTATTTTTATATTTATTTTTATTTACATAAACATAAAAAATAAAATTTATTTAATAATCATAATAATGAAATAATATATCCTCTATTAAATAATGAGATGTTTTTAGTTAGCGTTTTGTTGCCATGTTCAATAATGTTTGTCAATTTGATACAACTATCAAAAGTGATTTATTATTTATTAGTTAGATTAATAGTTTTTGAATATGATTACGTATTATACCTTGACAAATATTCTTATAATGTAAACAGCATTAGAACACGTTCCGTATTCGTCAATATTACGTCGATAATAATAACAGACGCGTTCTATAAAACGTTGATGTTTGTAACGTAAAAATAAAATCCATCCAAATGGGCTTATCGAGCATTTTTTGTTATTAATTTACAGTATTAATTAAACGTAGTTACCAACGATTCGGAATGTAGATTATACCGAGAACGTGCAAAAAAATAAATAACTAGTTACTCTCACAAGATAACACATCAATTGTGATGTATTTAATTAAATTCATCGGTAATAAATAAAACTGATAATATTTATAAGTTTTAATGGTAAGGAATGATAACGAGACGGTTAGCTTGCAAGTAAACGTTGCGTTAATGGGTGTTTTATAGTAATTATCATATTTTTAAATTACTTAATTGATGCATTTGTACTAATGGAAGGTTTTTTAATGGTTACTATGTATATATGTTCGTATATTTGTGTTTATAATTCATCGTGAGGAAACCTGCGTGTCAAATTTCGTAGAATGCTGCGACATGTGTATTCTACCAACGTGCATTGGAACAGCGTGATGGTATATGTCCCAAACTTTCTCCTCAAAGGGACAGGAGGCCAGCAGTGGGAAATTTACAGGCTGTTATTGTATACATATACATAAATGTTGTTTTTTTTTGGTACTGTGTTTGAGGATTATTATCATTTGTAAATAATTATGTTGTAAAAATATATAAACTTCGATATATAATAGAAGCGAAACCAAATCGTCCTTATTGACGAGTTGTCGTATATGTATATCTTATCGTGGGTTCGCTCTGTGTAAATAACTGATAACGAAACGAGCGGTACAGGCGTAATGAAATGTTGAATAGTTTAGTTTCTATCGATTATGTTATTTTTAAATAAATAACATTAAATACTTAAATATATACAAATATGAACTAAAACTAGTTACTGTATACATCTTGACCGCGTTAATAAATTATTAAGTAATCTCTAAATATATATATATATATTTAAATAATAGTGTATATTATGTTGTGTAGTACGGCGACAAATACGCACCAAGATGAAAGTGTATGGCATTCTGACGTGAGTATGAGGATACAGCCTTATTGTCTTCTATATGCTTAGCTATTTATATAATGACAAAATAGCATACTATCTTTACTATAGCATGCGTAGCGTTTAGATTCATATATGAAAGTAATTACTCGGTGTGTACAAAATATGACCCCCATAGCCTATACATCGTCATCCATTAATTCTCAATAACATTCCTAAAGCTTTACGATTTTCGACACATATTTGCAATATAGTCAATACTCGTTTTTATCCGCAACTTCTCTCCCGTTCTAGTGATTGCTTGTCAGGTGTTATTCACATAATCTATATTAAAGTTATAAATATTAAAGTAACTCTTTCTGTCTGTCTGTTACTCTATCAAGACCAATGTGATGAAATATGTAATGAAGCAGACTTAAAATCAAAACGCGGGCGAAGCAGCGGGCGACTACTAGTATCTATATAAATTATATCCTTTTTGATATTCCGATCTATAAGCAGTCAGTGTAAAGCGTTTAAGAATAAAAACCATATATACATACATACATTAATTTAAAATATTTGAAGAAAAGAAGTAAGGATTGTCACAGTTTATAAATTATAACCAATAGAACGAATAAAACTAAGCACTAATCATATTCAAGTCCTTTAAGACAGCATTGTCTCCGCAATTAGTTTTAAAATATTCAACTTTTGTCCGCGACCGTCCAACAAAGTAATAATAATGATATTTTGTAAGTCGAACGATGTGAATACCTTTTTTAATGTCCGCAGCGATAAGCCGCGTCGAGCAGCGCTCCTCAAACTAATGTATTAACTCTTATTTATATTTGTATTGAACACGCACTGATTTACTGTATTTATTCGTTTGTATCTTAACATATGGTTGTTATTTTAATTAATTTTCATAATTAATGTACTTTTACTTTGTGAAATGCGGAAAATCATGTATATATTTATTCTATTTAAACGTTAAATTATTGCTTTTAAATGAACTGTAATTATATTACTTATTAAACTCAATCATGACACATTTCAAGTGTCACTGTATCAGTTATGTGGGCGTAAAGATGACAGGTATAAACGCTCGGACACTATAATAGATTTTTTTATGGTATATGTTGGCGGACGAGCATATGGGCCACCTGATCGAAAGTGATCGCCATCACCCATAGACGCTGTAAGAAATATTAACTCTTCCTTACATCGTCAATGTGCCACCAACCTTGGGAACTAAGATGTTATGTCCCTTGTGCCTGTAGTTACACTAGCTCACTCACCCTTCAAACCGGAACACAACAATACTGAGTACTGTTGTTTGGCGGTAAAATAACTGATGAATGGGTGGTACCTAGCCAGACGGGCTTGCACAAAACCCTACCACCAAGTGATTATTCATTTATTTATTGACATAGAAATACAATTAATACACTACAAATAATCACCTAGGACTTAGCATCGTTAATTTTTTTTTAATCCTTTTTAAGTTACATTGATTGATAATATATGAAATTAAATACTAAAAGAAAACAATTATGACATTTTTATCGCTTGTCAATAAGCTTAATTAATAATTCGTTTTATCAACAAAAGTATTATTATTATTTTAATTTCATCGTTATCTCCAACGAAATCTGGATGAGAGTACTAGTATCGAAATTACTGTTGTATCGTAAAATAAGAAATGAAATATTCACCGATAACTTTACGAGGTCAATGACACAATTGCGCTTGTAGATATGAACGCCGGTGAAATTTACAATTTTTCATCCATTTATGGTCTTATAGAAAAAAGGTTATAATTAAAAAATATAACATTGTCTATATTCTACTGTTGTAGTGTCTCTGTTCGTATACTTTGTTACATTAAGTACACATACTACTGATATTATAAATGTAACTCTGTCTGTCTGTCTATCTCATTTCTACGCCCAAATTACTACACAGATTCAAATGAAATTTGGTACACAAATAGTCTAGAGTCTGAGAAAGGAAAGTAGCGTTGTAAAGGGTTGAAAAGGGTTGTATGAAAGTATAGTAAGTACTAAATCATGTTAGATCTAGACGCTAAAACATATATTTTAACTTACAAAGTATCATATCATGGCCCCAATAAGAAGTGTTTTTGTATTTTACGCGAGCAAATTCGTGGGTAACAGCTATTCAGTATTATCTTTGGATTATAACGACTTAATATTAATATATTATGTAAATAATTAATATAGAATACATAATAAATTTAAAAAAAGAACAAAAAATATATTACATTTATAATTTTGGAATAGTTCAAGTACGATTCGACTCCGCGTCACCCGAATTCGGCAATTATTTGACAGCGACAAAGAACAGGGCTGCCAACGTTCACGGATTACACTTTTAAAGATGGAACCGATTTATCGTTCGAAATTTGAATTTGAATTTTTGAATTAGTTCGATTGCCTATCGTCTTAAGCGATTGCAATGTTAATGAGTGTGATGCTTTAACGATGTCTATATGTTTATCTGTTATTACTACATACATACATATTGAAAAACAGTAACTACTGAGTTTCTTGCCGGTTCTTCTCGGTAGAATCTACTTTCCGAACCGGTCGTTTCAGAAGTGCTTGTAAAGGCCAACTTGACCTAAGTTTGTTTTGATGTTGTTATAAAACAAAGGCCTTCGGCCGCGTCTGTCATTTTGTTAGCGATAAACTCCAAAACTTCTGAACTGATTTTTATGCGGTTTTCACTAATACACAGTGGGAATCATGAGAAAGGTTTAGGTATATTGGTTTATTTAGGTTTTTGTGCAAATAAGTGAAAAAATGTCCGCTAGTATATACCTAAGTAATCATAATTAGTTTATTATAGTTATGAAACTATTCCCGCGCCTCGGGGGTGGGATAGACTCGCATCCCGTTACGGCGAAGTGCAAGACGCTGTGTCATGACGTCACGCCCCCCCTCCGGTACCGCTCTCTGCTCCCATGTGTTTTAGATCTTACTACCTACCCGCCCCGGCTTCGCACGGGTGCAATACTGATACTAGATATACAACAGAATTTGTTTATTTACGACGTCACATTGGTAACATCTAAAATTAATAGTGTTTCTTTACTATATTGTCCATGATAAATACATGTTTTTTTTTTATGGTGTAGGTTGGCGGACGAGCACATGTGCCACCTGATGGTAAGTGGTCATCATCACCCATAGACAACGATGCTGTAAGAAATATTAGCTATTCCTTACATCGTCAATGCGCCACCAACCTTGGGAACTAAGATGCTATGTCCCTTGTGCCTGTAGTGTAGTTACACTGGTAACACAACAATACTGAGTACTGTTTGGCGGTAGAGTAACTGATCAGTGGGTTGCAACTACCCAGACGGGTTTGTTTGCATAACAAATTACATAAGCCCCATAAAAGGCAAGCGAAGCCGCGCGCAACAACTAGTATATTTACAACAAACAACAAGTTACAAGTATACAGACGCAGGCCTCCTCTTCCTCCACTAAGTAAAGTAAAGTCTGTACATTTCCCACTGCTGGGATAAGACCTCCTCTTCCATTAAGGAGAGGGTTTAGAACGTATTCACTAAGTCTTGGATAATGATTTAAGTAGACTTTAAAATAAAGTCGTTTCTCGAAACGGTTTTTTTTTTAATTGTCTGTAACCTAAGAAGTTTGGTAACGTTTTATTGTTTGTAAGGGTGTACTTCCCGTTTGATCCCGTTTCGATTTGAACCACACAGCCACCCTTAAACCCAGGTGGAAAAAACGTATGGCTTTTTTTATAGTCGTTTTTGTAATTCAGTATAGATAAATGAGATTTTAAGACTATTAAGTTTAGGTTTGTACGCAATGTTTCTATAGTATATGAAGGTATATACATTTGAGAAAGATTTATTATACATATTTATATATGATACTAGCTGTGCTTTCGAACTTGCACTCGTTTGAATTTAACAAAGAAAAATAATATGATTTTAGCCTAAGTTAATTCTTATTATATCAGTTATCTGCCAGTGAAAGTCCAATCAAAATCGGTCCAGCCGTTCCAGAGATTAGCCGGAATAAACAGACAGACAGATAAAAATTGTAAGAAAAAGTTATTTTGGTATACATACATAAGCATTCAGTAAAAAGGGCTGTTTTAATATGACAAACAGACACTCCAATTTTATTATATATATAGACTAGTATTCGCCCGAGGTTTCGTTCGCGTATTAGCGCGTTAGTTGTCTAGTTTTAGGGATGAAGAGTAACTTATATCCCTTCTTGGAGTTCAAATTTGTTTCGTACCAAATTTCATCAAATTTCGGACGGACGGACAGAGTTACTTTCAGATTTATAATATTAATATACAAATATAGGTAAGCCCTTTATGAACTTTATGTATGTATGTATATACGACAGTTTTAGACAGCTATAAGTGTGTGTATATTTTGCAAGGAGCTGAGATGGCCCCGTGGTTAGAACGCGTGCGTCTTAACCGATGATTACGTGTTCAAACCCAGGCAAGCATCGCTATATATATGTGCTTAATTTGTGTTTATAATTCATCTCGTGCTCGGCGGTGAAGGAAGACATCGTGCCTGCGTGTGTCTAATTTCATCGATATTTTGCCACGTGTGCATTCCACCAACCCAAATTCGAACAGCGTGGTGGATAATGTGCCAGCATGCCCAGCAGTGGGAACTTTACTTTACTTTTATATTTTGTAAACATTTATTTTGCTTCTACTTTGCGTCAATAGATGTCGTTATTCATATGTTTACGCCATATTGTAGCATCACGGTAGGAAACCTTCACAAAAGATATAGGCCCAGAGTAGTGGCATATTTCCATGGTGCGATGTTTCTCGCGACGTTATGTCGTCCGACATAAAGGCCCCCATGGCCCCATCTATATAATCGATCTTACTGTTTGTGATACGAAACTCGATTTGATGTTATCAATCGATTTAACGGAACGTGTGTGCGATTGCTCATTGCATAATATATAATTTACATATATAGTTATATGTATACGGTATATAATTCTGGTAACAACAATAGTATAACATACAGCTAGTTACACTTTACTCCCTAAAGGGGTGAATTAAAATAGTATACCTATGTCCTTTCGAAACACGTAAACTATCTCCTATAACAAATTTCATCAAATTCGGTTCAGCGGTTTGTCGTGACAGACAGAGTTAATTTCACATTTATAATGTAATATTAACTATTAATAATATTAGTGATTATCAAATCTATATTTTATACATTAATGTTGCTACTCTTAATAAGTTTGCATCGATATTATTTCCGAACGCATCCGTAAACGTCAAACATGGCCGCCATGAACTGTCATATCATAGAATTTCGCGGAATTATTGAAATATCTCGATTATACGAATTTTGTATATATCTCGTCGGTATATATGTATTATTAGTATATAATTGTGGATAGCTTTCGTAGAACTTCACGAAATTATTAATAATATTTTTAAATTAATATTGTATTTTTTATTATTACAGTTATTAATTACGGGATATTTACCGTGTTATGTGTTATATGTACTTATGTGCTATATTATTATGTATATTATAACATAAATGTGATCGCATTACGTGCCTTTCGGTCGCAGTCGGTCAACGGCTCAGGTTTTTCTCTCGAAGCGAGTGAGCCCGCCCTTGGCCCCTTTGCATCGTATTAATAATAATAATAATTCGTTGTTTTTTTGTGTAAGTGATGCTGTTTTATGATATTTACGTTATTTGGTTAACTGTTAAATATATTATATTAATCTACGATTACATAATTATGTATTATAAAACTAAGTCTCCCGGTCGCATGTCTGTCAGTGTGTATATTATAAAACAAATGGCCGGCCGCATCTGTCTGTTTGTAAGTTTGCGTCAAAATCCAAATCTAGTGAACGGATTTTCATGCGGTTTTCACTAATAGATAGAGGGATGCATAAGGAAGGTTTAAGTATATGATTTATTAAGGTTTATGTGTAAATAAGTAGAAAAAAGAAGGAAAATTGTTGAACGTGTAAAAAAGCAACAAAATATATAAATGAAAGGTAATCTCAAGAATATAAATTTCATTGTTACACTAATTGGTGGATTATACGTCTCTGGTAAGATTAGTCCCAGCGCTGGGCAAATATCTCCTATGCAAATAATATAATCGTAATATTGGTCCTCTGCGAGGCGGATATCTGTGTCAGGATTACAACTATATAAGTTTCCTGGTCATGTTTCTTGACCAATTGTTTCCTTTTTTTTTTAAATGAATATTGTCAAACGGATTCGAATCTGCGTCTTAATATAGTTTAGTGATGTCCTGACCTCGTTTGCAAATGAATCTTGATTTCTGTGGGAAGTTAAAACATAGCAGAGTTTATATAAATTATCTCATGTAAAGGTCTCAGTCTAGGATTGGAACCTTTACGTGCTGTCCGGGGCACTGGATAGATACTGGTCTGAATTATTTTCTATATGTCCCGGGAATCGAACCTACGATCCCACAAGTTAGTCAATGCAGTCAAGTTACATTGTCTATATATCACTAACAACTTAATTATAAATGTGTTAAGTATATACAATGTATGATCATTAAATGTGTATTATGCTACGTAAGTGGTGATACAGCACTCGACGGTGAGCGGTACCAACACTGATGTATCGTCAGAGCAACGTAGAAAGTCCGATAATTACACTGGCTCACCAACCGATGGTACCACCGTTCGATTTAGAATACGTAACGTCTAAACAAAATGACCTAATGCAAATAAAAAAAAACCTATATTTTCTCATACCAGACCTAGGCTCAGATATCAAAGAAATAAACTTAAAAAATTAATTGATTATTACATCACAGTACCGACAAAGGAAAATGAACCTTACGCCCTACAAAATAAAGTTCAAATATTCATATAAACGTATTAATAAAAATAATTTAAACCTTAACAACTAGAGCTTAGAGTTGTAAATACAATGACAGCGTTCGTAAATTCGACTCACGTCCGTTTGTCAAACGACAGAAGGTAATAAGTGCTTGTATTTTTATACGATTTTGAGCTCTATTGCAATTGATTAAGGTTGGTATTTAATTGTATCGGAGTCGTCGTTGAGTTGTCGATGTGTGTGTGACCATAAAATTAGATGTTCCTGTGTGCGTATATTAAAGGTTGTTCGGTTGAGCTGTATGATATTGTAACTCGAATCGTTGTTAGGTATTTGTATGTGATTTTTTTATTGAGGTAACTCCGTTGTCGAGTCCCCGGTTCGATTCCCGGAGTCAATGTAGATAGAGGTCATTAGTTTTCTATGTTGCCGTCGTTGCGTTATATTTCCATAACACAAGTGCGTTAGCTGCTTACATTGGCATCAGAGTAATTTAATTCGTCCAATACAAAAGAAAAAATATTACAGAATAATTTAGTTTTGATAATTATAATTGCAAAAAAAGGTTACTCATTATTGATAGATCATATATAGTAGAATATGACGTGTTTAATCTAAGAAGCTATGTTGTTACTGTTCACAAATGATTTAGTATCTAATAACCTATTGTATAGTTTGTCATCTAAGTATCGAAAATTAGCCTTTATTTTAATACGGCTTTCATCAATAAATAGTATGTATGTATAATACGTGCATTATACAATAAAGACAATAATACTTGTGTATAGTCGTGTGAAGCTAGAACGGTGTTTAAAACATCCCCAAGCGACTCTCGGGTGAGATTTTACGTTATGTATAAATTCTGAACAATATTTTACACTTTATATTTAAACATTTCGTTTAATTTAATTGTACAACAAAGTTTAAAACAAAGACGCTTAACGCTGTCTGTCCATATGTATGCTTAGATCTCTAAAATTACGCAACGGATTTTGATGCCATTTTTTTTTAATAGATATATTCGAGAGGCAGGTTTTTGTATATAATACATGGGCAATATAGTAAAGAAACAAGAACAAATTTGTAGTATGTTTTGTATAAGTATTGAACACGTGCGCAGCCGGGTGTTTCTATTTGTGTATAATTTGTGGAATTAAATTTAGATTTCGAAAAAATATATATATTTTAAATGATCTCGTAGATTTACGAGTTACAACGTTGTCGCCGTGAACCGCATAAATATCAATGTACAATCGAGGTAATTTCACTCTTCGCTATAGTGTGAGGCGCGCGGGTTTGCTCGCGTTTTATATTTTATTTATTTTTCAAGTTTTGTTTGAATTTTGTATGTGATATTTTTGAGTTATTATTTTATGATTGCCACACCTTTATAGATAGAGAGAAGATTTTTTTGTATTTTTTTATATTTTGGTGTTTGTTTTTTAATGTAAGAGGCAGGCAGTCTGGCAAATAATCAGATGGTCAGAGCGCCACCAACCTTGAGAACTAATGTGTTATATGTCCCTTTATACTGGAAAACGACAACACAGTATTACCTGTTATCTAGCCTGTCTTGCTTGCCTTACCACCTTCACAAATAAGCCACCTGTTAAGGTGTTAAGTGGTCACCATCGCCTATAGCACTTTACGAAATAATACATCACCTTGGGTATACCCATCACCCTATACATTATTTTAATAAGACTTTTAAAGATATTTGTATTTCATTGTTATTGATTAAAATAAATATATTTACATAAACATATAAATATGAGAAAACATCACATTCATTACTCTGATCCCAATGTAAGTAGCTGAAGCACTTGTGTTATGGAAAATCAGAAGTAACGACGATACAAGCACCCAGACACAATTCAACATAGAAAACTAATGACAATCTACATCGACTCGGACGGGAATCGAACCCGAGGCCTCAGATTGGCGTATCCATGAACACCGGTGTACACACCACTCGATCGCAGAGGTAATATTTAGCTCAGGTATTATGACGAATGTTATGATTCTGGGAAAACGTTTTCGTAATTGTTTTATTACTTTCAGATATTAACACAGACAAACAAACACATTGTACCTGCTTATAATGTTAGAATGGATTGTTAATTATAATGAATTTATTAATTAATTATATACGAATATAATTTTGTATATAATAACGAATGCACAGCCTACTATAGGTTTCATGTGCACGCCATTTTAATAAATATATATTTTTAATTTAGACCTAATCAATGATGTTCTAGTAAACAGATACATATGTCATTAACGCGCAAAAAGTCAAAACTAGAAAACGTCCTAATTGGGACGTTTGCCTTTAGTCGTCTTCATCATAACTATTCCAGTAATACGTTATAATACATCATAATTATGTAGTAATACGTTTTGCGCAATTAAAACATCTAGTTCTCCCTTTTACTTATTGTTTTTATCAAGCTATCCTTTTTACTTGTAACGAAATGTAAAATAAATAGTCCCCAGCGCGGCACAATTTTTTTTGTTGTTTAGCATGGATATAACATATCTGTTTATTGGAATATCATTGGGCCTAATATTATAAATGTGAAAGTATCTCTGTCTGTCTGTCTGTCGTTCATTCACTACCAAACCGCTGAACCGAATTTGATGACATTTGCTATGAAGCAACCTTCGAATCCAACGAATGACATAGGCTGCTGATTTTGCCTGACAAATGATAATTACCTGTTGACTTCCAAGCAGGATATATTAATTTAAATAATTGTATTAACTAACATGACTTTTTAAATGTTGAAAAAGAGTAACTACTGAGTTTCTTGCCGGTTCCTCTCGGTGGAATTTACTTTTCGAACCGGTGGTAGCTTCACTTAATTGTTAAATGACGATTCAAAAGTACTTGTAAGGGGCGAGGGCGACAAATAGATAATCAACAAGTATTACATATTATGATTTATGACATATGCAAAGGTATTAAGTTAGTATTTAATGTAAGTGTATACGGTCTTCGTCCAATGAACAAATACAATAATCGTTTTATATTAACGTGACAAAATCGTTAGGTGACCTATATGTATGTCTCTAAGAGTAGATGACAAAATGGTCTCCATTCAGTGGCTCATATAAGCACTTTTGGGATATGTTACAGTTTTGAATTGAACCCACTAACCCGCGTTGGAAATCCGTGTATGTTCCAAGCGTTCTCCCTAAGTGGAGACGATGATGATTATTAAATGGTAATTTCTTAAAGTGCCGTAGGTTGGCGGATGAGCATATGGGCTATGATGGTAAGTGATCACCATGACCCATAGACAATGACGCTGTAAGAAATATTAACTATTCCTTACATCGTCAACGCGCCACCAACCTTGGGAACTAAGATGCTATGTCCCTTGTGCCTGTAGTTAGACTGGCTCACTCATCCTTCAAACCGGAACACAACAATACTGAGTACTGTCTGGCGGTAGAGTAACTAATAAGTGGGTGGTACCTACCCAGACGGGGTTGCACAAAGCCCTATCACCAACTGAACGGATTTGGATGAAATTTTACAGTAATTATAGGAATTTTGAGTGTTGCACCCGTAAGGAAACGGGGCGCGTCGCTAGTTGTAATGAAATGAGTTATTCAAGAGTTGTTGAAATTAATCCGACCTCCGTGGTCGAGTGGTGTGTACACCGGTTTCCATGGATACGCCACTCTGAGGTCCCACGTTCGATTCCCGGCCGAGTCGATGTAGATTGTCAATTGTTTTCTATGTCGTCTCGGGTCTGGGTGTTTGTACCGTCGTTACTTCTGATTGTCCACAACACAAGTGCGTTAGCTACTCACATTGGGATCAGAGTATTGTATGTGATGTTGTCTCATATTTATTTAATCTAGAGACTACAGTGATCAGAACGAATGCAATTTCCAAATACAGAGTAAAAGTTGTAACCCTCTTTCGTTCGTTGTCGGTTACAATTTAGTCTAATCCGACACAGTTTCACACAATTTGTAACTGACGTGACGACTTTGATTACATAACCGATTTACCGTCTCGCTCTGGCACAACGTTAGAACGAGACGGCGCGATCGGGAAGATAACTTTGTTTTTAGTTTATAAACATGGTTATATTGTATTTTGTTGCATTATGAAATGACTGCAGCTTAACCGATGATAACGGGTTCAAAGCCAGGCAAGCACCGCTGAATATCGTATTCGACGGTGAAGGAAAACATCGTGAGGAAATGCATGTGTATTCCACCAACCCGTATTGGAACAGCGCGGTGGAATGTGTTCCAAACCTTATCCTCAAATGGAGAAGAGGCCTTAGCTCACCAGTGGGATATTTACAGGCTGTTATTGTATGTACTATAGTCAAACACTCGATCACCATTGACCGTTACATCAAAATATCTAAGCACGTAATAAAATTGGATTGTCTGTTTGTATATAAAAATAACCACTTTATACTAAATGCATATATTATATACACAGTACATATACCAAAATAAGGGTGATGAGGCCTTGGCCCAGCTGTGGGTAAATTACAGGCTGTTGTTGTTGTTGTATGTAATAAACATATTCCGTACGAATAGACTCGTAAAGTGATTCGATGGATTATTATAACTAGTTAGCGATCTCGAATCCCTAAGGGTGCAAATACAAAATGTCTCTCAGATTTACTCCCAATTAGACTTGGATTTCCAAAAGTCCATTATAAAATAATTTTTACAGTGATTTTGGTTGTAGTTTTGAGCCCAATTTAATATATTTCTATGTAAGTAATTTTGGTATTTGGCAAGCCTGAATCCCCAGAATGGTTAGTTAACTTTTTTAAGCACCTGACAACTAATCCCTAAACGCGTGGGAAGCCGCGTTTGACAACAAAATGTAAATTAAAAATGGCTGGTCTATTGGTCACGTGGATTGGTGGCAAGAATGCAAGCAGTATTTGCTGTGTGTGTGTGTTTTGTTTCCAATCTTAGGCGAATGTGTGCAAATGATGAATTAGGAGAAATGTCACCAGTGGTGTCAATAAAGTGTTATAAAAATTATACAGGCGTTTATAATATTACTAATAAATTAATTAGTTAAATTAATCATATATGTGGTGGTAGGGCTAAATGCTGGTACGGCTGGTAACTAATACATCCTACAGTCAAGCATCAATGATTATTTTGAGTACCGTTGTGTCGGTTCGAAGGGTGAGTGTGACTACAGGCACAAGGGACTTAACATCTTAGTTCCCGAGGTTGGGGGCGCATTCATTTCGAAGGATTTGTAAGTTGTTACAGCGGCCATATTTATGGCAAAATCAAAATATGCTTTTCAAGTAGGCTTTTGCAAGCACTTTTGAATTGTCATTTACAATTAAGTGAAGTTAACAATTATATCGGGTGATATATAATAAAATTGGAGTGTCTGTTTTTAATTTTAAAATAGCCCTTTTTATTCAATGCATACGTATGTGTACATGGTACATATACCAAAATAACATCTGTCTGTTTGTTGCGGCGTATCTCTGGAACGGCTGGACCGATTTTTACGGGACTTTCGCTGACAGATAACTGATATAATAAGGAGTAACTTTGGCTACACTAATTTTTTTTTTGTTAAATTCAAACGCGTACAAGGTTTACGGGCACAGGAAGTATGTATACTATAAAAGAGAAATATAAGAATTTTAGGAAAGTCCACGCCCTAAGGGGGTGAAATTGGAGTTTGAAGTTTTACATTCTATGAAATAATTATAATAATTAGACATTAGGCTTTACAAATTGAGATTCTTCATCTCCCTGCCTCGAAGGGGTGAAGTGATGTTTTATCGTTTGTATGTTATATATACGATAAATATGAGACAACATCACATACATTACTCTGATCCCAATGTAAGTAGCTGAAGCACTTGTGTTATGGAAATCAGAAGTAACGACGGCACAAACGCCCAGACCCGAGACAACATAGAAAACTAATGGTAATCTACATCGACTCGACCGGGAATCGAACCCAGGACCTCGGAGTGGCGTACCCATGAAAACCGGTGTACACACCACTCGACCATGGAGGTCGTCAAATGTGAAATAAAAATCGTAACAAACATACGGAACACTCACCGTCTGTTTAATATTAATATATATTTATATAATAATAATAATAATAAACGGTACGTCACGCGGTCACATGGCTCCGGTGCGGCGTCGGCCGCGCGGGCGTATGTAGCCGCCTCGCTCTTTATTAATAATACTATGTTAGTGGGGGGGGGGGGGAGTTTATTTATTTATTTATTAAAGAACCACCAACAAAATTACATCTGGATATTTTACATAAATATCTATCCTTAGGTTGCAATTATACATATAATTTCACTTAAAACTAGTTACAGTTTCTATAAAAAGTAAAACTATACGAAAACATATGATAAAATTGAAACTAGGACTACCAGTGTTTAATTAAATATGAGTTTACAAATATAAGCTTATTAATAAAAATAGGGTAACTTAAAAGAAAAAACAAATAAAAGCTGAGTTCTGACATATTTTAAATGAGGGACGATTCATTTATTATTTAAAAATAATTTCGATATTTTTTTACTGAAACCACCAGAAATAAATAAGAATAGGCCGACCCCCTCCCTATTTATTTTTTATTACGTAAGAATTTACAGTAAAAATACGTTTGGTTTATTTTAATGTTTATTACTAGTTTCAAAAGTTCTAAAAGTATACGTGAATCTAGTGAACCTCGGCTATCACGCGGTTTCCCTTATTTCAAATAATGTTAACCGATTTGACCACCCACCACCACCTCTAAACTCAGTAGTTACTCTTTCAAATTTTTATCATGTAGGAACCAATAACTACTACAATATCCACACCTAAATATATATACAATTGTCATATAATGTAAGTGTAATATAACAAAATTGATCGACACGTGACCATCAGCTGTTATAACGATAATAAATTCAAACGTTGCCGGTTACATACAACAGCGCGTCCCCCCCGCGCCGGGGGAGGGGGACGGCATTAACGTGCGAGCGAGACGGACGATTGTTGTCCGATTACGCGCGCCGTGGAGTCGTTTCGTGATTGTTAATTTTTTTTTCGATTGAATAATTTAATTATGTATATTTTTTTGTCTTAATTAATTAATTTTTAATGTGTTTGTAGAGTTTTGAGTTGAATTATCTTTATGTTATTGAGATATGTTGCATTGCTTGGAACTTATATGTGGTATTTATTGTTGTTTAAATTTGAATTATATATGAAAGTTAAGGTTAGGGAATACCTTAGTTAAAGTAAATAATTTATTTATTTACTTTAAGTAAGGTAATTAAAGTTAAAGTCGTGATCTCGTAAACAATTAGATTTAAATATGAATTAGATAAATATAATAATGATAAATATTGTTTTTTAGGTTTTGTCTGTTTGTTAAAACAATAATTTACTTAACTTATTTCCGCTCATGTAATCGCCCGCTTTTGATATCCTTTGCCCTTTTTTGTAACTATGATATATTATGTTTATGTTCTTTTTCATGTATAAGGATTCTATATTTGTTATACTAAATATAAGGTAAATATAGTAAGCGGCATCAGCCGTGAGTATAACCTTCAATCTTTGGAGCAATGAAAGGGCTAGGGTTACCGAGGTTGCACGCAATTGGTCCGTCAGTCGTTGCTTATCGTCTATTGGACGTTCACATGTCATTCGATTGTAATTCGACTAAAAATGTACATGTATATACTTATCCCCACCACTGGCCATATGTGCTCACGACAAGTCACGGCTATTATACTGCACTTCCCTATGGAATATAGCAATAATCAAAATAAACTTTATTCAAGTAGGCTTTTACAAGCACTTTTGAATCGTCATTTAACAACTTTTTCTTATGTTAAGTGAAGCTAAGCTCAATGTTTACACCTATTAAGATGTATTACCTCGAATGTCACCCATATGAAATATTATTTTTAAGTGTTTAGTGAAAAGTCAAAGTTTTGTAACTTTTACGATAAATAAATGAATAAAAATGAACAGCACTTATCTAAATTGAGTTTTAAATTGAACTTAACAAATAAAATTAAAAATACATATATATATATATGTATATACCGTATATATACCGTAGGTTACGAAAAACGTTAATTTTTTATTTTATAGTCGAATCGTTTTATTAATCAATTAGAAAAAAATTAAACAGTAGTATTTAAATTAAAAAACCTTCGACGAAATAATTATAAATAAAAAAAATATATATTACTAATTCGACTCGATCGTTTCCTGTTCTGCAGTGAAAAAATATCGGCCGGCGCATACTTGCCGAGCGGCCAGGGCTGCCACTCGCATATTACAGTATCGCTGAATTAAATATATATCTAATAATAGTATCTTTAAAATCTATATCATATACGACATAGCATTGTTTTATTAATATTGTATATATAATCTGTAATAATTGTTCTGCTTATATCCTCTCAAACGAATTTACATACATTAGATACTTTTAATTAATCTTTATAGCAATAACTGAAATAAGTAATGTTAACAATATTATAAAAAAAAATCTTTTTTAAATTTGCTCTCGCTCAGCGCAATCAATGCGAGATAAATGCAAATATATCATTAAATAGATCAATGATCGGTATACGTTATACTGTCTGTTTAATTTATTTTTGTTTAGCAATTATCTTAAAACGACCCCGCGTAATCTGTTGTATTCTTATGGTGACAATAACCATACGAAGTATTAAAACAATCGATTATGCGTGGATACGGAATCCGGACGAAAATAAATATATTATATACAACTCTGACTCTGTATATGTAAATTTCGAGCATTAAATTGTGGTTTTTTCTTTCACAATTTATTTTCAATGTCACATCGAGATCTTTTTGTTTGTATTCGGAATGCAGATGAGCAACTATTCCGCTGATAGCAGGTGATCACCCATAAACATTGGCCCTGTAATATTAACGTACACACACAGACAACAACACGCCCACAACAACATTTGACATACATATTATATCTTTCAATGTTCATACACAGACTCACTCTTTATTTGTAAATAGTAGTCGCCCGCGACTTTGCTTGCGTTTCAGCGTTTTGGTTGTCATGTGTCAAACAATAAAAGTAGTCTAAATACTAATATAATTTTGTTCAGTGGTTTGATCGTGAAAGAGCTGCAGACAGACAGAGTTACTTTCACATTTATAATATTTATATACAATGTAGATTATTTCAGTAATAGTACAACTAGTCTACGTTTGATGGCTGGTAAAATTCATCCTTGAATTAAAGTACCGTTATTATTTTTGTTCATACTGTGTCTTTGCTAACTTAAGTAATTACGTTATAATTATAAATAATACAACATTGACTCTACATAATGTTAAACTGAAAGTCGTATGTTAATATAATTATCTAAAATAAGTTGCTAATTAAATTGTATTATGTATAAAACATTATTTTGTTTTATATGTTAAGAAGTGCTATCGCTTCATTATAAATTAATAATGTAAAAATGACTCAAGTTGTTTTTGCAACAAGTTGAAAATGTATTTGTTTCATTTTTTGTCTCTTTCTCTTCAATAAGATTTTATATTTGATTAGTTACATAGTTATATATTTTTGAAGAATATGTAAATTTTAAATTACATAAATAGAATTTAGAGTATCTACATAATCGATAATCATATTATGGATAAAATGAATATATTTATAGTAGCTTGTATAAAAAATTATATAGAGTAAATTATGTAGAGATATATGTATGTATTATCAAAGTAAACAATTCATTAAATGTCATTATTTAGACACGGGGAATAACTTTATTTGAACGCGTAGATAAGACCTTACCCTATTAATGATTGTATCGCAGTATTATTCTAATACAATATTAAATTTCATATTTTCTGATTTTAAATGTCTAATTTAATCTAACTACGGTTAACAATGTAGCCATGAATTATGTGTGCTAATATTTTAAATATACATTTATTTTATTTTTATATGTAGGAGGGGGTAAGCGTTGGAAGTAACGATTTAATTTTAAAAAAATCGTGTAAATTTTTTTTTATCTCTTAAATTTATTAATTATAAATTCCACTCATGTAAAACCGGGTCGTATCGTCAGTGTATTATAAAATATTTTTTTTGTGTAATATATTTAATATATTAATATATAATATGGGACGCGTGACAGCCCTGTGCCCCCGGGTTTGCCTCGTTTGCTTGCTTTACTTAGTACGGCTCCGCCGCAGAAGGGCGACACTGAAAGTTGCTACTTAGTTTATTTATAATTACTAATATTCATTTTAATATATTTATTTTTATATTAATCATAATTCAGATTCTTTGTCAGAATCGATTGTCTGCTAGGATTCTCCTTGAGTTCTACAAATTTATATTCATATTTATATTATAGCAATGCATATATGGGTAACAATACTTCGAAGCAAAAATCGCTTAACGACTTATTAAACAAGTTTTTGTTTAAATTTACTTTATATTAAAGAATAATTAAAATATGTTTTGGTATGTTAATAAATATACAACAAACAGTCAATAAACCAAAATGTCATAATTACCCACTGAGCTCTTAATTGTTTTTTTTTTTTGTTTTTTTTTTATAATACATAATTAATATTAAAAAGTTCACATACAACGTTATAAATTTAAACCCTTGTAACATTTCGTAAGCGACGCGCGACGTTGGATTCCGTCCTGTACCGCGACCGAGACGCTTTGATACTTTTGTTATATTTATTTTAATATTTTATATATATGTATATATTTATGTGAAATATTTTTTTTGTATGTAGAAATAGTCTACATTGATATTAAATCCAATATAAAAATCAATAAAAAATTATAAATTATGACCGTGTGGTAATAATTTGTGTATATGTTATTAATAGTAAATGTATGTGATCCTTTTGAAAGTTTGTCGGTGCTAGATCGCTGGACGAGATGCGACCGCCTTTGGACACAAATTGTACTATATCATACATATAAGTTTAAATATATACAAGTTTCCGCTCGCGAGTTCGTCTTTAATGGTGGCTAACTACGTTTTAATGTAATAGTGTTATAAATAGACAAATATTATCTGTCTAACTTTCTAATCTATATTATTAAAATTATAAATATTATAAATGTGAAAGTAACTCTGTGTGTTTGTTTGCGACCAAACGGCTACACCGAATTTGATGAAATTTTAGTATGTAGCAAACTTGAATTCCTAGAAAGCTCATGGTCTATTTTGTTGCCTTATGCCTGACAACCAACACCACAAAATTCGAACAAAGCCGCGGGAGGCTACTAGTGTTTAATATTATTAAGGATGTATAATACATTATGGCTTGGATAGTAATTCAACCAAATCTCGCACAGATCTCGTGGTCGGTTAAGGAAAATACTGATTAAACCGACGTGTTTCGGGAGACAAGTGCAGCTCCCTGACCGCACGGAAGTAGAGCGGTGAAGCCACAGCCTTCCATAAATCCATTGGCTTTAAATTATATTTAACCAGAGAGTCAGTTTCTTACACACACACAGTATAGTATCTTATGCTGTGAGGGGTATTTTTGCTATGCCTGAATGAAAAAAACTTACAAACCCATATACATCTTTATCTATAAATAGTATAAAACAAATTCGCTCCCCGCTGTCTGTAAATTTATATACTTAGATCTATAAAACTACGCAATGGATTTTGATGAGGTTTTTTTAATAGATAAAGTGATTCGAGAGGAAGGTTTTTGTATATGATAAGATTGTATATGATAGTAAAGAAACACTTATAAGTTTAAATGTTTCTAATGTGATCTCGTAAATAAACAAATTCTGTAGTTTATTTAGTAAAGAAAAGTATATTAGTTTTCTCGTTGTTTTCGTTTGTATAATTGCTTTAAGAATCTTCTAATTTTTGTACTGTAATTTTATATTGGAAGCAAGTGTTTCTTATTCTTTGTCTTTACGTACTATTAAACATAGATTTAAATGACAATAGTATTAATTTTACATATAGGAAACACAAGTATATGGGTCGTGTATTTATTTAAAATGACATTTTTTTTTTGAAAATTACTTAATGACATTGTTTCGGTCCATAGCCAGTAATAATCCGTTACATAACAATGGCCAGCAACCTTGAGAACTAAGATGTCCCATGACTGTTGTTACACTGGCTCACCATTCGAACCGGAACACAACAACACTGAAGTATTGCTGTTTGGCTCACATAGTTTAAAATATTTAATGACTAACGGATATAACGGGGCTTGATTGCGCTAAGCTAATTATAGATTAAAAATACATTGATCTACGAAATTAGAGTTTACCAAATTAATTTGACCCCCAAACCTTTCAATCTCGTTTATTTCTGCTCGCTTATTGACGTAAAAATCACATATTTGAATCCAATAGCATCTTATATATTCATACTAGTTGTCGCCCGCAGCTTTCCTCGCGTTTTATGTTTGGTTGTCATGTGATAGGCTAAAAACGTAACCTATGTCCGTCTTCGAAAGTTCAAGTTTGCTTCACATCAAATTGCATCAAATTAAGTTCAACGTTTTGGTCGTGAAAGAACGACAAACAGACAGACCGATAGAGTTTCGTTCACATTTATAATATGATTATGGAGATATGTTTTATATATGTATGTATTGGATTTCTTTGATATTTAAATCCCGAAGCGAAGTTTGCACTAGGCTGAAATTTTAATATACTTACTATCTGATAACGTTAACATAATATACAATTTATTTTGTATGTTTATCTTCTAAATTCGTGTCGAGAATCAAATGAATTCACGATACATGAAGTAATGATATTAGACAATTGTCCAAACGTAACCCCTGTTTACCAAATATTCGTAAATCTAAAATCAACTGGGAACCGCCTTAATCCAGTTCATTCCGCTTGTAGGTGGTTTATAACGGCCGATTGATAAGCGGACGCGATTACCAAGTTTTTAATAGATTTTTTAAGTTTTTGTAATTTAATCGTAGAAAATTGTTGATAGCAGTTGTGAGTGGAATTTTTATAAAGCTTTGAGTTTAAATCAATAATTTGAATTTAGTTGCGTTGTAACCCTTCACATAAGAGAAATTAAAGCTATAGCTGTGTTATAATTTAGTAGCAGTAACAGCATGTAATTATAACAATTTCTGACCTAAATAATATAGCAATTTGATAAATACATACTGTGTATGGTCACTTGTATTGTCATTGGTTTCAGTAGATATATTAAATCTGATCTTATGATGATATATATGTACTATTCGTATCGTTATGTAATATATAACCGATCGCTCGTGTCTTGCGCCACGCGCCGTCCGTGCTATTATTAGTTAGGACCAATCGATAAACCCGACTAAATGTGACATTATGTATTTCATACGTAAGTTTGTTTGTTCGAATTAATAACATATACACATATATATGTATTTGTAATTAAAGGTATAACATATTGGAAATTATAGGGGTTGTTTAGTTGTATTATAATTAATTAAGTACATATGTATGTTAGTTGTAGTGAGATTTTGCTGAATCGTTTTTGATGTGGTTGAAATTTGATAATACACATGTTAACTATTATCATTTCATGTGTTAATTATATTTAAGCACATGAATATTATCTGACGTTGGTTCGAACTCGCGACCAAGTAAGATCTGACCCCTGAGCCAACTCGGTATCGTGTAATGGGTATTATAATAAAATATAACAGTATCCCAATAAACGTAGCTGTCTCGGTAATTAATAAATCACGTCGCCATGGCAACCAGTCGTAACGCCAGCCCCGCCACGTCAGGGGTGTGGGTTCGATTCCTATTATTATCAAATTTATTTTAATTTTCAACGGTACGGCCTTTGTGTAAATCGTGTAAGTGTTCTGCGCAGTTACCGCCCATAAGTCTATTATTCTTTCGATTGACTTCAACAATTCGTTATGTTACGGTTTGATGGGAGAATCAGCCAGTATATTTACAGAGGTTGGTCTCGCAATGATGATGGTAGTGACCACTTACCATCTGATGACTTAATTACCTGCCTAATTAAAAATATATATATATTGATTTAATTCTATATCAAAGGCTTAAAATAACGTCGCGTTGATATGCCGCACATTTATAATAATACTATATGTAGGCCGCGACTTCGCTCGCCTTCAAAGGGTTGTTTGTCATGTGCTAGGGAAGAAAAGTAGCCTGTGTAGTCCTTCCTTGGAGTTCAAGTTTGCTTCATAGGAAATTTCATCAAAATCGGTCCAGCCTTTTGGTAGTTATAGAACGACAGAAATGCAGATAGACAAAGTTACTTTCACTTTTATAATATTAATTAAGAAGGATATATTATACATACAAACAGACAAATTATTGACCTATTATTCTATGTAGAGATAGTTCGAGTAACATCGCGTCGCACTACAAGAGTAAATACACGGAATAAAAAAAAAAGGCAAAAAATACGATTTCCTAATCTTCAAATTCTATATAAGCCGGTATTAATAAGTTAGGCAAACAGTGTAGTTAGTTTCAACTCTATGTACTTAATTTTAAAGTTTAATTTCGCTTGTATAATTTAAAATGAATTCGCAGTTACACCCTTTTGTTCATTAAACGTTCAAAACTTCGTGAACAGTTAACTGTGGATGGTTAGTCTTGATACTTTAGCTATTATTCTTTTATTTTTTTAAGTATTTTTTTTTACTGATATTTGAAATACATTTATGTAAAGATGTAATTGTAAATAATCTTTGTATATAATTATTATCATTTATATCAGTGAGTGACGCTCGTACGTATTATTATATAATTTTTTTTCGGTTTTTTAAAAAAATAATTGTCGTTTGGATTTTACGCGTTATTTTAATTACAAACGGAATTTTTATTAACAATGAAACTGTTTCGGATGGTGGATGGATGACGACTGACTGGGATATGGTAGAGTATCCTATTGAAAGGAAGATGCTGTAGGATAGATGACGTCGTAGGGTAGGCAATAAAGGATACAGAGAAAGTACGTATATATGTATAATAGAACAAAACGTCTTTGTTAGCGTGAGTTGAGGGTAAAGAACCAAAATAAAGAAATAAGATTGTATTTGTTAAGTTTATTTTATTAATAAACATAATAGTTATTTAATAAGAATAAATGATATGTATTTTTGTATCAATTTTAAACATTTGATAATAATTATGGGTTAAGGCACTAAAACCTTCTCTTGAATGTAACAAGCACTTTTCTGAAAACCTCATCCAAATAGCTTTAGCCAAACGCGAGGTAATCGCATACATACATACATACAAACAATCGAACTGAGAACCTCCTTTTTTTTAAAAGTCGGTTAAAAATGAATTAATATGACGTGTAGGGGGCGCCTTGGAGTGAAAAGATATCTCGACTATATCTTACAAGTGTGTAATGTTAAAGGTCAAACTGAACGCATGGGTTAAACTTCTACAAACAGAATTATAATAAATAATTTAGTTGACCTTCTTAAAACTGTTATCGGTTGTAAATTAATTTGTTTTATTTATTTATTAGTATTAGTAGTATATATTATAGAGTTTGTTTCGTGATATTTGCGTGGTATACAAATTAAATACTTAATTATATATCGTTGTGAGAATGTTATGTTTGTTTTTAAGTAATTACTGATATTATACGTTAAGCTAGTTATGTGTGGGGATGATAGGATTGAACTTACGACTCGCACAATTCCAGGATCGTATACAATTAAGTTATTGGGATTTAAAGTTATTTCTATCAGCATATATGTCGACGTGTCACAAGGATAGTAATATACTTTATGGAAAAAAGTGTTTTTAAACACATTTGATAATAACTTACAAATACAAACTTAGTAATTATTCTATTTCACGAATATATAGAAAATGTACCTGTCGGTATACAATTAATGTAATATATCATGTATGGCAATCAACGAATATTACCTACATACTTTTTGCATTATAGTATGTAAAAAATATTCATAGCTAAATTTGTAACTTGTGTAACTTAAGTTAATAAGGCAATGTGTAAGTTGTATGGGTTTTGTTATAGACAAGATATGTGAGGTAGTAGTTTATAGTAAAAACAAAATTTCTTATCGAGCAATTATAACATTCGCTTATTTGTTAAGTTTAAAATTATTCACTTTTTTAAATGCGTTATACCTATTATAAGTAGAAACAAGTACATCGAAAACAGGTTTTCGAGTTATACGTTTGAAGAAAAACGAACAGCTTGGATAGAGTTAAAAAAAAAATATCTTAACATATAAACTTTTATGTTATATTTAAGATTAAGGTGATTTTGATGGAGGAAAATGATGGGGAAACTGTATGTTATGTTCTGAGAATGTATTCTCGCCTAGATAGGTATTTTGAATGTAAATATATGTAGGTATGGAATATGAATGGGTTTGATTATTGATCGCTCTGTGAATGAAGCGCATGAGATCAGAATACGGTATACGAGTGACTAAGAGGTATATTAGTGGGTTAAGACAAATAGACATTTTGTATAAGGTTGTGAACTGTATTTATTGACTTAAACTAAAGAGGAAACTCTTTTTTTCAATAATTCAACATTGTTTTTTTTCTTTTGTAGTAATTTTTATGTAAATACAGAAGCTAGTAATCATGTAGGCTAATATGTGTGTGTTTTTCGTTATATAATCAAAGTGAAGTAGTCTAATGGCAATTTACTTTGATATCAAGTAAATTACTTTCTACTTACATGAATGTAATGTTTATTAAAATATCTTGTAATATTACAAGATATACAGACGTATGTGTGTTATATGTATTGGTGGTCTATTTCAATAGAAATTTATATCATACAAAGTGTAAAGTCTATAAATATATATATATACTAAAATATAACAAATGCGTCAGTTTCTTTTTTTAAATTCGGTTAACAATTAATATACATGTATTGATGTTATATTATGCAGATGTGTGTGTGCGCAAACACAGGTGTACTATCCTCGCTCTCATATTCCGACGCGGCTCGAGTGAGATCAAGCGCAGGACCCATCGCTATACGTGCTCAAACACATACAACATAGCAACTATACGAATGTTGTAACGTTTGAAATATATATGCGTTGGTGACATTTAAGTCACATAAAACATAATAACACACGTACACTTTGTTATGGGTTTTGAAATTGTTCGTTTGCGTATAAATTATCGAGAACTTGGAGGCTTAGTCAGTACGAAATTATTTAATAATTGTTATGATTGCGGTTTTCATTTATATAAGATGGCATATATGTGATAAAATAAAGAGTAGTTAGTGCTAAGTATGCATCACCGTAGTGAATTTACGAAGCATATTAGGTTTAATTATGAATAAATAAATATGAATGCCTATATAGTAAGCTTGTTGTTACTATAAGTTGTTTTATACATATACTATCCGTTGGTCCCGACTTTGTACGTCAAGAAAGGAGTATCAATGCTATATTTAAAGTCATCGGACCGATAGTTTCGGAGATCTAGTGGTGAGTCAGTGGTTTAGCTCTAAGTGTACAGAGGATGCATACAATAATAATTTGCTTAGTTGATATTTATCCAATTAACGACTTCTTGTTTGTTTTTCTAACGTGTTATAGTGATATGTTTTTATGAGTCATTGTTTGATTGTCTTGTGAAACTTTATACTGTTATTTGCGATAGTATATTTGTACATATTGGTAGGGTTATCTAGCAAGCCCGTCTGGGTAGGTTCCATCATATATTCTACCGCGAAATAATAATGGTTGTGTTCCAGCTTAAAGGGTGAGTGAGCTAGTAACTATAGGCATAAGGGATGTAACATTTTAGTGTCCAAGATTGATGGCGCATAAGCGATATTAAGATTTCTTACAGTATCAATGCTTATATATATAATTTGGTAGTCCGCTTACTAATATGACGTGTAGAAATTGATCTGTCTGTTTGTATTCTTTATCAATAATTAATCCGTCAATTATTATAATTATCTTCTGATAGTACTGTTGAATCGTTTCTTGTTTGTGTTTCAAGCGGTTGAGAATTTTTAAATAGATATAACGAAAGGGTGAGATATTGATGCTTTTAAAACAACCCCAATGTAACTACAGATAAAATCAATACTCTTTTTTTATTTTCAAACGAAATATCTAGTAAAATCTAATTTCTAGTATAATATTTTAGTTTGGCTATTCTTACCATTCGTGATTGTCTTATGTAATTATCTATGTAACATCATTATCGTATCAACGTATAGATATACGTAGCTTTTGAAAGATAACGAATAACTTAACGTTATCATTATTAATAATAATCTCGTTTCTTAGATGATAGCGTATTATTAAAAATTATTGTAATACATTAAATACTATCTATGTTATAGTGTGAACATTTTTCTTCTTGATTAGGATTATATTTTAAAAAATATATATTTTTGTCAAAAAATATAATAATAAATTTAATCAAATGTAAAAGTATCAAAATTGTCCCGTCACTGTTTTGACCCGCTCTCATCTTTCACTGCTTTCGCCAGGGCCGAACTTTAATAGATGTTTTTGTGTTTGTTTTTTGTTTTTTAATGAATTATTATTTTAAATTTTAGAATTATACGTGACTAATGTTTTTTTTTTTGTATTTTCGATTGAGCGATCAATGAAACCTCTTAGGTTTTAAGATATATTAATATAATAAATGTGAAAGTAACTCTGTCTGTCTATCTGTCTGTTTGTATCTCTTTCACGACTAAACCGCTGAACCGAATTTGATGAAATTTGGTGTAATTTTTTTAAATACCAAGGAAGGACATAGGCTTTTTGCCTAACACATAACCCTTTAAAACGTGAGCAAAGCTGTGGAAGACAACTAGTTTTTATAATTAGAGTTTATAATTCATGTCGTTGTCAGCGTTTAAGGAAAACATCGTAAGATATGGATGTGTCTTTTAAATAAAGCCTGACACGTGTTTAAGACAAGCCTGCTGAAATATCTCCAAAACCTTCATCTTCAAAAAGAAGGTCGACCTTACTCCAGTTAATTTACAGACCTTTAGATCTTTAGACTACTTTACATCACTACATAGTATAAATCAAAGTAGCTTCCTCTGTCCTTATATTCCTATGTATGCTTAAATCTTTAAAACTACACAACGGATTTTGATGCGGTTTTTTAATAGATAGAGTGATTCGAGAGTAAGGTTTTTGTATGTAACACATGGACAATATAGTAAAGAAACACTGATAATTTTAGAAATTTGCAATGTGATGTCGTAAATAAACAGATTCTGTAATATATTTAATATTAGTTTTGCACGCGAGCGAAGCCGGGGCGAGTCTCTAGTTTATCCATAAAATAATTTTATCATTTACCTGTTTGTGAATTAAAATACAGTTTATAAATTAATTTATTGAAATTAAAATAAGAATAATGAAACAATCGGTCATTCGTGTAACAGTAAATTAACCGCTGAGTTAAAATGCTTCCGGTCTGTTTTAAAGTTCACAAATTAAGATTACACGAAATAATCTGCCAGTGAATATTTATGTTGTAAAGTGTGTATTGATTTTAGAAAGTAATATTTATGATATAGGAAGACGGGGAGTGGGCTATCCGATAGGGCTAAAATTCTTTTCGTAGAGCTAGGCAATATCGGACCTTTATTTAAGTACTATTTATAAAAATAAGTCTACCTACTTTTTATATTTTTGTAAATACAAAGGTTTATCATCAAATAAAAAAAAACGATTGACGATAAATTCTCAGTTTAAAAGTTCATTTCGACTCTTCTAAATCAGAAAGTACGTAAAGTTTATTTTTAACTGATTTATAGATGTAGATGTACAAGATGTATGTATAACTTCTTTATATATAAACCTCACGACTCTATTTCGTGTTTCGACCGAGTTTGAGCACAATTATTAGGTAGTATATCTGTTATCTCTATTTTAAATGTAATCTTAACACATCCAGCCCTTATTTCGTATTCTAATAAAAACAATAGTTACATACATAATGATAATAGGATATATAAATATGAGAGATTTTACCGTGTAAAACCGAGCGATACGATTGTATAAATAAATGCAGTTAGATTAATTATTCCTCAGTTTTGAAACTTAATTGATTTCCCGGTGGTATTACGAATGCACGTTACATTGTTACGAAGCTGTTTGTAACACAAGACGGAACGCTCGGATTTACTTGACCTTGGACGTTATTAAATATAAATCGTATGATAATACTCGTATCATGTTGTATTTTACGTCTGTTTGTATATAATAAGCCGTAAATCTTGGTGGTAGGGCTTTGTGCAAGTCCGCCTGGGTAGGTACCATCCACTCATCAGATATTCTACCGCTAAACAACAATACGCAGTATTTTTGTGTTCCGGTTTGAAGGGTGAGTGAGCCAATGTAACTACGGGCACAAGGAACATAGTATCTTAGTTTCCAAGGTTGGTGGCGCATTGACGATGTAAGGAATAGTTAATATTTCTTACAAAGTCATTGACTATGGGTAATGGTAACCACTTACCATCAGGTGGCTCATATACTCGTCCGCCAAACCTATTCACTAAAATAAAAAATAAAGTAAATGGTAGAGGGGATCTATGGTAGATGACTATACATATAATGTGACTCAGTTTAACGACAATGTTGTGACGAATTTATAAATTGGTCACGTCTCAAGCGTGATATTTTTAACTGTTCTATCGAACTAATTAACTCATGTAATCGATGGTATATATTTTAATTGTTATTATATAAATAAAGTTAAATTAATTGTCGCTTGTTCGAATGTACTGTTGTTCTTTCGCGGTCAATTCATTGTATCGATTTTGATGAAATTTGTTATGTAAGGTAAGTTCGAACTCCTAAGAAAGACATACGAGTAAAGTCGCCAGCGTTAATTAGTTGTTGCTGTTTTCGAATTGTTTTTGGAATAATTAGTTACATATCTATTCAATGTCTGTAATGGTAGATTCAACAGACTTGCGTATAAAATATACATATTGTTTATAATTTTGAATAATTATATATTTATAAAGTATTATATAACTTTGTATGATTCTTTATGTGTATCCTTAAACGCATATAATGTGAACTATGATCAGTCGTTTCATAATTAATCCAAAGTCTTACTAAATGTTTATTTTGCCAAGTAAGTTAGTATTTGGTTATTTTAGGTTATGTTATATGTGATCAAATACACACCATAATTATTTTAGCCCCCGCTCAATGACGGTGGAAATTATTGTATGTTTTGATTATTATTGAAACAGCTAGGTGGATTTATGAATGAGTCACCTGGTGGCAAGTGATCACCACCAAAGGGCCTGTAAGTAACATTACCTACCACTTACGTCGCCATGGGTATCCAATGTTGGGAATTGTAATGTCATGTCCCTTGTACATTTAGGAACACAACAATTCTAAGCATGATTGACAAGCAGTAGAATATATATTGAAAAGGGTGACGATCATTATAAAGCCTATAGTCTTCCTAAAAATAAAATAGTTTATGCATGTAGACAATTACAAGCAAATTTGAGTCGTTATTTTACAGAACAATATTAAGTAAGGCTACAACTGGTTCGGAATGTAGATTCTATACAGAAGATACCTCATGAAACTCGTTAGTTACTCCACATGATTTAAGTGAAATAACTTCAAACGTACTAAAATTAATAAGGATTATACAAACATAATATGAGAACCATTTATTCGTTTAGCAAAAAAACAAGCTAAAAATATATATTTATTTAATTAATACACAATGAAAATAAGAATAACTAAAGCGAGTACGTCCCTGCCTGCCCCCTCCCGCTCCCCCGCGCCGCCATTTTGCGTTATTGAGAATTTATGTCGCTAAGGCTACGTACACACGGCACGGATAGGGTATTATTATAACTATTATAATTATATATGGAAAATTATTTTTTTATAATTGTTTACGATTTATTAATTACGATTTATTAATAAAATATTACACACGTATAATCAACCCATCAATGATTGAGCATCAAATGATTGGAAGAAATGTCAAAATTATAATTTCTACGCAAAATTTACTATTCGATATTAGTATTAAGTATAAATCTAAACATCAATTCGACACGAACGGAGTCGCGTGTTGAATTTATACAAGAATAAATCCAAAAAAAAAAAAACGAAAGTAGTTTTTATTCAGTCAAAGTGAAACTTTTGTGTATCGAAAATATTCACACGATACGTAGAAAAATATATTATAATTGTCGCGACCTAGATTTGATAATTTAAACATTAAGACTTTAATATATTGTTGCGGGCTGACGGTCGTTAAGAAACTGGTTATTTACCTTAAATATGTAACTATCGGAGCGCTCGTAACCGAATCGACGAAAATAAATCTATAATGCGATAAAACGTAATGAATATTAATTGCTTTCGAATACACTAGCAGACGATTTGTTTTAATTACTCGTTAATTACTAGTAGACGCATGTTTCGGGTGTTGATTGTCATGTGTCAGACATAAAAGTAGCCTTTACGTCCTTTTTCATAACAAATTTCATCAAATTCGGTTCAGCGGTTTGGTCGTGAAACAGACAAACAGATTTACTTACACATTTATAATATTAATATAGATATATTTAATTATATAGTAAGAACGGCATTTTATTCCATCTAAAACCGTCTTCGATTTACAGTGCGTCTCCTAGTATAAGTTTTATGTATATTGGTTTAGTAATATTTTAAGTTCGGTTTCACAATAATCCCTATCATTAGTATATTCTTTTATTTGAGTATAATTATGAGAAATGGAAAATCTCAGCTCAATTTATGTGATTAAAATGCGTGTTTCAGTTTTAAGATTTGACCCAGACATACTGACAGGTGAATTTAATCTGAATACGTGAAAAAAACTGCGAACAGTGTAATAATAATGCAAGCGACGCTGTTTTTAAATTAAAATTTAAACAATATTCATTCAACGTATATATTAAAATATTTGAATCATGATTCAATAATTGTTATTAGCATTGACCATTGACTAGGTTTACACGTCTACCCGTTTGGCGTTTGGGTTATAATATAATGCTGCAGATACCTCCAATCAGAGACGGAGATTACATAGTAAAAATGTTTTACATTAGTCAAATATTCTAAGACCTTCTAAAAGAAGGTAAGGTTATAGCTTCTGCCCTTAAACTCTGTCATGATTGAAGTTCTATCAGATATGGATACAGAGGATCGTGGGTTCAGCTACTGTTGTCCTCTGAAGTTTTTTTCTTCATAGTTACCTTGAGATTGACTGCTGTGAATTTATTTCTATCATTTCATACTTCACTTTTATGATTTAATATAGAATGAAATCAACTATGTAATCTATATTACCGATTCAAGGTTTACCATTGATTAAATAATATAAAGACGATTTAAAATTACTTACTTACTTACGTACTTTATGTATTAACTAATAAGACTCAATAATTAACTTTAACAGTGAAACAACTCTAAAATTAAGTCACTATTAATGATTGTTTTATTCTTTGAATGTATATGTGGTTAAGATATAGATTTAACATAAGAATTTGAGCGTTCAATCATATTAAAAGCACAGAAGACATGCACGCCCTGTTACAAAAAAAATAGTTGTAATTATATATATATACATACAAAGTTATATTATATCTCGTATCACTAACCTCAATAAACAATATAATTAATAAAATAACAACGAATTGAATCGTTATTTCACCGAAAGATATATAATAATTACAATAATAATTATACACTTAGTCGAAGCTAAGCAGTAATATGTTTTATTAATATTAAAATCGAATAACACTCGAGATATACGTACCTATATATGCTTAGATAATTGAAATCACGCAACAGATTTTGATGCGGGTTTTTTTAATAGATAGAGAGATTCGAGAGGAAGGTTTTTGTATGTACTATATTCTGTAGTATATTTAGTATCGGTATTGCACCTGTGCGAAGCCGGGGTGGATCACTAGTGATTAATATAATCCTTTTTTACTATAGTGTTACAAAAATAAACTTCGAACTCTAATTGTATTAAAATAATAAAATATGTTTAATAAGAAAATATAGTAACAGTTTAAATATTATAATATAATTTCGCTCGTCTGTGCGCGCCCTATCCCAGGGTTGTTGCACCGAATAGATCGCTCGCTATCAATTCCGTCTGTGTGTGCGCGTGTATGTGTGTCGTGTACATGGTGATGAGAATTTAGTACTGTTTGCGATACGAGGCCCGACCGCCGGGTTTGTCTATCTATTTTAAAAATATTTATTAATTGTGTGTTTTTTTTTTATTATTATTATTGTAATGGAATGGAACGCACCGTGCGTTCTATTCCATTATAATAATGTATGTATCGTTATACTATGACGTATCAAATTACGTAAAATCATTATAAAATACAGCCTTTGTGTTATTCTGATGTGACCCATTATTACTGTGAAATTGCATCCAAAACCGTTCAGTAGTTTTTTCATTTATAATGTTATGTTAGTAGGATAGGATAGGACTAGCGACGCCATACGACTTTACTCGGGTGCAATTTATAAGTAAAAAACATTGTATGGTATAATTGTGATTAACACCCTACAGTACTTAGGGGTAATATCGCTTTCTATCCATGATTTATTTTTGAAATTGGAACGTTAGCGAAGATTACCACCAACATACAAACAAACAAATATTACCTTTTTTTTAATATGAATTAAGACAAGAATATGAACTCCATGCTTCTCTCGTTGATAGTCTAAATTGAATATCAGATGAAACTGTGAATCGCTGTTGCATTGTACGTTGTATTCTAAAACTATTTACGAAACGCACTCTAGATTCCGGTAGAAGTTTTATGTAAATTGGTTTAGTAACTATTTTAAGATGTTTAAAAATTAACGTGTCATCATTCATTAAAGTAGTTATTTTTGTTAGTTATATTTTAATGACAAGTTTATGTATAATTAATTAATGGCCGTTAATTTTTTTTATGTTTTTAATATTATATATTTGACATTGAATAAAAAAAGGCTAACTTTTCTGTAATCATTGCGTTTCTTTTTTTTCATTTTAATATTATTTATATTAATAAGCCACCGTGTCTGTCTGTCTGTCTTAATCGAGAAACTTAAATACTGAACAGTTTTTAAAAGAGGTCGGAGTTATTTATTATAACAAGGTATAGGTGTATAAATAATATATAACGAATCTTTCTCGTTGTCTATAACTTATTTTGTGTAGTTTGGCAGTAGTAAGAATGACCGCCATCTTGGAAATTGTTTAATAGAACATCGTAATCACAATTCTTTGTTAAAAATAACTGACTACAAATAATAATACTCTGGTTAATAAATTAAAATAATGTGGCGTCCTAAAAAATCGTAAGTCTTTCGCCCTTAGGGTTATTTAGGGTATTTTTCCTGCAATTTTCAATGGGATCAATCGGAAAGTGTATCCTCTTAAACAGAAAAGAGATTTTTCAAATCGGTAACTGAACTAACGAAATGAAAAGTGTAAATATCCCACTGTTGGGCTAAGATCTCCCGTGTTCGCAGAGATGGTTGGTGCATATTCCATCACGCCACTCAAGTGCGGTTGGTAAAATAATAATAATTAATTAAACACAGACGGACAAGCCGATTATACACAGTAGTGATTCCGTAATTCGAATTAAAATAAATATCTTAGAGGTCGCAATGTAATAACACATCGTGCATATATCAACATATATTAATTACATATATTATATGAAAACAACAATTTAAATATAAAGATAATCCGAAACGACCTTGAGTGTTAAAAATAAAATAATAATAATTAAATGTTAACTCGAACACGCTGTATAGCGTCACCTTGTTTGAGGCAAACACAACTACATAGACGACGCCTGTGTGTGTGCGCTGTGTATGTGTTAATAGCGTCTGTATCCGTATACGAAAAAAAAAAATTAAACATGTGTGTGTTTATTATGAAAAAAATAAATAAATGTTAATGTGTGCGTTTCCGAATTATTTCGTAAAAAGAAACTTTGACGGTTATTCGTGTAAGTCTGTTTGTACGTAAGGATCGGTCTTTAGGCTGTTTTTGTTGTTTTTTTTTTTCGTAATAGATTTAAATTTCGATTCGAATTTCGAATGTCTGTTTTGTTATTCGATGTTTGTTAAGTAGTTGTATTGTGTTGATATTTGTTTTTTTTTATTGTTTATGTACACGTAATTAATGTAACTTGCAGATACTAGATGGCGTTAAGACAAAATAAGTAATTTTCTAAATCGCGATGTCAAGATTCGAAAACGATTATATGTGATGTTATGAATTTTCTAGATTTATATTAAGCCCCTAGGTGGGCTCCCATCACTAGGCTTGAGTATTGTAGCTCGCCTACCCGACCCGGTGACGCGGTAGAGGCCAATAGGGCTAACAGCAATACACAATTCGAAAAATAAAGATTTATATATATCCAATTATAGATCGTCTGTACTAATTATACTAATATTATAAATGTGAAAGTAACTCTGTCTGTCTGTCGCTCATTCACTATCAAATGAATGAACCGATTTTGATGAAATTTGTTGTGAAGCAAACTTGAACGAACGAACGTAAAGATATCTATATATTCCACCGAGAACATCATAGGCTACTCGTTACCAATACACATGTATGTGTCAATTAAATAAAAATGTAACGCTACCGTACAGAGTAAATACTTGAGACTAGTTGTGAGCCGCGGTTCTGTTCGCGTTTTAGGTTGTTGGCTGTCATGTATTCGGCAAAAAAGTAGCCTGTGTCCTCCTCTCCAATAGTTCAAACTTGCTTCGTACTGCATCCATACTTCATATAGCAAAATACATAGGCTAATCTGTAATGATTGTATGTAATTTGTTCATAATATAACGATACATATCAAGTATTAGGGCTGAGATGACCCAGTGGTTAGAACGCGTGCATCTTAACTGATGAGTTCGTGTTCAAACCCAGGCAAGCCCCACTGTGATATTATATATATGTGCTTAATTTGTGTTTATAATTCATCTCGTGATCGGTGGTGAAGGAAAACATCGTTAGGAAACCTGCATGTGTCTAATCTCATCGAAATTCTGCCACATGTGTATTCCACCAACCCGCGAACATTGGAACAGCGTGTTGGAATATGTTCCAAACCCTCTCCTTAATGGAAGAGGAGGCCTTATCTCAGCAGTGGGAATTGTACAGGCTGTTACTATCAAGTACCCGTGCGAAGTAGAGGCGGGTCGATAGTGGTGTTATAACGTTAAAGAGTTTGTCTGTTTGAAAGCTTTAATCTCAGAAACAATAACGCGATACAAAGGAATATATTTTGTGTTCATCATCAACATCATCAGCAGCCCATGTTAGTCCACTGCTGGACATAGGCCTCTCCAAGTGCACCCCACTGTGGTCTTTTTACGGCTACTTGCATCCAGCTCCTGCCAGCCGTCTTGCGTATATAACACCACCGTGCCTGAGGACGTTACCCTACACCACGTTTGCTGAGACGCAGTCTCCACTCTAGAACACGTTTTCCCCAACAGTATTTTGCGTTAAGTAAGTTATTTCGCATATATTAAAATGTATATTTCTTCGTTTTCCAGGACGAAGTCCTCGCCATCAACGACAAGGTGGTGCTCCGCGCGGAGGACCTGCTCAGCTGGGTGTGCAACGGCGCCGAGTGGAGGTGGGGCCTCCGGGCGGTGTGGCGCGGCGCCTGCGCCCCCCCGAGCGCGCCCTGCGTCACGTCGCCGCTGCACCACACGAAGCTCGACTTCAGCGACGTGGAGAAAGAGAAGTGCTCTATAAGTAAGTGTCTCTTACAAATACATGCATTCTTGGTGGTAGGGCTTCGTGCAAGCCCGTCTGGGTAAGTACCACGCACTCGTCAGTTATTCTACCGCCAAATAACAGTACTCAGTATTGTTGTGTTCCGGTTTGAAGGGTGAGTGAGCCAGTGTAACTACAGGCACAAGGGACATAACATCTTAGTTCCCAAGGTTGGTGGCACATTGACGATGTAAGGTATAGTTAATATTTCTTACAGCGTCATTGTCTATGGGTAATGGTGACCACCTACCATCAGGTGGCCCATATGTTCGTCCGCCAACATATACCATAAAAGAAATATTACAACATATAGATGGTAATTTGTGTTTATACTTTATCTCGTACTCTTCGGCGAAGAAAAACGTCGTGAGTAAACCTGCATGTGTCTTATTTTAACGAAATTCTGTCACATGTGCATTCCACCAACCCGTATCAGTGCAGCGTACGGAATATGCTCCAAACCCCAAAGGGACAGAAGGCCTTGGCCTCAGGTAGTCTGAGAAATATACATACTATCTGAAGAACGTTGGCGCCGTTAATAATATTATCATTCTCTATATGACCAGCACACCGCCAACCTTGGGAACTAAGATGTTATATGTCCAGAGCCATACCACCAAATATATACCTAATTTATTGCTGATCACAACTGCTCTTCGTTTGTGGCCAAATGTGTACTATAAGGCTTCTTTCCAATGAGATAGTCACCATACAACAACAACAGCCTGTAAATTCCCACTGCTGGGCTAAAGGCCTCCTCTTCCTTAGAGGAGAAGGTTTGGAACATATTCCACGACGCTGTTCCAATGCGGGTTGGTGGAATACACATGTGGCAGAATTTCTATGAAATTTGTCACATGCAGGTTTCCTCACGATGTTTTCTTTCACCGCCGAGTACGAGATGAATTATAAAGACAAATTAAGCACATATATATAGCGGTGCTTGCCTGGGTTTGAACCCGCAATCATCGGTTAAGATGCACGCGTTCTAACCACTGGGCCATCTCGACTCGGTCTCCATACGGTCTTATTAAAATAAATTTTTGTAAATGTTTTCCAGCAGTCGAAGTAGAGGATCCAGGTGTGGTCGTGTTCTCGTACCCTCGCTACTGCCGCTACCGAGCACTGCTCGCGCGCCTCGATGGCATTCAGGCGGACTGGCTTAGGGACTCGCTCGTGGCCGCCCTCGGGGGCTACGCGGCCCCCACGAAGAACACCAGAATATTGTATTGCAAGGTGAGTGGATTTCACAACTTTGCCGATTGATAAATTCAAATCATAATGTTGTCATAAATTTTCGCGATTATTACACATTTAAATAAAACTAGTTGTAACGGATTTTAATCGCGTATATTAATTATTTTGGATTATTTCATCCCGACGTTTCGAGCACTTTACAGCGTTCGTGGTCACGGGTAGACTGTCTGTCTGACTGTCACTGGCTGTAAAGTGCTCGAAACGTCGGGATGTCAAAAATAATTAATATACGCGATTTAAAATCCGTAATAACTAGTTTTATTTAAATTCAAATCATTTGTTAAATATACATTGGTGCAATACAAGATTATAATCTTGTAGATGATAAGAAAGCTTGGAGCTAATACTTGTTGACTTTTAGGCAGGATGTATTTACATACATATATAATTGTACTTAACTAACATGACTCGGTATTTTTAAATGTTGATAAAGTGTAATTACTAATTTTCTTGCCGGTTCTTCTCGATTGAATCTGCATTCCTAAAAGGCGGTAGCTTCACTTAATGTAGTTTTTTGAATGACGATTCAAAGGTACTTCTAAAAGCCTTGAATAAAGTACATTTTTATGTGTTTTTGATTCCGAATATTAAGCCAAGATTTTTGGGCCCTAGTCAAAGAACCTCGATTTATCACCTGCTTGACTGCTCACTCTTTCTAACATTCGGTGAAGGAAATCCTGAGCCATCCTGTCTTATGTAGTTTCAGTAACTTTAACAGCAGTAAAGGTCGTCTTCCAGCACGTTTTATGATCGAGCATTTTATTCAGTCTAAAATGAAGTCTGTTTTCCAGGATACCTTCGAATACCCCGAACTAGAAGGGCACGAGTTCGTCTGTAATCATCTCGCGCCGAAACTGAAGGGCAGGCCACGTGGCCGGCGGCGACGAGCGGCGCGGTCGCGCGACCGGTCGCCCGACAGGTCGCCCGACCGATCGCCCGACTCGCGCTCCAGTGATAGTGACAGGAACACGCCTGACACAAGGGTGAGTGACTACACCAGCTATGTTACATGCCAACTAGTTCCTGGGTCTATAAAGTCAGATGTCTCAAGTTTTGGGGTCAAACTCTAGGTCGGGCTGATGAAAGTCATTGGATGTTTCTGATGACCAATTTTCGGTGGCAGTGTGGAGTCTGGGTATCGTTAGTGTTGTATTGTCAGAAGTCTTGGATTGTCAGACTCCTTTACAGAAGATACTTAGTGCACAGGTTCTTAACTTTAATAGTTCTTAGCCATCTACAATGGGAATTACTAAGCTTTATAAAAGTTCCAAAAATTCCGAAAATACCGAAAACATCCTCAAATATAAATATGATATTATAATACGTGTTCAAATTTCCAGACGCCAAGAAGACTGTCACTCCGTAACGGAGCGGAGAAGCAGAGCGAGGAGGAGGAGGAAGTGGAGAGGAAGCCAGAGGAGATCGCCAAAGACGAGGCCTTCCTGCAGCAGCTCAGGGAGTTCCTCAAGAGTCAGAACGATTCGCTTAAGATATCCCACTCGTTGAAAAACGGTGAGTACCCCACAGCTGGCTCTTATGTTACATGGGTCGATAGCTAAGTGGATAGTTTTTTTTTTTATGGTATAGGTTTTAGGTTGGCGGTCGAGCATATGGGCCACCTGATGGTAAGTGGTCACTATCACCCATAGACAATGACGCTGTAAGAAATATTAACTATTCCTTACATCGTCAATGTGCCACCAACCTTGGCAACTAAGATGTTATGTCCCTTGTGCCTGTAGTTAAACTGGCTCACTCTCCCTTCAAACCGGAACACAACAATACTGAGTACTGTTATTTGGCGGTAGAATAACTGATGAGTGGGGGTACCTACCCAGACGGGCTTGCACAAAACCCCACCGCCAAGTAAAAGTGGGCTGATAGAGGCTTTCTATCAGACTACCTTATTTATCTTCTATCTATCTATCTTATCCACTAATAGTTATTGGATAGTGAAAAATTAGATAAGTGTAGAGGGCTAGCAGGCATTCCAATCGGCCATTGGAAGGGTTTTGATTTGCCGCAGAGCTATTTAAGACGTCTCAATCTCTTCTGCTCTAAAGAAAGAAACAAGTACTGAGTGTTTACGTAAGCACAACACAGACTTGCTGCGATGTTATCGTACTCAATCTCAGTACAAGTTTGATGTGAAGTGGGGGGGGGCGTTTAAGAAATAGATTGGAATTGTTATATAATATAACCGTCGTTGTTTGGGTTGCAGTGTCGCTGCGCGCCGTGTACCTGTGGGTGTCGCGGCGCGGCGGGCTGAGCGCGTGCCGCGCCGCGCTGTGGCGCCGCCGCTACGGCGCCCGCGCCGCCGCCCTGCGCGCGCTCTACCAGCGGTCAGTGCACACGCACACACACACACACACACACGCAAATACATACACACACACACTAACAAACGCAAATACATACACACACACACACACTAACAAACGCAAATACATACACACACACACACACACTCACAAACGCAAATACATACACACACACACACACTCACAAATGCAAATACATACACACACACACACACACACACGTGCCAGTCGCTCACGGCGCGCTCGCTGTTGCAGGTACCTCCTGCAGTACGAGCACTACCAGCGGTGGAATGGCCTCATGCACCCCAAGCCCAACGGGAAGCTGGACGAGCCCGGCGCCGTCGGCCCCGCCGGCCCCATCGACACCATCGACGTCACCGACTCGCCCGTGCGCGACGTCGACGCGTCACCCGACCTGCCCGAGAAGAGGCTCCGGACTCCCTCCCCGAGGAAGCTCAGGCCGGAGAAGTTGGTGCTCGACAACGAGACGGGCGAGCTGACGAAGGAGGAGATGGACGTGACCTCTAAGCCCGCCGAGGAGCTGAACAGGGAGTTCCTCGACTCGCTCCCGAACCCGAGGGAGGAGGAGAAGGGGAAGATCTTCGTGAAGCCGGTCGAGAAGCTGATCGAGCCGGGCCTCAAGATGCTGCAGGATCCGGCGCCGGCCGATCCGGGCAAGCCGGTTGTGATGGAGTCCGGCAAGGTGTCGGATGTCGGCAGCAAGCCGGGCGACGGGTCCGTGTTCCTGAACGAGTTAGCACAAAAGTTGAACTTAGGTGAGTCGCGTCAATCATTTAACTAAATATTAGACAGATTTTGATAAGGTTTTCAGGGAGAATGGAACCCTTACATAATAAGTTCGCTGGTCATTTGTCTTAAGTAAAAAAAAAAATGGAATGCTCTTGTATGTGTACTTTTGGTAGTTTACATACGAGGTCTTAAACGCCTCGTATCGCAGGAATGGAAAAGGTTAACAACATTATGCAGCAGCCAACAGTCTTAAGTAAACTTTCCTTATATTCAAAGTCTGTAGTGTAGTATTACCTGGACTAACCGTATGTCTGTACTGTACAGGCAACACGGACACGAGGTTCCTGCAGCAGCTGTCGCAGGCGCCCCCCACCGACAGCCTCTCGAGCCTCTCGAGCCTCGGCGACAAGTACACCAACGGCCACACCAACCTCACCAACACCACCGACATGGTAAGATTTCATACAACAAATAACAACAACAGCCTGTAAATTCCCACTGCTGGGCTAAAGGCCTCTTCTCCCTTTGAGGAGAAGGTCCAAACCTTCTCCTCAAAGGGAGGGACATATTCCAATGCGGGTTGGTGGAATACTCATGTGGCAGAATTTATATGTAATTTGTCACATGCAGGTTTCCTCACGATGTTAGCGGATACTATAATATGTTATATTTACAAAATAAATACTGCTTTTCTTGTCGACTCGAAATGACTCAAAAACTTGAATGATTCAAAAGTGCTCGTAAAAGCCTACTCGGATAAAGTATATTTTGATTCGTTTTGACTTGATGGGTCTCCCCTGAGATTTGCCGCCGTCGTCGAAAGCAGTTAGGACGTCTTCATCATCATATAAGTAGTATTAATCACCCCTAATAAGTAATTTGTAAATGGTAGGCGCCATTTAAAAGTTTAAAATTAAATATTTAAATAAAACTAGTTATAACGGATTTGAATCGCGTACATTAATTATTTTGGACATCCCGACGTTTCGAGCACTTTACAGCGTTCGTGGTCACGGGTAGACTAAGGTGGCATTTGTCTATTTGAAGAACAAAGGAAATATTATTTACAACTACCGCCAACGATTTCTCAATTGGTATCTTGAGTAACGTTCCGGTTGCACGCAGAAGGCACTGACTGTATCTTTAGGTCTGTTATAGCTAGTTTTATTTAAATGTGTAATAATCGCGAATATTTAAGACAACATTATGTGAGCCATTTCAAAGTGTATGCCTAACTGTGCCCCCGTCCCCCCCCCAGCAGCGCTCCCGGCCTGCGGGGCGAAGCTCCCTGCGCGCCGTCAGAGTCAAGCCCGCGCGCCCCCCCGCCGCCACGCGTGAGTACACCCCCCCCCCCACACACACACACACATAAACACACAACAACAACAGCCTGTAAGATCCCCACTGCTGGGCTAAAGGCCTCCTCTCCCTTTGAGGAGAAGGTTTGGAACATATTCCAATGCGGGTTGGTGGAATACACATGTGGCAGAATTTCTATGAAATTTTTCACATGCAGGTTTCCTCACGATGTTTTCCTTCATCGCTGAGCACGAGATGAATTATAAATACAAATTAAGCACACGAATCAGCGGTGCTTGCCTGGGTTTGAACCCGCAATCATCGTTGAAGATGCACGCGTTCTAACCACTGGGCCATCTCGACTCCTAAACACACACAAATACAATATGTCATCTGTATGTATATTACTGTGTTGATAAATTTTGTATAGGAGAACCGAAGCATCTGCTATACAACTAATATATTTTCGAATATTAAATGAATGTTTTAATACTACCATACCATACTACCGTATTTACCGTGTTCTCTATTTTGTCTATGAATGTCTTGGTACGAACTCCATCAAGTTTTAATAAAAACAATGGTAAATATCCCGTAATTAATAAATGTTATAATAAAAATAACTATATTAATATAATATCTTATTAAATTAATTATTTTATTAAATCAAACATCAGTACTAATCTACTAATTACGAATAATACTAATAACTACACTATGAATACACAATGAATCTGTTAAAATACAATTTGTCAGTAATATTTAACAAAATTAAATATGTTTGTATCTTTTCACAGCCCCGATACCTCCCCTCCGCACGGACTCCTCGTCGTCCTCCCCCCCGCTGGGCATGGCGCCGCCCGCAGTCACCACCGCCACCACCACCATCAACAACTTCGGCATCCACCACCCCCCGCCGCCCGCCAGCCACAGCGACGATGAAATTGTGGAGGTAACCCTTATTACAATATCATATACATATAAAGGTTATATACAATAGGCTATTTAACAATGGGACAAATAAAGTGTCAATTATAGTAATCAGTATATATTACGAGTTTTATTAGTGGTTATTTAATTATTTTTTTTTCCAAAAATGCATAAGTAGAAATGCATTTTTAAAACTTTTGTCACATGACACAAAACGCTCCTGATTGGTCGGGCTTATGATGACGTCACTTGCTTGTTAACCTCGTTTGCCTACTATATGTGCATTATATGTACCACATATTGCAATACAGGCAAATGACGTCACCGACCTTTTGCAGTTTTTTCGCACTGTTTAAATATGGAATTTTTAATTTCACATGATTTGATACTAAATTCCTTTTTTAAAAAAAGTCAAATAGCCTATTCTATATAAATATTATTTATTACATATACGATAGATGACAAGGTACAACTATTTAGTTTCTTGCCGGTTCTCGGTAGAATCTAAATCCACTTTTAGGCTTAATATATATACTAGATTACATTATAGTTACATCATATAATTATTTTTAACCGACTTTTAAAAAAGAGGTCATCAGTTCGACATGTATGTATGTAACATTGTTACAATTGAATTATATTTGATTATGATGATCCACACAGGCTTTAAAGCGCGTTTGCTTAATTTCTTAAGTGTGTGTTTGAAAACTAATTTCTCAAAAATTAAAAGTCGTACTGAGATGATAATTTTAGTCCATGTTAAGTACACTATAACTTAGGGAACAGTGTGAGTATCATTATAATCGGTCCAGTAATTTCATAGATATATACTGTTTTTATGTTTTGAGTTCACTGGCTGTATTTATTAATTTAGAAGTCGGTTAAATTTTCTTTTAAGATCTAGAATAAGGTTATATTTTCTTATGACAAGTTATTTAAGTACAGCTAAACTATTAAGTTATAGTTTTAAATCGTTCTTTAATTTTAATTATTGTAATTATCGTACTAATTAATATTTATCGTACGTTCCAGGTCCCGTACAAACCGAAGAGTCCAGAAATTATCGACTTGGACGAGTACCCGGAGAGCCCTCAGGGCATAAAGAAGAAAAAACTAGAAATCCTAAAAGAGAGGGGGTTGGAAGTCACCGCGGTCCCACCGGGGCCCGTCTGGGCGGCCCCCATCCCCAACCCCATCACTCCCCTAATAAACCCCAGCCCTATAATCCTCAATCCGGCGGTCCAGCACCAGATTATGACTCAAGCTCAAATATTCCAAATGTATAACATCATACCGCCGACCTATCCCAACGGCATCCAGGTGCCGAAAGTCATCCAGGCGTCCAGTGCCTTCGGGACCGCTGGACCGGAGAAGACAGTGTACGGCAACCCCAAGGACCCCTTCATGCCCCCGCCGCACGTGCTGCAGGGCACCCCCATCAAACCGCAACGAAGTATCCAAACCCCCACAACAACCCCTCAAGATATCTTGGACTTAACCTGCAAAACCCAGACCAGTCCAGCCCAGAAGCCTGCCGTGGAAATAGTCAGGATACCCTCGGCCCCCTCCCCATCGAAAACCCCCAACGCCCCCCAGAATTTGAGCAAAAACTACACCCTATTGGACGGGAAAGCAGTCGTCGGTTCGAATTTAGAGATAACGCTAGTTAATTCGAAGTCCCAAACTCCGCCGAAGCGGCCGCCGCAGAAGCGCTCCTCGAATGGGAAATTCGTGTCCGCGAAAACGCCCACCCCCCCCAAAGACTACCCCAAGCCCTACCCGTCCCCATCCCCCAAGAAGCCCCCGATAGTGGTCCCCAACTACCAAATACCGAGTAGAGAGGACATATCACCCACGAGTTCGACCACGGCGAAGGAAACTCAGAGCGGCATGCTCCAGAACGCCTTCAAGGGTCAAAACCTGGCGCAGATGATGGAAATGCAGAAGACAGTGCCCAACTTGAACCCGTTCATGGACCCGATGTACATGAATGCGTTCTACAACAGCCTGGGCCCCATGGACCAGCGCCAGCTGGCGATGTACCGTGACCTGATGACGAGCCAGTTCCGAGGGTACAGCGGCCTGCTGAATATCGGCACGCCGACGACGAAGAATTGATTAATCTAGTCGGTAGATTGGAGTTGACGCTTTATTGGACACGAGGGAGTTTCACGGCCCAACCCCTCGCGTGGGGGGGGGCACAAAGTATAGCAATGTAAATCGTAACGTGTTCAATAAAAGCTTAATATTTTATTTGATTGTGATATGGAAGTAGTTCTAAGTCGATCTCTAGTTGTTTCAAGGGGACTGCGGGCCCCCGTGTGCGACAGAGACGCCACCAGCTAGGCGTCTCTGTCGCACGCGGGCCGCGGGGAACGATTCCCTTTTTTGTAAATAATTTGTAAATAAAGCGGTTCTTTTTCCTTTACGACCGATGACTACGTGACGATTATTTTAAGCTGGCAACACTGAAAGTATTGAGGGTTCCGTGTGAAGATGAATGCATTTTTTTTAATGGTTGTATGAGCTCTGTATGTTGATGTATTGTCGCGCAGCTGTTACGTCGGTTAGTTGAATTGTAGTTTAAATTTAACGATGGATGTTTTTAGGGTAATGTTTTTTAAATTCGGATGTAAATACGCCGTTAGCTGTTTGGACCAACGTTGGACCAAACGTGGCCGAGACGGTGTCTCTATCGCTGTACAAAATAAACAATTGAAAAATTCAATGTATTTCCTTTTAACCCATTACTTTAACATAACATATTGATATTATTAATATATTTCCGTTATTTTTATGTATTTATTGAGAACATATTTAGAGGAGGAATCGGATATAGAAAAGCCAATTGATGTTGGTTTGTATATTATTTATCATTATTATTAGAAAACTATGAAAGATTTTGCCGTTTCGTAAATACTAAATTCAAATCGTTTGTAAAAAATACATTGGTAGAAAAAGCATATTATTCGATACAAGATTTTATAGATGATAAAAAAGCGTGGAGTTAATACCTGTTGACTTACAAGCAGGATACATTAATTTAAATAATTGTATTTAATTAACATGACTTTGTATTTTTTAAATGTTAAAAAAGAGTAACTACTGAGTTTTTTGCCGATTCTTCTCGGTAGAACCTAGTTTCCGAACCGGGGGTAACTTCACTTAATTTTAAAATGACGATTCAAAAGTGCTTGTAAAAGCCTACTTGAATAAAGTTTATTTTGAATGAATGAATTGACTATAAGATATACATATACAACTATAAAATATACATATACATATAAAGCATATTCCAAAGTGAGGTGGGAAGTGGATAACGGATAAAAAAACCTCAGATTCACGTATTACATGCGATTTGCTTATAACTCAGCATTGTACAATAGTAAGAGTTTATGATTAATATATCTTTATTTATCAACTCACTTAACTACTCATACCAATGATGTTTTAGTAAACAGATATGTTATTAACGCGCAAATGTGAAGACTAGAAAACGTCCTAATTGGGACGTTTGCCTTTAGTCGTTTTACGTAGTAATACGTTATAATACATCATAATTACGTAGTAATACGTATTGCGTAATTAAAACATCTAGTTATCCCTTTTACTTATTGTTTTTATCAAGTTATCCTTTTTACTTTTAACGAAATGTAAAAATAAACTAAAATAAGCGGTCCCCGGCGCGGCACACATTTTTCTGTTGTTTAGTATGGGTATAACATATCTGTTTATTAGAATATCATTGACTTATACCCATCTTCAATTTTACAAACAAGATTCCGATAAAATTCGGCATTTTTTTGCAAATCAATAGGAAATTAGGAAATAACATAGTAATGCTGATACTAAACTTATTACAGACTGTCATTATAATTAATAATAATAAGTTTAAGAGTTTTTTGCTTTAGGCAATACTAACCGCTATGTCCCTGGTTTTTTTAAATCTGTAATATCTTCGAAAATATTCATTTAATCTGTATGAAATGCACAATGTATTTAAGATTCTTAATAGTATCAGATTTAATGCTGTATTGCTAAATATCTAAAATTATTCAACAGAAAAAGTTAAGGATAAAAATGATTACAGCTCCCACAGAGCTTAACATATTACCATCGCAGATTTTTGAAGATCTCTTTAAAGTATATAGTACATTCTTTTCATCGTTTGCAATGTAAGCACAAAAAAAATGTGTAGATTAATGACATCACATAAGAAACTTCAAAAATTATCAGCGTTTCTTTACTATAACATGCACGTATTATACATAAAAACCTTTCTCTTGAAGCATTCTATCTATTAAATAGAAAAATAAAACCGCATCAATATTCGTTGCGTAAATTCAAAGATCCAAGCATACACAGGGACAAACAGCGGTAAACGACTTTGTTTTATACTGTGTAATGATAACACCCAACTGCCGATGTAAATTTTGTCAACCTTTAAAACTCTATTATATTTACAAATCCATAGTGAATACTTATCATATCGCGTCAATTAGCTGTCAAAAGTTGCTCATTTGACATTTCCTGTTATGGTTTCAATAGAGTTGACACTAGATGGCGCTGTACGTAGTTAGATCGCGCTAACGTTGTGCTCTCTTGAAATAGTAAAACGTAGCGGCGACCTTGTTGCGTTGTCTATGTGGCTTGGTGACCACTTTTCATCAGAAATTTTTGTGGCGCGTTACTTGTAACAGGCGCCGTGTTAAGAGATACATAAATATATATAAATATATTAGTTAGATTCGTTCAAAATCTTGAAGATTAAAATAAAATTAAGTAAATATCTCAGAGTCTTGGGATTATTAATGGCGTTACATTACTTGTACTGAAATGAGAAAATGTTTCTTTTTAAATGGTTTTGTTAACATTGGTAGCTTCACTTAGTTGTAAAATGGCGATTTAAAAGTGCTTGTAAAAGCTTACTTGAATAAAGTTTAATTTGATTTTGAACCGACTTCAAAATGGAGGTTATCAATTCGTCTGTATTTTTTATATTGGAAAGTTTACTTGAATAAAATACATTTGATTTAATACTAGATTTTGGTTGTAATATGTGTAAAGAAAATATTTCGGAATACTTCTGAATAATCAAAAGCTGTTTAACATATGAAAATGAAAAAAAAAAAATATATTTTAGTAAAAATTAAAACAGTAAACTTTCACGTTTATTAATCCAAAAAATAAATTATAACAGATCAAATGTCAACAAGAAAGGCTTATGATAAATTTAAACATAAAAATTCAACATTTTTTTTTCTAAGGCAATATTAGCAATGCCCCAGATTTATTAAAAAATACTAATATTCCATTTTCTTTCTTTTCATACTGCTCTATTCAATACAGAAGTATTACACTTTCTTACTAATGGTCAATTGAAACAGTACCACCGGTTCAGAAAAGAAAACACCCTGACCTCAGAAGAACCGGCGAAAGAAACTCAGCGGGTTTTAACATGTTAATTAAATACAATTATTTAAATTAATATATCCTGCGTGGAAGTAAACAGGTACCAACTCCACGCTTTTTTATCATCTATAAAATCTTGTATCGAATAATATGCTTTTCTACCAATGTATTTTTTACAAACGATTTGAATTTACGAGACGGTAAAGTTAAAAATGTCTGCGGGATTTTACTATCGAAACGGATACCTTGCCCGAAGAAGGATTTATTGACTTTGCGGAGTCGGAAACTTGGCATTATAAGCTTATCCGTATACACTTATATCACCCCTCTATTTTATTGGTTAAAAAACAACCATTAAATAAAACAATTCAAAGACATTTCATGTATTTATTTATAATCTTTTACACATCTTTAAAACTGCATGTTAGTCTCTCGTAGGGGTCTCCCTCTGGGGCTCCCGCCTAGGGCTCCTCCGCGCCGGCGCCGAGCACGGCTCCGCTGTAGGCGAGGTCCCAGTAGTGCTCCACGCCGTGCTTACTAAACAATTCCCTCGCTTGTTTCTCTGTCGGCATCACCTGGTAGAAACAAAATTATTAAAATTGTAGAACTAATATTAATAATGGTCCAGAAAAGCTACTGCACTGCCCCCTACAAAGCTACATGATAAAACTAGTATAAATAATACAATTAATATATTTACTTTGACCATCAATAAGTTAGTGTAATGGTGTTTAACAACGTGGTAGGGCTTAGTGCAAGCCCGTCTGGGTAGGTACCACCAACTCATCAGTTATTCTACCGCCAAACAACAGTACTCAGTATTGTTGTGTTCCGGTTTGAAGGGTGAGTGAGCCAGTGTAACTACAGGCACAAGGGACATAACATCTTAGTCGCCAAGGCTGGTGGCGCATTGACGATATAAGGAATAGTTAATATTTCTTACAGCGTCATTGTCTATGGGTGATGGTGATCACTTACCATCAGGTGGCCATATGCTGTATCCAACAAAAAACAACTAGCAACCCGCCGCAACTTCGCACGGTTGCAATACATTAATACATATAGCACTCAGGAACAATGTATCTTTCGTTTAAAACATTTTTATAATCAGAACATTAGTTCCACATATTTACCCCTACATACAAACAATCACATCCCACCCCTATTACATCACTAACATGAGGCCTTAGCCCAGCGGTGGGAAATTTACAGGCTGCTACTATACTTGATATCACTGACATCAGATCCCCTGTCTCACCTTGAACTTGATGTCCCCAAAGGCCCTCTTGGCGGTGGCGCCCTCCCACACGAGGTGGCAGCTGTTCCCGGTCGGTTGACCGTCAGCATCTTTGACCATCTCCTCCTCCCATTTGATACGATGCAACATCAATCTGTTGAAAAATACAAAATATTCTACACTATAAAAAAACTAGCGACCCGTATTGCACCCGGCTTTGCACGGGTGCAATACTGATCCATACATATAATAAAATGGAAGTGTCTGTTTGTAATATTACAATGCATATGTGTGTATACACGGTACATATACCAATATAACATTTTTTATAATTTTTGTCTGTCTGTTTGTTCCGGCTAATCTCTGGAACGGTTGGATATTATTAATTTAAAATTAACGTCACTTTCAAATTCCAACTTAATAAATAACAGACTTCCATACAAACTTTCAACCCATACTTCACCCGTTTTTTATCTTATTATAATTTAATTTCCAAAATTCTACTATTGAACTAGCCTTTTTATACATTTGAAAGTCCATTTTCATTCCTTTTTTTTCTGACACTATGTGGTAGAGTCAGAAAAAAAATCCAATCGTCAGCATCTTATCAACATAAATATTTGCATAAGTATATATTATTGGACTCCTCCAACATAATAATTATTCTCCAATAGTGGTAGTAATGGTGGTAGTGTTTCAACTGACCATCAATAAGAAAGTGTAATGCTTCTATATTGAATAAAGTTATTTGAGTTTGAATGATTCCGGATGTAACCGGTCCGACTGACCGCTTGTACTTGGCGTGCTGCCTGGGCCCGCCCTCGACGACCACGACGCAGCATCCGCGATGCAGCAGCACGCAACCCGTCATGTGCAGTTGCTGGGCATTCACCTCCACCTTGAACTTGGCAGACGCGCACTCGAACAGGTCCTTAACCCTGGAGGGGGGGTAATTAGCAGTCACCAGGGATACCATGATTGATGATCACCAGGGATGATGATCTAACATTAGGGGGGGGGGGATTAGCAGTCACTAGGGATACCACGATTGGGGATCTAACATTATAAATGCGATTGGATTGATACTTGTCACCCAATCCGAAATTAAACTAACATGACTGCATTTTTTAAACGATGAAATAGAGTAACTACTGAATTTCTTGTCAGTTCTTCTCGGTATAATCTACTTTCCGAACCGGTGGTAGCTTCACTTAATCGTTAATTAATTTAACTTAATTGAAAAGTGCTTGTAAAAGCCTACTTGAATAAGGGGGGGGGGGGGGAATTTGCGGTCAACAGTAATACCTCTTAATTATACTATAAATGCCTTAACGGATCTGAGTGAAATTTGGCGTAGAGATAGATTTAAGTCTGGAATAGCACGTACGGTGATTTTTAACTAAACCAGCACCACAAATAACCACCGTTAATAAAGTGGTATCTCATGTATTTAAAAAAAAATAGATCTTCATGTAACGTATTATATCTACTAATAAGTAAATATAATCTTTCTTATGCTGTAGATACAAGTAATAATGAAAGAACACTTGATCTGAAATTTTAATATAATTAAATCATTTTTAGCTGACTTTTATCTAGTAAGGTTATCATATATGGCTAATTTTTTTTCTATATTCCTTTTTAAATACTTGATTGGGCTTTGTGTAAGCCCATATATAAGGTACCACTCAACAAATATTCTACCACCGTATACATAGTATTGTTTTGTTCCAGTTTGGAGGGTGAGTGAGCCAGTGTAACAAACGACATATAAGTTATCGTTCTAGACATAACATTACAATTACTACCTTATCATTGACGACGACATGTGAGAAATTGTATTATTCTGACAGTGGCGGTATCTACGGTGGTGACTGCTTACCATCAAGTTAAATTACCTTTATGTTAACATATATATTATGTTAATAATAATATATTAGATTTAATGATTAGTATAGATTATCCAGTAACGTGAAACCAGCAGTGGGGCGTACCTGTAGACAGCCACGTGGACACTCATCGACGTGTCCTCCCGTATCTTTCTATCTATCTGAAATAGATAATAAAAAAAAAGTTTATAACAATCTATATATCTTAAATTCACAAGCAGGTCGCAACATATTAAAATGACTACCATATATTATTATGTGCTTAATTTGCGAGGGAAAAAATCGTGAGGAAACCTGCACGTGTCTAATTTCAACGACATTTTGCCACACGCCAATCCCAATCCTCATTGGAACAGCGTGGAATGCTCCTAACCTTCTCATCAAAGGGAGAAGATGCTTTAGCCCAGCAGTGGGAAATTTACAGGCTGTTGCTTTCGCAACTGTTATTGTATCTGTAATATTGCGTGTGTGAGCGTTAGGACGAATCTCTATGAAGATACATGTAGTTACGTGAGGGGGGGATTGTGATATGTATGTTTGTCAGAATCTGTGTGTATGTCTATAAGCATGCTTAGGCTTCCTAACTGTACTACCTAAAGCACAACTAATTCATACTGTTCTACATTTTAATAAAACAGTTTTCCAAATGTCGGATCTACCACCAAACCCACCCGTTCCTCATCCCATTCCTCTTACATAAACAAGTTTATGTTGTCTTAAATTTTCAAAGACAAATTTCATAGAAATTCTGCCACATGTGTATTCCACCAACTCGCATTGGAACAGCGTGGTGGAATATGTTCCAAACCTTCTCCTCAAAGGGAGAGGAGGCCTTAGCCCAGCAGTGGGAAATTTACAGGCTGTTGCTTTCGCAACTGTTATTGTGTCTGTAATTTTGCGTGTGCGAGCGTTAGGACGAATCTGTATGGAGATACGTGTAGTTACGTGAGGGGGGGGGGGGATTGTGATATATATGTTTGTGATATTCTGTGTGTATGTCTATTTTCACAACACCGAAGCGTACTAAGGCTTCCTAAGTACACTGTTCTATATTTTACTAATACAGTTTTCCAAATGTCGGATCTACCACCAAACCCACTCATTCCTCATCCTGTTCCTCTCACATATACAAGGTTACAACAGTTCATCATGTATAGAAGACCACGTGTGACCAGATACCTTCTCTCTCCTCCCACCCGTTCCTCTCACATATACAAGGTTACAACAATTAATCGTGTATAGAAGACCGTAGAAGACCGTGTGTGACCAGATACCTTCTCTCTCCTCCCACCCGTTCCTCTCACATATACAAGGTTACAACAATTAATCGTGTATAGAAGACCGTAGAAGACCGTGTGTGACCAGATACCTTCTCTCTCCTCCCACCCGTTCCTCTCACATATACAAGGTTACAACAATTAATCGTGTATAGAAGACCGTAGAAGACCACGTGTGGCCAGATACCTTCTCTCTCCTCCCACCCGTTCCTCTCACATATACAAGGTTACAACAGTTCATCGTGTATAGAAGACCGTGTGGCCAGATACCTTCTCTCTCCTCCCACCCGTTCCTCTCACATATACAAGGTTACAACAGTTCATCGTGTATAGAAGACCGTGTGGCCAGATACCTTCTCTCTCCTCCCACCCGTTCCTCTCACATATACAAGGTTACAACAATTAATCGTGTATAGAAGACCGTAGAAGACCACGTGTGGCCAGATACCTTCTCTCTCTTCTGGTCCCTGGTGAGCGCGCGCGCCCTGTTGGCGTCGAGGTGCGTCTTCTGGCGCTTTGCTATCTGCTCGCGGACCTTCGCCTCGATGGCGGTCGGGTCCTGCACCGCCTCCGTGCCCAACGCCCTCATCAGGTTCGATATCCTGAAAAGTAAATAAAGTAAAGTAAAGTAACAGCCTGTAAATTTCCCACTGCTGGGATAAGGCCTCCTCTTCCATTAAGGAGAGGCTTTGGAACATATTCCACCACGCTGTCCCAATGCACATGTGGCAGAATTTCAATGAAATTGGACACATGCAGGTTTCCTAACGATGTTTTCCTTAACCGCCGAGCACGAGATGAATTATAAACACAAATTAAGCACATGAATCAGAGGTGCTTGCCTGGGTTTGAACCCGCAACCATCGGTTAAGATGCACGCGTTCTAACCACTGGGCCATCTCGACTCTCCTGTACAGCATCAGCGACAAACTCGAATTAATTATTTATTTATTTAATGCCACACTGTATATATATAATTACAGGATTGTGCCCCAATTCGATATTACAGCACTTTAAAAAGACAAATTTAATACATCTATCCATGTTATAATAATATATATAATATTAAATTGTATATGATATATTCCAAGCAGCAACTATTGTGAGTTCACTCATACTGCAACAAAACAAATCAACTCTGTCTGCTATCGCATTGAGAGTACGTAACGTTATTATTATCCAAATATATATACAGTGAAACTTGGTTAAGTGGGACCTGGATGAGTGAAATAGCTCCATAACTGGAGCTCATGCTGCGGTCGAGATGGCCCAGTGGTTAGAACGCGTGCATCTTAACCGATTATTGCGGGTTCAAACCCAGGCAAGCACCGCTGATTCATGTGCTTAATTTGTCTTTATAATTCATCTCGTGTTTAGCGGTGAAGGAAAACATCGTGAGGAAACCTGCATGTGACAAATTTCATCGAAATTCTGTCACATGTGTATTCCATCAACCCGTATTGAAACAGCGTGGTTGAATATGTTCCAAACTCTCCTTAATGGAAGAGGAGGCCTTATCACAGCTGTGGGAAATTTACAGGCTGTTACTTTACTTAATTTAACAATGCTATCGTTTATGTGTTAGTATTTTAGTATGTTGTCTATTTTTTCTCTATCTATATTTTCTATTCTATGTAAGGGCCTCTTGCGGCAAAAGCCTCCTCCAAATGTCGCCAGCTGATAGTGTATAAGTTACCTCAATTTCGGTTCAGGCGGCGCCTCGAGTCCCAATCGAACTTTCTCTTGTTCCTCCTTCCAGGCCTCCCTCCTGCTTTGCCTCCTCAATTTCTTCCTCTCCTTTTTCGTGAGGAAGACTGGCATGTAGGTCGGTTTTAATGGTTCCGCTGTGATTTACATAACGAGAATATTTATTGACAGTCTATACTTACATATATACAGTGTTATTTTATATATCTATGTATTCCTGTTTGGAGGTGATAGGGGTGTAATGTGCGATAATTTCAACCCCCATATGCATGCATACAAAAGATAACCATTTTTGAGTTATCGCGCTTATTAGATTTTTTTTAAAATAAGTCGAAAATGCAATTTCAAAAATTTATTTAAAAAAAGTATCAATTACAATCTATTTTTTTTCTTCTGATTTATAAAAACGATTAATCCATGTATATTATTATTAGTTATAGCTTTTAATATCTAAATGGTTCAAAACCAGGCAAGCGGTACTGAATATTCCTGTGCTTAATTTGTGTTTATAATTCATCTCTTGCTCGGGAAAAGGAAATATCGCTAGGAAACCTGCATGTGTCTAATTTCAACTGCATGGTGGAATATGCTCCTAACTAGTGATGTGCCGGATCGTATAAAATGTAGATACGCGGATACGGATCCGAATACGGATATTTGTTGTCAAGATCCGCTGATACGGATACGGATACGGATCTTAACTTTTTTACACAATCTGTGATAAATCAATTACTGTTAGAAAAGAACATTGCACGTGCCTCGAAGGGTTTTTTGCTAGTATGTTAGATAGTGATGATGACGACGAGCAATCTGAAAATCATATATCAGATACGAAAGCTAATTTGCTCATCGAATATATGTCAGAAAAGAGATTACCAAGAGATCAAGACCAACTGAAGTATTGGGAAATTAACACTAAAAAGTTTGGAGGTCTTAGTCACATTGCTCGTACATATTTATCATCACCTGCAACAAGTATTCCAAGTGAGCAATTTTTCAGTGCAGCAGGAATTGTTTATAATCCTCATCGTAAAAGACTTTTGGGGGACAGAGCTGCCAAATTACTCTTTTTGATGTATAATATACCATTACTTAATTTCAATTATGACTTATAATTTTTTTTAAGTTTCATTAATTGTCATTGTGATTTTAATCTAACATTGTATGTGTCACGCAGTATTAGTTTTGTTGATTAAAAATTATTTAATTCGAATTTAAAATATTACGAAGATCTAAGTTTTTTTTATTGTTAATTAAAAGTGATCTCATAACTTTTTATACTACTGATCTCATTAAAAAGCTAGTTTATTTAGAACCTTGAAGTTATATACTATTGGTATGATAACTAATGATAAATGATAAATATGATAACTACGCCAAAGATTGCAACATAAAGGAGCCAAATATTTGATTTTAAGAAATAAAAAAATATCCGTATTGAATTTAATAGTTTTTTATTTCTACCTATTGGCCTATTAAAGGCGAAGGGTAAGGCGCACTAGCGACGCCTCTTGCTGGAAATTGTTAGCTACTAAACCGAATCTTTTTTAAGTAATTGTGGACCGTCACAATCTCGGCAACTGGCGTCACTAGTACGCCTTACCCTTCGCCTCAAAGAATATATTATCTATAAATTTAAAATTAATAAGGTAAATAGATCCGCCAGATAGATCCGCCAAAAAGTAACGGATTCTGATACGGATACGGATCTTTCTTCTGCCTCGAATATCCGCGGATACGGATACGGATACGGATATCCGGCACATCACTACTCCTAACCTACTCTAACGGAGAGGAGGCCTTATCTCAGCAGTGAGAAATTAACAGTTACTGTAATAGTATAAATGCGAAAATAATTTAAAAATTTAAAATAAATTTCTCTGTATGACGTTCTTCCACGGTTAAAATCCTAAACCAAATTTGATGATATTTTGGTCTTTATACCTTATTAATTTAGAATTAATCTCGAGCTTAATAAACAATAACATCGTGAGGATACCTGCATAAGTATAATTTCAACTTAATTCTGTAAAGCATGGTGAAATAAATTCCAAAAGTTTCTCCTCAAATTACCCCACCAGTGGGACATATGAGTGTTAAACTTTACTTCATAAAGTAAATATAATCTAATTAATATTTAATCCAATTGAGTAAATTCATATATATTGATTGTTTTGTCGAAAATATCCTTGACTTTGATAAACATACAAATATATGTTTCATAGAAAACAACATACTAATAATATACAAAACACATCATTTACGAATTTAATTACGACGCATTATCGCAAACAACTTCCTCTATATTTTTTCACGTTAACATACTATATATATAAAACATACAACACATAATTTGTTCATAAAATATACATAAAATACTATCATACATAAATATTTATTTAAGTAATAATCAAAAATCATTTTATTTTTATTGAAGTACGCTGTTATAAGCGTCATCGAATTATTTAACAACTATCTTAAGTGAACCGGTTCGGAAAGTAGATTCTACTGAGAACAACCGGCAAGAAACTCAGTAGTTACCTTATATAATCATCACATATTTGAGAAATATTATTTAAATACAATATATAAAATATCCTGCCTAAAAGTCACAAGTATTAAATCCACGCTTTTTTATCATATATATAATCTTGTATTCAATAATATGCCTTATTTATTTGAGTCAACAAAAAAAAATGATTTATGAATCGTAATTTTAAGTACCAATTCAGAATCTAAAATGAACAGAGAACTGACAAGAAACTCAGTCGTTACTGAAAACATATTAAAAACTAACTATACTCAATATTAAAACGATTATAAAATAAAGACATTAATCTAATATCGAAAAAAATTAACGACATCCCAACATTTTACAACCAAAACTCAGCTCTATCTCTCTTACTCTTTAGCGATAACACCGTGTGTTGAATTCATGCAATAAAGTAATAAATAAATAACCGACCGAGCAAAGTTGAACGTTAATACATATATTTGAACACAGATAAGCTACAACGAAACACAGCTAAAAGGATAACACTGTCATTAACAAGAGTGAGATCACACAACGCGGTTCAAAATGTTAATACCCATTGTCATAATCGTCACGTTGGTACAAATCATAGCAAAGAGTCATAACTACAACATAAAAATACCTAAAAATCCCGATTTCGATATACGCGTAAGAAGAAATACTGTTATAACAGACACAGATGCCTTCAGAGACACAATCATAGATGATATACTTCAAGAAATTGACGAAGATCAAACGATAAGAATTCTAGACGAATTAGAAAACATTATAAACAAACAAATAACAATCAGTGAATCTAAAACAATTAAACAACATACAGACAATCAAACAGATACGCCTTTAAATGACAACATAAAAATCCACCATGATACAAATGTCAATCAAAACGTAAGTACCGATTTCGATACAACTACAACAGAATCAATAGACGATGAACTAGATACGAGCGATTTTATAAGTAAACTTGTCAACATAATAGTTAATACCGATGAATCGGAAGAGATTATAAAAGATAAAAACGCAAATAATCAATCAGAAGATACTCCCATAGATTCAGATGCAACGCTTGAAAATTATAATGTAAAGATAGATAAAATAAGACAATACATTGATGATATATTAAAAACAGACGAATATATTCTAAAAGATAAATTAAAAAAAGAAAATATTGAAACGAATGGAGATAAAACGGCCGAAAACGAACCAGTGATAACCCTTTTTGATGAAACTACAACAAAATCAATAGATAATGATTTAGAAAACACAGACTTCATACTTAAACTTAACGATATAATCAAAGATCTTAAATCGATCGTAACATTGAATAATACAGATAGAACAGCGGAAAATAAAGATAAAAGATCAAAACCTAATCTATCTATCCTTGAAATAATCACAAAAGATAGATATAAGAGGAGAGCGTCGCCAGACAGCGTCATTACCAACTTCTTCAGCACAATGTATAACAAAGTATACAATATAACACACCCAGGTAATCCGAGCACTGAAAACAATAACATACAAAATAACTTCAGCGTTAATTCAAACTATAACCAATACAACGATATATATAACCAACATAACATCAATAACAATAACGCCTACATAAATAACCAGGATATATATAATCGACAGAATAACAATAACAACTTCATAAATAACCAGGCGAACCAATATTATAACAATTACAACACAAATAGATATAACGACTTACGATATCCCTTATACACACCTACCAATAATACATATAATAACATATACAATACGCCGTATAGCAACGCATACCGTACGTATCCATATAACTATGGATACAATTATAACCCATACTATAATAACCAATATAACAAAAATAACTCTCCAATTAATAATAACCAATCCATTAATAACTTTACGGACTACAAGGATAGCGTAGATGTTGATACAACGACCGAATCTACTATTATACAGGGATGTATATTGTGTAGTTATGTGGGGTGTCCGGTTAATTATAAACGGGTGGGTTACATGTGCGTCAAGATGAGGGGTTGATGTATTTGTTTCTTATTTAAATAAATTTTCCTAACAAAATTAATCTGAAACTGTTTTTTTTAGTACATTTTAATATTATATTTTTGTATTTTATTCATTTTGTGTTATTTATTTTTATTTATTATTTTGTGGTGTGCAATAGAGTATAATTCATTCATTCATTCAGTCATATTTTTCAATAAAAGATTATAAAGACGATAAAAAAGCTAGGAATTAATACTTGTGGACTTCCAAGCAGGATAAATTACATATATGATTGTATTCAACTAACATGACTGTATTTTTAAGTGTTGAAAAAGAGTAACTACTGAATTTCATGTCGGTTCTTCTCGGTATAATCTACTTTCCTTCTTTCTTTTCCTTGTTAAAGCCTACTTGAATAAAGTATATTTTGATTTTATTTTGAACGCATGCATAGCACACATATTAACTATATTTTCCGACATCTTACAGACGACAACTGCTCATTACACAGTATATAACAAATTCGCTCAACGCTGTCGCTATGTATGCTTAGATCTTTAAAATTACGCAACCGATTTTGATGCGATTATTTTAATTTATAGATTGACTCAAGAAGAAGGTTATTGTATATAATACATAAACAATAGTAAAGAAGCACTGATCATTTTAGAAGTTTGTGATGTGATGTCGTAAATAAACAAATTCTGTAGTATATTTAGTATCAGCATTATACTCGTGCGAAGTCAGACCATTCATCCGATGATTGCAAGTTTGGAAGACATTGCACGGTTAGGTGGTTGTATATATTACATGGACAATAGTAAAGAAACACTTCATTTTAGAAGTTTGTTATGTGATGTCGTAAATAAACAAATTCTTTAGTATATTTTATAAGCCGGGGCGGGTGGCTAGTTAGACCATTCATACGATGATTGCAAGTTTGGAAGACATTGCATGGTTTGGTGGTACCACCAGGTGTACTCAAGTTTGGAAGACATCGCACGGTTTGGTGGTACCACCGGCCGCCGTACTCACTGGGAGGCCTGAGCTGCTGCGGGTGCTCCACGAGGTTTGTGATGGCGTCCTCGTTGACGTTGTCGACGATGTCGTCGGCGCCCAGGTTGCAGGCCTCCACGCGCTGCGAGCCGGAGCGCCCGTCGCCCGCCGCCGAGCGCTGGCGCTTCGCCTCGCGTTCCTCCGGCGTCATCAGGATCACGCTGTCCCACCTTCGGACAAACATATATAATGTTATACTGGATTTTTGAAAAAACATTTTTTTTGTGGTATAGGTTGGCGGACGAGCATATGGGCCACCTGATGGTAAGTGGTCACCATCACCCATAGACAATGATGCTGTAAGAAATATTAACTATTCCATACATCATCAATGTGCCACCAACTTTGGGAACTAAGATGTTATGTCCTCTGTGCCTGCAGTTACACTGGCTCACTCACCCTTCAGACCAGAACACAACAATACTGAGTATTGTTATTTGGCGGTAGAATAACTGATGAATGGATGGTACCTACTCAGACGGGCTTTCACAAAGCCCTACCACCAAGTAAATAGATAAAATATATTAATATTGCTATAAATACTGAATCAAACAATTATTTGGTGGTTTTGAGCAAGCAACTTTAAGCAGGTACTATACACTCATCAGATATTTACCAAAGCAACCGCTGAAGAACTAAGAATATATAAATATTTCATTCATCATATCATTTATATAATATATAAATTAGACATAATATCTACTGCTGAATTGTCAAAATATGTCTGTCTGTGTCATATATTCTCGATCGGTGAAGCAGATGATCGCTCATACTGAGCACACGAAAATAGATCTTAAGGTGACGAACCTTTTCTTAGCCTGACTGTACATATATCAGTAAATAACAATCTAGAATGAATATAAAGATTCGTGTCTCTGTAATGTGTGTGTGTGTGCCCCCCCCCCCCCACTGTCATCTAGTCTGAATATAAGGATTCATGTGTCTGTAATGTGTGTGTGTGTGTGTGTGTGTGAGTGCCCCCCCCCCTACTGACATCTAGTCTGAATATAAAGATTCATGTGTCTGTAAAGTGTGTGTGTGTGTGTGTGTGAGTGCACCCCCCCCTACTGACATCTAGTCTGAATATAAAGATTCATGTGTCTGTAATGTGTGTGTGTGTGTGTGTGTGTGTGCCCCCCACTGTAATCTAGTCTGAATATAAAGATACGTATGTCTTTAGTGTCTGTGTGTGTGTGTGCGCCCCCCCCCCACTGACATCTCGTCTGAATATAAAGATTCATGTGTCTGTAATGTGTGTGTGTGCCCCCCCCCCACTGACATCTATTCTGAATATAAATATTCATGTGTCTGTAATGTGTGTGTGAGTGTGTGCCCCCCCACTGACATCTAGTCTGAATATAAAGATTCGTATGTCTTTAGTGTCTCTGTGTGTATGTGTGCCCCCCCCCCACACTGACATCTAGTCTGAATATAAAGATTCGTATGTCTTTAGTGTCTCTGTGTGTATGTGTGCCCCCCCCCACACTGACATCTAGTCTGAATATAAAGATTCGTATGTCTTTAGTGTCTCTGTGTGCCACCCCCCCCCCACACTGACATCTAGTCTGAATATAAAGATTCGTATGTCTTTAGTGTCTCTGTGTGTATGTGTGCCCCCCCCACACTGACATCTAGTCTGAATATAAAGATTCGTATGTCTTTAGTGTCTCTGTGTGCCACCCCCCCCCACACTGACATCTAGTCTGAATATAAAGATTCGTATGTCTTTAGTGTCTCTGTGTGTATGTGTGCCCCCCCCCACACTGACATCTAGTCTGAATATAAAGATTCGTATGTCTTTAGTGTCTCTGTGTGCCACCCCCCCCCCACACTGACATCTAGTCTGAATATAAAGATTCGTATGTCTTTAGTGTCTCTGTGTGTATGTGTGCCCCCCCCACACTGACATCTAGTCTGAATATAAAGATTCGTATGTCTTTAGTGTCTCTCTGTGTGTGTGTGTGAGCCCCCCCCCCCACTGACCACTCGATGTCGGGCACGCGGTCGTAGTCGGGCACGTCGGCGGCCAGCAGCGCCAGCTTGGTGGCGGACGAGATGCCCGTCTTGCGCGCGATCTGCGATATCTCGTTCTGGAGCTTCTCCAGTTGCGCCTGCGCATGACACATTACCAATTTACATCTTATGGATATCGGTGATAAGACCTTAACGGATCATTATTAATTAAGGTCATTATTATTAGGTACTTCTTTAGATGGTTTCAAATAAAGTGTTGTTGTGTTCCGGTTTGCAGGGTGAGTGAGCCAGTGTAACTACAGGCACAAGGGACGTAGCATCTTAGTCCCCAAGGTTGGTGGCACATTGACGATGTAAGGAATAGTTAATATTTTTTACAGCGTCATTGTCTATGGGTGATGGTGACCACTTACCATTAGGTGGCTCATATGCTTGTCTGCCAACCCATTCCATAAAAAAACCCTACTGGAAGTGAATAAGATTAGAATAGGTTGATCACAAGATTCGTTTACATGTTGTGGCACTTCAGCGTAATAGGCTATTTGACTGGTTTTTAAAATCCATTTTATATTATTCAGTAGAGGTTAAGGAACCCAGTAAAGGTTGATCTTTTTATTTGTAGCACATACTTGCCGAAAAATATCATATTAAAAATCCCATATTTGAATAGCGCGTGAAAACGCTCCTTGGACAATATGGCGCTGCAATGGGGTGACGTCACTTGCCTGCATTTTAATCAGTGGTACACATAGCAGGCAATCAAGGTTACAAAACAAGTGACGTCATCATAAACCCGACCGATCAGGAGCGTTCCGTCTCACGTGACAAACGTTAAAAAAATCCATTTTTGTTGATGTATTTTCTGAATAATCTCATTATTATTGTGAACTCTTGAACATTAAAAAAATGCCTTTGTTTTTCATGAATTTCTAAATAAATTCATCAATATTTTCAACTCTCGTTAACAAAATAACCATTTCTATACTCATAATATATAATGACTACAATAATTGACACTTTATTTATCGCATTGTCAAATAGCCTATTGGAGTCTATAGTTTGGTGATAGGTTAGGGGGGGGGGATCCTCAATAGTTTAGTGATTTTGTTTTTCATGAATTTTTGAATAAATTCATCAATATTTTCAACTTTCGTTAACAAAATAACCATTTCTATACTCATAACATATACTGATTACAATAATTGACACTTTATTGTTCGCATTGTCAAATAGCCTATAGTTTGGTGATAGGTTAGGGGGGGGGATCCTCAATAGTTAGGTGAGTGTTGTCAGGGGGGAAGAGGCTCTATATCTCAATTGTCAAGGGGGGGGAGGGAGGGGGGCTCTATATCTCAATTGTCAAGGCGGGGGAGGGAGGGGGGCTCTATATCTCAATTGTCAAGAGGGGGGAGGGAGGGGGGCTCTATATCTCAATTATCAAGGGGGGGGGGGTTACCTTCATGCGCAGGCGCTCGGCGAGCTGCGTGAACTTGCCGGGCTCGTGGAAGCGCAGCGCGCGCTTGGCGCGGGCGGGCGCGCGGGCGCGCACGCGCGCGTCGTGCCAGCGCGCGCCGTCGTCCGCGTCGCCGCCCGACGCGCTCAGCTGCGCGCGGAACTCCTCGCGCCGCTTCGCGCGGATGTTGGCCTGCAGACCACACGTGTTAACACTCCACGCTCATTGGTTTACATTCGACTGTAGTTCATTACTAATATATATGTAAGAATATTAGGCTCAGCGAAACGAGACCTTTGACACTATTCCGAAAAAACAAAACAAATGTAAATTCAAGATGGAGACGTTGATTTTCATATTTGACACAACGTGCGCTGTCTTTGACAGGATGAACGTATACTACTACTACTACTAAGTGTACTACTCAGAGCTCATTACAGTAATTTACTAATATATATGTAAGAATATTAGGCTCAGCGAAACGAGGCCTTTGACACTATTCCGAAAAAAAAAGAAAATGTAAATTGAAGATGTCGTCGATTTACTACTCCACGCTCATCGCATTACATTCGACTGTAGTTCATTACTAATATATATGTAAGAATATTAGGCTCAGCGAAATGAAGCCTTTGTCACTATTCCGAAAAAACAAAACAAATGTAAATTCAAGATGGAGACGTTGATTTTCATATTTGACACAACGTGCGCTGTCTTTGACAGGATGAACGTATACTACTACTACTACTAAGTGTACTACTCAGAGCTCATTACAGTAATTTACTAATATATATGTAAGAATATTAGGCTCAGCGAAACGAGGCCTTTGACACTATTCCGAAAAAAAAAGAAAATGTAAATTGAAGATGTCGTCGATTTACTACTCCACGCTCATCGCATTACATTCGACTGTAGTTCATTACTAATATATATGTAAGAATATTAGGCTCAGCGAAATGAAGCCTTTGTCACTATTCCGAAAAAACAAAACAAATGTAAATTCAAGATGGAGACGTTGATTTTCATATTTGACACAACGTGCGCTGTCTTTGACAGGATGAACGTATACTACTACTACTACTAAGTGTACTACTCAGAGCTCATTACAGTAATTTACTAATATATATGTAAGAATATTAGGCTCAGCGAAACGAGGCCTTTGACACTATTCCGAAAAAAAAAGAAAATGTAAATTGAAGATGTCGTCGATTTACTACTCCACGCTCATCGCATTACATTCGACTGTAGTTCATTACTAATATATATGTAAGAATATTAGGCTCAGCGAAATGAGGCCTTTGTCACTACTACGAAAAAAAAAACAAAATGTAAATTCAAGATGTCGTCGATTTTCATCTTTGACACAACGTGCGTTGTCCTTGACAGGATGAACGTAATCTATGGATATTGTATATTAAATATTATGAAGATAAACTTGTGTGTGTGTGTGTGTTAAGCGTAGCGTAGTAAGTCAAACATATTATACACGTACAATAAAACTTAAGTGTCTATTTGTAATATTAAAATAACCGCTTCTTACTGAAACCCTATGTGTACATGGTGCATATACCAATTTTTTTTTTCAATTTATGTCAGTATGTTTGTCCAAGCTAATCTCTAGAACGGCTTGACCGATTTTGACGAAACTTTCACTGACAGATAACGGACTATAAAGAGTAACATAAATCACAAAAATAACTTATTTGTTAAATTCCAATGCGCACAAAGTCACAACCACATTATCCCATGAAAACAGAGGACATCGTTGAACCAACGATAATAACTCGTGAACCTTAAGCGTGGGCGCGACGTGCGTCAACTGGACCCTCTTCCCGCTGGTGTCGATGGTGCGGCCCTCGCGGTCCAGGATGAGCGGCGCCGGGCCCGACGCGCCGGCCGCGGCCAGGGCTCCACCTGACACAAATACCATTCAGACATCATGTGAAAATACATAAACTTGTACATAACCCAGCATGTTTCTTAACTTACATTTATAAACAAATTAAATTAACAATAAATTAGCATGGAACAACCAAAATAAATATCAATATTTATAAAATAATTATAAATCCTGCCCTTATCCCAATTCTATTTGGGGTCGGGGCAGCATGTCTTCTCCTTCCATACTTCTCTGTCAGACGTCATCTCACAAGTGACATTCTCTCTAACCATATCGTCTTTCACACAATCCATCCATCGTTTCCTTGGTCCTCTACCTCTATATCCATCCACATCCATGCTCAAGACTTTCCTCACAATATGTCCCTCATTCCTCCGCATTACATGCCCATAATAGACAGCTCCCTTCCACATAACTTCTCGGCTATCGGTGTCACTTTCAAACTTCCTCTTATATACTCAAACTCAAATAACTTTATTCAATATAGAAGCATTACACTTTATTGATGGTCAATTGAAACACTACCACCGGTTCGGAAAAGAAATTACCCTGATCTGAGAAGAACCACCGAAAGAAACTCAGCGGGTTTTTTTTTTGTTTGTCTCATCAATTATTTAATATGAGATCATATTAAATCAAACAATTTAATATGAGATTAAATAGCCAGGAGGCGATCTACTACTACTATTCCTTACTCTATCCATGCGCGTAATACCACACATTCCTCTCAGCATTCTCATCTCCACAGCATGCAATTGTCTTTCAGTCATCACTTTTGTGGCCTCATCCCCTTTTTAGCCAAATTTTTAAATACCATTTATAAATTTGATATAACGGTCTCAATAAGAAATTTTATTATCTCTCATAAAAAAAAAAAAAAACTATAGACCCCATAGACTATAGACCGTACCCGCTAGCTTCCTCTGTATCCTGGCCTGGAGTTCTGCTATCTTTCTCTGCTTCTCCAACTCCTCAGCAGTTATGGGTTGGGCGGCTGAAATTAAAATTAAAATTCTCTTTAAAAATCATCATTCTCTTGGTAGGGTTTTGAGTTATTTTGACAAAAGGTACCCATTTACTATTATTATGTAATGGTTCCTAGGGTATGTGGTCAATGGCTATGTAAGAAATGGTTGATATTTATTCCAGCACTCATATCTGTGGTTGGTGGTAAGCACCTACCATCAGGTGGCGTTTTAGCTCATTTAAATTAAATCAAATCAATTTTATTCAAGTAAATATCACAATGAAGCGTTTTTGAATCATCAATAGTATAATACTACCTACTATACACCCTTTCGGAAAGCAGCTTCTAGTAAGAAGGAACGACAAGAAATTAGCATAGTTGCTCTTTTCAAATAAACAGGTTAACAATGCTGTCCTTTACAATAATCAGTATCCTGAGATGGAACCCGATCCTAACTCCAGGGGTTTTTTCTAAAAAGTATTACTTTAATGAATAAATCAATATAAATTTTATTCAAGTGGGCCTTTACAAGCACTTTTGAATCGTCGATTTACACTTAAGTGAAGCTACCACCGGTTCGGAAAGTAGATTCTACCGAGAAGAACCGGCAAGAAACAGTAGTTACTCTTTTTCAACATTTAAAAAATACAAAGTCATGTTTGTTAAATACAATTATTTAAATTAATATATCCTCCTTGATAATCAACAGGTATTAACTCCGCGCTTTTTTATCATCTATAAAATCTTGTATCGAATAATACGCTTTTTTTACAAACAAATTAAATTCAAAATTTACGAAACGGCAATGTTAAAAATGTCTGCGGAATTTTATTATAGAAACGGATACCCTGTCCCAAGAAGGATTTATTGAAATTACATATTTATTAATTTATTCTTGATAAACTGTTGTAAATGTTGCATTGATTATATTCCTTAAAACATATTACACAATATAACATTGCACTATTACAAACATATCTACGGTCTGATTGTATGACCTTGACTTTGATCAGATACTATGATGATATTAATTTAATAATTGTATTAACTAACATGACTGTATTTTTGTAAATGTTGAAAAAGAGTAACTACTGAGTTTCTTGCCGATAGAATCTACTTACCGAACCGGTGGTAGCTTCACTTAATTGTTAAATGACGATTCAAAAGTGCTTGTAAAAGCCCACTTGAATAAAGTATACTTTGATTTTGATTTTTGATTTTGATTGCGGGTTCAAACCCAGGCAAGCACCACTGATTCATGTGCTTAATTTGTCTTTATAATTCATCTCGTGCTCAGCGGTGAAGGAAAACATCGTGAGGAAACCTGCATGTGACAAATTGCATAGAAGTTCTGCCACATGTGTATTCCAACAACCCGCATTGGAATATGTTCCAAACCTTCTCCTCAAAGGACGAGGAGGCCTTTAGCCCAGCAGTGGGAATTTACAGGCTAAACACATAATACAATATAACATTGCACTATTACAAACATATCTACGGTCTGATTGTATGACCTTGACTTTGACCAGACACCGGACTCACCAGGTTTGGAGTACAGGACCGGTTTGATGACGCTCGGGGGCGGTATCGCGTTGTTCTGCTGCATCTGCACCTTCAGCTGCTGAGCTGCTGCCGCCGCGGTGCTCACGTTCCTCCCCCCGGGCTCCCCCTTGAGGGCGAGGAGCGCTCGTTTGCGCTCCTCAATCTCCTTTTGGGCGTTCGCCATCATCACCTTTAGGGGGTATGAATTTTTAAATCAACATTAATTCCATTATTTATTCAACTATGTAAAACGTTCATAAATAACTTCATAATTATGTTTCAAAATGTTCAAAATGTTTCTCCAAAATGTTTCTCTACTTACTCTTGAATCAATCTTTCTATTAAAATAAACCGCATCAAAATCCGTTGTGTAGTTTCAAAGATGTAAGCATACATAGGGACAGACAGCGGTAAGCAACTTTGATATAGACTATGTAATGATGATCGAAGCAGGTACCTTAATTTTATCAGCACTCAGACCGGCCATCTTGGACCCAATGGTCTCCCCGTCAGGGAGTATGGAGGGTAGCTCCATGCCGTTATCTGCTTTCTTCTCCTTATCCTCCCTATCCTTATCTCGATCCCGGTCACGTTTCTCGTCCCGGGATTCATGTCTATCGTCATGACGGGATCTGAAAAATATAAAATCATGTATAGGACTAAGCATCATCAAACCAACAATCTACCAAACCTGACCTGACCTCTCTAGGATAGGGTGGCCTTAGTCAATAAGAAAATCAGTATAAAAATCTCTTATATACCTCTATATAAACTAAAAATTCCTGATTGACTGATACATAGTCGCCGAGCGTAAACAATTAAATAATTTTATTGAGGAGAGTTTTGGAAATATTACCCCTAAGGGGTTGAAATGGGGCTTGAAAGTTTGTATGTAATTCTGTCATTTTTTAGTTTAGAAACATGAAACTTTACGATACGTATTTAAGCGTTAACAGATATTCTACCCCTTAGGGTGTAAAATATATAATTTTAACTTAATCTCTAAGTATATTCCAATAATATTAATCACCTCTTTGAATCCTTGTCCTTATCCTTGTCGTCATATTTCCGCTTCTGTGTCTTAGACGTGGAGACCAGCTCTTGGGCGAGAGCAATTACTTTGTCAGCGAGCTTGCTTGCTTTCTTTGAGTCGATGTGTGATGATATCTTGTCTATTATCTTGCGACGCTCATACCTGGTTCAGTGAAGGGAAAGAGATTAATGAAGCCATACTTTTGGTACATCTTGGATTTTAGTCCCAGTGATTGATAAGACAATAGCTGTTTGTAAGAAATTGGTTATGGTCTCATTTTGATGAGCTCCAGACGTTGATGTGCAGAAAAATGTGAGAATTCTTGATTGCTGTTTATTGAATTGTTGTGATAACAAAAAACACATTTAAATAAGTGGAGAAAAGCTGCTGGCCACATAGAGAGCGGCGATATGGCTGTATAAAAAAAAAGTTAATTATGCAAACAGACGTCGTCAGTTTAAAATGAAATAAAATTAAAACAAAACCTGTCAAAGGTTTCAAAATCTCTACTAATGTTATAAATATAAAAGTATCTTTGTTCGTCTGCCTGTCTGTCTGTTGTTCTTTCACTACGAAACCACTGAACCGAAATCAATGAAATTTGCTGTGAAGGAAACTTGAACACCGACACCATAATACCCGAAAGAATATTCTAATACTTAAGTGGAATTCTGTAAGAAAAGGCTTACAGTAATATGCCATTGTGATATTTGTATTCTATACATTATATAATTACAATAGTCAAAGTTGCACATTCAAATCTGACACTTTACGCAAATTGTACAGTGAGTTTTAAAAATAAGAATTATTTTAAAAATTTTTAAGTTTTAAAAATAAGAATAAAAGAATTAAAAAATACACACATAAAGCATTATTTATACATATTTATTGCTATTATATGTATGGATTTGACTCTTGTTGTCAGCATAATGGATTTATAAGGGATTTTACAATACATTACATTAGTATGAGCCTGTGATTTCAGGTGTTAGGTGTCCTATAACCTTTATTGTTTTTACAATGTATATGCTAAATTTCATGATGAACAATTAATACATTAATGTACAACAGACATACAAATAAACAAATACAATTTAGCATATATGTATATTACTAAGAAATTCTTAGGAAGACTATGTATACTTTATTTATATATACGGATAGTTATAATGAATCTATAATTCCTTAAGAAACAAATATTTTTAAATGTTTTCCTACCAGAGAACACGATGAATGTGATATTTTAAATGTAAACTTACCCATTTGTGAGACAAGAAGACACAGTGGAGAGTAAGGAGCTATCGGATTTCCCTATAGTCCTGTAAATAGCGCGGTCTAGGGAAGAGCGTAAATCCTCAACCTCCCTCCTTGATAACTGGTAAGCCATGGTTAAAACTCGTACACAACGAATATAATCCTGAAGTATCCAATACCTTATAGGTTATGTGTCTGGTTATATACATTAATATCTTTTCTCCAGAACTGCACACATTTTTAAAGTATTTAACAGATTAGTTAAATGTTTTGATTGTGGTAACGCATTATTTAAGAAAAAATGCAATATTTATGCGTAATATTTGCATTTACTTTGGATAATCTGACGTAAACAATAATCATAGACCAAAATCAAACGATAATAGAAATTGAATTATAGATATAGAGATCGACACTCCACAGATTAGACAATTATTATTTGTCATTATTTCTATATTGTCCAGCCAAGTGTAAATGAACTGGTAAGGCTAATTATTAGGAATCATTTGTGAACACAAATTTGTTCGCCTGTTAATTAATCTTATTAGTTAAATAATAATAATCTTAAATGGTTAATAGAGACTGGCAAGGACAAATGTCATAAGTCAATTGTAATTGATAATGGCAACGTTATTGTTTTGCTTCAATGTTTTATGTTTACCAACCGCCTTGTGAATAAAATAAACAATTATTATCAAAAGCGTGAAATCCAATTAACATCAATTAAAAAAATTAAACATATCTAAGGGTTACCAGAATAATAACTCTTAATATAGTGTTAAAATATAAAATCAATTCTAACCTAAAAATGTCTGACGATGAAGAAGTAATCGTAGCAAAAAAGCCCAGAGCAGTTTACTATGGCTCGCTGGAGGAACAAGAAAAGGCAAGGCTGGCGGCTCTGGCCGCAGCAGCCAGAGAAGGAGTTGAGGAGAGTGGTAAAGAGCTAGGAGACATTCAAATTTCTAATGGTAAGTTTAGTGATTATATCGACAGTATATTCTTAGATTTCAAGAATTACTAACATAAACAGACAAAGCCTTCTGCTTAAATAAAATGCTTGTTCCTATAACATTTAGATTACCAATTTGAGTGGTCTTAGTAAATACATAGTACTTAAATTTCGTCAAAAAGTAACGTAAAGTGGCTACTTTACGTTACTTTACTAGTGGCTTAGTACAAAAACACTGCCAATATTACCAAATAAACACAGTAATCATTAGGCAGTGCAGTGCTTATTAAAGTAACCGCAACATTCACATTCAGAGACTATAAAGGGAGATCCAGACTAAGATAATGCACAATATATTTAATCTCTATTCAATTTGAAGGCTACACATATTAAAGTAACTCTACTTGTCTGCCTGTTGCTTTTAATTTTACGGCAATCACTTCAGCAAGCTTGGACCCCGAAGGAAATACTATATTACTATATATATGGTTATGTATTAATAAATACTATATTAATACATAACCATACTTTTTATGCCTAAAACTCAATGGTCAAACTCTAAAATGTTTGCAGAATACATGGAGCTAGAGGAAGAAATATCAAGGGATAAAAAGGCGTTGCTTGAAGAGTTCGAAAGGAGAAGAAAAGCTCGGCAGTTGAATGTATCCACAGATGATGATGAGGTATGAATGAATGATTATTTTCATTATCATAGGATTTTTTAAACCAGTACAGCTCATAAAGTTAGTATGAAATTTATGTTACAATAATCTTTCATTTTTTGCAATTGGATCGTTATGTTTAAAGATTGAAATTGCATGTTCAACTTTTTATATTAATTAGTTGAATTAAAGCAGAATTGATGTTAAAGTCGGCTTGGGATAAAAATTCTTAAAAAAATTATATCTTTATGTTAATCCTAAATAGATTTTAGTTGATATGACGATAGAAATGATTTTACGTTACCGATTACAAATAAAAACTAAAAGGTACCTTAATATAATCCTTTTAATAATTTAGGTATTACCAATGTTTAAATATTTAATGATAATTGAAATTTTGTTATTTTCATATGAATTTTTCATATGTATCAAATGTAAATTGTAATATGATTAATTAATCCAGGTTAGAAGAAGCTTAAGACAGCTGGGCGAGCCTGTGTGCTTGTTCGGAGAAGGTCCAGCAGAACGGAGAGTAAGACTCAGGGATTTGCTCAGCTAGTGAGTATATAGAAAACAATTACTGTAAAAATAATTAATTTATCTTGTGATACCATATCACAATAGGCTATTTGACAATGTGAAAAATAAAGTGTCAATTATCGTATTTAGTATATGTTATGAATTTAAAAATGTTTATTCATTAACAAAAGTTGAAAATAATTATTAATTTATTCGTAAATCCATAAAATAAAGGTACCTTTTTAAACATTTATCACCTAAAACAAAATGGTCCTGATTGGTCGGGCTTATGATGACGTATACTGTATGTGGATTATTTGTACAATAGATTTCAATACAGGCAAGTGACGTCACCGACACCATTGCAGCGCCATACTGTCCAAGTAGAGTTAAATATGGAATTTTTCATATGATATTTTTCGACTAATATCTAATCGAAAAAAATAAAACTTTTACTGGGTTCCTTAAACTAATGTCTGTGGGAGCCGTACACTGCTATATAATTAATAATCCGCCCATACACACTGATATACTCTATTGATGTTTGATTGTTGTGCGAAAAGTCATTTATTGTGATTTTTATAATCTGTTTAATTATTTGATTTCAAAAATATATGTAAATATTAGATCCTGTTTTTGTTTATTTTGTCTTATATATTTTAAATTTTTTTAACTAAAAATAATTATTCCTAATCAACAATTTTCCCCAGCCTCGGTGAAGACGCAATACACAAGAAGTTAGAAGAGGAAGAGGCTCGAATAGAGAGGGACAGAGGTCGTGAGGGCACATGGTACCACGAAGGACCTCCGGAGCTACGAGACGCGAGGTTGTGGATAGCTAGGTACTCTCTACCCAGAGCGAAACATAGGTGAGTTAGATTTCTTTATTTATTTTGCCGATTTCAGTTCATTTTGTTCAAGACTTCTAACCCCAATAATCTTACATCATCGTCCTCCTGCCCTTATCCCAATTTTATTTGGTGTCGGTGCAGCATGTCTTCTCCTTCCATACTTCTCTGTCGGACGTCATCTCACAAGTAACATTCTTTCTAACCATATCGTCTTTCACACCCACCCATCGTTTCTTTGGTCCAATTCGCACAGCTTTTTTACTTCTCTCACACTTCGAGGTCCCTTCTTACGTCACACGCCCCCCCCCCCGTTTTGACTTTGGGTGTGAAAACCCTTGTGTATTTCCCACAGGAGCCCCAACGATCTTACATTTCAACATAATTTGAAAATAGATACTCTGTACACCTATGGACCATAGTGACCAATTCAGCTGTCAAAAGGTAATCCGGCTCGAAGGACCATGTGCTCCTACGATCCAAAATCCACTTGATATAATTGAAACAAATCGCTTCTTATAATGTAAATATAGAAAGATATAAAAACATAATTATCGTTCTTTAAAAGTCGACCTTATTATGTATAGTGGGGAACCAAATGTAAGCGGCTTTGCAGGCCCGTCTGAATTCAACTTAACTTTTGATTGCATTCTTTAATTCCTGTTAATTATCCACTAAACTATATTAAAACAGTATTTTTTACCCTGGCTCACCCCCCTTCAAACTTTAACACATCAAGGTATCACAACTTGGTGGTGTGTGCTACCTACCCAGATTGGCTTACATATAATATGTTACTAAGTTAAGCTAAGTAGTATTAACTCCAAAGCGACCTTTGAGAGCTTTGACCTTTGAGTAGCATTTAAGTGTTGCCACATTTCCAAGCTATAGTTTAACTTTACTTGACCTTGATTTTTAAGTGTTGTCTTAATGTATTCCAGGTTGAACAAAGCTCGTGAGGAGTTGCAGCTGGCAGGCAGCGTGCGGGCTGCGGCCAAGCAGGAGTCTCAGCGGAGGGCTTCCGCCGTCTCCATTTACTGCAGTCAGGTATACCGTTGTATAAGAACATAGTCAAATATTGCTTCTAGTGGGTAGTTTCAGGGGTTTTTTTTAGCATTCTTGCCACCATTCCACGCGATCAAGATTTATACAGTAACTGGTTTTAGTTAATATTTGTATATATATATTTAAGCATTTATTGTGTTTAGTGTATTGAGCACAAACAGTGATTATGGCTAAACTGATGTTGATGAAATTTTTGTTCTTCATATTTTTTTGTATGCAATCAATTAGTTTTGAAATGGACAGAAAAATAGTATGGAGTCAATGCTGTATCATACTTAAAGTTGGAAATGAAACCCTATGGGAGTAATAATACGGTTTATAACCAGTGGCGGATTTACAAATCTGCTGCTAGTAGGCTAGTAGAATATTAGATTTTTGCCGCCCCTACTTTTTTCCAACATTTATGATTTGTGTTCTATCGTCCTCATTACATCGGTTTTTCCCGTTATTAGTATGATTATAAACTAGGTGATATTTCTGTCAGTTACTAGATTATTTTTCCAGCCCGCTATGTAGTGACGAGTAAATATTACGGACCTAATGTGTATACATATAGTTATAAGTTTTGTTTTTTTTAATTGCTGTAAGATAATAACAAATTTGGGCTAAATTTGCCACCCTAGGCTAAAGCCTACTTATCCTATTGGTAAATCCGCCACTGTTTATAAGTATGTATATAAATTAATACTATAATATATCACTGTAATTTTAATGTTCTTTTATTACATTTTTCAGATCGGCGACACGAGGCCTATAAGCTTCTGTAGATTCAGCAGCGACAGTCAGATGCTGATAACGTCTAGCTGGTGAGTCAAATAAGACTTTGGTCACACATTCCTCAATAATTGGCTAAATGTAACAAAAATCTTCTATAAATTGCAAGGATTAACCCTCAGATCTAAAGAAATAAACTATTTATAGTATAGAATATCTATACATATTCAATATATATGCACCATAAGATTATAAAATATTATGAACCGCGAAATATGATTGCAATTTAACGCATTGTTTTTCGTTATATTGTAATCCAAAAAAGTTAAACTGTTAACTGTACCGAGAAGAATCGACAAGAAATTCTCTTATACATACTACTGAGCTTGCTTGAGCCGTACCATGATGAAAGTCAGCTTCCTAATGGGATTCGTGTTTCCAGGTCGGGTCTGGTGAAGGTGTGGTCGGTGCCGGACTGCGAGCTGCTGCAGACGCTGGCCGGACACACGTGCAACGTCAGCGCTGCCGCCTTCCACCCCCACGCGCATCTGCCCCACCACTTCCGGGCCAAGGTCACAACCTTTTTTTATGCTATTGTTTGCCAAGCTTATGGACCTGATGGTAAATGGTCACCATCACCCATAGAAAATGACGCTGTAAGAAATATTAACTATTCCTTATATCGTCAATGCGCCACCAACCTTGGCAACTAAGATGCTATGTCCCTTGTGTCTGTAGTTACACTGACTCACTCACCCTTCAAACCGGAACACAACAATACTGAGTACTGTTGTTTAGCGGTAGAATAACTGATGAGTGGGTGGTACCTACCCAGACGGGTTTGCACAAAGCCCTACCACCAAGATACCTAAATACACATCACTAGCAGTCGTCTGCGGTTTCGCTCGCGTTCTAGAGGATTGGACGTTATGTGTCAGGCAAAAAAAGTAGCCTATGTTCTTTCTTGGAGCTCAAGTTTTGCTTTATACCAAATTTCATCAAATTCGGTTCAGCGGTTTGGTTGTGAAAGAGCGATAGGTAGATAGAGTTACTTTCACATTTATAATATTAATATACATTAGCTGCCCCGGCTACGCACGGGTAGAATACATTTAGTAATATCCACTTGTCCATAACACACATTACAATATTGTGTGTGTGTGTGTGCAAGAGTCTTGCTTGAGCTTTATATCCTGTGAATTTAACGCATTACCTCTTTGTGCCAGAAATGTTTCAGCGAATCAAAATCAAAATACATAATAAATAAATAAATATTGGACAACATCACATACATTACTCTGATCCCAATGTGAGCAGCTAACGCACTTGTGTTATGGAGAATCAGGCAACAAATATAACGACGGTACCACAAACACCCAGACCAGAGACAACATAGAAAACTAATGAACATTTTCTACATCGACCCGGGATCTCGTGTACCCATGAAAACCGGTGCACACCCAACTCGCCCAACTTGTCAAATTCAAGGTCAAAATTTTCAGATAGAAAAAAAGGATGAAGACACGAAGGCGTCCGTGGAGATGGATACGGACGAGTCTTCCAAGACGGTGTCGATGGCGTCCTGCGCGTACGACGGCTCCGTGCACTTGTGGAACTTTGCCAGGTATTTATAGCAAAATCATTCTTATGTTCATTGTAGATAGGGTTCATTTTGGCTTGGTGCGTAATTGTCGGGTTAAAGTCGTGATTGATAGAATTTGTGTTGGTTAAATAGGCTATTTGACAATGCGAAAAATAAATTGTGAATTATTGTAATCAGTGTATGTTATGAGTTTAAAAATGGTTGTTTACAAACGAAAGTTGAAACTAATACTTAATTTATTCAAAAATCCATAAATAAAAATGCATTATTTCAAACGTTTGTCACGTGACAAAAAACGCTGCTGATTGGCCGGGATTATGACGAAGTCACTTTCTTGTTAACCTTGCTTATCTACTATATGTACCACAGATTGAAATACAGGAAAGTGACGTCACTGACCCCATTGCAGCGCCATATTGTCCAAGTAGCGTTTTTACGCGCTATTTAAGTATGGAATTTTTAATATGATATTTTTCGGCAAATACATATGTACTAGAAATAAAAAAACACAACTTTTACTGGGTTCCTTAACTTCTACTAAATAATATAAAATGGATTTTAAAAACTAGTCAAATAGCCTATTGTGTATAAATATGCCTATTTTGTATTCTGTGACTGCAGGATTTTGTAATGGAAAAAGTAAGTTACCTGGCAAGGATGTATTGATTATAGTATATCGAAAATTTGATCTTCTCTTAGTCAGAAATAAATAAACTTCTTATGTATTCCAAGAAAATAAAGCTTTAATTTTGAAGTTGATATATAAATTGTTGAAGTATCTAAAATTTAATTGTAAATATTTTTTCACAATCATAGTGTTTTAAATGTTGCTAGAAAAAAAAATCATTACAGAACATTAATTTATTGACAATGACATTCCTCTGATTTTTTTAAGATGGGGGGGGGGGAATGTCTTGTGGACGATTGCTACAGCTTCAATTGACTATATTATTACACAGTATAAAGCAAAGTCGCTTACCGCTATCTGTCCCTATGTATGCTTTGAAATTATGCAACGGATTTTGATGCGGTTTTTTTAATAGATAGATTTATTCGAGTGGTTTTTTTTATGTAATACATGGGCAATATAGTAAAGAAACAAGATAAAAATCTGTACTGTAATCTGGCGGTTCACTAGTTATACATAGGTGACAACGCTAAATACAGGATTGTTGCAAGTTGCATTTTTGACAAATTTTGAAAAAACCTAAAAAACGCGATAACTCAAAAATGGTTCACTTTTGCACTATACATATGGGGGTTAAAATTATTGCCAATCGTCACTCCTATCACCTCCTAACGGATATAGGTCGAGTAACCAATAACCCTGTATAAAGTAAAGTAAAGTAACAGCCTGTAAATTTCCCACTGCTGAGATAAGGCCTCCTCTTCCATTAAGGAGAGTTTGGAACATATTACACCACGCTGTTCCAATGCGGGTTGGTGGAATGCACATGTGGCAGAATTTCGATGAAATTATACCTATGCAGGTTTCCTCGCGATGTTTTCCTTCACCGCCGAGCACGAGATGAATTATAAACACAATTAAGCACATATATATAGTGGTGCTTGCCTGGGTTTGAACCCGCAATCATCGGTTAAGATGCACGCGTTCTAACCACTGGGCCATCTCATCTCTTGATACTTTATTCCTTAGCGACTCCCCCCTGGCGTCGCTGGAGGGGCACGGGCCTGCGCGCGTGTCCCGCGTGGAGTTCCACCCGTCGGGCCGCTTCCTCGCCACCACAGTCTTCGACCACTCGTGGCGGCTCTGGGATCTGGAGACGCGTAAGATATCAACGAAATAAGCTATACTAATATTATAAATGCGAATGTTACTCTGATACCTTTGGGTGAAATTTTATATGAAGGTAGCTTGAGTCTCAGAGAAGGATATAGGTTAGTTTTTCATACAAAAATTATCCCTTAACGGCAGAGTCGGATTTAAAGGTTTGGAGGCCCTGGGGCCACAAAGCAGTGGAGGCCCTAGACCAACAGGAGCGTGGAGATCTTAATAATTATATCATGGATAATGGTTTAGCTTAAGCTTTTATTAATTTGAATCAGCAAGTATTTCTTGACTGGTATCGGTAACTTTTAAAATATTAAGTAGTAAGATTATTATAATTTGACTATATCTCGGTATTTGTTAACTCACTGAAAACTTTTGTGGCCCCCACTTATGTGGAGGCCCCAGGGCAGTTGCCCCGGTTGCCCTCCCCTAAATCCGGCCCTGCTTAACGGTATGAAAAGGGGAATAATTACAACTCGTTACAATTACTCTTCGCTAACTTTAAAATATTTATTCATTTTTATCCAATTAATTATGTTTCGAACGGGTAAAGCCGCAGGATCGACTAGTAATAATAAAAAGAAATTCCTATTTAACTTAATTAATTCCACTACCAAAAGCTTCTTTACTTTCTTATACATAATTCTTCAGCTTTAACTTCAAAGAGTTTAACTGAAATTTCTGAATGATAAAGAAAATATTTTTGTAATATTTTTTGTTTTTTTTTTCAGAAAAGGAGGTCCTACATCAGGAGGGACACGCGAAGCCAGTCTACAGTGTCGCGTTTCAGTGTGACGGTTCTCTTATTGTAACCGGGTGAGCCATTACATTATTTCATTACTTGTTGGTAGGGCTTTGCAAGCCCGTCTGGGTAGGTACCACCCACTCATCATATTCTACCGCCAAACAACAGTACTCTGTATTGTTGTGTTCCGGTCTGAAGGGTGAGTGAGCCAGTGTAACTACAGGCACAAGGGACATAACATCTCAGTTCCCAAGGTTGGTAGCACATTGACGATATAAGGAATAGTTAGTATTTTCTTACAGCGTCATTGTCTATGGGTGATGGTGACCACTTACCATCAGGTGGCCCATAATATAAAAAAAAATCAGATCACTTTGGGCAACATATATACCACCAATTAAGATTATTCAAAGTTACCTAACTGTCATATGTAGTCGACATCAGCATGTAAATTTCCCACTGCTGGGCTAAAGCCTCCTTCTCCTTTGAGGTTCTGGAACATATTCTACCACGCTGTTCCAATGTGGATTGGCGGATTCACATGCAGGTTTCCTCCCGAGGTTTTCCTTTTCCCGAGCACGAGATGAATTATAAACACAAATTAAGCACGTGAATATTCAGTGGTGCTTGCCTGTGAACCCGCGATCATCTGGACCATCTCGCCTCACATAATTTGTAAATAGATAAATAAACAGCTTGCGAACATAGTAACATATAAGCATTCATCTCCCATTGAGGGGATTGGAGCATATTCCACTAACACTGATTGGATATCTTACACGCTTTAGGCATCGCGTTGTAAAAGTAAAGTGTAACGACGACCTCCGTGGTCGAAGTGTGTACGCCGGTATTCGGAGTCGATGAAGAAAAAGTTCATTAGTTATCTATGTTGTCTCTGGTCTGGGTGTTTGTGGTATCGTTACTTCTGATTTTCCATAACACAAGTGCTTTAGCTACTCACATTGGGATCAGAGTAATGTATGTGATGTTGTCTCATATTTATTATTTATTGTACTCACATCCCATTGTGGGGATTGGAGCATATTCCACTGACACGTCGTATATCGTCGCGTTGCAGCGGCATGGACGCGTTCGGGCGCGTGTGGGACGCGCGCACGGGGCGCTGCGTGATGTTCCTGGAGGGACACCTCGGGCCCGTGCTGGGCGCCGACTGCGCGCCCGCCGGACACCACGTCGCCACCGCCGCCGCCGACCACCAGGTCTGCGACGCCCGCTCGCCCGATACACTCTCTAGGCCGTCGCACTCATTCGCGATAATCTAGACCAACACACTCGATCGCAGCACTCTATAGACTAACACACTCAATCGTGACACTCTAGATCAACACACTCAATAGCGGTACACTCTCAACTATTATTTTAATTGCGACACTCTAGATCAACACACTCAATAGCGGCACACTCTCAACTATTATTTTAATTGCGACACTCTAGATCAACACACTCAATAGCGGCACACTCTCAACTATTATTTTAATTGCGACACTCCAGATTATTGCACTCAATAGCTACACTCTCTTAACTATTATTTTAATTGTGACACTAGATTAAAACACTCAATTGCTACATTCTCTAGACCAACCGTTCATATTTTAGAAACATGTATTAAATTAATTTTACTCTCAATTTCAGGCGAAAATCTGGGATCTACGTCGACGAGCTGCGATATACACGATACCAGCGCACACGCATCTATTAAGCGGTAAAATTATATAACACTAGCTAGCCTCGCTTCTCCTTCTTAGACTTTAGCTTATAAATTCGAAAATCGTTGATTAACTTGTTTATCCCCTCAGAAGTGGAGAGGGGTAACCTGGTTTTTAAGCGGGTATTCCGGTTCATTGGTGGCGCTTGGCATCTTTGGCAATTCAGACACAAAAACCCCTTCCCCCTCCCCCTATTTCAAGTGGGGGTATGTTATTTGTTCTTCCAGCTCAAAAGCCCAGCATTTCAAATTACTTTCTTGTCTGATTCTCTGTCGAAACACATACCCTTTGGGGTAGTGTTGCAAGCTTCATTAAAACCCTTATTAGTAAGTCCTTATGTCATCCACTGGTGACAGGAAGGCTCGTTCTTGTTCTTGCCACCATTTCACGCGGTCGTTTAGATTTATACAGTATTATACATACCCTTATTAATTCATATTATGGTATTGTTAAGTCATGTAATAATTTGTTTAACAGATGTAAGATACCAAAAGAGCCACGGCCACTTCCTGCTGACGTCATCGTATGACAAGAGTGCCAAGCTCTGGTCGAATCCATCTTGGCATCCGTTGAGAACGCTATCCGGTCACGATAATAAGGTAATATACAACAACAACAGCCTGTAAATTCCCACTGCTGGGCTAAAGGCCTCTCCCTTTGAGGAGAAGGTTTGGAACATATTCCACCACGCTGTTCCAATGCGGGTCGGTGGAATACAAATTTCTATGAAATTTGTCACATGCAGGTTTCCTCACGATGTTTTCCTTCACCGCTGGGCACGAGATGAATTTTAAAGACAAATTAAGCACATTAATCAGCGGTGCTTGCCTGGGTTTTAACCCGCAATCATCGGTTAAGGCCATCTCATAAAAAATATGTCAAATTGTTTATATATCTATATATACTAGCGAACGGCCCCCGCTTCGCACGGGTGCAAAACTGATACTATATATACCACAGAGTATGTTTATACAATATAACTTTAGAAACCTCTAAAATTATCAGTGTTTCTCTACTATATTGTACATGTATTACACATATAAACATTCCTATCAAATCACTCTATCTATTTAAAAAAATCGCATCAAAATCAGTCGCGTAATTTTAAAAAATTAGATATATTCACTACATAATTATATTGAGGTAACCATTTAGCCAATACAAAATGTATCGCCCATATATATTGGTGCTGTAAGAAGTATTAGCCATTCCTTTCCAAATCGCCATCAACCTTGGGAACTGAGATGTTCCTTGTGCCAGCAGTTACACTGGCTCACTCAGTCTGAGTGGATGGTAACCTACCCATCTGGCTTGCTCGAAGCCCTACCAACAAACGCAATATGTGTAAGAAATACTTCTATATTGATTAAATCAATCTTCAAAGGAAAACAATACTGAGTACCCATTGTTTGGTGATAGAATATCTGATGAGTGGATCAAAGCCCTACCACCAAATGCAAAATGTGTAAATACTTCTATTTTAACTAAATATAGTAATGTCATAGTTATGTTGTCTTGCTTGTCATATATATATATATATATATCTGTTACAGGTAATGAGTGCTGATATATCAATGGACAATAAATACATAGCGACTTGCTCGTATGACAGAACATTCAAACTGTGGACCCCGGACTTAGCTTAGTATAAGTTTTAAAAATAAACTATTTGATATAATGAGTTTTTTTATTTCAAAATTGGTATTTAACTTGGTGGTAACCCTGTCCAAACCTTCCTGGGTATGTACCACCTAATTGATAGATGTACTGCCAAATAGCCATACTTAATCTAATTGTATTGAGGTTTTGAAGGGTACGGTGACCACTTATGAGGTGGCCGTTGTACCCGTCTGCCTATACATATACATTTGATAGTTTTTTTTCTAATATTTAACTCATAAGACATTTTATCTATCTTAAAATTTGTCAATTATAATATTTTCTGTTATTGTTTCTTGACAGTTATAATGAATGTAACATATCTAATATAAAAAAAAAACTGAATGTGTCGATACTCTAATTTTAATTTTATTTACAAAATGACCAAATGATGGCAATCAACAATTTTTTTTTTTTTTAAAACATTTATTTTTCTGAACAGTTCATCGAAAAGACAAGTTTATTCCATTATATCATTAGGAAAAAAAAATTGTTTGACAAATAGTTTTTAAATGTCTAAGTCGACACACATTCGTTGCAGTTAACACAAAAGTCCACATGACGAGAATAATTAATTAAATAAAATATTCCCTAGTAATAACTTTTTGACGACCTCCATGGTCGAGTAGTGTGTACACCGGTTTTCATGGGTACGCCACTCTGAGGTCCCGGGTTCGATTCCCGGCCGAGTCGATGTAGATTACCAATAGTTTTCTATGTTGACTTGGGTCTGGGTGTTTGTGGTACCGTCGTTACTTCTGATTTCCATAACACAAGTGCTTCAGCTACTTACATTGGGATCAGAGTAATGTATGTGATGTTGTCTCATATTTATTATTTATTAACTTTGTAAAACTAAACAAATTTAAAAATATATTAAATTAAAAGCGCAGGAAACCTTATACGAAAAAGACCTATGACCTTAAACCTTGATGTCAAGATCGCTCACGAATTCGCTTACACGATTTTCTGTGATTTAAACAACAAACAAATAAAAAAATGAAGATTTTTACGACCTCACAGCTTGATGCAAGGCCGTTTACGTAGATAACACCTCCCCTCGAGAATAATAGTTTTAATATTTTCGTTTGCTGCCTTGCGTCGTGAGCCTGTGTAGGTACCTACGTAAGGGTCATGAAATCTTCAAAATGAAGGGTGACAAATTTGGCAGTGTATAGATGATGAAAGGAATAAAATATAAATACAGAAAAGCACAAAATTCAATTTCCCTGGATTTATTTATGGTATAGGTGGCAAAGCAGTGGGCTCACCCGAGGCAAAGTGCCTAACGCCCCCCATTGCCTATAAGATTTTTTAAATGTATGTATTTTCTTGGAGTTTCCCAAGTCGTATGTATAGGTTCGCAAAAACCGCTGGCAAAAGCTGGTTACGTCCCAATTGGGACGGTTGCCTTTAGTCGTTTTACGTAGTAATACGTTATAATACATTATAATTACTTAGTAATACGTTTTGAGTAATTAAAACATCTATTTATCCCTTTTACTTATTGTTTTTATCAAGCTATCCTTTTTACTTGTAACGAAATGTAAAATAAACGGTCCCCGGCGTGGCACTTTTTTCTGTTGTTTAGTATGGATATAACATATCTGTTTATTAGAATATCATTGGTACTATAATTTTGCAATATTGAAAAACCGCTGCCGTCGAAATATACTTGAAATATTTATATATAAAAAAGCCAGGACGGGCAGTTGGTATAGTTTTATATATCATTAATAATATTAAAGCTAAAAAAGTGTGGACTTAGTATTTATTGATATCTAGACTGGATATATATAAATTTATTGGTACTTACTGATATAAATGATATAATCTGTAATTAAAATTGTGTAAATTAAAAACAGTAACTACAGCGTTACTTGCCGGTTTTTCGCTGTAGAAGTGTAGAGCTTACTTTACTAACTGGTAAGCTACCAAGCTTAGAATATATTCAACACTTTAATGCAACGATTTAAATATCAAAAGTACTTTTATGACTACTTTTTTTTTATAATATGGCTAACAACTTCCTCCGACGGCTTTGCTGATCTAATTAATCAAATAAAGACAGGAATTAGAAATAGCGGGAAAAACTTCTAGATGACTTATATACAATAGAAAATAACTTAACATTTTTTATTTTAATTACTTAGGAAATACAATTTATTGACTAGACTTTAACTCTACGAGTAATTACATAAAATATGTAAAGATTTTTTTTAACCAAACCTGTATTTGTATAGCTTACGTTAATAGATGTAACATAGACTGTAAAGCGTGTTACGCTTAGCGTAACGTTTTTTGACTTTATAATTTATAGAAACATTAGCAATGGTAAAAGTATTGATAGAGATGTACCGTGGACATGTCCACAGTTAAATCAGTCGATTATCGATGAAAATCGAAGAGATATTAAAACTAATTATAAAAATATAACCGTATCGTGTTTCAAAATTATTAATTTAACAGTAAAGTTACCACAAGTTTGAAGCCACAAACATGAAACTTAATAGTTACCCACATATTACATAGCAATTATACATAATTAAATTACATATATATGTTAAAATTCAATGAATACTAGCATACACTAGATTATTTACTTCGCAAATCTTAAAGTTTTTGTGAAAATCAACAGATCCTTTTCACTCACATTCACATTTGTTGTGTTTGTTTGTATAGTTTATATATTGTAGATTATTGTTACTATTCAGGATAATATTTAAATTATCAAATTTTGCCGCCACTCTTTATCACAAATTGAACCAATGCTGCCAATAGTTGTAAACGACAGAAATGAAATTGGAACAATATGTATTTTATTTTTTACAGTTGAAAAGATAATACTAAATTATTACAAACTTCAAACAGCGCTTTATGTTTATCAATTAGTATTATAAAACATTTCACAATTGTATCTATCGCAATAATACAGTGATTAATTCATTTTATTAAATATGAATCACAATTAAAGAGTACATCACTAAGTTCAATATTATCGTGCAATGTACTACACTAAACTACAGTCCAAATGTCATTGACATCAGAGAGAATGTGGCTTGTTGCATACGAAGAAGTTCTGGTTTACAACTTCACAATAAAATGATTGCATAGCCGTTTCGCCCGTTATTAGCCTCGAGGCCCCGGCAGAGTGAATAGCGTGTATAAGTACAGCTCGAATTACAAAATCACTTCTGTTCGCTTAAATTAATCCAAGACGTTTCATACAAAATTGAAAAATGGTTATACAAAAAATTTGCTGTCTTGGTGCTGGCTACGTCGGCGGTCCTACGTGCAGTGTGATTGCGTTAAAATGTCCTAATATTAAAGTGACCGTTTGCGACAAGAGTGTAGAGAGAATAAATCAGTGGAATTCTGATAAACTGCCTATCTACGAGCCCGGCTTGGACGATGTTGTCAAGCAGTGTCGCGGTAGAAATCTATTTTTCTCGACTGACATTGAAACTAGCATCGTGGAGGCCGATTTAATTTTCATCTCGGTGAATACGCCGACTAAAACGATCGGCAATGGTAAAGGCAGAGCCGCTGATCTCAAATACATCGAGGGAGCTGCCCGTATGATCGCAGACATCGCTACGAGTAACAAAATCGTCGTAGAAAAAAGTACCGTGCCAGTGAAAGCGGCTGAAATTATCATGAAAATACTACGCGCTAACACGAAGCCCGGTGTCGAATATCAGATATTGTCGAATCCCGAGTTTCTGGCTGAGGGTACAGCTATTGTGGATCTCGTTGAGGCTGAGAGGGTGCTTATCGGCGGTGAAGACACGCCTGAAGGCCAAAAAGCTGTACAGGCCCTCTGCTGGGTGTATGAACACTGGATACCCGCTAAAAACATCCTGACAACCAACACTTGGAGCTCAGAGTTGTCAAAGCTGGCTGCTAATGCCTTTCTAGCTCAAAGAATCTCCAGTATTAACTCACTATCTGCAGTCTGTGAGGCTACTGGTGCTGATGTGTCTGAAGTAGCCAGAGCTGTAGGTAGGGATTCTCGTATTGGCCCTAAATTCCTCGAAGCATCCATCGGTTTCGGAGGCAGCTGCTTCCAGAAGGATATTCTAAATCTCATCTACTTATCGGAATGTCTTAATTTACCAGAAGTAGCCGCATATTGGCAGCAAGTCGTCAACTTAAATGATTATCAGAAAACAAGATTTACACGTAAAGTTATTGAGTCATTATTTAACACAGTTGCCGACAAAAAGATTGCTGTACTCGGATTTTCATTCAAGAAAAATACCGGAGACACAAGAGAATCCCCAGCTATTTATGTATCAACGACGTTATTAGACGAAGGGGCGAAATTGCACATCTACGACCCAAAAGTAGAACATGATCAAATATACTACGAATTACTCCATCCGCAAGTCACAAATGAACCAGAATTAGTTCGTAAGAATATTGAAATCCACGACTCAGCGTATTCAGCTGTATCGGGGGCCCATGCAATTGTTTTATGCACGGAATGGGATGAATTTAAATCACTAGATTATAAGAAGATATATGAAGTTATGATGAAGCCGGCTTACATTTTTGATGGTCGTAAAATTTTGGATCACGAAGCATTGTTGAATATTGGTTTCCATGTGCAGACGATTGGGAAGAGACTGTCGAGGACGAGTAGCATTAGAGCACAAGGCAGCCAAACCATGCCCTAGGCGATAAACTCACTGTAAGTACACTTTACTTTAACATTTATATAAAAATAATTAGATTATATGTTCGTAATTTTTCCAAAACAGAGGTCGCCTTGATTGTTATTAACTATAGTTGAAAATGATATTGACATCATATAGGTTTATTTTTAATATACTGTTTGTTCATGTGAAATCTATGATAGACTTAAAAAACTTAGAGAAATATCTTTTTTAACACATACTAAGTTGGCACGGAATTCTAGTATTAAACATATAGATATCTCAATAATATTCTACATTGTACGGTATTCTGGAGACTGCAAACTACAGTGAAACAGTATAACTCAGTTTTATTTAGAAAGATTCTTGAGTTAGTATAATTACAAGGGTCGAAACATCATAATTCTCATAATATGGTAGAATTTGGACTAGATAGGGGTAATTAATGTTTCTTACAGAGTATAAATGACCATAACATAGCTACTCAACATAATATATCCCATTTGTATGTTACTTCAATACAAAACATAACTTTCCCATAACATATATTCCTTGTACAGAATTTTTACTGAAGATTAGTCATTCTAAAAGCAACTTTACTATATATATTTTATTGCATTCTTTAATTATTCTAATGAAACATGAATCATTAATTAATGTTTTATTACCGAAGATTTACATTTATTTATTTAAAATAATTATATATGGGTTTTTAAAAGCGATTAATTTTTATATTTTATCGTCAAATTTAATGACTACAAGTTATTAAATATATATGTACTTTAAAGTTAATGATCAGTTAAAATAATGATTGCTATGGAATATATTATGTTGTAAAATTAAATAGACTTTATTAATAGAAAAGAGTTTAATGGATAGATAACTTTTCTATCTGAATATTTACCTCTTGGTAAAGGCCTCTTCCAACTGATGCTTCTGGATTTGCACTCTTGTCGCTAGTCCACAAAGGTCATTTTACTTCTAAGTAAAGTTAATTGCTTATAAAGGTCAAAATCAACTATGACAAACACATACAAGCTTGTGTTTTGTAATATATAATATACAGAAAAATATGTGTTGTATGGCGTACCATACGATGAAATGAAATTTGATAGACACCATTTAGAAACCCCTTAAATCATATGTAAAGTATTATTTCAGAGCAACGAAGTTATTTATTTTTATATATACTACTTGTAACTCGCGGTATAGCTTGCTTTTTAGGGGCATTAGGTTTTGGGCAAAAAGCAAATAGTCTGGCCTTCCTTAAAGTTCATATTAGCTTCATACCAAATTTCATCAAATTCAGTTCAGCGGTTTGGTTGTGAAAGAGCAACAGACAGACAAACAGGGATTCTTTCAAATATATAATATGAGTATAGATATAGAAGACAGAGTACGAAGATATATAAATATTACAACAGCAACAACAACAGCAGCCTGTAAATTCCCACTGCTGGGCTAAAGGCCTCCTCTCCCTTTGAGGAGAAGGTTTGGAACATATTCCACCACGCTGTTCCAATGCGGGTTGGTGGAATACACATGTGGCAGAATTTCTATTAAATTTGTGACATGTAGGTTTCCTCACGATGTTTTCCTTCACCGCTGAGCACGAGATGAATTATAAAGACAAATTAAGCACATGAATCAGTGGTGCTTGGCGGGGATTGAACCCGCAATCATCGGTTAAGATGCACGCGTTCTAACCGCTGGGCCATCTCGACTCATATGTTTATTTGTTTAAAATATAATATAAGCAATGTTTCGTACTCTTTATATACTGAATATAAGATATATATAATGATTTCATTGTTTACACTTTTGTCTCTTAAACATAATGTCGGTAAACTATTTATAGCAAATGTATGTGCATAGGGAAAAAATACAAAAATAATATACCTTTTAACTTTCAAAATACATATTTTAAATGTGTACTTGGATTATTAAAAAAACCTTGGCATTTTAAAAGTATTTTTTAGTTAAAGATTTAAAAATAAAATACATGTAATAATGGTATACAAGTTATGTATAAATGTTTCATAGTATGGAAAATTAGCATCTAAATATACTCTATTAGTGCTTAAAATATATAGTGCTAAAAAGAATTCATAATCTGTGGGCTCGGCAGTGCCCCAGCCAAGTCTCGAGCAAAACGGGCACGGCCGTACCATCTTTTCTCGAAGCGATTCGCGACTGTTTACTAGCTGTGCCCGCGAGCAAAACGCGTACAAGCGTTTGAATTTAACAAAAAAAAAGTATTATTGTATCCAAAGTTACTCCTTATTATATCAATAATCTGCCAGTGAAAAGTTCCGTCAAAATCGGTCCAACCGTTCCAGAGATAAGATGGAAGAAACAGACAAATAAAAATTGTAAAAAATGTTATTTTGCATTGCACATATGCATTGAGTAGGAGAGGGTATTTTTATTACAAACAGACACTCCAATTTTATTATATGTATAGATATGTTAACTTTTTAAACATGACTAGCATTCGTTGTGTGGTCGGATATTTGGCTGAGGGAGCGTTCAAGTATTACGTAAACACAATTTTTGAAGATTTTTGACCCCTCTTGTAACGCACCGTAACGTTTTTCTGTAATTCCCTTAATAATTTCTGGATTCCCCGTCAAACGCAAATGAAAAGGGTTGCCAATTTATGAGTTTTGATTCCCTATTTTTGCATAAAATACGGTTCATTAGTGTTGTCGTTAAAGAGCGTCAGACAGACAATACTTTCACATATATAATATAGTAGTATAGATTGTTTGATGAGTCGAGATGGCCCAGTGGTTAGAACGCGTGCATCATAACCGATGATTGCAGGTTCAAACCCAGGAAAGCACCGCTGATACATGTGCTTAATTTGTCTTTATAATTCATCTCGTGCTCAGCGGTGAAGGAAAACATCGTGAGGAAACCTGCATGTGACAAATTTCGTAGAAATTCTGCCACATGTGTATTCCACCAACCCGCATTAGAACAGCGTGGTGGAATATGTTTCAAAACCTTCTCCTCAAAGGGAGAGGAGGCCTTTAGCCCAGCTGTGGGAATTTACAGGCTATTGTCGTTGTTTTTGTTTGTTATGAATAATTCTAGTTACAACTTATTATATTATTCCCCATTAAATATAAAATATAACAACCTTATCAAAAGTTACTATGTATGATTTGTATGACCCATTACTTTAACTTCCTCTATTATATAATTTTCGTCGTTATCATGCTATGCTATGGCGCAATTGTCGCTGAGCACAGAGTATATATTTTTAATTTAAATTTGGAAGGCATTCAAGGAAATTGCCCACCTTTTGATGTGTCTTTTTGTTTCGCTTTATTATAGGTACATTTCACACTATCAATATATTTTAAATTTAAATTTGGAAAGCATTCAAGGAAATCATATTGTTTGGCTTTATAACACATACAAACTATATCACACTACAATTTATCAGCTTTTTTATCTGAGATGTAATGTGTTGTTCTTAATTAATCTGGATCAGTAAAATTGGCATTGCCTAGATTGTCTAGTGGCAAGACTACACAGTAAATCTCAACGAAGATTGCTTGTTTCAATTGAACTTAAATATTACTGAAAAATTGTAATAAAATTCAGCAGATATTTTTAACTTTGCCGTCTCGTAAATTCAAATCGTTTATAAAAAATACATTGGTAAAAAAGGCGTATTACTCGATACAAGATTTTGTAGATGATAAAAAAAGCGTGGAATTAATATCTGTTCACTTCCAGGCAGGATATATTAATTTAAATAATTGTATTAAATAACATGACTTTGTATTTTTTTAAAGTGGAAAAAGACTAACTACCGAGTTTCTTGCCGGTTCTTCTCGGTAGAATTCTACTTTCCAAATCGGTGGTAGTTTCACTTAATTGTCGATAAATGACGATTAAAAAGTGCTTGTAAAAGCCCACTTGAATAAAGTTTATTTAGATTTTGACTGAACGTACATTCATGCGCTAAATTTGTCACCTAAATCTATAAATATTGGATTGGTTCAAATTTTCTTGCAAAGGAAAATGCAATGGAATGAAAATAAAACCGATTACTGCCGATTTACACAACCAATAGAAATAGCTCCCTATCGCGCCATTCGACGCAATTCGTCGCTATAGATTCACGCGTCAGAGAAAACAATGCATGAAAATCGACGCGTCAAATTGACGAATATATTAGGTCATATGATATTACAAGTTATTACGTTTGTGTAAAGATCATATTCGCGTGAGAAATAAATATTGATAATTTGGAAAGCGTACTTAATTCGGATGTGATCGGTTTTACGAATTTTGCCGATGCGACATCTAAGTTGTGTCGTACTATATATATTTACAAGCTTTCACTATGTACACTACAAATTTAAAGGTAATTTATAGTATTGAAATAATTAATTTAATCGACATGCCTGTATGTATGAGTAATGTCTTTGATTTTTTTAGTGGAGCGAAAAAAAAATGGAATGCAATGTGACGTCATTATTGACATTTAAATAATCAACATTTAAAGAACAATTTTCATTTTTTTTATTTAATTATACAAGTAGCACGAATTAAATTTTATGTGTTTTTATAAATATTCTGTAATAATGTGGAAAATAAAATAGGATTGCTTATTTTGCGACTCACTGAGACTCATTTCTTAGAATAGCTCTGAAAAGATGCGACTAATATACTGATTAGTAGTAAATTATATATGTAGCTTTACTATATTTTACTATGGTTAATAATCTCGGTGCAGACTGCCTCATATATCTATTAGTTATGTGTCTATACTAGCGACCCGATCCGGCTTTGCTCGGGTGCAATGCTGATACTAAATTTAATGCAGAGTGACACAACGACAGTTTTTTTATCCTAAGACAATGCAAGCCACGTCCTTGAGTTATAAATCCGTAATATCTTCACAAATATTCATTAGGGGACGGAGAGACATCGGTTATTGTTTTATACTATGTAGGTTTTATACTATGTAGTATGAGTACGTCACAACTTAGATCGGCAAAATTCGTAAAACCGACAATACCCGAATTAAGTGCGTATTTAAAATGACTAAATACGCGAACGTAATAATCTGTAATGCCAAATTGACGAATTATTGTTTTTTTTTATATAATGTCATTATGGCGATGTTACATTTAAATTGTGTCGCATATTTTCACGCTTAAACCGCTGAACCGATTTTGATGAAATTTTTACATGGATAGTTTGAAGTCATGAAGGACATATATTTTATGTCACTCCTTGAGGAGGCAAAATGGGGTGACAATTTGTCTACTATAGGTAGTTTTGTAAATTTAGGTCGCGTAAAGCCGGTTCAGTTAGTCCTACTAATATTACAAAATGCGTAAGTTTGTTAGGATGTATGTATGCATGTATGTTTTATTTGTTACTCTATAACGAAAAAACTACTAAGCGGATTTGGATGAAATTTTACAGTGATATAGGTTATACATCAGAATACAATTAACACATAGGCTACAATTAATAATCATATTATGCAATTTCGAGATGGCCCAGTGGTTAGAAAGCGTGTATCTTAACCGATGATTGCGGGTTCAAACCCAGGCAAGCACCGTTTCATGTGCTTAATTTGTCTTTATAATTCATCTCGTGCTCAGCGGTGAAGGAAAACATCGTGAGGAAACCTGCATGTGACAAATTTCATAGAAATTCTGCCACATGTGCATTCCACCAACCCGCATTGGAACATCGTGGTGGAATATGTTCCAAAACTTCTCCTCAAAGAGAGAGCAGGCCTTTAGCCCAGCAGTGGGAATTTACAGGCTGTTGTTGTTGTTGTTATGCAATTTGGTCATAATATAACGATACGTATCAAATAACCGTGCGAAGCCGGGGCGGATCACTAGTATTGTACATATTTACGTTACGTTAATCTATATTATATATATAACAACTCAATAAACATTGGTTTATTACGATTGTAAAAGTATATCGTAATATATGCAGTAAAATACTATTTATCGCGGGAAATCAAAGCGTCTAACTGATAAAGTCGCCTGAGTCACAACAGGATACGGTCTCAGGGTCGGGAGGGGGGAGGGGTTGGATTCCGAGTATTAAGAAGCAAGGATGATGTTACGATGAAATATGTATAGGTTTTTGTAACAAATTCTCGTTATTTTCAAAAGGATATGATTTTCGTTTGAATTCACAAACATTCATAACAACAAGTTTATATAAATATATGTTATGAGTTTAATGTATGTCTGTGGCATATTAGGTTACATTTTACCTCGGAAATGCTGTATCTAACTCGAGAATTTAATTGTATTAAAAATACAAGCGTCCATGTCTGTTATTGTATTTTTTACTAGTGTTTTTTTATTTGTTTGAATTTTTAACATCGTAACCCCTATGGGGGTGTGGCTACAAACAAACAATAATAACATCAGAGCCTCCTCTCCCTTTGCTAAGAAGGTTTGGAACATATTCCACCACGCTGTTCTAATACGGTTCGGTGGAATACACATGTGGCAGAATTTCTATGAAATTAGACACATGCAGATTCCTTCATGATGTTTTCCCTCGCCGCCGAGTACGTTATGAATTATAAACACAAATTAAGCACACGAATATTCAGTGGTGCTTGTCTGGGTTTGAAGCCGCAATCATCGGTTAAGATGTACGCGTCCTAACCACTGGGCCATCGCCTCTTCACGTGATTATAATCTGAAGTCATCAGTTTGATTCACTGCTGATCACGATTTTTAATTTTATAATGAATCACGACTTAACTAATCTCTTAATCAGTGGCGTAGCTCGGTGCACCAGGGCCCCGGAGAACAGGGGGCCCTCTTAACTAAACCTTAAGCTTCTGTAGAAAATCTCGACCCTGCGCACAAGATTTCTTATTTGGTATCTATAATTTTAAAGGGTAATTATTAATTAAAGAGGGATGGGAAAGAGGGGGTGAGGGCCTGATTATTTTTCCATGCATCGGGCGTTTCCCCACCTAACAACGCCACTGCTCTTATATATCTTCTCAAAAAGAACCCCAGAAAGCCGGATCCCTGAAAGAGAAGTAAGGTTATGTGGGATTGTTGCCCATTTGAACCCTGGTAGGGTCTTGGAACACAAGTCGGAATGGCTGTGATCGTGTCGATGTATTTAGACCACTGCTGGACTGATAACCATGGTACGGTTCCATCCTGTCTGCGGTTGTTAATTAAGTGTAAAATATTCCATAATACTAGCTGAAGATGCGACTTTACCCACGCGTAATTTATAAAGCTCAAATTGTAAGTCTCATTTTACCCCCTCAGGGTTGGAGTTTTGTAAAATCTATTAGCGGATGTCGACCTAAAACGAGCCAGGGAGAAGAATAACGAATGACTAATTATTATTGTATTATAGCAAACTTTTAACTCCAATTTGACCCCCTTAAGGATTCAGTTTCGTAAATTCTTAGCGGCTGTCTACACCCTATAAGGAACCTACCTGCCATATTTCAAGTCTGTGAGCGGCTTTTCGCTTTTACATATGTACTAGTTGACGCCCGCAGCTTAGCTCGCATTTTAGAGTTTTGGTTGTCATGTGTTAGGTAAAAAATGTAGCCTATGTCCTTCTTTGGAGTTCAAATTTGCGGTTTGGAAGTGAAAGAGTGTCAGACATACAGAAAGAGTTACTTCAACATTTATAATATTAACATAGATTTTTTTTTATAAAAGTTACTGCACCCTTCCCATTTATATCAATATTATGATCCTTTACCCAAAAGTTGCACCTCATGCAACTTTTATGTACCAAAAATTTTATTTTTTCAATTGTAAGATTGGGTGCAATTAAGAATAAATAAATAAATAGATTTTAGATTTATATCTAATTAATTATTAAATAATTGAATCGGCGTATCTATTTAAAAATCTTTATAAACAACGAATCTATAAGCGATGTAATCGCTTGCATAATTCAGTACTATTTATAAAAGCGCTTTAGTTTAGGATGTATATATGAATTCATTTGCACGAAACTATCGATCTTATAACGTTGTGTGAGAAAAAATAAAACAGTTGCGCGGGAAAATAAAAGGCGGGAATTTGTTTTTTTTTTTTTGTAATGCAGATGTAATATCCTCTTCGTTCAAAGCGTTGTTGTATCGTCTGTGCAACACATGTGGGTTGGATGTGGTCGTAAATGTTTTAAGACATTTCTTGTTAAAATATCTAAAGTTTTTTTTTTAAACTAGAGACCCGCTCCAACTTCGCACGGTGTATATGTATCGCTATATTCAGTGCCGGCGTTACAGGGACTGACATCCTGGGCAAGAATATTTTGGCGCCCACTCGGCCCACTTAAGGAAACCGAAATCGGGTGTTAATTTTTTTCTGAGCCCTGAACCAATGTGAACGTTTATTAAGAAACCTATCTTTCCTTTAGCGTGACCTAGAGCTAACGAAGTAGACGTGGAAAGTTATGTAGCTTCTATTTTTTTTTATTTAATATTTTTTATTGTTTGGGGGAAGTATTCCAACTCCACCTATCGCCCTCCCAAATTTGGCGCCCTGGGCCCTAACGCCGGCACTGGTTATATTATGACTGAATTACTTAAAATCATTGTTAATTGTAGCCTATGTGTTATTCTGATGTATGATCTATATTACTGTGAAATTTCATCGAAATCCGATGTGTAGTTTTTTTCGTGGAAGAGTTACAAACATACATTTATCCTGACTTTCGATTTATAATATTAGTAGCATTAAAAAATGTTGTTTTTTTATACTATTGAAGAACTAGCGATACATCCCGGCTTCACATATGTGTATAATAAGGATCGTTTTACAATTTTTTAATTTGTAAAACAAAAAATATCTTTTATAAGAATTTCTCTATGAAGCGATTTAAAAAAAAATCTTTATTGTAGCTTATTGCTGTTAGGCTGATATTCTGCTGTCAAGCAGTAATACTTAGTATTTTTGGGTTCCGGTTTGAAGACTTAGTGAGCCAGTGTACAGGCACAAGGGACATAACATCCCAGCTCCCAAGGTTGGTGGCGCATTGGCGATGCAAGGAGTGGTTAAAATTTCTTACCGCGTTAATGTCTTAGGCCGGTAGTGACCACTTTGTAATAAAAAAAATATTGGACAACATCACATACATAACACTGATCCCAATGTGAGTAGCTATCGTACTTGTGTTATTGAAAAGTAGAAGTAACGACGGTACAAGCACCCAGACCCAAGACAACATAGAAAATTAATGAAAATTTTCTATATCCACGCGGCCGGAGTGACGTAACCATGAAAAACTTTATATGTTGGTTATGTATAAAGTCAGGGGGGGGCAGCTAGTATGTTGTATTTCGTTGTCTGTCTGTGTCAATAATCGGTGACTTTGGAAACGAAGGTCTAATGAAATAATAATGATTGCGATCAATTAATTAATCAAACATCAGAAATGCATCAGACGATCACGGCAAGGTGAACCGACGGCCTTGGTGTTATTGTTTCCTGCGCTCGCGCAGGTATACGTGATCTTAGGGCGCGTCCAGACGTGCGTTATTATATTAATAATCAATTTTTTTTTAACTTTGATTTTTTATGTAAACTATCGAGGTAGCGGCTTCGCACAGGTGCAATACCGATGCTAAATATACTACAGAATTTGTTCATTGACGTCATCACATTAGACACTTCCAAAATTATCAGTGTTTCTTTACTATATTGCCCATGTTTTTATTATTTTCTCTTTTTTATTACGTTTAAAAAATATTTTTGCTATGCATGCTTTGGTATCCTATAATTGAAGGAGCACATAACTTGTGTAACTCTTATGCTGTTTTATTTTGAATTTGTTAAGTACACATTTGTGTGTGTGTGTCCTTTGTTGGAGACTCTAAGATAAAATAAATAAATAAAAAAAACTTCCTCTCGAATCACTCTATATATAAATAAACAAAACCGCATCAAAATCCGTTGTGTAATTTAAAATCTAAGCATACATAGGGACAGACAGCGGTAAGCGACTTTGTTTTATACTGTGTAATGATTTACTATCTGTAGCTTCTAGTATGAGATTTTTTTTTTCAGTTAGACTAATAGAACCTCATTTTTTATTCGGACAGATAATAAATAACTTATATTCACGAGAGTATATTTGATTAAGTCGAATCACTAAGACTGGAATGTGGTACCGTTAGGTTTTCGTGATGTAAGCGCTACATAGCGCTGAATTAATTCAATCGTCTCCTCGGTATTGATGTGTTAATAAAAAAAAAAACTCTGAATTTAAATTAAAGCGTGGGAATTTGAAGATTAATACCAGGATGCCTGATCGGTTTTTGTTATGTAGATCTTTCGATACGATCATTGAAACGTTATTTAGAAACAGGCAACAACAGGCAGGATATATGTTTTATGTATTAACTAACATGACTGTACTTTTTTTTAAATGTTGAAAAAGAGTAACTACTGAGTTTCTTGACGGTTCTTCTCGGTAGAATCTACTTTCCGAACCGGTGGTAGCTTCACTTAATTGTTATATGACGATTCAAAAGTGCTTGAAAAAGCCCACTTGAATAAAGTATATTTTGATTTGATTTTGTTTTGATATACAGACATGGAACGTCGAAGAAGTGGTTATGGGCACTCTGGGAGTTAAATTTAAGTTGACATAAATAGTTTAGTGTAATAGTGTTGTATTATAAAGTAACAGCCCGTAAATTTTCCACTGCTGGGTCCTGTCTCCTCTCCTATTAAAGAGAGGGTCGCTAGTTAAACATAAATTGTTATAGTACGACTCAACTTTGTTGTAACATCGGCAAAATTCGTGAAACCGATCACACCCGAATTAAGTACGCTATCCCAAATCATCAATATTTATTTCTCATGTGAATATGATCTTTGCGCAAACGTGTAACTTGTAATATCATATGACCTAATATATTCGACAATTTGACGCGTCGATTTACATGCACTTGCTTTCTCTGACGCGTGAATCTATAGCGACGAATAGCGTCGAGTGGCGCGATAGGGAGCTATTTCTATTGGTTGTGTGAATCGGCAGTCATCGGTTTTATTGAGTTTGCCGATGATACATCTAAGTTGTGTCGTACTATAGTTGTGTATATAGTTAAGCTATTAGAAAATTGAATGGAATATGTAAATCTGTAGTTTGTTTGTAGTTGTTCTATTGGAATAGCTTTTGTTATAAATATATATTTGAATCGTGATGTTACAGTGAATTAAATGTGACAATATCACATATAATTCCAAATCAGACCACTGTCAACAACAGACTGTAAATTTTGAGGAGAAGGTACGGAACATATTCCACTACGCTGTTCCAATGCGGGTTGGTGGAATACACATGTGGCAAAATTTCTTTGAAATTAGACACATGCATGTTTCCTCGCGATGTTTTCCTTAACCGCGGAGCACGAGATGAATTATAAACACAAATTAAGCACGTGAACATACAGTGGTGGTTGCCTGGGTTCGACCACGCGATCATCGGTTAAGTTGCAGTCGTTCTAACCACTAGGCCATCTCGGCTCTGTCCACTGTTAGTTTAAAAAAAAATCATTAATATCAAATTGAGTTGTCAATATGAAACCTCCTTAGTGTCAATATAAAATTTGACAGCTGACGTCATAACATTACATGGATTCTAATCGGGGATAAGGCGTGTTTAGGTTTTTAATGTCGAATTTGACCCTTGATCGGGCAGAAACAAAAAATATATTTTTATGGCTTAAGTATATGTTCTAGGGTCATGATTTTGACGTTGAAATTTGAAAGGTCGATGTTGATTGATATAGTTTAGTTTATTATTTGTATTATACACCACACAGAGAAATAAAAATAAATATAACAAAGATTTGGCCCTGATATAACAGGCGTACAATTTTGGCGACCTTATCGCTACATAGCGATCTCTTCCAGGCAACCAACGGTAGGATAGGTCATAGAATCTAAGGTGGTGCTGTACTAATAAATAAAATAAAATGAGTCTATTATTAAAACTATGATAAATATAAATGTAGAATACACAAATTATATATCCATTAATAAATTATATTATCAATACATATAAAATAAATAAATATACATATAAATCTAAATACAATGAGTAAGAATATATACCTACGATGTCTTCAAACGTAACGAAAAAAATTTAATAAACAAAATACGACATATGTACTTTAAAAATGAAAGTTAAAAAAACTACCTTAGAATTAATATTACATAACAATTACCGAGGAGGGTAGGGTTTCTAAGAGTCGAGATGGCCCAGTGGTTAGAACGCGTGCATCTTAACCGATGGTTGCGGGTTCAAACCCAGGCAAGCACCGCTGTTTCATGTGCTTAATTTGTGTTTATAATTCATCTCGTACTCAGCGGTGAAGGAAAACATCGTGAGGAAACCTGCATGTGACAAATTTCATAGAAATTCTGCCACATTTGTATTCCACCAACCCGCATTGGAATATGTTCCAAACCTCCTCCTCAAAGGGAGAGGAGGCCTTTAGCCCAGCAGTGGGAATTTACAGGCTGTTGTTGTTGTAGGGTTGCTGGCTAACATACCTCCTGTACATACCCCATAACAGTGCTGTAACAGTACAGCACATCGTTAAACCGTTCAACCACAAAGTCTGCCAGGTTCTGCCATCGACGTATGCAAATAGATTTATTATGAAATATACAAGGCGGGGCCAAAATCTGCCCGACCGTCTAATACGACAAAGGGTTCAAGGCGGAATTAATAGCAGAATCAAATATAGACTATTTGGTCCCAGGAAAACTGCGCTTATCCAAAAGAAAGGCTTTTTTTATTTTTATGGTATAGGTTGGCGGACGAGCATGTGCGCCACCTGATAGTAAGTGGTCACCATCACCCATAGACAATGACGCTGTAAGAAATATTAACTATTCCTTACATCGTCAATGCGCCACTAACCTTGGTAACTAAGATGTTATGTCCCTTGTGCCTCTAGTTACACTGGCTCACTCACCATTTAAACCGGAACACAACAATACTGAGTACTGTTGCTTGGCGGTAGAATATCTGATGAGTGAGTGGTACCTACCCAGACGGGCTTGCACAAAGCCCTACCACCATGTTTACGTTTAATAAATTAAAAAAAAATTATACATCCCTAGCACCCCTCTCTAACCGGCCAGAAACTCTAATATTAAATCTCTGTTAAAACACAATTTAGTAAATTTTATTCAATAATCGTCTTTATTTTTCGTTATATCTGTGACTAAAATTGGGATAAGGCAGGAGGATGAGGAATGGGGAATGAAAGTCTATGTGTAGTGGACAGGACATATAACAACAGCCTCCCACTCCTGGGCTAAAGCCTCCTTCCTTTGAGAAGGTTCGGAACATATTCCACCACGCTGTTCTAATGATTGTCTATAAGACAATCATTAGAACAGCGTGGTGGCAGATTTACTATGAGCACGAGATGAAATATAAAAAAAAAAACTGAGACAACATCACATACATTACTCTGATCCCAATGTAAGTAGCTGAAGCACTTGTGTTATGGAAATCAGAAGTAACGACGGTACCACATACACCCAGACCCAAGACAACATAGAAAACTAATGGTAATCTACATTGACTCGGCCGGTAATCGAACCCGGGACCTCAGAGTGGCGTACCCCTGAAAACCGGTGTACACACCACTCGACCATGGAGGTCGTCAAAATTATAAACACAAATTAAGCACATGAATATTCAACGGTGCTTGCCTGGGTTTGAACTCGCAATCATCAGTTGAGATGGTCAAGCGTTCTAACCTCTGGGCCATCTCGAATTTTTGACAGTACAAATATACCTAATATGTATGTGTTTCAATTTATGTAAATGTGTTATTAGTGTCGCTATATGTAAGGTTCCCGATAAGGATTGGCTGACGATAGCATCGCTAATTAATAGATGTAGTTTTGATGTTTAATTAATTTTTTATATGTTCTAAACGTGATAACGTAGATTTTGATAAGATTTTATTACGCCTGTTTTTAAAATGTTTACATAGTAAACGTAGTCGCTTCCCGTTTGTATGTTTCGATCTTTAAAACTACGCAATGGATTTTGATGTGGTTTTCGTCAATGAATAGATTGATTAATAGAGAAGGATTATATGTGGGTTTATAAGCCCTATTATAGTATGTATTATTATCATACTTGTTGTATTAGAGAAATGCCGATTACCTTTATCTTTCCTATCCGCACAAAACTTTATGTTTGTTTTTCTGTCTGTTACGCTTTCACTACTAAACCAAATTTGATAAAATTAATTACGAACTTTGAACTCCCAAAGAAGGAGATTCGTTTTTTATATCGACACCTCTTTTTTATCTGACTGGAAAAACGTGTTATGACTTTACCCCGCATAAAGTGGGGGGTGGTATGTAAGACTGGCTGATGCTCAGAGCGCCTTGTCCCCTATTACACCGGAGTATCCACTTAATAAAACAGCGGTATCCTTTCCGTCTTTTCGACAGACACCACAGGATCGCTTTGTTAATGAACGCCTGAATAATTATATTTATAAACAATACACCTGACCGTACCCTTAAATGAGAGAGCGACAAAACAACATATAAAATGAAGTATTTCTCTTATATATCGGTCATTGAGAGTCGAGATGGCCCAGTGGTTAGAACTCGTGCATCTTAACCGATGATTGGGGGTTCAAAGCAAGCACCACTGATTCATGTGCTAAATTTGTGTTATATAATTCATCTCGTGCTCAGCTGTGAAGGGAAACCTGCATGTGACAAATTTCATAGAAATTCTGCCACATGTGTATTCCGCCAACCCCCATTGGAACGTGGCGGAATATGTTCCAAAACCTTCTCCTCAAAGGGAGAAGAAGCCTTCAGCCTAGCAGTGGGAATTTACAGGCTCTTGTTGTGTTCGATCATAGTAATTTGTAATAAACTCTTTATGTGTTACTTCTACTTGTGTGAAGTTGGGTGTCCAAGCTAGTGTGTATCGACGCACAACCACTTTGTGGAACCAGCTTTCGCCGGCGGTTTTTCCGAACCGATACGACATGGAAACCTTCAAGAAAAGAGCGTATTCCTTCCTCAAAGGCCGGCAACGCACCTGCAAGCCCCCTGGTGTTGCAGATGTCCATGAGCGCTGGTAGTCACTTTCCATCAGATGAGCCTCCTGCTCCTGAGTCGAGATGGCCCAGTGGTTAGAACGCGTGCATCTTAACCGATGATTGCGGGTTCAAACCCAGGCACGCACCGCTGATTCATATGCTTAATTTGTCTTTATAATACATCTTGTGCTCAGCGGTGAAGGAAAACATCGTGAGGAAACCTGCATGTGACAAATTTCATAGAAATTCTGCCACATGTGTATTCCACCAACCCGCATTGGAACAGTGTGGTGGAATTTGTATCAAACCTTCTCCTCAAAGGGAGAGGAGGCCTTTAGCCCAGCAGTGGGAATTTACAGGCTGTTGTTGTTGTTGAGCCTCCTGCTCGTTTGCCACCTATAACATAAAGAAAAAATCGGTCGGAGAGGACGGCGATGTCGAGAACAATTCGATATTGTCAACAGTTCTTGTTTACGATTATTACAATAGTTTCATTGTCAAGTGTTTTTGTGTTGTCTGTGGCGAGTTTTGTTTGAACTTTTGACAGATCGTAACTTCAAATCAAATCAATTTTATTCAAGTAAACTTCACAATGAAGCGTTTTTGAATCGTTAACAATTAAATACTATCACCGTTTCGGAAAGCAGCTTCTAGCGAGAAGAAACGGCAAGAAACTCGCATAGTTGCTCTTTTCAAATAAACAGATTTACAATGCTGCTATTTACAGTAATTAGTGTCCTATCATGGAACCCGAGCCTAAATACAGGCGTTTCTTTGTAAAAAGTACTCTTTTAATGATTATACTTAACGAATCCGTTGTGTACATCGGGGATATTTTTTTAATTTAAATGTACTATAAGTTTAATATACTAATGGTGCAATACCGATACTAAATATACTACAGAATTTGTTTATTTACTTCACATTAGAAACTTCTAAAATTATCAGTGTTTCTTTGCTATATTGTCCATGTATTATATACAAAAACCTTCCTCTCGAATCACTCTATCTATTAAAAAACCGCATCAAAATCCGTTGCGTAGTTTTAACGATTTAAGCATATATACTGATATAGGGACAGAGAAAGCGACTTTGTTTTATGCTATGTAGTGATGTAAGTTTTGAATCTTCATTTAACAATTATACCCAGTAAAGCTACCAGAGGTTCGTTCGAGATTTCTTTACCGAGAAGAACCGCCAAGAAACTCAGTAGTCACTCAGTACAACTATAGTTATGTTAGTTAAATACAATTATATATGTATGTAATATATTTACATTTTATATTGTATTATTATTGGTAGTATTTTTTGTTTTCCCCTTTTGTATAATAGAAGTAGAAAAAAAAAGTTGTGTTAGGTTAATAGAAAATACTGTCCTTTCCATGCCGTGATAACTTTTAATTGAAACAACACTTAGCTAAAAATGTAATTATTTATTTTAAAACCTATGAATGGTGTATGTTTTGTAAGTTGTCCTTATAAATAAATATATCCTATATATACCAAAATAACATATTTTTACAATTCTTATCTGTCTGTCTGTTTGTTCCGGCAAATCTCTGGAACGGCTGGACCGATTTTGACGGGTATTTCACTGACAGATAACTGATATAATAAGGAGTAACTTAGGCCAAAATAATATATTTTTTTGGTTAAATTCAAAGGCGTAGGTCGCGGGCACAGCTAGTATAGTATATCTATTGGCAAATCGCATGAAATATGTTAATCTAAGCAATCTTTATCTTTTAGTCGCAATAGATAAAATCGTTATTTACGACGGTTCAAATTCGGCGTAAAATGTGAAATATCTATGTTATTACAAATGTTATTATTATCTGTGGCTAATAAATCGATTGCGGCAATCTGACAAGGAATCAGAACTACAAAGGAGTGCGACAGGATTCAATTTTTTTTAAATTGTGTAGAGGGTGGGGCTTGTTTGTTACTATTAAATTTAAAAAAATCATGGATAATTTCTTGAATAATCCATTATTGATGCTGGACTGACTTCTCGTCATTTCGATGTTGTCTATTTGGGTTTCGTGGTCACACCAAAGCTCCGTGAAGCTGAGCTGGCCCAGTGATTAAAACGCGTGCATCTTAACGAATGATTGCGTGTTCAAACCCAGGCAAGCACCTCTGATTCATGTGCTTAATTTGTGTGAAGGAAAAAGATCGTGAGGAAACCTGCATGCGTGAAATTTTAAAGAAATTTTGCCACATGTATATTCCCCCAAGCGCATTGGAACGGCGTGGTTTAATTTGTCCCAAACCTTGTCCCCAAAGGGGAAGGAGGCCTTAGCCCAGCTGTGGGAAATTTACTGTCTATTGTTGTTGTTTCACTGATACTACATTAAGATATTCAAATAAAATTTTGTTCTTTTTTGTTTCAGATACGAAAATTCAGTATACAATCTACTATAATAACTATGGACGCAGGTATAGAAGGTAATATAAATAAAAAAAAAATATAGCTCAATCATTTATTTTTAATCTGTGACGTTAACGAAATTATGGATGAAATGTTTTTTTTTTTATTTTGGCATAATTTCTTTGTGCCTTTGCTAGAGATTTTTATTTTTTTTCTCTCTCAAATTTATAGAAAGATTGAGCTATTATAAAATCGTCTAAATCGTAAAATTATTTTTATCGGACAAATATTGTAATCTTAATAATTGTATCGCTAGCCTAAAAATTTTAAGAAATTTTATTTTTTATAGTTTATTTTAATGATAGCGAATATTATCTGTAACGCGTATAGTTTAATTGCTCTGTATTTAAATACTCTTGACCGGTTTTTAATGGTAACGTAATTTTTGAATTTAGAACACGCACAATTTCCTTTCAAAGATCCAATTTTAAATGCCTAATAAAACGATCATTTTATCTGTGACTCAACAGTATACATCATATCCTAACTTGGACTGTTTACGAGTTTCATCCATACTTAAAAAAGAGATGAAGAAGATGGAATTGGACATTGTACCCTATATCCTATGATTGATGGTAAAACCACACGTTCATACTTAAATTATAAATGCAAAAGTTTGTTATGTATGTATGCTTTACCCTTTCACGAAAACACTACTGAACGGATTTGGGTGAAATTTAACAGTAATATAGGTTATATATAAGAATAACACATGAGCTACAATTTATAAGGATTTTATGTTATTTGGTCATAAGTACCCGCGCCGAGGCGGCATCTAATTAGCGTTTTATAAAACCCACAAAATTAATTAATGTGAATATATATTATACATATATATGTATGTTTTATGAACCAGCGCATCTATATCTCGTACATCAAAAGAATAAATTGATATTAATTAAAAGTCTTTATAAAATTGACATTTCTTAATTGAATGAATGACCTTTATTTAAATCAATATTAAAGATATTTATTTATATTCTAAAATGTTAATATATTAATAAAAGATTAATTGACCCATATAATAATTAAAACTAGAGCAATTAAAAAAAAACTAATATTTTGTTGTCTATGGTCCATATATAGTTTAACATAAAGTAACAGACTGTATATGGTAACTGTAGTTACACTGGCTCACTCAACCTTCGAACCTGAACACAAAAGTTTTGCTGTATGACTAACAACAACAGCCTGTAAATTTCTCACTTCTGGGCTAACGCCTCCTCTACCCTTGAGGAGAAGGTTTGGAAGATCCACCACGCTGTTCCAATGTGAAATTAGACACATACAGGTTTCCTCACGATGTTTTCATCCACCGCTGAGCACGAGATGAATTATAAACACGAATAAAGCACGTGAATGTATGATCAGGAGAGTTTAATTCAACTTAAGTTCCTAGTTTGAAGGTTCTAGATTGAATAGGTCATAAGTCAAAGGATTTTATGTATGCTTAATATGTATATGGAGTTGTCTGTTCATTTTTGTAACCGTTTTCATTAAATACTGGTCGATTTGTATATACTCTTGTTATGTCTCAAATATAAAGTGAATCTATGCATTACATATTATACACATAGTACGACACGACTTAGATGTAACATCGGCAAAATTCGTAAAACCGATCACATCCGAATTAAGTACGCTATCCCAAATTATCAATATTTATTTCTTATGTGAATATGATCTTTACACACACGTAACAACTTGTAATATCATATGTCCTAATATATTCGTCAATTTGACGCGTCGATTTACACGCACTCGCTGTCTCGGGTCGAACTGACGCGTGAATCTATAGCGACGAATAGCGTCGAATGGCGCGATAGGGAGCTGTTTCTATTGGTTGTGTAAATCGGCAGTAATTGAATTTGCCGATGCTACATCTAATATGTCACGTACTGTAATTTTATATTTAATTAAGTATTCTTGTGTTCGAATGAAAAATACAAAACACCAGATATGGCAACACTTTACTGCCGAATTATTTATTTATAAGTGTTAATTATATTCTGTGTATTTAATAATTATATGTACATAAATGTCTCGAAATTATACATTTATATAATGTAATCTGTTATCAGGTAACTAATTAATTACATTTTTTATAATTATCTCAAAGGATTGCTATGATTTTTAAAGATTATTTTTTTTTACACTTCAAAATACTGGAAGACAACTCACTGCCATACCAAAAAAAGAAAATCAAAGGTTTAGTTTATATAATTTCCTACTTCAATTGGAATGAAATAACTTTTTTTAAATTACTTTTATCGTCTGTGGTGCTAGTAACACTTCGATAGATTATATAAACAAAAAATAATGCGTTTAATTGCAAGCCATGTATTAAGATTGACAACACTTGCGGTTTACAATCTCGCTCGACAGATAATCTAACTGTGTTAACAATTTCACGGTGATTTAAATATCCTTTGTCATGGCGATCGATTGAACGGTATAGAGATTGGCGTTTTAGATTGATGTATTGTCGCGTGCTACAAAAGAAATGGTTGGTAATCCGTGAAAAAATACACACGTATGGCAACACTAATCGAATTCAACTAAACGGTTTCGAAGACGACCAAAAATACACGTTAAATTTTCGGTTTTTAATCCTATATTAATACTATAAATTTGAATGTAAGTCTGTCTGCCGATCTTTCACGACCAAACCTCTGAACTGTATATTGTGAAATTTTGTATGAAGAAAACTTGAAGTCCAAGAATGGACTAGTTACAAATAATTTTTACGCTCGGCATAAGTCGTTATAACATATGTTTGAACCTACTGGCCATTACAGCGTCATCGGGCATGGAGTAGCTACTAGACTCAGACTTCTAAAACCCTGAGGGTGTCGCCGATGAGATTCTACCTATAGCACTGTTAAATCGGCGTCGTGGTGGTTTTGTGACGTCATTAATTGGAGCCACCCATACAAAGCTATACAGCATCTTTCTATATGTCTACTTGGCATAGCGTGTTAACATATGGGTTACATCATATTCATCATCGACCTCCTGACAGTGGAGGATTTACCAATAGGTAGGCAGGGCGGTAGATTTAGGGGGGTGGCAAATTTAGACCAAATTGTCTTTATCTTACAGAAATAAAAATATCTTATAACTATATGTATTGTATACACATTACGTCCGCAATCCGTATACTCGTCACTACATAGCGGGTTGGAAAATAATCTAGTAACTGACAGAAATATCACCTAGTTCATAATCATACTAATAACGGAAAAAAACCGATGTAATGAGGAAGATAGAAAACGAATTATAGTTTTTTTATTTTTAGAATAAATTGTGATTGTGAACTAAACAAACGTATCGTTTAAAAGTCAGTAAATGCGGCAAAAATCGAATAGCCTACTAGCGTACTAGCAGCAAATTTGTGAATCCGCCACTGTTTCCTGTCTTATGTACTCATCCATTCAAGTAACACCAGACATTCCTCTCAAGATTCATTCATTCATCTCCGCTACGTGAAGTTGTCTTTCATTCATCCCTTAATATCAGAGCCGTATTTAGGGGAGGGCAACCGGAGCTACTGCCCTGGGGCCTCCACATTAGTGGGGGCCACAGTTTTCAGCAAGTTAACAAATACCGAGATATAGTCAAATTATAACAATATTACTACTAAATATTTTAAAAGTTACCGATACAAGTAAATAAATCATAGCTTACTTATTGAAATTAAAAAAAAAATCTAATTAATTCATAATAATGTAATTATTAGGGTGGTCACGCTTCTATTGGTCTAGGGCCTCCATTGCTTTGTGGCCCGGGGGCCTCCAGACCTCTAAATCCGATTCTGCATAACATATATAAACAGGAGTATATTTATAGTATGTATTGTTTAAGTAATGTATAGATTCTAGTATATCTTAATTAAATGCCTATTATAATTGTAATTTAAAATGAATTTATGATTGAATTTCTTAAAGAGATTATGAGTATTCCTTTGTCACACTTAGCTTGTAAGAAAAAAATATTCCTCTTAAAGTATTATTTTTTATTTTTAAATTTTGTTGGCATTTAGTGAAATTGATTATTTTTTTTCTCATGAATGTTTTTTTTTTTGAATCGGCGACGTTTGGTAAATGTTATATTTTATTTTTCATAAATGTATATTTTTTATATTTCAATCAATCGATATACCTAATGTTATTTTTATCATTGTATATTGCCAGTGTAAAATAATTATTGTAATTAAATGAGTAATCAAATATCTTTTTGTTTTATTTCACATTATAATTTATATGTATTATAAAGCCCACAATGAAAAAAAATAAGGTAAAGAGATAAGGAATAAGAAATAGCGGAATGCAGCGATGGCAGCACCGTTAATCAACTCATAATTCAAAAATAGGGAGTAAGAAATAAGAATGAAACTTCCGTCGCGGTGGGAATTTGTTTCTTATTTCTTACAGCCAGCCAATCAAAGGGATTTTTTTAAACGAATTGTCATAACAATTAGGTTATGATTTTGATAATCGTACTTTGTGGACCCAACAGCTGCAGGTACTAATTCGCCGTGATTGGTTGAATATTGTAATATTGCCTATCGCCTATTGTGTTTTGGTTGCTGTGCTATTCCTTATTTTTTTCATTGTGTAATGGGCTTAAGTGACACCGTGAAAATTAGTTGCGACCTATATGCCTTTCTTTCATATGGGGGCCTATGTTGGAGTCACCGGTGTTTGATGTCTATGCCCACTAAAGATCAGCGATGACCTGACGGTTTTAAGGATGTCACGGGATCGATTTTACTTGCTACCGTTTACGCAATTCGAGTTAAGTCCAGATTATGTAAATATTAAAAATGTTCAAGACTGCGTTCCACTTAGCCGACATTATCAATTTATCTTTGAATAGCAGTTAAGACTCACCTATAAGAATACTTTAACCCCCATTCGTTTGAATAGATCAGTAAAAACTTTAGTTATCATAAGATATTCATAGTCGTAGTACTTGTGTTGCATATCGATAGACTATCCAGTTCTAGTGAAGGTTTTAGCGATAGTATTGATCAAAACGATATCATCGATATCCTGAATACTTCGATAGTTCTGCAACAGGTAGTACTCATGAAGAGCAAACTTAAGGCCTAACACCACAAACTCTAAACCTTAGTATACAAGGGAGTACTTTGAAAAACCCATACCTGCAAATGTTCTGATTTTTTGTGTAGTATTTCGACGCACTAATTAATTTTTCAGGCCAAACTAGAACTAGAACTAAATTTCATGTGTATTGTAATTAATATTGATTTTGGAGGAAAGTGTTCACTATAAAAGTTTAAGGCCATGAGAAAATCAGTAGATTCTTGTTTTATGTCATAGGTTGCAAACGAGCAGAAGGCTTACTTGATGGAAAGTGACCACAGCCTCCCATGGGCATATGGAACAGTGAGGGGCTTGCATATGCGTTATCGGTTTTTAATAAAGGAGTACGCTCTATTCTTAAAGGTTTCCAAGTCGTATCGGTTCGGAAAAACTGCCAATGAAAGCCGGTTCCACAGAGTAGTTGTGCGTGGCAGAAAATGTCTGCAGGTGCAGGTGAAACTTGCTTATTTCTTTTCGTAATTACGAATAATTAGTAGATTAGCTTCAGATTAGAGGCTCGTTTATATTTTAAATATTTTTTTTAAATAAATATGAGACATCACATACACTACTCAGATGTAGGTTAGCTAAAGCACTTGCGTTATGGAAAATCAGAAGTAACGACGGTACCACAAACACCCAGACCCAATACAACATAGAAAAGTAATGGTAATCTACATCGACTCGGCCGGGAATCGAACCCGGGATCTCGGAGTGGCTTACCCACGAAAACCAGTGTACACACCATTCGATCGTCATTGCAACATAGTATATTATACGACAAAATCGTGTACATAAGGCGGGATGAAAATTATCAATAAAACAACATAATAAATTACAAATTGCTATTTGTTTATTAAAAATTACACGTCATAAACATCGCCCATCGAAATTATCTCAAAAAAATAAAATAACGATAATTAATAATATACATAAAAAATACACAACTTAAATATTTTAGGCTGCCACTATCACAACGACATTCCCGCCATTTCGAAAACATTTCGAAGCGTCAATTTCAAAAACGTTTACAAAATGGCGGCTCGAAAAACGAAAAATAAATGCTTTTAATGTGACCGTATGAGTATTATAAAATAAAATCGTCGAAATAATCATTATCTATTTACAATGTAAAGAAAAAAAATGTTTAAAAATACATTTTTTTTAATGTTATACAAAATCTAAAAATATTTGTTATCGATCGCGACCGAGTACGGCCATTACACGCTTAGTTTAAATCATCATTATAAAGTATGCAATTTAACACGGAGTATAAAATACAAAGCAATTATAACCGATTACGTTGTAAATTTTACGGATTAATACACATATAATTATTCTGTATGTTTGTTTGTCACTGTAGTCCCAAACAGCTGGACAATAAAAATGTAATGATGATACCCCGTACGAAGGCGGAAAACATATCTAATTTTAATACATGAGAATCTTTTCACGACCAATTTTACAAAATTACGTCTAAAACAAAATAAATTGAATTTTTTATTTAGGACTCATGTTTAAATTTAATATGAAAATGATTATTAATTAACAAATATTGTATATTACACTGAATCTCACGGAAACATCTCAAAAATATTATTTAATCTGTATTCAAAGTTAATCTGTTGACAATATACAAACATTTATTAATCTGTTAAACAAATAAAAATAAAAATCTTGCAAATTGCATACTCTATGCTAATGACAATACGCAGGGAAGAAAGCCTTCGGGGACTAGAAAAGAAAAAGACAAAAAATAAAATCATAGATTTTGTATAGACATACAATATTAAATATGGCGCATATATATGTGATACACGATACTAAGAATATATTTAAAATAAACTCCGTATTTTTGTGCTTTCAGTGACGAAAGAAATATTTCGATGTATGTTTTACCTTTCGATATCAATTATAATTAATTTATGACGTCACTGATAATAATAAATACGCACGATATAGATTAAAAATTAAAAAAAAAATCTACTGCATTCCAATATGGCTAAAAGCATTCTGATATGTTCGAACTAATTTTAAAATAACATATAAATACAATTTTTATTTATTCTACAGATTATACAATATAACTAGGCTGTAGGGCGTAATTCAGAGTACTAAAAAAGAAAAATCATAAATATTTTTTTTATAACTACGTCCCTTAAATCTAGAACATATTAAATACATGTATAGTATTACCCTCATACATAAAATTCCGATTCAATCAATCTCCGTATACATTCTCTTAAGTGTGCCCTATTTTTTTTTTTTTTAAATAAAGCTTTGACTTTTTTTAACAGCTGACCTGTCATTACATCGATAAGGATTTTCAATCTGCGCTTTTAAATTACATTTCGCCTTATAAAGAAAACAAAAAACATAAAACCAGTCGAAAAAGGAGTTACATTCATTGAATTTATAACAATAATTTTATTATTATCAAATCATTACATAAAAAAATGCTGTTTGACAGTTGCTTCGAATGGCGGGAAAAATAAATTAAAAACATTGACATTTGTGATCTTAATAATCTATGCCATTTTTTGACTTTTATTTTTACATAATTCCAATTATTTTTGAAGGTTAATTTATATTAAAATCATTAAATGTGTATTAATAATAAAAATAACATACTGATATCATTGTTAGAAAGCAATCAACATTTTAAAAGACAATTTTGTATGATCCGTTTAAGATTATTTTACTAATGAGGTCAAAAAAAAATCCTTCATTTTAAAGAACTGCTGTTTAAACGGAGTAATATTATTTGTATGAAAAATATAATTCAACTACAATCTAGATCCGACGCGTATTAATTTCTGACGAAAATTCGAATTAATAGAAAAAAAAACAAATAAAATAATATAAATACTAAATAAACATAACCTCTTTAGTATTCATAATATTTTCATTCTTTGACAGATGGAAAACGCCGTTTCCGAACGTTCTAAATTCGAATTGACGTCAGAAATTAAAAAACCCACCCCTCCCATTCGATAAATACTATATCTAGAGCACCTACCTAGCGTCCATGCTTACATAGTCTATATATTTCACATTAAATACTAAACCTATTCACAATTACTAGAATACAATTACATTTATTTTACACAAAAGACTAAAAAATATGGCGTCGCTACGTAAACTAATAATTGGCTTCAACAATATCAAAATCGGCTTAGTCACGTCCGGTTTCATTTATCGAGAGTATTTTATCATTCGATACAAAAGAAAAATGTCTGTTATGAAATGTATACATACGTCCAGTTAGTAAAAAAACTATCCGTTTCACTTATACGATACATAAGTTTGAAAATCGCAATTATGTAATTCAATAACGATTAATTATTAATATAGAAATCGGTTATTAGTTGTTAAGCAAAAGTAACCCCTAAGGGCGCATTAAAATATAAGGGAGACGAAGGTAATATAATCGCCAACGCGTTACCAACAATGAGATCCGAGCGGTTATGCCCCTTGTGTATGTAACCGAACATACTCCCTCAGGGTTACACCCCCAAACAGAAATGGAGGAGAATTCGTATCAGATAACTAATAAATTGCATTATAACAAGTGCTAATGTAATTGACGCGTAAGTTATTACCGTTTCAGTTTGTATTGTAGATAAAAAAAAAGTATTATCTCTAGCACAGACTATAAAGACATGCAAAGAAAAAAAAATACATAGAAACTATTGCATTTGTTAAGAGTCCCGCGTATTAAATTTATTTGTAAACATTTACAAAATAAGTTTTATAAACGTGCTAAGTTTCTATCGCCGGTTTAACGGATCAGGTCAGTATCGTTTCAGAACCGGTAAGTTTTTACTTTGACTAACAATAAATGCTTCTACGTGGAATAAATGAATTTGATTTCATCATTCTAAATCCAAAATTACCATGTCTCTTGTCTATATTGATATTCTACCATTTTTACGTATTTATATTCATTCAAACTAGCAAATAGATTAATACAAATTACGAAATATTCATTCAAATTAAATTAAAAAAAAACAATTGTTATTTTTTCATTGTTCATATTTTAGGCAAAGGATGAAAACCGTTAATTATGAAAATTAAAAAAAAAATTAAAGATTAAATGCGTTTTTAATCTGGCTAATTAAAAGATATACGGTCGAATGAAAAAAATCATAAATCTAATTAAATAGTCACTTAAAAACTCATTTTAACGGTGGAAAGCATTTCTTTTCTTTCATTCAATATTTGACCCCCTTCTTACTAATGGCTTCCTAATTTTCTTTTGCACAAAATAACGACCAAAAAGTTTGCTAACATTTTTACCCCCTCAAGGGAGTATAAAAGAGTTAGCAAATTATAATCCCATCAAAATTAATACATCATTAATTTCGAATAATATATAATTAAATTATCAAATCACATATGTGTTAGGGGTTATTTTCAAATTATACAAATATATATTTTTTACTAAATAATGGCACATTACAATTTAAGATATAGTATAGTACATTCCAATGATAGGATAACTAGGAGTTTACTTAACAAATTGACATAACATTGAGATTTTAATATGATATAGTACGACACGACTTAGATGTATCATCGGCAAAATTCGTAAAACCGATCACATCCGAATTAAGTACGCTATCCCAAATTATCAATATTTATTTCTTACATGAATATGATGACACAAACGTAATAACTTGTAATATCATATGAACTAATATATTCGTCAATTTGACGCGTCGATTTACATGCAATTGCTTTCTCGGGTTGAACTGACACGGGAATCTATAGCGACGAATAGCGTCGAATAGCGCGATAGGCAGCTGTTTCTATTGGTTGTGTGAATCGCCAGTAATTGGTTTTACGAATTAGAAATTAGAAATAGCCGATGCTACATCTAATATGTGTCGTACTATACTTTCATACATGTAACCCAGACTTCTGTTTATTATTATCCCAAAAAAAAACACCAATTATAACAATTAGCGTTGAATGAATATGAACCCTATTTATACAGGTGTGACGTCACCAAAACGACTGACAGCGTTTTTAGCGGAAATAAAAATAGTAATAAATTTTCGGGCAAGAAAAGGTGTTTATTTTGACAAGATATATTTCTTTGCGGCTATTAATTAGGATAAATAAAATTTTGAAGTACTATTTTAAACACCGTAGAATACCTTATCTGTGGTTTGAGAAAAAGTAACGTTCAGAGTATCTGATGAACTTTAACATTAATTTAGAATTAATTAATTCTTAATTATTAATTCAAATTAAGATATATTAACAAATCTGTTTGTAGTTTATAATCCCGCTTCGCATGTCCGCAATACTGATACTAAATATACTACAGAATTTGTTTATTTACGACATCACATTAGAAACTTCTAAAATCATCAGCGTTTTTACTATATTGTCCATGTATTATATACAAAAATCTTCCTCTCGAATCACTTTGTATTAAAAAGAAACCACATCAATATCCGTTGCGTTATTTCAAAGATCTAAGCTATACATCTATACATAGGGACAGACAGCGGTAAGTGACTTTGTTTTATACTATGTAATAGTTTCTTTTGCAATGAGTTCTCCTACCATTGAAATGTACTATAGAAAAAATAACATTTACAAAACTTACCGACGTACAAAAATGAAGTATCAAACATAGTAATCCCTACACGAATACAAAAAAAATAATTACTATAACATATTGTATCAACAAAAAAAAAAACAGTATTAATTCTTATAAAATTAATAATTTTTATTTTAAATGTATAATAAATTAAAACGTTGTTCGTTAACGCGGTCCATCGTTTCTCGACGGTCCACGGTTGGTCCATGACATATACCATGGACCGAATCTGGTCCAATACATGGTGTTTACATCCGATGACGTTACTAATAATAATTATAATACAATGTATAGTATTGTTCATAACATTTAATACGTACGTAAATTCCTATAATTATTTGGCAGTGGCGGACGCTTCAGAACTTTGTCCTGGAAAGAAATAAAAAAAAAATTAAATTACTTTTTTTTTATTAATATTGGACAACATCACATACATAACTCTGATCCCAATGTAAGTTTACTTGGTGTTAGGGCTTTGTGCTAGCCCGTCTGGGTAGGTACCACCCACTCATCAGTTATTCTACCGCCAAACAACAGTACTCAGTATTGTTGTGTTCCGGTTTGAAGGGTGAGTGAGCCAGTGTAACTACAGGCACAAGGGACATAGGTTGGTGGCGCATTGACGATGTAAGGAATAGTTAATATTTCTCACAGCTTCATTGTCTATGGGTGATGGTGACCACTTACCATCAGGTGGCCTATACGCTCGTCCGACAACATATACCATAAAAAAAGTAGCTAACGCACTTGTGTTAAGGAAAATCAGAAGTAACGACGGTACAAACACCCAGACCAGAGACAACATAGAAAACTAATGATAATCTACATCGATTCGGCCGGGAATCGAACCCTGACCTCGGAGTGGTGTAACCATGAAAACCGGTGTACACACTACTCGACTACGGACATCAAAATTTATTTTGTCTGGCCTTGCGAGTTCCCAACAGTTATATATTTATACACATGTATATTAGTATTATAAATGTGAATGTAACTATGTCTGTCTGTTGCTGTTTCACAACTAAATAGCTGATCCGAATTTGATGAAATTTTTATTCAACCTTAAACTCCAAGGACATAGGCTCTACGTATTTTTACGATATTGTCCTTCAACTAGCGCGTGATTCAAACATAAGTGACACACGAATAGTAACGTGCGCTTAGATTTGAACATAGGACCCTTTTAATGCCCAAAGATTATCAACGACAACAACAATAACAGCCTGTAAATATCCCACAAATGGGCTAAGGCCTGCTATATCTTTAAAGAGAAGGTTATAGAGCTAATGCGGGTTAGTCGAATACACATTTGGCAAAATTTCGATGAAATTGGACACATGTAGGTTTCCTCACAATGTTTTCCTTCACACACCCAACACCCAAGCACATGAATATTCAGCGGTGCCTGCCTTTTTTTTCTCGCTCGAAAAACGCTATTACGCACTTCCCCCCGTGATGGAAAGTGGGGGGGCGGGTGTGACTCCCCGGAGCCCTGGACGCCGAGTGCGCCCAAGCACACCGGGTTTACCCACTAAAAAACCAGCGGTACCCTCTGCGTCTTTCGGTCGCCGCCACGGGATCGCTTACGCATGCTACCGTGACGCCCTGACGGTTAGCGGTGCCTGTCTGGTTTTGGATGGTTCGAACAACATGTATGCGTTTATATAGGTTATCATGTTCCTAGTGACAGTTGAGTGGGGGGGGAGGTGTGGTCGAACAACACGCATGCATTTATGGAGATTGTCATGTTCGCCAGTTGAGCCGAGCTTTGGTAGTATACATTAATTGAAATAATTGTATTTAATTAACATGACGTTGTATTTTTTAAATGTTAAAAAAGAGTAACTACTGAGTTTCTTGCCGGTTCTTCTCGGTAGAATCTACTTTCCGAACCGGTGGTAGCTTCACTTAATTGTAAAATGACGATTCAAAAGTGCTTATAAGCCTACTTGAATAAAGTTTATTTTGATTTTGAGTGACTGTTGAGTGGTGGGGGGGGGGGTCGCGCACCGTTACAGGAACAGCACGGGGCGGTCGTTGGCGCGGTCGGAGCCGCTGGAGTGCGAGTGCGAGCGCCGCGCGCCGCCGCCGCCGCCCTCGGCCGCCGCGCTGGCGCCCGACCCGCTCGACGCTGACTTCGCCTCGCTCGCCGCTGGAACGCAAGCGGACAGCTCATTAACATATAATAACATATCGTATTTTTACTTTACTTGGTGGTAGGGCTTTACGCAAGCCCGTCTGGGTAGGTACCACCCACTCATCAGTTATTCTACCGCCAAACAACAGTACTCAGTATTGTTGTGTTCCGGTTTGATGTTGAGTGAGCCAGTGTAACTACAGGCACAAGGGACATAACATCTTAGTTCCCAAGGTTGGTGGCGCATTGACGATGTAAGGAATAGTGAATATTTCTTACAGCGTCATTGTCTATGGGTGATGGTGACCACTTACCATCAGGTGGCCTATTACGCTCGTCCGACAACCTATACCATAAAAAAAAAACCTGCTACGTGAAGGTGGTCTGCTGGTGTTTTTTTTTAAAGAAGTATAGTAACAGTGCCTCCAATCAAGATTTAGGCTTGTGGTAAGGGATTAGAATTTAACCTGTGACACTTTACATAAGTAAACCGTACATGTCGCTACTGACGCTCTGACCTGACGCTTGGTTAGCAAAAAAATATTGACTTGCAAATTACATTAATTTTATAATATCACTAAGCCGTGTACATCGCTGCTGACGCTTTGACATGACACTTAAAAGGATGGTTATCAAAAAAAATTTTTCTTATATTATATATTATGTAAATTACCGTAGAAGAGTTGAGACCAATTTTAAACTCAAGTAAGAGATTCTAAAGCTTACCGGTCGGTTCTTTTGCGGTAAGATGATCTGACCCGGCACTCGAACCCCCACTGCCCGACAGGACGCTCTCTTCGCGATTATACCTGTAACATAAATGATTAAATATATAATATGTATTTTATGATGGGCAAAGGGCCTGCCTGATGGTGAGTGGTAGCCACCCTGTGGTTTTGCTGTGTATGTTTCTTAGAGTACATTGGTACAATCGCTGCATTTTTGCTCAAGGGCTTGGCGTATCACTAAGTATAGGTCTTTCCATCAAGTAATGTCTTATCTCAGGATTAAATCTTTACTTAACTCTTTCGAAGTAGGGACGGTCAGACAGTATCTATATATCAATCAATCAACATAAACTTTATTATCAAGTAGTATTTTACAAGCACTTTTGAATCGTCATTTAACAATTAAGTGAAGCTACCACCGGTTCGGTAAGTAGATTCTACCGAGATGAACCGGCAAGAAAATCAGTAGTTACTCTTTTTCAACATTTAAAAAATACAGTCATATTAGTTAAATACAATGATATATGTATGTATAGTACGACACAACTTAGATGTCGCATCGGCAAAATTCGTAAAACTGATCACATCCGAATGGAGTACGCTGTCCCAAATTATCAATATTTATTTTTCATGCGAATATGATCTTTACACAAACGTAATAACTTGTAATGTCACATGACCTAATATATTCATCAATTTGACGCGTGGATTTACGTGCACTTGCTTTCTCTGACGCGGGAATCTATAGCGACGAATAGCGTCGAATGGCGCGATAGGGAGCTATTTCTATTGGTTGTGTATCGGCAGTAATCGGTTTTAATTTCATTCCATTGCATTTTTCGATGCTACATCTAATTTGTGTCCTACTATAATGTAATGTTATAAATATTGGACAACATCACATACATTACTCTGATCCCAATGTAAGTAGCTAAAGATTGTGCGATTATGTTGAATGTAAGAAGCTAAACGCCTAGTCTCGAGACAACAAAGAAAAACAATGAACTTTTTTCTACATCGGGAATCGAACACACACATGGGATGTACACACTACTCGACCACAGAGGTCGTCAATATAATGATATATCAGTATATTGTTAATTTTCAACTCACCCATATATGGTATGCTCACTGGTGACACAGGAGGAGTACTTGAAGGGAATCGGCTGATAGCCGTACGAGCCCGCGTACGGCATGTACCCGGGACCCATCATGCTGAGGAGATACAAACAAAATTACATCTCAACTCCACACACTGCGACTAATCTATACATCTATGTGTGTGTGAGTCGAGATGGCCCAGTGGTTAGAACGCGTGCATCTTAACCGATGATTGCGGGTTCAAACCCAGGCAAGCTGATTCACGTGCTTAATTTGTCTTTATAATTCATCTCGTGATCAGCGGTGAAGGAAAACATCGTGAGGAAACCTGCATGTGACAAATTTCATACGAAATTCTGCCACATGTGTATTCCACCAACCCGCATTGGAATATGTTCCAAACCTTCTCCTCAAAGGCCTTTAGCCCAGCAGTGGGAATTTACAGGCTGGTGTTGTTGTTGTTGTTGTTGTTGTTGTTGTTGTTGTGTGTGTGTGTGTGTGTGTGTATACGGACTTGGGGTTGGGCAGCGGCGCGAGCGTGTCGGAGGCGAGGCTGTCCTGGTCGGCGCTGCGCAGGCGCAGGGCGGCGAGGTCGGCGCACAGTTCTCCAGCTACATAGTAGCACTGCTCACTGAACGTTATCTTGTTCACCGTGTGACGGATGAAACCAGCCTGTGAGAACATACAATCATCATTACACAGTATATAAATAAAAATTTTAACAAAAAGAAAAACCGACTTCAAACAAAACAATATTTTAAAACAAATTAAAATGCACTAAAAAGTAATAAAAATAATTGCGTATTCAACATATTTTTTGGAGTCTTCCTGAGTAAAATGAAATGAAAAATATTAGACTACTTAAAAGTCGATTAACGATTATATCATGTAGTTATAGTTATTGGTATATTTGGAGCCGGTGTCTGGGTTGAAAACAAAGTCGCTCACCGCTGTCTGTCACTATATATACCTAACGGCAGAGGTGGTTGATTTGAGTGGTTGTTCTCACAATCAGACATTATGTGCGGGCGTTATAAAAGTGCTGTTAATAAAAGTTCCGTTATCACTCAAACGATTTACTTGTATACACTTTTTAAATCACAATGATAACGAGTCGTAAGACAGTTTCTAGACGAGTTGTCTGTACGGTGGCAAAGTGGTGGTGAGGTGGTGTGTCGCCGACTCGCACCGACCCAATCTAGACTCCGTCGAAGCGTTATGCAATGCTGACAACGCTTGCGATTCGTCAAATCACCATCCGTATTATTGACATCTCCGATATACCTTTAGAATTATGCAGCGGATTTTGATGCAATATGTGGAAGCAGTTGGTTGGTAGGGCTGGGTGCAAGCCCGTCTGTGTAGGTACCACCCACTGATCAGATATTCTACCGCTAAACAACAGTACTTAGCATTGTTGTGTGACTACAGGCACAAGGGACATGACTGGTTAATTCCCAAGATTGGTGGCACTAGGCGATGCAAGGAATGATTAATATTTCTTACAGCGCCATTGTCTATGGGCGGTGGTGACCACTTACCATCAGATGGCCCATATACTCGTCCGCCAAACTAGCACAACAAAAAATTGGGAGAAAACGCACTGATCTTTTGCTAAGTTTTTTTTTTTAACATCACATAGATTACTCTGATCCCAATGTGAGTAGCTAACACCTAAAGCACTTGTGTTATGGGAAATCAGAAGAAACGACTGCACCACAAACACCCAGACCCAATACTCGGCCGGGAATCGAACCCGGAACATGAAAACCGGTGTACATACCACTCGACCACGGAGGTCGTCAGTCAGGGTAGTTTTATCAATATTGGTTTAGTACATTTTCCAGTCAAGTCTTTTATAAACATAAATTTAATCAATGCATAAATATTTTACCATCCCCTTTATTCTGTCGACCCTCCAGTTTTAATACAACAAAATAATATAAAATAAATAAATAAATAAGAGACAACATCACATACATTACTCTGATCCCAATGTAAGTAGCTGAAGCACTTGTGTTATGAAAATCAGAAGTAACGACGGTACCACAAACACCCAGACCCGAGACAACATTGAAAACTAATGGTAATCTACATCGGCTCGGCCGGGAATCGAACCCGGGACCTCGGAGTGGCGTACCCATGAAAACCGGTGTACACGCCACTCGACCATGGAGGTCGTCAATATAAAGAAAGTAAATACAAGATCGAAACTGTTTTGCCGACCGTACCTTGAGCATGTGCGAGGCGTACTTGCGCGCGTCGCGCCTGTCCGCGATGCCGGCCACGTGCTGCAGGATCCAGTCGACGACGTCGGCGCCGATGAACGCGTTCGGTATGGTTATCTTCAGCCACATGCGGTCACGTATCTCCAGACCTGGAAAAAAACAAAATAATTACAACATTTGAGAAAATTCTGATATAATGCTATCTCTCTCGCGCATTAGTGGTCCAGTCCATTCCAAACATAAACAACACAATATATAAAGATTATTCTTTATTCCTATTTCGATTGGAACAGACTATACATGTTGCGATCAGTACGGTTGGAACAAAAAGTTATCATTACAAGTTTTTTTTTTAATTTAATTCAAATAGTTCTTGTTTTTTAAATATCTCGTAGTTTCATAAGAAAATCTAATACTTGGAACATTTCACGACAAGCACTAAGATATTTATTTCTCAGTCATACTTTGTTTCATCTTGGTGTTGGAAAACATTATTTGTAAATCTGCTGTAACACATCCTGCCACAGGAATCAGGTATGATTTTTTTCCTTAACATTAGGCGAAGTTTCCCTATCATCCCTAATATGGCTTTAGTGGAGATCCGTTTTACTTTACAATGAGCTATGTTTGTATATGTTTTGGAACCAGTATTCGGTCTACTGTAACAAATTAAATTAAAAAACTAAAAATTGTTTCTTCAAGAAATAAAAGGCTTTTGTATTAGGTCTTACCAGAATCAGGCCTTAGCATCGCCCTCACGACTAACGCCATATCCATTCCGACAGACAACTGTGGTTCCGAAGGCAGGGAGCCTGCGTCGGAGGCCCGCTCGGGGATTGAGGCAGCGGGGAGGGTGGATAGAGGGGGAGGGGGATATGCCTCTCGTAGCGCTTGCGTGTGCGCCACCCAGGCACCTAAAAACAACAAACATTATAGAAGTAGGGCAGAGATGGGTCAGTGTTCAAGATCAGGCATGCACAGCTGAATATTCATGTGCTTAATTGGTGTTTATAATTTATCTCGTGCTCCGCGGTGAAAGAAACCTTCATTAAGAAACCTGCAAGTGTATAGTTTAAACGAAATTCTGCCACAAGTGAATCCACGATCCAAGCCACATCGGAGCAGAGTGGAGGAATATGCTCCAGACCTTCTCCTCAAGGTCAGAGGCCTTAACCCAACAGTGGGAAATTAACAGGCTGTTAATGTGATGTATTATTGAATTTCTTCAATATAAAATACCTCCAATAAAATCAGACAAGCAAAATTCGTTTGGAAACTCACCAGGATCGATGGGTCTGACAGGTTCCGTCCGTGGTATGGTGAAGTAGCCCTTGGGATTGGGATCCCAGCACTTGGCAACGACCAGCTTGATGGGGCCCGGCTTCTGCACCACCTCACGGAGCACTCTCACCGCTTCATCGTTTGTCATGTCTTCGAAATTGACGTCATTCACCTGTAATATAAATATTTCCATTGATGAAAAACATTTCAAAGTAGCTGACTTCGTGAGTGTTTAAATTTAACAAATTTGTTGTAGTCAAGTTGCTTCTTATTACGTATGGTATCTACCAGTGAAAGCCACATCAAAATCGCTCTAGCCGTTCCAGAGATTAGCCTGCTTCATATGAAAATACATTAAATTCAATTCAGCAATTTGGTTGGAAAGCATAACAGACCAACTGACTGAGCTACTTTCGCGATTATAAAATTTCTGTAGATTGTATTAATAAGGCCTTAGATTCTATTTTATATGTGGGATAGTCCTTTGTATTATAGTATGAGTAGGTTGTACTTCAATTTGTAACATATAATATTTTTATGATCCATTTATATCTATCGAACTTTAGTAACATATTCATGATTTATTAGTTATTAGAAAAATATATGTATATCTCATATGATTTATATCTTCCCAGCAGCCATTCTTAACGAAGATTAGCAAAGTGCGTAAGAGATACTAGAGATACTTTAAATATGTCCTCAAGTACAGGTTTTTGTCACTATTTTTATGAGCAAATGGACTATCTGATGGAAAGTGTTTAATACCACCTACAGACAATGGTGCTGTAAGTAATATTAACCATTCATTACATCACCAATGCGCCACCAACCTTGGCAACTGAGATGTTATATCCCTTGTGCCTATAGATACAATAGCTCACTCATTTTTCAGACTGGAACACAATAACTACTGCTGCAAATTGGTGGTAGAATTTTTGATAGGTGGGTTATATTATACCGATACCGATACCTATTTAGATGGGCTTCGACAAAATACTACCACTAAGAATACAGGTGCATTATTTACATAAGAACTTAACACAAATAGAAAAAGGTCAAGCTCAGGACCAACAGGCTGACATGCTGTCCGAGGCACATAAGTTGACAATCCTATCTTTCAACAATTGATACAATGCAGTAGCTATATTAAATATGGCATCAAATACTTGTATCATACTATCTTCAATATTGCTTATACATAAGCTCAAATGTTTCTGTTCATTATTATTATATTAATTGCATTATATGTGTGTGTGTAAGGATAACTACATATATTAAGAAAACAATTAACATTTCAATTTAATAATTGTGTAATTGATGTTTATATGCATTAAATCTTTGCTAATTATCAAACATAGCATAGACATAAAACATTTACTCCCATCAATAATACTATTGATTTATATTATCACTTTAACAATGGACTGAAATCAAAACCTCCATATGCATAGCCTTTGCCCATAAGGCGCCCATACAATACCAAATGAATAAATCTACGAATAAATTATTAGATCTACCGATGATAGAATCTTTAAAAATATTGATATATTCTTTATTCAAGGCTCATAAAGGCACTTTTTTATTGTTACATTAGGTTAAATTACATGTAAAGCTACCACCAGTTCGACAAGTAGATTCTGTGTAGTGTAGAATCAAGTAGATCCTGAGAAGTACTAAAAAGTAGTTACTCTTTTTGGTAATATAATAGATTTATTAGTAATTGTATGTCTTAAAAATGATGTACTCTTGATCTTAACCAACCAAACATATAGGTGCAGACATACATAGCACACTAGAGAGTAAATAGGATAAACTGCAATATGTATGGTACAATTGAAAATAAGCATTGGGTTCTTGGAATGCAATTTGGAAGCTGACCGGTACATGTTTAGGATACATAAACTATTGTTGATTTGTTGTTTTTTTTTTATGTAGATTAATTTAGTCAGTAGTTATAATTAGTTAATATAGTTTCTATTATTGTTGTGTTTTCTTTTTTTTTAATTTTTTATTGTTTTTGTAATTATTTCGTGTTAATGCATTGGCATTGATCTAAATCCTCGGTAAGTACACTATTTAGATTATAGCAGATTTTAGTTGATACGAGTTACAATGAGTGTAAGATTACTTAATCAAGTTAAGTTGACTGAATGAAGATATCTCGCCTTTATATAATCTGAGTGTATCGTAGATAAGTTGAATAAAGGATTTTTTACATTACGTAAGCTAGTAAGCTAATGTAGATATAAATATGGACACCATAAGTAAGACTGACTTAATAGCATCCAAAATCTGACAGTTAGCATAGTTTATCTCTTTAAAATAAAGATACTCTATAAGTTATTTCGAAATTTCAATTTAAACAGAAGAAATGAGTAACTTCGTACAAATTTTACTGATAAGTTGGGACGGACTGTTCTAAATTAAGTTGTAATCAATATAATATATAATTGTGGATGTGAGTTCTCTCGTCTCTCTTGGTGACTGACTCTGTGATGACTTTTTGAAAGCAATAGTTTTATTTTTACGTCATATAGGTTGGCAGATTGGCATATGTACTACCTGGTATTAAGTGGTGTCTACTTAACAAAGATTTTGGTATTGTAAGAAATATTAAAAATATTTATGAACAATGCGCAACCAACTTATAGAACTAAGATGTTACATCCCCTGTGCCTATCACTCATACTTAAAACAGAACGGAACAATACTGAATATTGCTCTTAATATTATTTACAACTTCAATACTAAGATTTGAAATGAACATGGTTATTTTTATTACTAAAGTTATTAATTTCGGGATATTTACCATGTTTTTTATTTTTATTCGGTGGAGCTCGATATTTAGACATTATCTATGAATGACAATATCACGAGACTCATACAATAATACTCGATATTCATCTGAATCATACTTTTTAATTAACATAATTTTTATTCCTCTCATTATTTTATTTTGTCAATTTAATAAATTATTAAAATTACCTGCAAAATCATGTCTCCAGGTTCAATACGGCCGTCCAAAGCCACAGCACCACCTTTCATTATGCTCCCCACGTATATACCCCCATCACCACCTTTATTCGATTGCCCCACAATGGAAATCCCGAGAAAATTCACTGTGTCCATGTTCAGAGTCACCGTTATTATGTGCATTGACATTGTGGAGTCCGTTATCGAGGAGTACGAGGACGTCCTCGACATAACTTGGGGCCTCTTTCGTCTCCTTTGGGGTCTCTTTCTCGAACTGACTTGCAAATGCGACACACTACTGCACTCTGTAAGAGCCCTATCGACTGACGCGTTCGTATGCCTTCCCGTGGTGGTCGTAATCTCAGATTGACTGTCGAACAAGCTCGTGGAGTCCAGGTCTGAGCTGAGAACGGAAGCAGTCTCATATTCGAGACCATGGTTACCATACTTTGAATGACCATTTATCCGTAGACCTCTGTATTTGTATTTGTCACACGAAGCCCTGTGGCCCGGTCGGGAGCTTATCGTACTGTCCGTGTCCGTGCAGGTGTCCCTCGTGAGAGGCACCGTCGGTGCTCCGTGGATGTTTTGTTTCGTTTTACCAGCATTGCTGTCGGTACACTGTGATGCACCGTCTGATGGATTGGAACCCTCGGCCGACACTAGCCACGACACAACACGACCGTTAAAACACGGCAAATGAGCGTTATCATCGACTATTTCTTCTTTAACAACACCGAAGTCATCGTCCATTGATTTGAAAAAAAACTTGTAGTTCGGCCTATTCAATTGATTCTTAAAATCCAACAATGTCACTTTTTCAGGCGATATCGGTATTTTAACCAGATACGGCGTCTCCTCGTCATCTATATAATAAATAACTTTTGTCTCCTCCATTTTATAACATTTATTATTGAAAACTAACAACACCCTTACGATCTATAAATATCGGCCGCCATCACAAAAATGGCCACAAAATCACTCCGTTCGATGACTATATGCAGCGCCACCGTCACCTAGGTATATTAAATTGTCTAGCTTTTCCTGTCTGATGTTTACATCAATACGTGTGTATTTCAATTATTAGAACTATGAAAATTAAAAATATATTTTATATTAAAGAAACTTTTTCATGTTAAATATTATACAATCTATAATTCTTATCATCATATCACTGATAATGATAATTGATAAGAAGCCTTTGGGCTTTCAACTAAATGTCATTATTTTTAAAATAATAATTTTTAATATTTAATAATACATTAAGAAGTTTTAGTAATATTTATTAACCATCTTTTTATGCTATAATTATCCCAAATTGTGATGGAACAAAATGAATGATCGTAACCTAGTAACATAAGTGTATACCGATTTTATTTTTGGACTCGATACCGATTTTCAGCATCACTAAGAAAACTACTTTATAGGTTCTGCAACTTGTGTACAATATTGTAGTTAAGAATAACTAATGAACTTTGAATTTTAGAGAACATTAATCTTATTTATAAACAGAGATATTTATTTAGGTAAGCAATTACGTAAATAAAAAATAATTATACTGGCATCACTTTATCGTGTTTTGAATTAATGTCATATAATGTCAACAACAAAATCGTTTTTTAAATTCAAACTAATCAGTACATGTACATGATACGATTTTAAAGTATATCTTACTATAATAAGCTGAATAATAACAATTTAAAAACTTTAAAATGAGTGCCATGAATGTGTCAGAACCGTGGTTCCTTCAAGTCTGTGAAGAGTTCGATGCTTTCTGTAAAAAAGTCGATGGTAAGTTTTACTGTAAACATCACAACTCTTTTCGAGTTTTTTTTATTTTACATTTACAATAATACAAATATATCGTCAAAACATTTTAAGACCTTATTTCCGTCTTCCTAAGATCAATAAATATAAAAAAAAAGTTTAAAAAAAAAAGAAACGTACGAGCTAGTTTTCGTTGATATTAATATTAAACATATTATAATTTCATTATTAATGATTCACGTAGTGATGTTTTCACATAGAAATAATAGTAATATGATGATTTAAATATGAAATTGTAAGTTCAATTCAGTCTGTCTGTACAACACGGCTGGGTGCAACCAGGACTTGGGCGAACTATTCTTAACTTCAAAAAAGATTTTATCTTTCCAAGATTTGTCCATCATTAGCGCCAATGAAGAATCCTGAATAATATATACGTTTATTTAGTTCATATATTTTCTGCATTACACTCGGTTTTTCAATTAAATAATCATCTGTTGATTTGGCACAAATGTATGTTTGTTTCATATGTTAATCTTAATTTTTCAGATAGAATCGACAAGCAACAACAACAGTTAAAGGCGTGTAAGAAAAGAAATGAATTGGAAAACAAACTCGCTCAAGAGTTATCGATCAAAGTAAGTTTGAAGACTTTTCTTTTCAACTGACTTCAAAAAGGAGGAGGTTATCAATTCGTCTGTATTTTTTTTCTGTCCAAAAGTTAACAGAAATGGATCTCTGCACATTTGGCTGAATTTCAATGAAATTAGACACATGCAGGTTTCCTCACGATGTTTTCCTTCACTGCCGAGCATACGATGAATTATAAACACAGATTAAGGACATATATATAGTGGTGCTTGCATGGGTTTGAACCCGAAATCATCGGTTAAGATGCACGCGTTCTAACCACTGAGCCAACTCATCTCAATAATGTGTATAATATTAATTTATTCTATTCTTACTATGTTTTAAGTTAAGTGGAAACTTTACTGGTATATTTGCTAATTTTTATGTTATAGCTTTAAGAGTGACTTGTACTGTTTGTTTCCCTTTCTTTTTTTTTTATCGCTGGCTGGTGTGTGGAACTCCCCGGTTTCCTAGACGCACAGTGCGCCCAGGTCCACCGGGTTTACCCATTAAAAAACCAGCGGTAAACTCTCCGTCTTTCGGCGCGCCACGGGATCGCTTACGCATGCTACCGTGATGCTCTGTCGGTCAGCCCGCCTATGCGGGCCTCCAACACCGAGGGGGTTTTCCGGGGTACTGAGACCCGCCCTGGTACTGTTTGTTTCCCTAATAAAGTTAAATAAATAAAATTAATTTCCAGAAAGAGCTGACTCAGCAATTGTCCGAACTGTCTCGGAGGGGTAGTGAGTTAGAACGGGTATGTGCTGTGTTTGAGTCAAGGCTCACTATCACGGACAGTGATCAACATCGGCTGGATAATGCTAAGTGAGTTATAAGTCCTTTTATTTTTAATTATTTTAAACTTGATCACATCCATTAAGTCTTTCGCCTTGTGATGTTTATAGATGTTAAGCCATTACAGTTCTGAAGATACATATCCCTTGACAAACCAACGTATTGTATGATCATTGAATAAATATGAGATCTATTCAGATTAATTTAAGCCTGCAATCTCGACTGCACCGTTCAATCTCCATCGTGTCTTCTCCATCGCACATGACATTGGTGAAATAATCTGTGCCCTCTTGGTACAAATAAAAGCCATGAAGCAAAAAAAAAAGAGATCAGTGCAGGAAAATAATAGTAAAATAACATTGGATCTAATACAGAAATCAAATTTTGTGAATTATCTTTAATAAAAAAAATTAACAAAGAATCATAACTCGAGCGGAGTGTGTAATTGTTTTTATGTTAACAGAGAAAGCTATCAGCTAGCAAAAGAGTTGACAGGCATTCGTCTGGACTTTAGTGCACCACCAAACATTGCCAAAGGATGTATCCTTTTTTATCTATCTAATATTATATTGTTATTAATAAAAAAGAGCTGAGATGGCCCAGTGGCTAGAATGTGGGCATCTTAACTGATGATTGTGGGTTCAAACCCAGGCAAACACCACTTTGTATTATATTTATTTTGTATATTTATTTTGTATATTGTATACTCCTTATACAACAACAACAACAACAGCCTGTAAATTCCCACTACTGGGCTAAAGGCCTCCTCTCCCTTTGAGGAGAAGGTTTGGAACATATTCCACCACGCTGTTCCAATGCGGGTTGGTGGAATACACATGTGGCAGAAGTTCTATGTTTGTCACATGCAGGTGTCCTCACGATGTTTTCCTTCACCGCTGAGTACGAGATGAATTATAAAGACAAATTGAGCACATGAATCAGCGGTGCTGAAGGAGTATGCTCTAACTAAAATATTATATATATTTTGGACATATATTAATATAGGTTATGTTACAGTTTTATTTGTATTTCACAAGTATACTCCTTAATAATTAAAATTAGATGTGAAAAATGAAGCTCGAAGGCTGTTACTGCCTTTTGAAATGGAATCAAACAGTGATGCCCTTTGGGACCTCGTCAAGACTGCCTGCGATCCGACCTGGCCGGATAAGGAGAATCATGCGCCGAATAAAATATAATTATCTTTATAAAAGACGTTTTTTTACCTTGCTCAATCATTTTCTTTCCTGTGTGTGACGTCATTTAACGTTGTACCGTCAGCAACGTTAAGTTATTTATTTTTGTACATTGCAAGCATTATAATCTTATTAATTTAGAATTTCAAAACAACTACATCTTAATAGTTTTTTGTTGACAAGTTTACAAAACAAATTTATAATTTATTTTATTACGTTCATTTAATTGTTCTTCTGACGCTACACATATCTCACAAGGGAGATTTAAAGGATTTTTAAATTTTTTTTTGACTTACCGTATTTGGTATTCATAAAACAGGCTTTGTTTTAAACACATATATATCCAGGCATAAGCGCAATTTACTAGTTATCTATTTACAAATAAATTAATTAAGAAACCTGCGACGGATGGTACAATACGATGATGGGTAGCCTCATAACGCCCTGGATTTGGGGAATTTTGAGAATACCGAAATATTCATTCCTTAGTAACAGGAGACAGTCTATTTTTATAACATATAATTATTATAATGAACTTTTCAAAAACAATTACTTATTGCTCAAAAAGCAAAAAATTGTTCAATAAAAAGATTATTTAATAAAGTATTAACTAGAACTACTGAGTTTCTTGGCGGTTCTTCTCAGTAGAATCTACTTTCCTAACCGGTCGTAGCTTCACTTAAAATAGTTGTTAAATGACGATTCAAAAGCGCTTGTATAAGTCTACTCAAAAAAAGTATATTTTGATTTGATTTCTTTCACTAATATTTCAGTACGAAATAAATAACAACAATTTTTAGTAACAGATATTTATTCTAAGCATTATGAAACACGCTCTTTGCCTTCTTCTCTCGTTTCTTCTTTTCCATTCTCTTCTTCTGCTTCTCTGTGCTCCGGAGGAGTTTCACTATCGCCTCCTCAGGGTCCTCGTTGTCCTCTATGTCTACAGTGCTGCCCTCTGTCGACGGTTTCATCTTCTTTGGTTCTGCTATGCCAGTGTCTCTATTTCTTTTCAAACTTGGTTTTTCACTGTAAGTATTAAATTTAATGATTAGTTAGGAATTTAATAATTAAATTTTAGAATTTAAATTACTTGGTCGTAGGGCTTTGTACAAGCCCGTCTGGGTAGGTACCACCCACACATCAGTTATTCTATAGCCAAACAACAGTACTCGGTATTGTCGTGTTCCGGCTTGGAGGGTGAGTGAGCCAGTGTAACTACAGGCACAAGGGACATAACATCTTAGTTCCCAAGGTTGGTGGCACAGAGACGATGTAAGGAATGGTTAATATTTCTTACAGCGTCATTGTCTATGGGTGATGGTGACCACTTACCATTAGGTGGCCCATATGCTTGTCCGCCAACCTATACCATAAAAAACATAATTTTTGAATAGTTGGACCACCATATGGTTTTAATCTTGAACACTGCACTGTTACTGTAGCAAGTTTAATAATATCTAGACATATGATAAAATTGAAGTATCTGTTTGTAATATTAAAAGAAGTTCGCTTAATAACAGATTTTTATTAAAGCATATGCATATACATAGTGTATATGCCAAAATAACATTTTTAGAGTTCCGTATGTCTGAATACAAAAACGGAACCCTTATAGGATCACTCGTGTGTCTGTCCGTCCGTCGCTTACAGTCAATTATCTCCGAATCTATTAGACCGATTAAGTTGAAATTTGGTACACATATCAATTCCTGTAACCCAAATACAGAGGTGTGACGTGAGCAGATGAAATCTATATATGGGGGGTCATTTTTGGGGGGGAAGGGGAAAATTAAAAAAAAAAATTCTGAAAACTGCATCGTGTGGCATATCAAACGAAAGGTCTTGTTGAGAAGATCTTAAATGTATTTTCTTTTTTAAATTTTAAAATAAATAGTTTCCAAGTTATTCAAGAAAATAGACGAAAATTGACCATTCACCCCCCCTCTAATCTACGAAACTACTGAACCTAAAATTTTGAAAAAAATACAGAAATTAGTTTTCTCCTTATAGATTATAGGAAAACCTATAAGAAGTCCATGATATTAAAATTACATGGTAAATCACTCAATATTGTGCGTACCAACTTACATTTGCAGGTGGAATGTGTGGGAGAACATATTTTTTTTGTTCATTTTTATAGATAATGTACGGAACCCTTGGTGTGAGAGTCCGAGTCGCACTTGACCGGTTTTTTTTTATTTCAACTATTATCTGTATGATCTGGCTAATATATGGATCGGCTGAACCGATTTTGATGAGCCTTCACTGGCAGATAACCTTAATAAGGAGTAATTTAGATTACTTAATTGTTTTGTTATTTTAAATTAACTACCTATTTAAATTGATAAGATGAGGGGAGGTTCGTGTCGGGTTCAAGATCAAAGTATTATTTATTTAAGTAAGCTCATAAAAGCACTTTTTGTTATCATGTTACTGTTAAAAGTCAAGCTAAAACTGGTACAAAAAATAGATGTCTCCGAGAAAAACCAGTAAGCATATCAGTAGATACTCTTAAATTTAATTTTGAATACAGAATATATCAGTAAAGTAATTTTTTTATATATTATTGACATAAGCTTTAAAATTTGTTATTAGGCAAAGTTAAAATTACCTGTGGAATTAAATACTTACACATAATAGAAACCAATAAGTCCAATATTTAATATGATATAAGCCTTATGTTTTGATGTAATCACAAAATAAATCGTCATTTTAACACTCACCCAATAGTTTCCATATTTTCGAAGATATCATCCATATCTTCCTCCTTCACCTCCGCGCCTTCGATCTGATCCTCCTCTTTGACCTCTGGGTCCTCTCTCTTGAGAGGCGTCGTGGTCGCGGTTTGGACCAGCACGCACGCCAACTTAGATGTCATGTATTGCTGGAAATTGGATTTTATCGATTTTGTTAGTTAAGCTGGTAGAGTGGGGGTAGGGGTTGGTCTTGTGGCATTATTATGTGTTTTAGGGGGTTGTTTGTCACGTAGAGTCGAGATGGCCCAGTGGTTAGAACGCGTGCGTCTTAACCGATGGTTGCGGGTTCAAACCCAGGAGAGCACCGCTGATTCATGTGCTTAATTTGTCTTTATAATTCATATCGTGCTCAGCGGTGGCGGTAGGCCTTCGTGTCTATGGTATAGTCTACGAAGTCAGTAACAGTCGATTCATTACTCGTACCTTATACAGTAACTCCTTGCTGTCTCCCTGGTGTACCCGCAGATGTCTGTCCAGGCTGGTGCTGATGACCCTTCCCCCCGCCGCCACCACGCTGGACACCGCCCCCACCGCGCCCTTGTACGCCTTGTCCGGCTTCCCCCTCCTGAGGTCCACTTGTTGGAGCTGGCCACGACCGAATCCCACCAGGACATGTCTAAAAATACATATAAGTTGAGACAACATAACCATGAGACAACATCACATACATTACTCTGATCCCAATGTGAGTAGCTAAAGCACTCGTGTTATGGAAGATCAGAAGTAACGATACCACAAACACCCAGACCCGAGACAACATAGAAAACTAATGATAATCTACATTGAATCGGCCGGGAATCGAACCCGGGACCTCGGAGTGGCGTACCCATGAAAACCGGTGTACACACCACTCGACCACGGAGGTCGTCAAATTTCATGATATAGTTAGGCGAGCAAAAGGGCCATCTGATGGTAAGTGGTCGACTACCCATAGAAAATGGCGCTGTAATATTAACCATTCCTATCATCACCAAAACACCACCTGTAACACTGGCGATCTCAGTCAGGTCCTAATTAAAGTCTTAACAAGTAAGAATCGATGGCATTTATAAGGTTTGAAAAATAATCCTATCTTGAATAATTATGAACTAATGGGTATAACTCCGCGTGCATCTTAATCGATCATTGCGGGTTCAAACTCAGGCAAGGACCACTGAAGATTCATGTGCTTAATTTGGGCTTATAATTCATCTCGTGAGGAAACTTGCTTGTGTCTAATTTCCACCATTCCGCATTGTAACAGCGTGGTAGAATATGTTACAATCCTTCTCCTCAAAGGCCTTAGCCCAGCTGTGGGAAATATACAGGCTGTTATTGTTGTTGGGTATAACTCACCGGTCATCGAAGGCGGGTGCCATGCAAGTTGCAGCCATCTGGAATTCCACGTTGCACACAGGCCGCCTTTGTGATCTCGTGTCGTACAACCTGCAGTTGGCACAAATAATATATAATCTATATATTAATAAAGGATAGGACAAACATGGAATAATTACTGGACATGACAAACTCTTAAAGGAATCTACAGTCTACAGATAAAAAAAGATTATGAAATGTATATGTCACCGTAAGATTACAAAATTCGTTCGTCGAAATATAGTGAACCGTGAAATATGATTGCATATTATGTCCATTATGTGCTTAATTTGTGTTTATAATTCATCTCGTGCTCAGCAGTGAAGGAAAACATCGTGAGGAAACCTGCATGTGACAAATTTCATAGAAATTCTGCCACATGTGCATTCCACCAACCCGCATTAGAACAGTGGGTGGAATATCTTCCAAACCCTCTCCTTAATGGAAGAGGAGGCCTTATCCCAGCTGTGGGAAATTTACAGGCTGTTACTTCACTTTTTCTACTTTTTTTTCAAGCGGCACATCATAGCATATACTGGGCATATTTTTTTTTAATAGAAATCCAAAAACTGCGGTGTCATCATAATGGACATGATTGCAATTGTTAACTGGCGAAGAACGTATGCATGTCGCGCGCTGATTGGTTGAACGTTGTGTGACACCCCCCCACCCGGCATCCGCCATATTACTTTTTTTTATGGTATAGGTTGGCGGACGAGCATATGGGCCACCTGATGGTAAGTGGTCACCATCACCCATAGACAATGACGCTGTAAGAAATATTAACTATTCCTCACATCGTCAATGCGCCACCAACCTTACTAAGATGTTATGTTCCTTGTGCCTGTAGTTGCACTGGCTCACTCACCCTTCAAACCGGAACACAGCAATACTGAGTACTATTATTTGGCGGTAGAATAACTGATGAGTGGGTACCTACCCAGACGGGCTTGCACAAAGCCCTACCACCAAGTGTACTTCACCGTAAAATTTCAAATATCTATAATCTATTTCGCGGTATTTTAAATCTTCTATAGATTGTTATTGGTGTAGCATGAGATTCCTTACCGTTCAGTTACATACGTCAGCACTTATGGTTATCAATAGACTCACCTAACATAACCATGTCTCGAGCACACAGCCAATACCTCCGGGCTGAGGAAGGTCAGGTCCGAGACCCACACTGGCTGCCTGAGTTGCAGCCAGTCATGGGGCAGGTTTTTAGCGCTGAACAGAGGAGCCTGCTCTCCTATCCGCCAAACTTTGAGGTCGTTCTCTTCACCGCCTTAACGATTAATTGATATAATTTAATCAAAGTCAAAATACACTTTATTCGAGCACTTTTTAATCGTCATTTAACAGACTATATTTGAGAAAGCTATCGAGAAGAACTGACAAGAAAGTCAGTAGTTACTCTTTCAACACAAGAGACCCGCTCGGCTTTGCACGGTTGCAATACTGACACTAAATATACTACAGAATTATTATTATTTTTTTTATTTATTTGTTTTTTTTTTTAAGTGGTACACGTTACTCTAGTACCTAAACTAGGCCGCGCCTGTACTATAGGTACTAGTTACTTCCGAGTATCTAAATTAATGGTGACGTAGTTATGCTATTCCTGTATAATGGAAAGCGTAGGTATTTAATATATGTCCTTATATTCATCATGATGTATACCAATAATTATCATAATAACTTTACTAATAATCCACAACTTACAATTTTTATATGTGTTTTCTCGTGTGTGTATGCATGTAGTTGAATTTGATTATGATATTAACAAAATAAAGAAAGAAAGAATTAATCTTTTTTTTTACTAAATTTTCTATGTATTATACACAAAATTGATAGTGATTTTTGATTGATTACATGCATAATGTATATAATACATCCTGCCTTGAAATCAACAAATATTAACTCCAAGCTTTTTTATCATCTACATAATACAATGCTTTTTCTCATGAATGCATTGCTTATACAGTATAATAGGAAGAAAAAAAGGGCTCCCTTTTGACGTGACGTCTTATAAATTGGTTTGCCGGGAGACACTTCAAGAAACTGCGTTACGCTCCGCTCACGTTATGCGCTCACAATGAGAGCGCGTGAGAGGCACGCGGCCCTTCCACTCGGGCGTGGTTAGCCCGCCTAAGAGCGAGAGAGACAGACAAAATTCAGTGCGAGATTCTTTGTATAAATTAATGTTTTAAATATAATTATTTGTATAAATAAATGTTTTAAATTGTTACTATTATTTCATCCTTCATCCTACTATACGAATGAATATTCACATTAAAATCATTTTACCACTCAAAGTCGTTGTCACGTAAAACTTTCGCCCGTATAACGACTTTACAGGCAACAGGTAATTTTTTTTTCTTCCAAACAATACGATATAGTACTCACCAGTAGCGAACAAGGTGGTGTCTTGGTCACACACTCTCATCTTATCCAGCTTACCACCAGTATTGACCACCACATTCTCCTTCTTACTCCATATTTGCACCACTCCACTGGACAGAGCCGCCAGCAGACGTCTGTTGTGCTTACCAAGTCCAACTATGTCACCGGTTCCAAAATCAGCTGTGTATGACTTTGTGAAGCCTTGGATTGTATCGTATACTTGTACCTGTGGGTTGAAATATATTTATTAGAGATGAAATTGATGCGATGGCCGACCGGTTTTGCTTGGTGGTAGGGCTTTGTGCAAACCCGCCTGGGTAGGTACCACCCACTCATGAGATATTCTATATTCTACCGCTAAACAACAGTACGCAGTATTATTGTGTTCCGGTTTGAAGGGTGAGTGAGCCAGTGTAACTACAGGCACAAGGCACATGGCATCTTAGTTGCCAAGGTTGGTGGCGCATTGACGATGTAAGGAATAGTTAATATTTCTTACAGCGTCATTGTCTATGGGTAATGGTGACCACGTATCATCAGGTGGCTCATATGCTCGTCCGCCAACCTATTCCATAAAATAAAAACCGTGTGGCCGGATAGCCGGAGATCCGGCCGCCTATCTGGCTATCCGTGAAGAAAAATCATAAAGACATTTTTTTGGAACTGGCCTTGTGATGAAAAAACTGCTACACTCTCAATGCAAAGAAATTAGTATTTATTCATCATTATTTTCCCTTAGTGCAGTATGAGTACTAATTCCAATGATGTTGTAGTAAACAGATATGTTATTAACGCGCAAAAAGTGATGACTAGAAAACAGAAGCGTAGCGTGCCTTAGCGGGGCCCCGTATAAAAATTTGTTTGGGGGCCCTTAGGAAGGGTAAAGATTTCTCACAAAAAAAAATGCATAAAATTAATAGAAATATTTATTCATCATAATTATCTGTCTGTAACTTTTTCCAAAATTTTTATAAACAATTGAAATCAAATACATACACACTCACCTTCCTTTTTTTTGGCAAATAAAAATTTGATGAAACTTTGACGAGATGTCCGAAGGTAAAAGTCAGCAGCATTAATTCGAACAATTCCTCGGAACATTCCCAGTGAAAAATTCGGTAGAAGATGCAGAGTGATCCAACATCTCTGCTCAAAGCCAAAAGAATCAAGGAGATCAGAAAGGGCATGATTGTCGAAAACTCGAGCCGCTCTACGTTGGATACGGTCAAATGGAAGGAACTGATACTGGAGAGCAATCGCCTAGAGGTGAGAGCAGTACTCTATGTGAGGCCAAATTTGCGCCTTGTAAAGTTTAAGACGATGGGCCGATGTAAAATACTGTCTCGCCTTGCTGAGCACACCGAGATTTTTTGAAGCCAATTTGGCTTTGCCTTCTGTAGCGGCAATCGGTGTGTTCTCAAATCGTGGAGATACGGCAAATTAGCGGTTAAAGCACAAACTTGCATCTTTTTGGGGTTGAAATGAACTAGCTGGCCCCAGTTCGAGACTTCGTTTAACGAAGACTCGATTTCAGACACAAGTTTATTCCGGTTTTCTTCGACGTTCTCCCGAGAAATATTCTTAAACAATTCGTTTCCTGTATAGGTAGGTACAGGCTATAAGGTTATGGAATTCCCTTCCAGTAAACATAAAAAGACTCCATCAAATTCAGCTTTCAAAAGAGCCATTAAAAACTATTACCTAAACAATAATTTAAACGACTTTAATTAATTACCTTTTTATAAAATTTATTATGTTTAATTTTATGTTGTATAATTTTATGTATTTTTATACCATTTTATTATCTATTAGTATCTAAGTATTATATATTATTTTATTATCTAAGTATGTATTAGTGTGTAAATATTTGTATGTAAGTTTATGACTGCACCGCGTACGCCGATGGTTTTAAAATCTCCCTCTGATTGGGTTGTCTGGAAGAGATGGCTAATAAGCCCCGTACTGTCCGCCCGTTGTACAACAATTTTAACTTTTCGAGCTCCAGAAAAAAAGCTACAGGTTTATTTTAAATTAAGCATACATATATTAAAATCATACATAATTTATACAAATGTATTCAAAAGACAACCTAAGACATTTTATGTTAAACGGGGCAAACGAGCAGGAGGCTCACCTGATGGAGAGTGATTACCACCGCCCATGGATATCTACAACACTGGGGAACTTGCAAGTGCGTTGCCGGCCTTTAAGGAAGGAGTACGTTTTTTTTTTAAGATTCCGAAGTCGTATTGGTTTTGAAAAACCGTCGGCGAAAGTTAGTTCAACAGACTTGTTGTGCAAGGTAGAAATTGCCTTAAAAATCGCGCTGATGTGGATTTTTAAACATCAAGGTGGTGCGTGTGAAGCTTTGAATTTTAACGAGATGTCCGAAGGTGAAATCTGAATAAATCCTCGGAATATTTCCCGTGGAAAATTCGGTAGGAGGTGCACAGTGATCCAACATCGCTACGCAAATCCAAAGAATCAAGCAGGTCTGAAAAGGCTTGATAGTCTATATAATTCCAGCCGCTCTGCGTTGAATACGGTCAAATGGAAGGAGCTGGTAATGGGGAGCATCCGCCCAGAGGTGAGAACAGTAATCCATGTGGGGTCGATTTTGCGTCTTGTATAGGCGATGGGCCGACGTGAAATCCTGTCTTGACTTGCTAAGGACACCGAGATTTTTTGAAGCCAATTTGGCTTTGCCTTCCAGTTGACCGCGGACTGACCGAAACATGCTTGAATTATCCACGTCAAGTATTCCGATACTAGCTGTGGCGGCTATAGGAAACTTCTGAAATCGTGGAGATACGACAATTGGCAAATTTTTTAGCAGTAAACGCGCAAATTTTTGTCTTTTTGGGGTTGAATGGAAGTTTAGCCGAAGGTCCGTAGCTACTAAGTGAACCGGTGAAGGCAGGGAGCTACTTCCCCGCCATCAGATATGTTAATAGAGTAATAAATCAATCATATTTGGACTAAGATTAGCCGGCCCCAGTCCGAGAATTTGTATAATGAAGACTCGATTTCACACACAAGTTTGTTCCGGCGTTCTCCAGCCGGTGGCCGGTGTCTCATACACCGGCCACCTACGGTGTCTACGGCACTGTCATCTTCATAGCAATGAATGTTACAGTAGTCATTGATATGTAGAAGAATCCGAGTGGGTGATAGATAGCAACCTTGTCGAACATCAGCATTAACGAATTTTAAATCAGAGCATTCACCATGTATAACGAATTTAATGCTCCGATCTACCATAAAGCTTAATATCCCAGAAACCCGTTGAAATTATGCGCTAATGCCCCCTCCTTGCTCTCAACTGCTTCTGGCCATCTATGAGTAAGGTAATCTAGAAGATCATCGGCTGAACGCCCCCGACGAAAATGAGAACAAGAAGGTGATGGCTATAGGCCTATAATTAATCGGACGGGTCTGGGCAGTTGCCCTTTTTAGGGATCGGATGCACCAAAGCAGTCTTCCAGGAGTTACTCAATAAAACATACAGGGTTATTGGTAATTCAACGTATTTTCGTTAGGAGGTGATAGGGGTGATTATTTGCAATGTTTTTAACCCCCATATGCATCATGCAAAAGTGAACCGTTTTTGAGTTATCACGTTGTTTAGTTTTTTTTCAAAATTTGTCAAAAATGCAACTTCAAATATTTATTTTAAAAAAGTATCATTTAAATCTATTAAATTAACTTTTATCTTCTGATTTATAAAAGAAATTAAACACTGGAAAATTTTCAGTATTTAAACAATAATTATCGGTCCAAATTTAAAAATGCGGACTGGAAAACGATTTCTTTATTGCTTTTTTCCTCAAAAATATCTTAAAAACAAAAAACTAAAAAAAACATCTACAACAACAAACTTTGCTTCAGCAGCAGAGCTCTCATTAGATATCGCTCGTCACAGCACAGTGTGTAGAGGCCATTACGCGGGAATAAGAGAAATTGTTTTTTTTTTTTAATTTTGTCATTTGTGAAATAAAAAAAAGAAGTTGGGATGATTTAATAATTTTTGCTTACGCTAGTTGGGGGCCCCGTGGCCCGGGGGCCCCGTATAATTGATACGGCAGATACGGCGGTAGCTACGCCCCTGCTAGAAAACGTCCTAATTGGTACGTTTGCCTTTAGTCGTTTTACGTAGTAATACGTTATAATACATCATAATTACGTAGCAATACGTTTTACGTAATTAAAACGTCTAGTTGTCCCTTTTTCTTATTGTTTTCATCAAGCTATCCTTTCTTCTTGTAACGAAATGTAAAATAAACGGTCCCCGGTGCGGCACACTTTTTTCTGTTGTTTAATATGGATATAACATATCTGTTTATTAGAATATCATTGACTAATTCATTCATTTTCATTGTGTTACATTAATTTACTATTGTGTGATACTATGACTAACTAAATAAAGGAAGTATGTTTCTTTTTCCCAGATTATTTTGTTTAATTCAAAAATCTATCTCTAATATTTATTGAGGAACACCACCAGGAAATTAAAACTTAATAAATTAGTCTAATTGATGCAAACACTGCTTGGGAAGTACCTGGCGCCTAAGATACGGGGGCTCCTAGTTTTAGGGTGCAGTACAGTACAGGGCCCTTTTGATTTATAAACGGTAATAAATATATGACGGCGCCACTGTATTTTAAGAGCGTCAAGAAACGTCAAAAGCGATAATAACATCGGATAGCAACCTTTTTCAAATTATGGCGGTTCTGACGGCTCTTCGCTCTGACTTCAGTCTCTTGTGTAAGCGAAGTCAAACGGAAAACAATCCATTTGCATCTCGCAGAAACAAAACGTGCCTGGTGGTGCGTCATTACCTGAGTTGTTTGTATTACTGATAATATTTCGTTGTAATAATTATTGGATATTGTAAAACAATCTCATACACGTGATTTTAATTATCTTCGCCCGACAACCCACGATCGCTCGGCAGCCACATATGGGTACCAAAAATAATGATAACGGCAATGTGCCGTTATATATATGATTTGATTGATATTTGTGGATAGAATGTCTGATGATTGGGTGATACATACCAAGACACAGTGGCGGCGCAAGATCGAATCTTAATGTGGGCAAGAAACAGTTTGCGAGGCTTTTCTTTTTTTTTACAGTACTCTGATCCCAATGTTTTATGTACTTTTTCAAATGTCGCAAGACCCTTTGCACTGCGAGGCCGTGAGTGTATGTTACCAGTGGCGGCTCAAGATCGAATCTTAATATGGGCAAGAGTTTACGAGGCACTTGGATTTTTTTTCAAATTTCGGGCGCGAGGCCCTTTGCACCGCGAGGCCGCCACTGCCAAGACATGCTTGCACAAAACTATTACCATGTAAAATTATATTACTTAGTATACTTGAGTTAGTGGGTGTTAGCACAAACCTAGATATTTAACTACCCACCCTTTAAATAATCGCTTAGGGCATAGTTTGGTTTGGATGATACAGTATAATAGGTTTAACACTTTTTGGAATAAAAAAAAACCCTTTAATTAATAATATATTGGTGTTTAGTTTGTGTATATTGATTTCCATGCAGAATAAGTAATAGTTAAACTATTATATAAACATCTATAGTACGACACAATTTAGATGTCACATCGGCAAAATTCGTAAAACCGATCACATCCGAATTGAGTATGCTATACCAAATTATCAATATTTATTTCTCATGCGAATATGATCTTTGCACAAACATAATAACTTGTAATATCATATGACCTAATATATTCGTCAATTTGACATGTGGATTTACATGCACTTGCTCTCTCTGAGGCGGGAATCTATAGCGACGAATAGCGTCGTATAGTGCGATATGGAGCTATTTCTATTGGTTGTATAAATCGGCAGTAATCGGTTTTAATTTCATTCCATTGCGTTTTCCGATGCTACATCTAGTTTGTGTCATACTATATGTAACTACATGCTGGAGTTGAGTAACTACTGAGTTTTTTGCTGGAACATTCGAAATTGATGATAGCTTTGACTCAAAATCAAAATAAACTTTATTCAAGGGGGCTTTTACAAGCACTTTTGAATTGTCATTTAACAATTAGCTAACACCGGTTTGGAAAGTAGATCCTACCGAGAAGAACCAACAAGAAAATCAGTACTTTTAAACATTTAAAAAATACAATCATATTAGTTATATACAATTATATATGTATGTTATGTATCCTGCTTAGAAGTCAACAGGTATTAATTCCATGCTTTTTTATCATCTACAAAATCTTGTATCGAATAATATGCCTTTTTCACCAATGTATTTTTTATAAACAATAATACTGCATATAATCATGTAAAATGATGACTAAAATTTTGTCTACCGGAATGAAATGTGTTTTGATTTTAGTTTTCTCTTACTTTACTTATCAGTAGAATATGCATTTCGAACCAGTGGCAGTGTTACTAAATATAATTGTTAAATCACGATTCAAAAATGCTTGTAACAGCCTACTCGAACTAAGTATATGTTGATTTTGAGTTAAAGATATCTTAATAATTACTTAAATACGGTGTCTAGTAATACTGTCTTTTAAAGTAGCAAGACTGTTTGACCTAAGGTAATGTAAATATGAAAGTTTGGTTCTTTGATTACCTGTTGGTTTTTCTTTCCGATTAATATTTGTGTTTGTTCCTCATTCCCCCATACCATGGAGGTTATTGCATCGTCTTTCTGTAAGCTTTTAATTTCAACCAAGTTCTCTATGCATTTCTTGTTGTTTTTTGTTGAGTCTGTGTGGTATTTTATATCTAAAAGAAAGAATGATTTATTACTGATTTTGGGATCATTATTTATTACTGGGATCAATATTATTAATAATATTTTTAATAATCTATTCTTATATTATAAATTGCGAAAGTAACTCTGCCTGAATTTGATAAAATTTAGTATAAAGCAAGCATCAAAGAGTCCTACCTCCAATTTCCAGTTAAGCTTTTATTTAAATCAAAAACTTTTTTAATAGGCGCCAAAAAAAGAAAGAGAATAATTAGGTTATTTTCTTAAAAAAATGCCGATTTTTATTCAAAAATATAATCATATTTTATTTATATAAAAGTATATAACAGTTTATAATAACATTGGAATAAATAAAACACTAGCTATGATAACTTACGTTTGAAAGATCCTATTTTACTAGCTACGAATATATCAACTTCTTTGTCTTCTGTGATAACCATTTTGATGTGCGATAATCACATAGTATTTTAAAACAATTTATTTAATAAATGTACACAATTTTCATTCAAAAACACGTGAAACTCATGCATTGTCACTGTGACAGTTCATTGAAATGAAACGAGACATTGACTTTTATTATCAATTCACGCATACTACCTTCTTTTGGCACTGATAATATATAAAAAAAAACAGAGTTTAATTTTCTTACAATAAAATCATTGAATTTTATAAAAACATGTACTTTAAAATGATTGTGTTTATATATTTTGTCAAAATTTTAAATTCATGTACTTTGTAAGTTATATATAAAATTATTAATAATCACTCCGTGAAACCGATTTGTTTTTTACGTTCCAATACGTATGACAAATTAGTAATGTTTATTTAAAAAAAAATTTTTGTTATTTAGATTTTATATTAAAATTAGCAAAAACAAATTATTTTCAACGCATTGTCTTGTATCGTTTAAATATTCGGTTTTAATTGTTACATTTGCTTATGCTTTATTTCCATATGTTGTGCAATGTACCAAGTTATGAAATACTAATTTTTAAAATTATTATAATTAATTAATTAAAATATAGATATTGATTTAAAAAAAAATAATAATACCGAAATAAGTCATTTAACCAATATGGATATTTTAACGTTCCGTTCAACGGTCAGCCTCATATTTATTAGTTTTGATTAGACGTCAAATTTAACAATACAAAAGCAACATACTATGTGTGTTTTTATAAGTATTGTCAATATAGTTTTTACTATGTTAACAATTTGAACTTAAAAGAATCACCAGACCACTATTTATTAATTAACCCCTTTCCTAATATTATATTTAATATTAATTTCATTCGTGGAGAGAATAATAAAGTTAATTTCGATATCTTAAAACTGTTTTTTATTTATGTTTTCTATGTTTACATAAGTGTAACGACTCCTATAGTCAATATTTTGAAGATTATAACATAATTTGCGTCATAACAATTTGGATAATAATATAAATTAAAACAAATGGATTTTAATAGTATTTGTAGAACTTGTTTCGGTAAAAACGACCTAAGTCCGATATTTACCAATAAAGATGAAACCATCGATGTACAAACACTTTTCGCAGCAACAGGTGTGAAGGTGAGATATCATAAGCATTTTTGAATATTGATTTTTATTAAAACAGTATTTGGAAAAATTACATTTAAAAAAATCTAAATTGTCTGTGATTTACAGCTTAGCTCAAATGGTAAAACATTAAACCAAGATACTATGTCCTTATTTATATTATTACAAATTAATTATTAACATTGAGCCCTTAACTATAAATAAATAAGAATTTATCATAGTTACTGTATAATTCACGACTATCCGGAAAATTGGCAAATAAAATAAATTAAATGGAATGCTAAAATTTCTCTGATTAACGACAATTTTGATCCTCTTGAAAATAATTTAATGAGTCCTGTCATTAGTGGACTCAATAATGTACATAACACCTTAAATGAAGAACTTTGCATTACAATACATATTTCACTTACATATAATTCTTATCTCCATCTTTCTCTTACGTTAAATAATTTCCTGATAATTTCAGATGCAAATTAATGATGGTCTTCCTCAAAAAATGTGTATATATTGCTTAAAGTGTGTTCAAAGTAATATAGACTTTAGAAAAAAATGTAAAGATGCTGAAACAGTGCTTCTAGCTATCAAGAGAGACAATGAACACAAAATAGACGTTGAAATCATTGTTACAGATAATGATGATAAAAAACCAAAAACTTTACACATAGAAAATAAGCCTGAATTGATTAATGACAATAATCAAAATACACTACAGAATATTAAAAATAAATTACCAAATATTGATATATTTAAGGAAGTTGAGGTTAAAATTGAAGACTTTGAATCAGATGATGAAGATGACATGCCTTTAATATTATTAACAGACAATTCAATCGCACAAGATTCACAGAAAATTACTGAAACGGACAAAAAAGACATCAGCACGGAACAAGAAAGTGTTTTATATGATTATAACGATAAAACTTCCAGGATAACTTGCAAGTTATGTCAGAAGAACCTATCCAGGAGAAGTTTTACCATGCACATGGCGAGGCACCACCCCGGTGCTGATAATACCAGGATTAAATGCGAACTCTGCAATGATTACATCTTGAAGGATAATTTGAATCGGCACTTAACATCTATACATGGTACTGACAACTTTAAATGCAGAGTGAGTATTTATAGTGATTTACTTTTTTAATTACTTATTAGTTTTGAAAATGGAGGATGAATTAACTAGATAAACAAATGTATAGTAATATTATAAATGTGAAAGTAACTCTCTCTGTCTGTCGCTCTTTCACTACCAAACCTCTGAACTGAATTTGAGGATATTTGGTATGAAACAAATTTGAACTCCAAGCTACTTTTTTGCCTAACACATGACAACCAAATCTCTGCAACGAGAGCGAAACCAAAGGCAACAACTAGTGGAAAATAATGAAGTAAATTTTTTTTTTTATGGTATAGCTTGGCGGACGAGCATATGTGCCACCTGATGGTAAGTGGTCACCATCACCCATAGATAATGACGCTGTAAGAAACATTAACTATTCTTTAAATCGTCAAAGTACCACCAACCTTGGGAACTAAGATGCTATGTCCCTTGTCTGTAGTTACACTGGCTAACTCACCTTCAAACCGGAACAGAACAACACTGCGTACTGTTGTTTAGCGGTAGAATATCTGATGAGTGGGCGGTACCTACCCAGGCGGGCTTGTACAAAGCCCTACAACTTACCCTACTTACCTTAGCCCTACTTTGTTATCACTAATGAGTTACTTGTTTAACTAAAAAATCGATTGTACACTAATTATTACTTCAGAGTTCGAGCGTATTCCCCACTCAGTCTGAGACTTTTGACGTACTGCCAAATATTATACTTAAGTCTCAAGTACTTATTTCATAACTTTTACTAATTGTAAATGTAATTGCGGAATTTTAACAGCTTAAAAGAGGATTTATTAATTTTCCGCAATTGCGAAGAGTACGAACTGTATTGTATACATTGTATTGCAGTATTGTAAAAAGGAGTTCAACAGCAAAGAGTTGTTAGTCAAGCATGTAACGAACTGCAACGTTAAGAAGAGACGCAGGACGTGTGAATCGGTGAGTCATTTTAACGAATTATTTGTTTGTTAATTTTTCTCGTGTTGAATAATGAAGGAATATGCCATGAGGAAATTTGCCTGTCTAGTAAAATTCGAGATGGCTAAGGTGCACTCGGTTAAGATTTGACACTGGGGTTAGAACGCGTGCATCTTAACCTATGATTGTTTTGGGTTCAAACCCCAGCAAGTACCGCTGAATCTTCATGTGCTTAATTTGTGTTTACAATTCATCTCGAGCTCGGCGGTGAAGGAAAACATCGTGAGAAAACCTGCATGTGACAAATTTCATAGAAATTCTGCCACATGTGAATTCCACCAACCCGCATTGGAACAGCGTGGTGGAATATGTTCCAAACCTCCTCAAAGGGAGAGGTGGCCTATAGCTCAGCAGTGGGAATTTACAGGCCGTTGTTGTTGTCTCGTGTTGGATAGTTAAGAAATACACCTTGAGGAAATTTACCTGTGTAGTGAAATTCGAGATCGATTAGTTAGAACGCGTGCATCTTAACCGATGATTGCGTCTTCAAACCCAAGTAAGCAACACTGAATTTTCATGTGCTTAATTTGTGTTTACTATTTATCTCGAGCTCGGCGGTGAAGGGAACCTATGTATGTCTAATTTCATAGAAATTCTGCCACATGGTTATTTCACCAATCCGTGTTGGAACACTGTTGTGGAAAATTCCCAGCTGTGGGAAATTTACAGGCTGTTGTTGTTGTTTAATTATCCTGTATAATATCTGCATTTTGCAGTTTGCATTTAAGCAGTGTGAAAGAATTATATCTAGAAATTGCAGCAGAAGGCTGTAAATTAGCAAAGGATACTGCCCCGCTGTTGGGTATTTATAACACTCTATTTTTTAATTTTAGAAAAGACTGTAAACAAATTAATTGTCATTAAAATATACGTAATTTCTTTTAGAGTCGCGAACTCACTGAGTGTGATGTGTGCCATAAAAAGATGCAGAAGGCGAGCCTGAGAATGCACAAGGCGGTCAAACACGCCGGCTTGGGACCCGTTTGCGAGGTACGTTAGCATTAGTTATTTAGGTTTAATTAAGTAATTACTGGGTTTCTAGTTAGTACTATATAGTATAATCTTCATTCTCAATCGGTGTAAGCTTTATATCTAATATCATTACGTACAGGGCCGGTTTTGTCATAACAGTGCTTTTAATAGCTGCCCCACATTGGGCGCCACTAATATGAAATAGCACTATTAATTTTCTTTTCTATTTAGTTCTTAGCGGAACATCAAACAGTTATATGATATTTAATACTTTCAAATCAAAATCAAATATATTTATTGTTAATACATCAAAGAGGCCCTGTACCTCTAAATAAGAAACCCTGTATCTTAAGGCCCAGTTATTCCATTTAAACTCCAGCTGTACGGTAACAGTATATATTCCAGCACTGCGGAAAACGCTTCGGGAACAAGCTTCGCCTGCACGAACACTATCGAGCGAAGCATGGTTACGAGAAGTTCAAATGCAATTACTGCGACTTCCAGAGCGCTGGTGTGATGGCCATGAGGGTATGAATAAATAAATGGAACCTTTTTACTATTAAATTCGTGTACATGTCACCGTAAAATTGTAAAGTAAAAAAAAGTAACAGCCTGTAAATTTCCCACTGCTGGGATAAGGCCTCCTCTTCCATTACGGAGAGGGTTTTGAACATATTCCATCACGCTGTTCCAATGCGAGTTGGTGGAATGCACATGTGGCAGAATTTCGATGAAATTATATACGTGCAGGTTTTCTCACGATGTTTTCCTTCACCGCCGAGCACAAGATGAATTATAAACACAAATTAAGCACATATATATATAGTGGTGCTTGCTTGGATTTGAACCCGCAATCATCGGTTAAGATGCACGCGTTCTAACCACTGGGCCATCTCGGCTCGCGCGATTGTGATCTGTAATATACTGTTTTCAATTTAACGCATTATTATTTGCTAGTTTATAATCTATAGAAGTAAATTTCAGTTGAATTATAAAAATTCTAACCTAATCTAAATTATGAACAATTGAAAGTTCACAATCTTTCGACAGATTACAAATACGGGAGATAGATTATAATCTAACGCTATTTACAATTTTACGATGACACACGTACTGACTTTTTTATGGTATAGGATGGCGGACGAGCAGATGGGTCACCTGATGGTAAGTGGTCAGCATCACCCATAGACAATGACGCTGTAAGAAATATTAACTATTCCTTACATCAATGCGCCACCAACCTTGGGAACTAAGATGTTATGTCCTTTGTGCCTGTAGTTACACTGGCTTACTCACCCTTCAAACCGGAACACGACAATACTGAGTACTGTTATTTGGCGGTAGAATGACTAAAGTTTACATTTGAGTACTTTGTCTAAAATTGATATGAATTATTAATGAATTATTATGATTTTGACGACCGCTGAGGTCGAGTAATGTGTAGACCGGTTTTCATGGCTATCCCACGACGATTAAGATAGAAAGAGTTCATTATTTTTCTATGTTGTCTCTGGTCTGAGTGTTTGTGGTGCCGTCGTGACTTCTGATTTTCCACAACACATGTGCTTTAGCTACTTACATCGGGATCAGAGTTATGTTTGTGATGTTGTCCAATATTTATTTATTTATATGAAATTACTTGAGTCGAGATCGCCTAGTGGTTAGAACGCGTGCATCAGCACCGCTGATTCATGTGCTTAAGTTGTCTTTATAATTCATTTCGTGCTCAGCGGTGAAGGAAAACATCGTGAGGAAATCTGCATGTGACAAATTGCATAGAAATTCTGCCACATGTGTATTCCACCAACCCGCATTGGAACAGCGTGGTGGAATATGTTCCAAACCTTCTCCTCAAAAGGAGAGGAGGCCTTTAGCCCAGCAGTGGGAATTTACAGGCTGTTGTTGTTGTTGTTGTTGACTAGAATCACGAGAGACGTCACCGTGGTGAGAAGCCGTTTGTGTGCGAGACTTGCGGGGCGAAGTTCCACGCAGCGTATCTACTCGCTCAGCACAGGCAGTCGCACCGCACTGAGAAACAGTTCAAGGTAGAAGATAAAATCTTTAACGTTCACGTACATACACTGCATCACACACACGCATACACACCACACACACACACACACACACATCACGCAAACTCATCAAATACAAAAACATAAAGACAGAAAGATTAATATGTATGTGATGAGGAGGGAAACAGTATATATTAAATTTATAATATTGTATTATTCCTGCTTCTGCTAGACATACGAGTACTTGGATACTGTGATTTGTTTGCGTTTATGTTGATGGAAGTGAAATTTTACCACCAGAAGAGGCACTAAATTCCGTGACATAAAATATATACCAAATTATAATATTTTACAATTTTTTTCCTCCATTATGGATATATATGACGATGATGATCTTGCTGATCGATAATGGTCCTCGGGAACTAAGATGTTATGTCTTTTGTAAGTTAAGTATTACGTTGCACGAAGTCAATATCAAATGATTTATCAGAATCAAATCAAATCAATTTTATTCAAGTAAACTTCACAGTAAAACGTTTTTGAATCGTCAATAATAGGCATATGTAATCAGTGTATATTATGAGTTTAAAAATGGTTATTTACTTATGAAACGAGAAAATAATACTTAATTTATTCAAAAATCCATAAATAAAAGTGCAAATTTTCAAACTTGTCACGTGACACAAAACGCTCCTTGGCCGGGCTTATGATGATGTCACTTTCTTGTAAACTTTGCTTTTCTTCTATATGTACCACAGACTAAAATACAGCAAAGTGACGTTACCCACTCTATTGCAGCGTCATATTGTCCAAGTAGCGTTTTTGCGCGGTATTTAAATATGGAATTTTTAATATGATATTTTTCGGAAAATATGTACTAGAATTAAAAAAAATCTACTTTATTGCGTTCCTTAACTTCTACTTAATATTATAAAATGGATTTTAAAAACCAGTCAAATAGCCTATTAAATACTACCACCAGAATGCCATGTCATCTGATTGAGACAGCGAGGTATGTGTTAATTGATTCGCCTCCATTGAATGATCGCAGTTACTCAGGAAATCTATATTATAATCTGTAGTCATAAGTATAGCGTGTTTTGTCAGTGCGAGCAGTGCCCGGCGTCGTTCAAGGCTAACAATAGTCTGCACATGCACCGGCGCGCGTGCCACAGCAGCGCGCGCGTGGCGTGCGCGGTGTGCGCGCGCGCATACAGCTGCCGCCACTACGCCGTCAAGCACATGCGCGCCGTGCACCGCTACAAGGGGCCCGTGCCGCAGCTCGACCAGACCTGACTCATACTTCCCCACATACAAGCCATGTGTCCGATACATCGAAACTAATCTAAAACCGGATGTTACCGTAACATCAGATGTCATCCATTTTATGATGACGAGTTATCGTTTTACCGCATCTTGTTTAGATGCGGTAAAACGATAACTGTAAGCTGTAAACAATGATATTCTAATAAACAGATATGTTATACCCACACTAAACAACAGAAAAAAGTGTGCCGCGCCGGGGACCGTTTATTTTACATTTCGTTACAAGTAAAAAGGATAGCTAAATAAAAACAATAAGTAAAACGGATAACTAGATGTTTTAATTGCGCAAAACGTATTACTACGTAATTATGATGTATTATAACGTGTTACTACGTAAAACGACTAAAGGCAAACGTCCCAATTAGGACGTTTTCTAGTCTTCACTTTTTGCGCGTTAATAACATATCTTTTTACTACAACATCATTGATACTAGCCATGTGTCCGATGTGTCGAAACTAATCTAAAATCGGATGTTACTGGAACTTTGATGATGACGAGTAACCGTTTCGACCGCATCTAAACAAATATGGATATCTTTCTGCTACGTCAAAGCATCCAAACTCCAAAGTACGATAACATGAAACTCTTGATATTCGCCCTATCTCTCTTTAACATTACAGTACCTCATCTGTGAGAAAGAGATGAAGCGAATGTTAAGTCGATTTCGATATCATACGTTTCATCTCTTTCACACATATCGTAAAATGTTACGTTAAACAGAGACAAAGCGATATCTGAATTCCAAATATCCGTTGCCTACCACAAACCTAATAATTTTCTCTGTGACTATAGTTCCTGTTCTATACAGTACGTCCAAACAAAAATTAAATTATTTTATATAATCTGTGCGTTTTATTTGTTTTAAATTTTATTATTGCCGCGAAAATGCTGTCAGTCATTTTGAGAAAATAATGAATTACATATTGAAATGACAGTTTTTGGCTATCTGACGCAACACCACAGCGGCACATACAATCACCACGATTTATAATTTTAGCTAATGGCTTATATGTTAAAATTAAAACTTTTAGTTTTTTAGGGAAATAAATGACGGTAAACAAAATGTCTGTCAGTAAAAACCGTTGCAAACTTGTAACATATCGCCAACATTAAAATAAAAACTGGCGTCGCCATGACCTAAGAACTGTGAATTAGTTATAGTATAAAACACTAAAATAATATTAAATTTGATTTGAGAAATAATAATACAAAAATCTGTTTGAACATATTTATTGAAGCATTTCGAACAATTAATTATAGTTAGAAAACAAAATTATTTTAATGACTGGTAACAATGACTGGTTACAACAGATAATAAATGTTTGTGTCAATATTAGCGCCATTTTCTTATCTTTTACGTTTGAAGTAATACTGATTGTTATTTTTTAAATTATAACAAACTGGCAAAATTATTTTACAAAATTAATTAATAGGTTTAATGTAGCTTATATATTAAGGGTTAGTACTTGGAACTCTTTGACAAAGCTTAAATATTGGTTGAAATTTAATTGTTATAATACGTGAAGTTGGTACGTTACAATTTGTTTATTTTCAATTCAAGAGAAACAATAAACTATTACAAATAGTTTTTAGTAATAAATTACAATATAATTCTATATCATTTTTCCTAAGGTGATAATTAAATATTTTGATTAATATTCATCCGCGAACGGATAATCCGGGTGGTGGAAACTGTAACAAAGAAAAATAAGTTTTTTTTTTAATTATCGAATACATATTACGAGCCGAGATGACCCAGTGGTAAGAACGCGTGCATTCATATTCATGTACTTAATTTGTGTTCATAGATCCATCTCGTGCTTGGCGGTGAAGGAAAATATCGTAAGAAAACCTACATGTGTCTAATTTCATAGAAATTCTGTCACATGTGCATTCCACCAACCCGCATTGGAACAGCGTGGTGGAATATGGGAGAGGAGGCCTTAGCCCTGCCGAGGGAAATTTACAAGCTGAAAACCGGTGTATACACCATTCGATACAACAGCCTAAGGCCTACTCTTTTTTTCAGGAGAAGGTTAGGAACATATTCCACCACGCTGAAGGTTTCCAAACGATGTTTTCTTTCACCGTCGAGTACGAGATGAATTATAAACACAAATTAAGCTCATGAATATGCAATGGTGCTTGGGTTTGCCCGCAATGATCGGTTAAGATGCACGCGTTCTAACCACAGGACCATGGAGGTTTTATTAAAGATACTTACTCGCTCATGGTGCAGAGTCTGCCATTGCATTCTAAGGTGCCAATCGTCTCGATATCCTCGGGGGACAGCTGGAAGTTGAAAACGTCGAAGTTCGAGAGGATTCGACTCTTGGTGACTGACTTCGGGATCACGATCAGGCTGCGGTCTATGGCGTATCTGTGGCGAAAATATAATTTTATTATCTGTTTGTAAATAATTAAAATTTCAGTGTACTTTATGGTGTTTAAATATTCTACCAATTTGAGGCTATTTATTTATTACGTAAAACTATTTTTGCCAGTTTTTGACCCCTATTAAAAGAAAAAAAATAAGAATAGATCAGCCGTCTATAACAGTTATTATAACGTAAGAATCTAAAGGAAAAATGAACAAACGTTTGGTTCATTTCAATATTTATGTTTCAACGTATTTTTATTTAAAATTTAAAAGGTTCTAAAGAAGGTACCGCGCTTTTTTTAATAATTTTAACTTTACGCAATTTTTGATCTAACGTAAGAACTATAGAAACTCATTCCCACCATTCGTACGAAAACAATACGATAAAAATTGTCTTACGTCATAAATGAATGGCACCTTTCAGATAAAATGTATTAAATTATTACCATAGTTGTTTTTATAAATATTTCGGTCAACTCTAACATCGCGCGCTCAATGGTCAGATAAAAAATCGCGCGACCATTGTCAAATAAAATATCGCGCTCTCATTGGTCAAATAAAAAAGCGCGCGATTATTGTCAAATCAAACAGCGCGCTCTCATTGGTCAGTTACAAAATCGCGCGATCATTGTCAAATCAAATAGCGCGCTCTCATTGGTCAAATTAAAAAGCGCGCGCTTCACCGACACCATTACACTTCCCGTCTCTTTTCGCGAAAGTGCTCTCATTGTTTGCAGAAAAGAGAGAGATATATAATCATATCAATGCTTCATTTGAAAACAGCTGTTATATTTTAATAAAGTTCTTTAGCTGAAGTTTTTAATAGTACCATTATTAACATGTTGAAGTACTATTTATAAGGCTTACCGGCTTTTATTATAGTCGTGTCAGTATCGAAGTTGATAACAGTAAGTGTTTAATGTAAACAGCTTTGTTTACAATATTTAAATTAAATTTCAATAGTACTGTTTTCGCAAATAATATTCATTTTAATATTATCAGTGTTGCCAATTAATTCGAAAAAAATATTTTACTTGCATTTTGTTCAGATTTAAAAATACATAGTATCTACGTACACCTTTTTTTGTGGAATAGGTTGGCGGACGAGCATATGGGCCACCTGATGGTAAGTGGTCACCATCAAACATAGACAACGACGCTGTATGAAACATTAACTATTCCTTACATCGTCAATGCGCCATCAACTTTGGGAACTAAGATGTTATGTCCCTTGTGCCTGTAGTTACACTGGCTCATTCACCCTTCAAACCGGAACACAACAATACTGCGAACTGTTGTTTAGCGGTAGAATACCTGAAGAGTGGGTGGTACCTACCCAGGAGGGCTTCCACAAAGCCCTACCACCAAGTTAACTAATCATTTATTACTGATTGAATATATTTAATTCTTTAAAATGAATTTTATAAATGTTACATGCTGATAACAATAACATACTATATAGTATAGTAGTAGCCTATATGTATTTCGCGCGGGTGACACCGCAGTTTCAGCTAGTTATATATTACGTTTTTTTTAAAGTAAATTGAATATCTAACCTGATAAGGACTTGAGGAGCGGTCTTGTTGTATTTCTCAGCAATTGCCTTGAGTAGAGGATCTTCCAAGAGCTGAGGGTCACCAGGCTTCGCCCAGGGTCTGTCCGGGGAGCCGAGGGGCGAGTACGCAGTGATCGCCATACCGAGGGATCGGGCGTAATTGATAAGTTTATCTTGATTCAAATAGGGATGGACTTCGATCTAGTTTATAAGAAAAAGAAAAAAAATAAATGAAATTATATAATTTGTCTTGTATGTATCATAAGTAAGTAGGGCTATATTCAGTGACCTAGCTATCGTAGGGCCAGGAGGTGCAGCGCACCAGGGCCCCGGTGTCCAGGGGGCCCTCTAAACTAAACCTTAAGCTTCTGAAGCTAGAAAATCACGACCCTGCGCACAAGATTTCTTATTTGGAATTTATAAGTTTAAAGGGTAATTATAAGTTACAGAGGGGGTGAGGGCCCGATTCTTTTTCTATGCACTGGGGCCTCCTCACCTAGCTGCCACTGGCTATGTTCGATTTTAGGTTCTATGCAGTGTGCAGGTTTCCTCACAATGTATTCTTCACTGACAGCATAATATAAATCCTAAACACAGGGCTAAAAGGCTACCGGTTAAGATTCTTGATTCTGGAAGGTGCTACTTGAATATAGTAAAGTAAAGTAACAGCCTGTAAATTTCCCACTGCTGGGATAAGGCCTCCTCTTCAATTAAGGAGAGGGTTTGGAACATATTCCACCACGCTGTTCCAATGCGGGTCGGTGGAATGCACATGTGGCAGACTTTCGATGAAATTAGACACATGCCGGTTTACTCACGATGTTTTCCTTCAGCGCCGAGCGCGTGATGAATTATAAACACAAATCAAGCACATATATATAGTGATGTTTGCCTGGGCTTGAACCCGCAGTCATCGGTTAAGACGCAAGCGTTCGAACCACTGGGCCATCTCAGCTCATACTTGAATAGGATGTATTTTTATTTTAAGATTTCAAAATAATTAGAATGAGTGAATTACCTGTAAAACTGCCGGCTTAATCCTGGCAACTTCCATCACCCTATCGATCTGTCTCTTGTTGAAGTTGGATATACCGATGCTCTTGGTGAGGCCGATGTCCACGAGGGTCTCCATAGCCTTCCACGTGTCCACATAGTCCACGGACGACGGGATCACTTTCCCTGCGTCGTCTACTGGAAACAGTTCGCCTCCTTCCTGTGAAAATTAGAGGAATTATTTTGTGGTTGTAATAACTCGAGATGGCCCAGTGGTTAGAACGCGCGCATCTTAACCGATGATTGCGGGTTCAAACCCAGGCAAGCACCGCTGATTCATGTGCTAAATTTGTCTTTATAATTCATCTCGTGCTCAGCGGTGAAGGAAAACATCGTTATGAAACCTGCATGTGACAAATTTCACAAAAATTCTGCCACATGTGTATTCCACCAACCCGCATTGGAACAGCGTGGTGGAATATGTTCCAAACCTTCTCCTCAAAGGGAGATGAGGCCTTTAGCCCAGCATTGGGAATATACGGGCTATTGTTGTTGTTGTATGATATACTAGCAGTTGTTTTAGGGTGCTGGTTTTTTATGTGTCAGGCAAAAAAGTAGACTATGTCCTTTCTTGGAGTTGAAATTTCATCAAATTCGGTTCAGCGGTTTGGTCGTGAAAGAGCAACAGACGGGCACAGACAGACAGAGTAACTTTCACATTTATAATATTAATATAGATAATAATAATAACGCTCTGGAAAATTCCCATCGATGAGCTAAGGCCTCCTCTCCCATTGAGGCGAGATTTAGGAGCATTTTCCTCCACGCATTAGTAAATCTCCAATGTGTGGTAGATATGTGACAGAATTTCGTTGAAATTAGACGCATGCAGGTTTCCTCGCAATGTTTTCTTTTACGAAGCACGAGATAATAAACACAAATTAAGCACATAAAAATTCAGCGGTGTTTCCTTGGGATTGAAACCGTTAGTTCAACTTAGGGAACAGTGTAAGTTCGATTATTATCGGTCGAGTAGTTTCACAAATTATATATTTTAATTTCACTACCTCTAATGTAAGTTCCATTAAAATCGGTCCAGTAGTTCACTAGCTGTTTCTCATTTTGAAGTCGGTTTATTTTTGTATTTAGTAGTTTTACTTAATGTATTTTTTATGACCTCCAGTTAAATCGATTCGTTTAAATTATTCAAAATGCGTTCGTAGTTATTGATCGACAATCATGCTGTGTACTTTTCGATATGCTATTGACATACTATTATTTCACTTGGTGGTAGGGCCATGACCGTCTGAGTAGACACCACCGAGTATCACCACTAGGTGACGTGCCAAGTTCTATTTTTATATCAGATGTTAATGGAGGAACATATAAGCCACCTGATGGGACGTGGTCACCATCGTTCATAACCAATGGCGGTTTAAGTTGTATTAACCATTCCTTACATCGCCAATGCGCTACCAACCTTGGGAACTAAGATGTTATGTCCCTTGTGCCTGTAGTTACATTAGCTCACTCACCCTTTAAACCGGAACACAACAATACTGCCTACTGTCGATGGAATATCTCATAAGTGGTACACACCATAAAAAAATCCTTTAATTAACTAAGAGATTTCTGGCACTTACCTGGAAAGCTTGAGGCCAGTGAATCAGGTACAAGTCTAAGTACTCCAGGCCGAGGTTTTGCAGTGTTGTCCTCAGAGCGCCCTCCACGAGGTCTGGACGGTGGAAGGTGCACCATAACTTGGAAGTGATGAAGATATCCTCCCTGATAAAATTGATTAAGTTAAAATGGTATTTTATAATAGATTCAGTGGCGGATTTACCAATAGCCTAAGTAGGCTGGAGCCTAGGGCGGCAGATTTAGAGGGTTGCGAATTTAGCCCAAATTTGATATTATTTTACAGAAATTAAAAAGAAAAACTTATAATTTTATGTTACATTACGTCCGTAATCCGTATACTCGTCACTACATAGCGGGTTCGAAAAATAATCTAGTAACTGACAGAAATATCACCTAGTTCATAATCATACTAATAACGGGAAAAACAGATTTGTAAATCCGCCACTGCAGTGATTCCTATGTGTTTTTGCATATGATATTTTAACGTAACGATATTTATTATCTGTGTAATTGATTTGCTTAATTAAAACCTTACTGTATTTGAAAAAAATAGTTTGAATATACGCCCGCTTATCACAAACTATGCCCTGGCTTCGCATGAATGCAATACTGATACTAAATATACTACAGAATTTGTTTATTTACGACATCACATTAGATACTTCTAAAATTGTCAGTGTTTCTTTACTATATTGTCCATGTATTATGTACGAGAAGTTATGTGGAGGGTGGCTATCGTGGTATGGGTATGTAATGCGGAGGAATAAGGAACACACTGTGAGGAAGGCCTTGAGCATGAATGTGGATGGATACACAGGTAGAGGACGACCAAGGAAACGATGGATGGATTGTGTGAAAGACGATATGGATAGAAAGAATGTTACTTGTGAGATGACGTCTGACAGAGAAGTATGGAAGGAGAAGACATGCTGCACCGACACAGAATAAAATTGGGATAAGAGCAGCATGATAATGTCCATCTATTATATACAGAGACCTTCCTCTTGAATCACTTTATCTATTAAAAAAAACCGCAACAAAATCCGTTGCGAAATTTCAAAGATCTAAGCATACATAGGGACAGACAGCGGTAAGCGACTTTGTTTTATACTGTGTAATGAATCATGAATGATCCTGATATTGTCAATAAAATGTCTATACATACAAATGACGTCATACTGCTGACAACCTTGTATTAGCGATTGATTTTCCACTGTTAAACACGGAAAGCTACGACGGTTTTATGTGCAGACGTGAGTTTGATACTATCTCAAACAAATATTTTATTGCAGCTCAGTATTCGACAATTTTAACATGATTATAATTCACATTTTTTTTATGAACATATAGGCCACCTGATGGTAAGCGGTCACCATCACTCATAGACAATGACGCTGTAAGAAATATTAACTATTCCTTACATCGTCAATGTGCCATCAGCCTTGGAAACTAAGATATCTCTTGTGCCTGTAGTTACACTGGCTAACTCACCTTTCAAACCGGAACACAACAATACCGAGTACTGTTATTTTGCGGTAGAATAACTGATGAGTGGGTGGTACCTACCCAGACTAAGACTGGACTAAGAATAATATTGTTGTTGTTGTATGTTGTCGAAATCATTATTATTTTTACATACACATATTTTATTCATCAAGAGCTGTATAACTTCAAAAAGTATAATACGTGACCTTGTTATCAGACACTGTCAACACAATGATTGATGGCTTAGACATTATCATCACTACGTTTTAATTAGTTTAACTATTTTAATCTTAAATAGAGTGCTGACCTACTTTTGTTGTCTATTTCTTGCTGGAAAAATGCATTACTCTTTTTCACCATGTGTGGGGTTATAGGTGGCCCATATGCTCGTTCGTCAACCTATACCATAAAAAAGTCCTGTCAATTTCCGACGGCTAGACTTAAGGCCTCCTCTCCCATTGAGGAGAAGATTTGGCACATATTCCACCACGCTGTTCGAATGTGGGTTGGTGGAATACACATGTGGCAGAATTTCTATGAAGTTAGACACATGCGGGTTTCCTCACGCTGTTTTCCTTCACCGCAGACCACGAGATGAATTTATAAACATAAATTAAGCACATAAATATTCAGTGGTGCTCCCCTGGGTTTAAAACCGTAATCAACGGTTAAGATGCACGCGTTCTAACCATTGGGCCATCTCGGCTCACTCGACAACATGTTTCCGCAAAAATAGTAGAGATAGTTCGATATTAAATCTTGGAATATCAATGACAGTTAAACTGTCGGCCATGTTTGATAGCTAGAATTATTATTGTTAGTTTTCACCACCAACATAGAAAATACAGATGATTGATTATCGAAACGATTATAAAAAATAGTGTTGGAATAAACAAGCAACATCTGCGTCAAGTCACACAACTTCCCTTTAAAAAAAAAAGGCGGGAGTTTTGCGGCTGACACATTGGGATCGCGAATATAATTATTACGGTGTAATGTGATTATTGATGGTTATTTGTGTTGTCTGACTAAATGTTTTTTTATTGTGGTAGATTGATTGTTATTTGAAATTAAATAGAACCGTTTTAGAGGTTAACCTACTTCTTACTTCTGGTTCTAAAAATAGTTATTTGAAACATAAATAATAAATAAATATAATAAATATAAACTTCTCTTCGGTCCAGTGGTGGTCGTTAAATCATTTTTATACGATATTAGGAAGTGAATGGGAGTACATTTTTTTATGAATAATATTGACGACCTTCGTGGTCGAATCTCTGAAGTCCCGGGTTCGATTCTCCAGTCGATATAAATTATCACTAGTTTTCTATGTTGTATCGGGTCTGGGTGTTTGTGGTGCGATCGTTACTTTTGATTTTCCATAACACAAGTGCTTCAGCTACTCACATTGGGATCAGAGTAATGTGTGTAATGTTGTCTCATATTTATTTTATTTATATGTATTTAAAAGCAGGGTCTTTATCCAGTTATTTCATCAAAACACAGAAATTAAAAAAAGAAAACAAACGAATAAACGAAAGGTCACAAGTGTTATAAAGCTCACCGTTTAATAATCCCTTCTTCAAACTTAGTCTTTAATGCTTCGCCGACTTCCTTTTCATTGCCGTAAATATGGGCGCAGTCGATGTGTCGGTAGCCGGCGTCGATCGCGTCCTTTACGGCTTGTGTCACTTCACCGGGCTTAGACTGCAATAAAAAACAACTCCGTAAAGTTATATACATTTATTTAAACATATTATAGTACGCTGTACGATATAACTTAGATGTAGCATTCAATAAAACCGATTACTGTTGATTTACACAACTAAGAGCTAGCGCGCACTGGTAACTTTTGTCACGGTGATTGTTTCGTCACTCTTGTCAAATCCGTGAATATGTACAGATGCAGACACAAATGTCAACCAATTGTCACGTCGTAACGTGCGCGCACCTCCATACATATTCATGGACTCGACAAGAGCGACGAAACAGTCACCGTGACAATAGTTCCCAGTGCGCGCTAGTTCTAATAGAAAAAGCTCCCTATCGTGCCATTCGACGCTATTCGTCGCTATAGATTCCCCCGTCAGTTCAACTCGAAAAGCAAGTGCGTGTAAATCGTCGCGTCAAATTGACGAATATATTAGGTCACATGATATTACAAGTTATTACGTTTGTATAAAGATCATATTCACATAAGAAATAAATGTTGATAATTTGGGATGGCGTACTCCATTCGGATGTGATCGGTTTTACGAATTTTGCCGATGCTGCATGTTTCGTACTGTACACACGTATTCAATTACAAAATAACACAAAAGCAACAAAGTTTTCAATGTTACAATAAAACATGGAGTATATCCAATAAGATAATTAAATAGTGATTAATTGATAACCATAAAAAGTAATGTTTAAAAAAAAAACAAAAATATTAATGATAAATAGCGTTTTTTTTATTTAAGCTCTTAATAAGTTAAACAGATTTATGTTAAAGATTACATAACTGTGCTGTTCATTATAATTGTCACATGTATTTACTAAAAAGTTATTTTAGGCATATTTCGATCTTAATTAAGGGACATTACAGTAGCCTGTAAGTTTTCCACGGCTGGGCTAATTCCCATTAATGAGAGTTTTTGGAACATATTCCACCACGCTGTTCTAATGCGGGTTGGTGAAATGCACATGTGGCAGAATTTCGATGAAATAAGCCACACGCATGTTTCCTCACGATGTTTTTCCTTCACCGCCGACCACGAGATGAATTATAAACACAAATTAAGCGCACTTACATTGCCTGGGTTTGAACCCGAAATCATCGGTTAAGATGCACGTGTTCTAACCACTGGGCCATCTCAGCTCCTCCTTTCCGTTTATGATTAATATATCTTTATTAATAATACAACACTATTACACTTAATTACTTATATCAACGTTAGTTTTATTTCCATAGTTCCGATAGGTATCGTCGACGTGCAAAACGGGATTTTTTCGCAAATTCATGGTGAGTATAACAGATTAAACAATCAATCAATGATAACGCGTCAATTTGCTGTCAAATGCTTATTTGACTTTTCTCCTCTTAGAGCTAGCGCGCACTGGTGACTTTTGTCACGGTGACTTTAAAGTGTTTGTCATTGTCACATCACGTTTCCAAAGCGGAGTCCGCTCATTAATAGAGACAGTGATAAAACATTTTCGAAATCGAAGTTTCATTTGCCACTATGGATTTCGAAGAGACGGTGGTTCTCTGTGAACTCGTGAGACTCGGGAAAAAAAGAAAGCGAAGAGAATACTGGGTACTAATTTCTTCCCACGCTTTAATTTTCACGTGAATATCTGAATACTTTATCAATTTTTTATCATAAAGAGCTGTTCTCTTTTCCACTTCTTCTATTAGAACATAATTATCAGTATCGTATTCACGATGTTTTACGTTATGAATAGATGGTAACGCCATTTCGCGCGCCAAAGTCGTCAGCGAAAGACTGACGACGAGAATGACAAATTTATCGCTTGTGCGCGCATTGCTATGAAAGAACGTAAAGACGCTGACAGTTTCTTCGCGAGCTTGTTCGCCGATCGGCGGACACAAATGTCACCGAATTGTCACGTCGTAATGTGCGCGCAACTCCATACATATTCACGGACTTGACAAGAGTGACGAAACAGTCACCGTGACAAAAATCACCAGTGCGCGCTAGCAGTACGGTTGGAAAATGGTATTGTTGGAATGTACAAGCAACATCTGTGTCATGTAAACATTATCTTAAAAAAAAATAGGCGGTAGTTTTGCGTTTGACACATTGGGATCACCATTATGATTATTACTCTGCAGTGTGGTCATTTGTGTTGTATACTAAATGTTTTTTTTTTGGTAGAAGTTTTTATGGTATAGGTTGGCGGACGAGCATATGGGCAAGTGGTCACCATCACCCATAGACAATGACGATGAATGACGATGATGTAAGAAATATTAACTATTCCTTACATCATCAATGTGCCACCGACCTTGGGAACTAAGATGCTATGTCCCTTGTGCCTGTAGTTACACTGGCTCACTCACCCTTCAAACCGGAACACAACAATACTGAGTACTGTTATTTGGCGGTAGAATAACTGATGAGTGGGTGACCTACCCAGACGGGCTTGCATAAAGCCCAAGTGAATTGATAAAGCCCTACCTCGAATTGAATTGATGATTGATTGTTATTGTAAATAAAAGATAATTGTTTTAGAGGTTAGCCTATTTCTTACTTCTAGTTCTAAAAGTGTTTATACTAACTGCTCGTCCCGGTGTCGTCTACGTAAAAAAAAAGGTTAATTTATTACAGCGCTGACGTGGTATCAATCTAAGTGTCAAAGTACACAGATATACAAAAATAGATCTCATACTATAATATAGTTAGGAAAATTTCTAAATACATAAACATTAAGATTGTTTTACAATTAGGGCTGACAATATCACTCACTCACCACGTGTGTCATGGTGAGTGACGTTTAAATTTGATCTCGAAAAAAACAACACAAATCAAATACAGATAATCAATGATATTCTAAAACAGATATGTTATATCCATACTAAACAACAGAAAAAAGTGCGCCGCGCCGGGGACCGTTTATTTTAGTTTATTTTTACATTTCGTTAAAAGTAAGAAGAAAAGCTAAATAAAAACAATAAGGAAAAAGGATAACTAGATGTTTCAGTTACGCAGATTACTACGTAATTATGATGTATTATAACGTATTACTACGTAAAACGACTAAAGGCAAACGTCCCAATTAGAACGTTTTCTAGTCTCCACTTTTTGCGCATTAATAACGTATCTGGTTACTACAACATCATTGCAGATAGTATTTTATTTTAAACACTTTCATTTTTACTAACTGACAGTTACTTTTTTTATTGTATGTATTCCATAGTATAACACAAAGTCGCTTACCGCTGTCTGTTTCTATGTCTGCTTAGATCTTTAGTATGCAACGGTTTTGATGCGGTTTTTAATAGATAGAGTGATTCGAGCGTAAGGTTTTGTATATACCTAACACATGGATAATATAATAAAGAAAAAGTGATGTTTTTAGTTTCTAATGTGATGTAAACGAACATATTCTGTTGTATATTTAGTGTAAGCATTCGTGCAAAGGCTTTCGATCATTTCGATGTTACCTTATATAATAATTCATTTGTGTATTTCTTGTATCTATTAATAATATGTTAAGTTGTTATTTGGTTAGAATCAATGATGTTCTAATAAACAGACTAGAAAACGTCCTAATTGAGACGTTTGCCTTCAGTCGTTTTATGTAGTAATACGTTATAATACATCATAATTACGTAGTAATACGTTTTGCGTAATTAAAACATCTAGTTATCCCTTTTACTTATTGTTTTTATCAAGCTATCCTTTTTACTTGTAACGAAATGTAATATAAACGGTCCCCGGCGCGGCACACTTTTTTCTGTTGTTTAGTATGGGTATAACATATCTGTTTATTAGAATATCATTGGGTTAAAATAAATAAATACTTCACTATTTTGTTGTTTCGTCGTCTTATCGACGTTATCGTAAATGTAAAAACTATTTTTTACGCTAGCTGATATCGATTTTTATCTGATATTGTATCTTCAATCTTATTGTATTACATAATTTAAAAATGTGCCAGGTGTCATACACACATCAACATTGTCTAGGGATATTTTGAATTTACTCAATTATTTCAAAATTTATTAAAGATAATATGCAACATGTTTATATTTTTATAAAGCCCATTTATCTGACTATACTCCAGAATAAAAAATAAACCATATTATATTGCGTAAACAATTTTATCCTTAAATAAAGAAAAACCGTAAAATAATGGTAAAACTAAAAATTAATGTTTGTCTTGAGAAAATGTGAAAAATGTAGAAAAGTTATTGTTTTTAACAGTCATATGAAAAATCAGTAGTCTGTAAAACCATCCAAGACATTTATAACGTCCTGCAACAATTTTTCATACTTTGGATTAAGTTATCCAAGTCTTGCTGCGGTACATTGGCCCAGGTCCGACTAAGATGCAAAAAAGTGGCTCATCCGTCGCAATATTTGCAGGAAAATTCCTCGAAGCTCTTCTTTGGAGTATGGCCCACGCGTGCTCTATGGGGTTTAGGTCAGGTGATTGAGCGGGACAGCCTAAGACCGATACGTCTTGTTCCTACAACCATCTCGTCACCACTCCCGCTGTGTGCGGACGGGTGCAATCGTGCATCAGCGTGAATTCTTGGCCCATTTTTAGTCTATGGGGCTAAATTATTGGCACAAGCATCTCGTTACGGCATTTTTTGGCCGCCATGGTGTTTCTGATCCAAACGAGGTCTGTTCTTCCACCAAGATAAATTCTCGCCCAAACCATAATTATGCCGCCGTGGTATGAATGGACTTTCTGAAGATGTTGCAGACGGCTATCATGACCAGGGAATCGCCAAACACGTACTCTACGTGTATCGGGATGGAAACAGAACCGGGACTCATCGGTAAACAGCACTACAGACCACTGGTTATCATCCGACAGCAAATTTACACGAACCCACTCTAGTCGTCGTCCACGATTTCCTCGGCGTAGTGCTGGAGTACGAAACGGTCTGCGAGTATGAAGGTTAGCTTCATGCAGCCTTCTCCTTACAGTTTGGTCACTCACAAGCAACTGGTCCTCTGGCTGGAGCCTCTGAACCAATTGAAGTGCCGTAACATTTGGTTCTCTTTTCGCGGCAACTTGCAAATATCGGTCTTGTCGTTGATTGGTTATGCGCTTCCCACCTGGATATCTTTCAGTCACTTCACTAGTAGCACGGTAGCGTGACCATAACCTAGATATGACGTTTTGTCTTGTTCCAATCTCCTCAGCAATTCTCTGTTGAGTAGCCCCAGCTTGGAGCATGCCTCCTGCCCTTAGCATTTCTTCTCTCGTTAAATGGCACCGCTGCATGATAAACACAATAGGTTTAACTCGAAATTAATCGATAACTTGTTATAAAATTTAAATTGGACCCAAAAAAAATCTTAATATGACGGTAGGTAAACGAAACCTTCGGCCATCGCTACCATTATGTCGCGTAAAATTTTTATTTTTATTTATTTTTTTCAAATTCAAATTTAGAATCGTCCAAGAAGGTTTACAAAATAGTCTTTCATCAAAAGATTTTAAAACCGGATATGATTTTTTGAGTTTAAGAATTTTATACAAAATATCCCTAGACGGTGTTGATGTGTATATTTAGATATACTCACAGGATAAATAATCTAACAATAATAGGCTATTTGACTGGTTTTTAAAATCCATTTTATATTACTTAGTGGAAATTAAAGAACCCAGTAAAAGTTGTGTTTTTTTATTTTTAGTACATATTTGTCGAAAAATATCATATTATAAATTCCATATTTAAATAGCGCACAAAAACGCTACTTGGACAATATGGCGCTGCAATGGGGTCGATGACGTCACTTTCCTGTATTTTAATCTGTGGTACATATAGTAGAAAAGCAAGGTTTATATAGCCCGTCAAGTGTAAGTTGGCGTGTGGCAAAAACATGTACTAATTTTTTCTGTTCGTTTAATATCTTATTTGTTTTATTTACCCTTATTGAGAAAACTTACCCAAAATATATTAAAAATGAGATGAAGAGAATTATTTTCTAGGGAGATATTGGTAAAATAAACAAAAAAGTGGCAAGACAAATGTGTAGCAGGTGCTGCCACAGGAACGCCAACTTATACTTGACAGTCTACAACAAAGTGACTTCATCATAAGCCCGGCCAATCAGGAGCATTTTGTGTCACATGACAAACGTTTCAAAATTTGCATTTTTATTTATGGATTTTTGAATAAATTAAGTATTATTTTCAAATTTCATTAGTAAATAACCATTTTTAAACTAATATACACTGATTACAATAATTCACAATTTATTTTTCGCATTGTCAAATAGCCTATTGCAATAAAACTGCTCAACAACAACAACAACAACAACAGCCTGTAAATTCCCACTGCTGGGCTAAAGGCCTCCTCTCCCTTTGAGGAGAAGGTTTGGAACATATTCCACCACGCTGTTCCAATGCGGGTTGGTGGAATACACATGTGGCAGAATTTCTATGAAATTTGTCACATGCAGGTTTCCTCACGATGTTTTCCTTCACCGCAGAGCACGAGATGAATTATAAAGACAAATAAGGCACATGAAACAGCGGTGCTTGCCTGGGTTTAAACCCGCAATCATCGGTTAATATGCACGTGTTCGAACCACTGGGCCATCTCGACTCAAAACTGCTCACATAACATTAATTTATGTCACTATGTTAATTTACCAATCGATAGATATATATTATTTATCCGCTTATTGTATATAATTATATCCTTTGACCACCCATCCACGAATGTAAGCTTTCTTCTCCCTTGCCCGTTCAAAATCCGCCGCCATTTGTTTTTCTCGTGCCAGGCAGTACCAGTCGCCGCTCCACGCCACGAGGGGAATTGGCGGGAGTCCCACAATACGGTGTCGATAACCGAATCAATAATCATACTAATAAATGTTATTTCAATTAAAAAAACGTATTATAAAAATCAAAACCGTACTAAATATTACTACTTCAATTAAAATTTTATAAGTATATTTAAAAAATCATGAATCATTCAAGTAGGCTGCGAGTACTTAAAATAATTCACTTATTCGTTCATTCATTATTTTTATCATGGCGACCAAACGGGTACTTTTATCCGGGTTAAAAAATAACCTATATATTATTTCAAACTTTTGCGTTTATAATAATTATGATATAAAAGCTAATATAAGTAAAACAAGTTAGTTCATCAATTACATTTTCTTTATACCTATTCCAATGATGTTCTAGTAAACAGATGTCATTAACGCGCAAAAAGTGAAGACGAGAAAACGTCCTAATTGGGACGTTTGCCTTAGTCGTTTTACGTAGTAATACGTTATAATACTTATAATACATCATAATTACTTAGTAATACGTTTTACATAATTAAAACATCTAGTTATCCCTTTTAATTATTGTTTTTGTCAAGCTATCCTTCTTACTTGTAACGAAATGTAAAAATAAACTAAAATAAACGGTGCCCGGCGCGGCACACTTTTTTCTTTTGTTTAGTATGGATATAACATATCTGTTTATTAGAATATCATTGACCCATTCCAAAATAGTGCTATAATTACAATAAAAAAAAAAAACAAAAACCTTTAAATGTCAAATGACATTTTTCATTATTTTTCAGTACTCTTTAACTGTACTAAGTATTGCATCATACAGCCATTAGACTTATGACAGGTTGTATACTAAAAAAAATTACATGAAACATTTTTTAACATCTGTGCGTTAAAAAAAACGATTTGTTTACGAACTGTGAATTCAGATGTGTTAATTGTTGATGTATCAATGTCAATAAACACAATTACCGAATATCGTGTAAATTGATTAATATTTTTGAAATAAAGAGACGCTAGATCATTTTTTACACGATATTAGGAAGTGAATGGGAATGAACTAGTTTGAAGTATGACGTATTATAATACATACGGACAATTTTAGCAATGTTCCCCTGTAAAAGCATTTTATACATATTTTTTTTATGAATTATATTGACGACCTCAAAGACCTCGAGTCGACATAGAAGTTCATTAGTTTTTTATGTTGTCTTGGGTCTGGGTGTTTGTGGTGCCGTCGTTGCTTCTGATTTCCATAACACAAGTGCAATAACTACTTATAGTACGACACAACTTAGATTTCGCATCGGCAAAATTCGTAAAACCGATCGCATCCGAATGGAGTACGCTATCCCAAATTATCAATACTTATTTCTCATGCGAATATGATCTTTGCACAAACTTGTAATATCATATGAACTAATATATTCGTTAATTTGACACGTCGATTTACATGCACTTGCTTTCACTGACGCGAGAATCTGTAGCGACGAATAGCGTCGAATGACGCGATAGGGAGCTATTTCTATTGGTCGTGTAAATCGGCAGTAATCGGTTTTATTTTCATTCCGTCGCATTTTCCGATGCTACATCTAATTTAAGCCGTACTATACTTTAGCAATGTATGTGATGTTGTCTAATATTTATTTATTTAATTTATATAAGGGGTCTGACAAATGCGCCACCTGAAGGCAATTTTTGAATTGGTCACTAATCCAATAGGTATTGCTACTGTGACTAATTTTAATAATTCCGTATTAAAATCAAAAATCTTTATTCAATTTAAAAAGAAGAATAAATGAATAAATAAATCGTATTATTCATTAAAAGAATACTTTTTCGAAAGAAACGCCTGGAGTTAGGCTCGGGTTCCATGATAGGACACCAATTACTGTAAATAACAGCATTGTAAATATGTTTATATGAAAAAAGCAACAATGCGAGTTTCTTGCCGTTTCTTCTCGTTAGAAGCTGCTTTGCGAAACGGTGGTAGTGTTTAATTGTTGACGATTCAAAAACGCTTCATTGTGAAGTTTACTTGAATAAAATTGATTTGATTTGAATAAGTTACTATCTCCGCGTTTATTAATTTACATTACATTAGATACTTCTAAAATGATCAGTGCTTCTTTACTATATTGTCCATGTGTTATATACAAAAACCTTCCTCTCGAATCGCTCTATCTATTAAAAAAACCACATCGCCCTTGCGTAATATCAAAGATCTAAGCATACACCGGGTCAGACAGCGGTAAGCGACTTTGTTTTATACTATGTAATACAATAAAACCTTATTTGACGCGTGCGGAGTCGGAAAGGCTCCAAATACCGGAAATGGCTTTTTTATATTACATCTTGTTATGCATAATTATTATCTATTGTGATTATTTGTTTGTACAAAGTTGAAATTAAAGTAAAATACTTCGCTGTGATTATAATAATGCATTTTATTGTTGTGAAGTTTATAAGGAGTGTTTTTAAATTCATTACACAATATACTGACAGGCTAATGGTGTATGTACTGTAGTAATACGAATTACTCATATACTGCTACATGTTTTTATTATATATTATTTATTATAGATTATGTTTATATTATTTTAAAATACAAAAAAAAATAATGTCAGTGTGGACCACGTCTCCCAAGAAGACGACAAGAATGATTTCCAGCGAAGATCTGCTGATGTTTAGTATAAAATATAAAACGCCAAATGTTTAATATAAAATGTAAAAAATTGGTGTATGTACAGTCGGGTTTAGAAAAGGTTCGTCACCTTAAGATCTATTTTCGCGTGCTCAGTGCGAGCGATAATCTGCTTCACCGATCGAGAATGTATGACACTGACAGACATATTTTGACAATTCAGTAGAAGATAATCTATCTAATTTAAAAATATGTTACACAATTTTGAACCTTATATGCAGTTGTCAGTTCAATGCTTTAGTTACAAAAGGTACTAAGAGTTTACGACTTCATAAAGGAATGAAATTGAAAAGTAATGAAGGTTTTAAAAAACTTGCGGCTTTAAGCGCGCAAAATTTATAAAAAAATTTTCCATATCTGTTTCACCCCCTTAGGGGTGGAGTTTCGGATATCTACACCCTATAAGGAGCTCATCTCCAAGTTTATAGTTATTATAGTTTCTGAGATATCGTGATCACTGTTTAAGTGAATTTTATTTCGCTTTTATCTATATTAATATTTAAAATGTGAAAGTAACTCTGTCTGTCTGTCCGTCGCCTTTTCACGGCCAAACCGCTGCGAAGCAAACATAAAGTAAAGTAAAGTAAAGCAAACATGAACTGCAAGAAAGGATATTATATACTCCTTTTTTGCCTTATACATGACAACCAACACACTTAATCGACAACCTCCGTGGTCGAGTAGTGTTTTGATGGCAACGCCATTCCGAGGTTCTAATCCCGGCCGTGTCAACGTAGAAAAAGTTGATTAGTTGTCTATGTCGTCTCGGGTCTGGGTGTTTGTGACGTCGTAACTTATGATTTTCCATAACACAAGTGCGTTAGCTACTTACATTGGGATCAGAGTAGTGGATGTGATGTTGTCCATTATTAAAAAAAAAAACGATCGTAGTTGCAGGCGACTACTAGTATGTATATATATATAGTCAAAAACCTTTATTAAAAATAGAAGTGTTTACACTTTCTTATTGATTGTCGAAAATCTACCACCGGTTCGGAATATAATACCTCAGACCTGAGAAGAACCGGCGAAAGAAACTCAGCGGGATCTATTATTTTTTCAACCGACTTCAAAAAGGAGGAGGTTATCAATTCGTCTGTATTTTTTTTTTTTTTTTTTTATGTTTGTTACCTCATAACTTTTCACTGGGTGGACCGATTTTGATAATTTTTTTTTTGTTCGAAAGGTAGTGCTTCCCGTGGGGTCCCATTTTTTTTATTTTTTTTTCCGATGATGGTATCCGTATGAAAACGACATAAGTCTTAAATTTGCATTATGTATATGCGCGACAAATAGGTGAAAAACTCAAAATCACGTTAACCAATTTTGATAATTCTTTTTTTATTATAAAGGATATACTTTAAGGGTAGTTTGGTGAAAGTTTGGTAAGGTTCTGAGCACAGGATCCATGACAAATTAAGGGAACGGGAGGGAACGGAACAATTCTGAAGAGCACGTTAGCAATACTCGGTCGAATCTTTTATTTATGGGTTACTTGGATATTTGAATCACCTTCCGGAACGTGGTTATGTTCATGTAATTGTCATAATCGAATATTATAATCAACTAGCGACCCGCCCCGACTTCTCAGGGGTGCAATACTGATACTAAATATACTAAAGAATTTGTTTATTTACGACATCACATTGCAAACTTCTAAAATTGTCAGTGTTTCTTTACTATATTGTTCATTTATTATATACACAAACCTTCCCCTTGAATTACACTATCTATTAAAAAAAACCGCATCAAAATCCGTTGCGTAGTTTTAAATATATAGGGACAGAGAAAGCGACTTTGTTTTATACTATGTATTGACGGAACTCCTAAACGGCTTATAGTTAGGGTGCGATTTGGGGCAGAATTTCTTTCTGTCTTTAATCAAATTTTGTGTATATGATGTGATGTACGACATAGCATACGAGTAGCTCTTTTGCAAAGTTTTTTTACTGAGGTCGATTACAGCTCTTTCGAGGCTCCAAATATAACAATAACTAAAACTACGTTATATAATCGTAAATCGACTTTTAAGTAGTCTAATATTTTTCATTACATTTTACCTAGGAGGACTCTAAAAAATATGTTAAATATGTAATTATTTTTATTGCTTTTTAGAGCATTTTTATTTGTTTTAAAATTGTGTTCTGTTTGAAGTCGGTTTTTCTTTTTGTTAAAATTTTATTTATTTTTATAATGTCAATTTACAATATACAATAATAAATATATTCTTGTTATTTGAAACAGCCTGGAGGCGATCATCTTATTCCCAAGGTGTGCAGTCAACTAGAAAGTCGTTAGTGCTGTAATATCCTTTAGCACACAAACACTCTTTAACGATTCTTTTGAATTTTATAATTGAATATTGTTGAACGTTTTCTGGGATCCTGTTGTAATATACCTTGATAGATTATCATTTAATGAAACAATATTTACTTTTCGCTGGCCGGTTCGTATTACGTGCGTCGTTCTTTCCGAAACAGTAAGTTACAATCAATCCTACACCTAGTAATATTAAATCTTACACGAAAAAACTACCTAACGGATTTGGATGAAATCTTACAGTAATATAGGTTATACATCAGAATAACATATAGGCTACAATATATAATCATTTTATGTCATTTAATCATAATATATAATACATTTCAATGATTATAAAACGAGCGATCCGCCCCGGCTTCGCACGAGTGCAATGCTGATACTAAATATACTACAGACTTTTTCTGGTTTCTTTACTATATTGTCCATGTGTTATAAACAAAAACCTTCCTCTCGAATCACTCTATCTATTAAGAAACACTGCATTAATGTCCATTGCGTAGTTTTTGTTATGGTATAGGTTGGCGGACGAGCATATGGGCCAACTGATGGTAAGTGGTCACTATCACCCATAGACAATAACGCTGTAAGAAATATTAGTTATTCCTTACATCGTCAATGTGCAACCAACTTTGGGAACTAATATGTCATGTCCCTTGTGCCTGTAGTTACACTGGCTCACTAACCTTCAGACCGAAACACAGCAATACTGAGTACTGTTATTTGGTGGAAGAATATCTGATGAGTGGGTGGTACATAACCAGACGGGCTACCACCAAGTAAAGTAGTAGTTTTAAAGTTCTATGTATACATAGGGACAGACAGCGGCGAGCGACTTTGTTTTACACTATTGCACAAAAATATAGTTATAAAGTACATTTATAAATTTTTTTTATTAATCTACCTTAGATTAATATTTATCGTTCAATTAATGTTTTGACTCACCTTCCAGGTCCCCAGGCCGATGACGGGACACGACCTGCCGTTGTTGAACACGATTTGAGGTACTTCCGCCATTTTAGAGTATGCAAGTGTATCGGAGCACTTTCAGCACGGCACTGAGCGCGCTGTGTGACCTTATCTATTTTTATTTACGATATAGGTTGTTAAGGATTGGTTTCTCTAACGCGACAGTTTAATTTTAATAATATGTTGTGATTATTTTGTTTGGCTGTATGTGATTTCATATATCTTTACTAATATTATAAAGAGGAAAACTTTGTTAGATTGTTTGTGTGAAAGAATAGACTCAAAAACTGCTGGACCGATTTGAAAAAAATCTTTCACTATTTAAAAGCTACATTATTCACGAGTGATATAGGCTAAATTTAATTTTTGAAAAAAAAATAGGGTTCCGTAAGATATTTGCGATTTTCGGATACAAGGTGTAAAAAAATCAACCAAAATCATCTTCTTAGTTCTATTTATTTTATTTTTTTTATTTTGAACCTATATGGGTTATTTTCATTTTCTTATAAGATGCACCATCCTGACAGAAATTCTAAATCTACGCGGACGAAGTAGCGGGCAGAAGCTAGTGTATTTATATTTTGGTATTTCTTTTGACTATTAATAAATATAGCTACATTCAAAACTGGGTTTTAAATTCAATACACTTACGAAATTTAGCACACGTGCTTGGAAGCCTAAATGGATCATCACAATCAAATATATTTCAATACTAACAATGTTACATACATATCGAACTGACAACCTCCTTTTTTAGAAGTCGGTTGATAAATTTAACTCTGTTTTTCTGTCTCTTTCTTTCGATCAACGTTAGTTACTCTTTTTCAACATTTATAAATACAAAGTCATGTTAGTTAAACATAATTATATAGATATGTATGCAGCATTATAGAAAATAAACTGGAATGGTATCATATATATGTTTTATATGTTAACTGTATTTGACATTGTATTGATTGTAGTATTAGTTTTTGCTTCTTAGCTATTAGTTCAATTAAAATAAGTTTAAATTTTATTATTATTATTTAAAATCACAACGCTTCCGTCAATTTGTCGATTTAAGTTTTATTTTGAAAACCAAAGACGTTTAACATTATCCTTTATTAAAATTTTAGAATGTCATCGCATTATAAATAAAAAATTGTGATTAAGACAGTCGCGTCGTGCGCAGCGAAACTCCAGGTTAAATTTTAAATGATTATGGAAACATAAGTCAGGGTGGAAAATTATAGAAGCCTTGAGGCTCCCATGACGTGGCGCAGTTATACTTTTTATGGTGGAATATTTTTTTTTAAACAATGCACTATAAAATTGAAATGTATATGTTAGTCCCTTTGCTTAATCAGTTATAAGTTTTTTTTATAATTGATAATGTTACATAAAGAAATTAACCTTCAATAAATCAATAAATCAAAATATACTATATTCAAGTAGGTTTTTACAAGCACTTTTGAATTATCATTTAACAAATATTTTAAGTGAAGATACCACCGGTTCGGAAAGTAGATTCTACCGAGAAGAACCGCTAAGAAACTTAGTACTTTTATCAACATTTAAATATACAGTTATGTTAGTTAATTACAATTATATTTGTATGTTGTATTCACTTGGTGGTAGGGCTATGTGCAAGCCCGTCTGGGTAGGTAACACCCACTCATCAGTTATTCTACCGCCAAATAACAGTACTCAATATTGTTGTGTTCTGTTTGAAGGGTGAGTGAGCCAGTGTAACTACAGGCACAAGGGACATAACATCTTAGTTTCCGAGGTTGGTTTACAGCTTCATTGTCTATGGGTGGGTGATGGTGACCACTTGCCATCAGTTGACCTTTATGCTCTTCCGCCAATCTATACCATAAAAAAAATGTAATTTATCCTGTTTTTACATCGCCAATGATATCAATCTTGGGAGCTAAGATGTTATGTCTCTTGTGGATGGATATATTTTTGGTAAAGTAATTCTGACTACTTCAACCTTCAAAGTATTACTGTGTTCCGGACACAGTAATACTGAGTACTAAAAAATAATCAAGACTGTTTTCATTTACAAGAGGATTTAAATAAATTAGGACAATATTGCATTGCTAATAATTTGCAGCTTAATGTTGACAAGTGTTGTGTAATTAAATTTTCAAGAAAAAAAGAACAAATAATTTTTGACTATTCCATATTTAATACTAAATTAAAAAGGGTAACCGAGGTGAGAGACCTTGGGGTACAACTAGACAACAAACTCATATTCGATAAGCATGCTGAGGAAATAGCGATGAAGTCGTATAAAATGCTTGGATTTATCTTTTTGCAAGGAGCAGATTTTAAAAATATTCATACCTTTGTAATTTTGTACAATACTTTCGTTAGATCACATTTAGAGTATGCGTCAACTGTTTGGAATCCACAATATGCAAAATATGTCAACAAAATTTTTTTTTTTCTTTATTAACATAAGAATTAATATCATTAAATGCTTAAATATATACAAATATGAACTAAAACTAGTTACTGTATAAATATTGACCGCGTGGAATGGTGGTAAGAATGCTAGCAGCATTTCCCCATTGAATCGCAATTCAGATCCTCTGGGCAAACGAACGAACGAACCAGCCCTACTGTCACCAGTGGAGGCAATGAGGCGAGGTGTTATACTTTTGATGAAGCTTTTTGCACCACTACTCCAAGGGCCAAGCGTTTCGACAGCAAATGGAACAAAAAAGTAATTAGGTATAATACCCGAATATTTAGTCCTTTTTTTGCTTCAGCTTTTTCCGCAGCGGCACCGGCTCTTAACATTGTTTCTTGGATATGAGATGGGGCCAACGTGTCAACGCATCAAGGGACCGACCTCGTTCCCAGGGAACCAATGTTAATCCATCAGGTCTCTTACCATCATCACGACTAATTCCACGAGGCTCAGTAAGAGCAGGAACGTCGATGGTGGCAAGAGCCCCCTTTATTATGTCATTAAGAGAACAGTGGCGGAACTTTGTGTCAAACTGTGTAGTGTAGCGTAAACCAATGACGTGTGGCATCTCGTTTTTGCTCTAAGAGATGGTAACAGGAATTTATGTTACGAAGACAAATTGCGTAGATTTAACATGATGGATTTGGACAAACGCAGAGATTTCTTGGATCTGACTTTTTTCTATAAAATTCTCCGAGACAAGACAGACTGTCAGCTTTTGAGCGAATTTAAGTTGAGAGTACCGTACAGATATCCACGTAAGAGAATTGAGAACCTTTTTTCTATTCCAAGGCGACGTATGGTTTTAGCCCGATATTTGCCGGTTCCACGTTTATCCGGCCTGTATAATAAATTCAGTAATGCACTTGATGTATACAATGACTCATCAATTCAATTTCGCAAAAAAATTAAAAATATACTTAAACTACCCTAAGCAAATATTACTAGTAGTTCAGATTTTTGCATCGTATAGTTTTTTCGTTTGTATAGTATATGTAGATTTTTCGTTTTTTTTTTTTAATTAAGTAAGCACTCTGTTATTTAAGGTGATTGTTCTTTTTCCCTATATTTTGTTTTCTCTTTATTGTTTTACATTAGATTTATATTTTACATAGTCTAACTGATTTTAAGTATTTTAAGCACATAGTCTATAAGTTTTTAAATAAGCATGCAGTGTTTATCTATAATTAGTTGTACAATTGCGTTTGATATTTTGTTTATTTTAATTGTACCTATAGTAAGTTTTATATTGTAACAACTGTTGATAAACCTAAATAAATAAATAAATAAATAAAAAAAAAAATCCCAAAGTTTTTGTTTTGTAACTTCCTTAGGGATATCATCATTAGGGCACTTTACCTTCCAGGTCTCTATCGCCTCATTAACATTCATGATTTAGACTGATTTTGATTTTAAAATTTCTAAAAAAAGGCCTGAAATGCTATGTACAGAAGAAAGAAAGGCCGGGAAGGCAACATTTGAAATTTTTTCTCACTCCGATGCCACCAAAACGAATGGGAAGTGTAGCTTGAGTCCAAGAATATTCATCAAGAGATAAATTTAGAATTTTTTCTAAAGCTTTTTTAAGGGTGGCATCGATTTGATTGGTAAGACTATATTCTACATGCGAGCCCAATCTGGAAAGGATATTTCCAGATCGGGCTCTCATGTAGAATATACATTAATTTTGGAACAAAAAGGCAATTTTTAAGATGGTATAAGCTATATGAGAATTTTAAATGCCCAATCTGTCGAAATTGTCCGAAAATATTTTAATTTTATCGTTAAGAATATGCTCCATGCCCTCATAAAATAGTGGTGCATCAAGGTTTATGAAGAATTTTTATGGTAGGTGCAATTTTGTTAAATTTATCCATTGCCAAACTAATATTTTCTTAAGTTAAATTGTTCGTAAAAAAAAATTTACACTTTGAAAAATTCAATTTAAGACCAATTTTATCAAATTGTTCTTATATTTTAATTAAATGTTCAATAACGTCATCTACTTTACCTCCTATAGTTCCATCATCTAGGTACCAAACGTTTAATTTAGATTTTAAATTCGAAATGCAGCTATGAATACCTAAGCTAAAAAGAGCAGGACCCAATGGATCTCCTTGCTGAACGCCTACATTAGAATGAATCGTATCTTCACAAAAAAATAATTTGGAAGGTGAACTATAACATTGCCAAACGTTTGGGTAAATTTCAGGCAGATTAGAGAAGACTTCGTTAAGCAAGGTTCCTCTATCTAAGGAGTTAAAAGCATTATTTACATCAACTTTCAGAAGTACCTCGGCCTCGTTTCCTTTTAGAAAGGTACGAGTAGAGTGCACTGCTGCTTCACAACCACCTCTGCTTCCAAAACCGAGTTGAATTGGTTGAAATTTGGTTTTTAGGGTGGAGACTATGTGCCTACATGCTAATTTAGATGCCAAACGGCGAAAAGTGGTCCCGATTGCTATTGGACGGATACTTCCGTCTTTTTTATTAAAGGCACAAAGTCTTGTACCATAAAGATGTGGTAAAAAGCCTTTGGAACTCCCTTCCTATTAGCATTAGAAAAGCGCAATCCCACACCTGTTTCAAAAAATACTTAAAAGAACATTACTTGTCGCTTAATACGTCATAACTTATTTTACACTTTTGTTAATATGTATGTATATGTATATGTATATGTATATGTATATATGTGTATGTATGTGCATGTGTATGTATGTATATATTTCATTTATATCTATTATTATATATTTATATATTTTTTCCATATTGATATATATTGATTCGCATGTAATATATTTTAGTCAATTAATTTATAACTTTTGTACGCCTCCAAACCGCTTCCATTTATTTTTTTCAGTCCTATGCCCAAAGGTTGTCTGGAAGAAATTGCTACCGTAGCGATAAGACCGCCTTTGTACTCAACATCTTACCCATTTGCCTTGTTTTTTATTATTGGTGTACAATAAAGAATATTTATTATTATTATTATTATTACTTTTGGACTATTTATCTCCCTAATAATGGGGCAAATATTCCAGTCACACGGGTCAATGACCAAGTGTATCTGGGGAGTGAAAAAGTCAGTCAGTACAGTCAGTCAGCTCATTATCAGATTCCAAAAACTTACGTACTATTCGACAAGTATTTAAAATAGCAGCTTTTTGCATGGTGATGTATGTGAGAGGTGGTAAATCAAGAATTTTTAAACTTTGGTGTAAGTGTTTAGGTATGACTCCGGTAGTGGAAAGCACGATAGGGACAATAAAAACCTTATTTAAATTCCAGATTCTAATTATTTCTTCTTTTAATTCTGTATATTTATTGATCTTTTCCGTAATAGTTTTTAATAAATTATGTGTGTTTGGAACAGAAACATCAATTAAGTAAGCTATTTTAGATGATTTGTTAACTAAAGTTATATCCGGTCTATTGTAATGAATTGTTTTATCAGTAAGAATTGCTCTATCATAATAAATTTTTATTTCTTCATTTTCTAAAACGGGGTTGGGTTGGTATTCATAGTAAGGTTTTAGTGGAGTATTTGTGAAGTTATATTTGTGTGCAAGTTTTTGATGTATGTAGTGAACTATTTGGTTGTGGCGATGGGTGTAATCTGTTTGAACTAGAGTAGGGCAAGCTCCTGTAATATGTTGTATATTTTCTGGCATTCTGTGACATTTTCGACATAAATCTGATTTTATTGATTCTTTAAGTATATATTTTTTATAATTTCTTGTATTGATAACCTGGTCTTGAATAGCAATTAGAAAGCCTTCTGTTTCGGGAAACAGGTACCCTTTTTGTAACCATTTATTTGACGCATCTAAATCTATGAAATTTTGCTCTAGATCGTGGATATGCCTACCATGTAGTTCTTTTCTTCTCCAATCTTTAATTTTTTCATTTATTTGTTCTTGGATAGTTTTAAACTCTTTATTATTATTTTTAAGGTTTAAAGGTGTGAAATTATCATCGACTTCTACTATAGCTGCGTGTATCTTACTAGTATTTGCTTTATTGTGGAAAAATTTTTGAATATTATGGATTTGGTTTTGCCAAAGTATTTTTAAATCAACTACCCCTCTTCCTCCTAATTGTCTTTTTAACGTTAATCTTTCTATAGCTGATTTCGGATGGTGATAATTATGTTTAGTTAGCGTGACTCTAGTTTTTATTTCTAAATTCTTAATATCTGTCTGAGACCATTTGATTATCCCGAAGGAGTAAGTTAGGACCGGAATAGCAAAAGTATTTATTGCTTTTACGAGATTTCGCGAATAAAGATGTTTTTTGCACAGCTGGTTTACTCTTTTGATGTACTCAGTGGTAAAATCTTGTTTTAATTTTGAGTGATTAATGTCCTTAGCTTGAAGTATACCCAAATATTTATATAAGTCCCCTTCTAACATCTCGGATATATTTATTTCCTCACTTATTTCATAATTTTTCTCAATTAATTTTCCTTTCTTTATAGTTAAAGTTTTGCATTTATCTAAGCCAAAGTTCATATTTATATCTTTACTAAATTGCGCTGTAATTTTTATAATTTCTTTCATTTCTTTCACAGATTTACTAAATAGTTTTATGTCATCCATGTACATCAAATGAGAAACCGCTATGTCACGTGTTAATTGGTATCCAAATTCAGAATCTGATAGTATTCTAGATAGAGGATTTAGGGCGAGGCAAAACCACAAAGGACTGAGAGAGTCTCCCTGGAAGATGCCATTTCTAATATGGATTTCGTCACACCAGATTTTAGATGTTTTTGTTGTTAAAGTTATTGTGGTTCTCCAATTAGACATGGCCTCTTTCAAAAATTTAATAATATTAGGATGAATCTTATATATTTGTAAAATTTTAACTAACCATGAATGTGGGACACTATCAAAAGCTTTTTTGAAATCTATATATGTGACATACAAATTTCTATTAAATTTATTTGAATGTTTTAGTATAGTTGAATCTATAATTAATTGCTCTTTACATCCTCTGTGGTTTCGCCTGCATCCCTTTTGTTCCTCTGACATTACATTATGTGCTTCCAGGTGTGAGACTATCTTATTAGTAATGCAGGATGTGATTATTTTATATATTGTTGGTAGGCAGGTTATGGGACGGTACTGTGATGGATCGTGGGTGTTTTGGGTTTTTGGTAGCATGTAGGTCAAGCCGGTTGTTATAAAATTTGGGAGTGGAGTTCTACAGTTAATTAGGTCTGAAATTATTTTTGTTAGAATATCATGTAATGACGTAAACTTTTTATACCAAAAATTATGTATCTGGTCTATTCCAGCAGCTTTCCAATTTTTCGTTTTCTTTAAAACTTCAGTTAAAACATCTAATTTTAATTCTATAAATTCCATATTTTCCATATAACCCCACTTCTGATTCTCTTCTTCAATCCATTTTGCCTGTAAATTGTGGTTACTTCTTTTTTCCCAAATCCCTGCCCAGTAGTTTTTAAGTTCATCTTTATTTGGTATTTGTTCTTCTTTGTTTGTATAATTCGAGGTACAACTATTCAATGATCTGTAAAAAGCTTTTTCGTTGGTACAATATAATTTATTATCTTGTTTTCTATTAAGTGCTTTCCTGTATCTTGCAAGTCTATGTGATTTTAAAGATAGTTTCTGTTTAAGAGTGTCGATATATTCTTCTGGTTTCTTGTTTTCTCGTTCGTGAATAGTGTGCAATTTGGTATTTTTAAATATTATCTCTACTTTTTCTACTACTTTTTTAGATCTATTGCCTTTTATATATTGAGTTAACCTACCAATGTCTGCTCTAAGCTTTTTTATATCGTTTTCTAATCTATGTTCCCATGCTGGCTTATGGCTCTTTTTCTTCTGTATGCTTGAATCTTCTATATTTCCCGACTTAATTTTATAGCCAAGTTTTGTTATTATTACTAAAGCCGAACAATATATTAATGTATGTAAATGCAGTAGGTCGGAATCTAATGAAAAAAAGGTAGGTAGTATATGAGTATTGAAGGTGTAAATCAGATCATGAAGTAATTTGCTCTCTTTTAATCGCGGTAATTTTGGTCGGGTTTTAGGATCAGTACCTTGAAATTTAGTTAGTGCTGTTTCAAAAAGATTCTTTAATTCTTCAATGTTTTCTTGTTGTGGGTTTTCTAAGGTTGTAGATTGAGTATATTGTACTTCTGTATCGTGAACTAGGGATGTTAAATTTGTCTGTGTAGAAGCATCAGATTGCGTAATATTGTAAGTTTTAGGGCTAGTAACTATATTGTGTGTCTGAATTAACGGTTGTGATTGTAAATGGGGTGAATGCAACGATGTATCTGTTTGATTATTTAAATCCGCTTCCCTTCTTAATTGTTCAGCAATTTCTGATTTAAGGTGTGCTATTTCATCTTCACTTATTAATTTATTTCTAATTATTACTCTTCTTTGATCTGCGATACGTTGTTGACTTACATTCCAATCCGGATATTGTGTTTTAAATTTGTCGAATAGCCGTTTAGGGTACATAACTTTATCAGTTTCTAATTTTGTAATATAAAGATAAGTACGCATAATAAACAAGTTAACTTCTTTGTCCCACTTCATGCGTACTCTGGGTTTACCAGCCTTGGTGGTCGCAGGTTGTGAGCTAGCGGCTCCCTGCGAAACATCCTCAGTTGGCCTGTTGAAACTAACAGCAGAATTTTGACTAGCACTAATAACGGGTAAACTATTGTCGGCTGTAGATAATTGTTCGGGGGGAACCCGCCTGCTCAGTCCCCCACCGCCAGTGGATCGCATGCTGTAACACCCAGCACTGGCTCCAGGTGTGCCCCGGCGACCCCCGGGTAGCGGCCCTATACGTAATCTCTCTGAATGTTGCTCCATGTTTGATGGGTTACCATAGCCTTGTTTGCCACATAAGTTTCAGATGTATGCGTGTCCGCCCCCCACGTGGTCTGGTGTTCGACTCGGACGTAAGGTTGGATTTTGGGGGGCTTATTATTATTATTATTATTATTATTATTATTAAAAAGGATGAAATCACCACAGATAGCATAAAATTGCAAAGATTAGTTATGTCACTTAATAGGGCACTGCCAGCGTCACCGGCCGAGGCACTCACAAGATCTTTGAGATGTTGTGGAGTGATACCATCAATGCCACTAGCAGACCCTCTAGAAAATGACATAATGGCGGAATAGGTATCTTCATCTTTAACCTGTAAAAAATTGTTCTGTGTAGGCGGAGCCGGAAATACTGTTGTTGAGTATGGCAAAGGATGCTTTTCTTGCAAGGATTCTAACGTTATATCATTAAAAGGTGCGATGGTATCGCTAGAAAAAAGAATGCGAGCTGCATTCTTAAAATCTCCATCCATTGCTTTATTCTCAACATTTTTTTTTAAATCAAATTTTTGAGGTCGTGATAAGTATTTTGGTATCGAAATTTGGTTATCTAATAAACTATTTTGTTTTAATTTGGTCGATAAGGAACCATTTTTGTTTTATCGACATGAAAAAATTTAAAAGAAAACGTAAAAAGATTTTGCCATGCCGAATTACTATTAGAAAGACAATTTTGAAGTACAATCTATAAGGTATATTAGGGTAGTCTAGCTAGAGATATTCTCGCTCCCTTAGGGATTCTTTTTATTAAAGGTATATATTTTGTGACATTTTGTTAATAGATTTTCAAAATTAATCTGTATCACTGTTTGCATTAGTAGGTAAAATAGGTACCTATGACAGCGGGTTGTATGAATTTTTAAGCCTTTTTGGCTTCTGAAAAGCCTTCCATTAGTACATTGGGGACATGTTAAGAGGGCCGGCTGGGAATTATTAGACAAATTGTACTAGAAATAATAAAAAAAAAAACAACTTTTACTGGGTTCCTTAACCTCTTTTGTTCATATAAAGATTAATGTAACTTATCATAACTTATAACGTGTACTTACAGTACATTAACTGGTTAATTTAAAGATTATAGAGAACAGGTTCCGAATGAATGCTTTACTAAATAATTTTTTATCGCGTAATATATTCATGAAACTACTTAATACTATCTTATGAGTATATTTTAATTCGAAGAATTTTCATATCTTGACACATTATTATGCTGTAAATGAGAAAATGTTTATTATTATATAGAATTAGTTACATGTACTATTTAAAATATTAATTGTAAAATTGTATTGACAATTTTGATCAAGATTATTTTTTTAAATGTTGCTTAATAGTTTATTCATTGATTCTAAAAGAAGGAGGTTACCATTTCGTCTGTTTTCACCAATGGCAAGCGTCTCGAAAATCAAGATGTGATATTGTACGAGATCTTTGATTGCTTGAATATACTGAATATTGTCGTTTAAAAGTTAATTAGTAAAAAACATACCGATTTCCAGCGGCGGATTTACAAATCTGCCGCTAATAGGCTAGTAGGCTATTCAATTTTTGCCGCCATTACTTGTCTTTGCAACATTTATGATTTGTGTTCTATCGTCCTCATTACATCGGTTTTCTCTCGTTATTAGTATGATTATAAACTAGGTGATATTTCTGTCAGTTACTAGATTATTTTTCCAACCCGCTATGTAGTGATGAGTATAAGGATTACGGACGTAATGTGTATACATATTTTTTTAATTTCTCTAAGATAATAACAAAGTTGGACTAAATTTGCCGGTCCTCTAAATCTGCCGCACTTGGCTCCAGTCTACTTAGCCGATTGGTAAATCCGCCACTGCCAATTTCTTAAAGTAGTCTCGTATTATTATAGTATTCGGGTTTTTTCCGTATATAGCAGTAATTTTTAACAAGAGTTTGGACACGGGTTCATTTCCTAACTTGTTAAAATGTAGTAAAGTTTTACCACTTTTTAAAACTGGAAACAGAAGCGATCCCGGTAAATACAGGCCTATTTCAATACTCCCATCCTTAAGTAAAATTTTCGAAAAAATTATTTTAAATCAACTTCTCGTCCATTTCGGTACAAATACTATTTTTCATGGTGAGCAATTCGGTTTTAGAAGAGGTCGCTCGACAACTGATGCGGGAATTGCACTTCTCAAACATATTTACGATGCTTGGGAGAAATCACAGAACGCTATTGGAGTATTCTGTGATTTATCTAAAGCATTCGATTGTGTAGAACACGAAACGCTTCTTTATAAGCTCAAATATTACGGTGTTAAAGGTAAAGCTCTTGATCTCATCGCTTCATATTTAAGTCAAAGAATCCAGCAAGTTTTCATTAATGGAATAAAGTCTTCTGGATCTACGTTAAAAATGGGAGTTCCACAAGGTTCAATTTTGGGTCCCTTTCTATTCCTAGTATATATAAATGATCTTCCTTTCTATGTGTGATATAGTGTTGTTTGCTGACGATACTTCGCTGATTTTTAAGGTTGACAGGAAAAAAAATGACTATGACGATGTGAACGGTGCATTATCACAGATACACAATTGGTTTACAGTTAATAATTTAGTTTTGAATGCTCAAAAAACAAAATGTGTAGTTTTTACCCTACCTAATGTTAGCAAGCAAAATTATAATATATCTTTAAATGGTGATCGTCTTGAAGTAGCTGATACTACGGTGTTTTTAGGAATAGAATTGGATTCCAGACTTCAGTGGACCTCTCATTTATCATCCCTAACAGGAAGACTCAGCTCCGCAACATACGCGGTTAGAAAAGTTAGACAACTAACTGATGTTGATACCGCTCGTTTAGTTTATTTTGGTTATTTTCACAGTATTATGTCATATGGCATATTACTTTGGGGTAACGCTGCAGATATTGAATCTGTCTTTATTTTACAAAAGAGAGCAATTCGGTTTATTTATAATCTTGGAGCTAGAGACTCTCTTCGGGATGTTTTTAACAGAGTAGGAATACTTACTGTTGCGTCGCAATATATTTACAACAATATCATGTATATTCACAGTAACATTGATCACTTTGATAAAATCAGTGATAATCATTGTATATGCACTAGAAGTAAGGATAGACTTATAACGCCAAGTTTCCGACTCCGCAAAGTCAATGGATCCTTCTTGGGGCAAGGTATCCGTTTCTATAATAAAATTCCGCAGAAATTTTTAACTTTGCCGTTTAGTAAATTCAAATCGTTTGTTAAAAATACATTGGTAGAAAAAGCATACTATTCGATACAAGATTTTGTAGATGATAAAAAAGCGTGGAGTTAATACCTGTTGACTTCCAAGCAGGATACATTAATTGAAATAATTGTATTTAATTAACATGACGTTGTATTTTTTAAATGTTAAAAAAGAGTAACTACTGAGTTTCTTGCCGGTTCTTCTCGGTAGAATCTACTTTCCGAACCGGTGGTAGCTTCACTTAATTGTAAAATGACGATTCAAAAGTGCTTATAAAAGCCTACTTGAATAAAGTTTATTTTGATTTTGATTTTTTTTTGATTTTCTTGGCCTAGGAGAACTCTAAAACAAATTCTGAATATGTAATTATTTTTTTTATTTATATTAATTTGTTTTGAAATAGTGTTTTTTTGGAACTCGTTTATTGCTTTAGATAAATAAATTATTTTTAATATCATAACCTGGTATTTCTTTTGGAGGCTACGTAGTAATAATTATTATTAGGGAGTTTACGTCATAACCCTATTCTAATAAATACTAGCGAACTGTCAAATATTACAGATACTAAAAAATAAATCAGTTAGGTATCTGAGTTTCATTTTTCAAAAGTAAACATTTGAGAGCGGTTCTGGGTCAGACATCTAACCCGTTTCTTTTGGGGTTCCACAGGGTTGTCATTTGGGACCTCTATACTTCTTCGTTCTCATCAATGACTTGGCATCTGAATAAGTAAAATTTAAAATTTTATGCAGATGATTTAGTATAATGTTTAAGTGTTTAATTGGATGGCTAATTAAGCTAGATGCATGTGACATAGATAAAACAATGTTCCATTGTCAGACCGAGGGTGAGGATAAACTTGTAGTTGATTCCTATACTTAACTAACCAAACCCATGGTCTGAATCTGTTCTATAAATCAACATAATAAATAAAAATTTTAACAAAAAGAAAAACCGACTTCAAACAAAACACTATTTTAAAACAAATGAATATGCACGAAAAAGTAATAAAAATAATTGCGTATTCAACATATATTTTAGAGTCTTCCTAAGTTAAATGAAATGAAAAATATTAGACTACTTAAAAGTCGATTAACGATTATATCATGTAGTTATAATTATTGGTATATTTGGAGCCGGTGTCAGCCAATTCAGCGTCAATGTCAATGTCAGCGTTTCGGAAAGTAGATACTACCGTAAAGAACCGGCAAGAAACTCAGTAGTTACACTTTTTCAACATTTTAAAATAAAACGACAGTTACTTTTAGGCTTCCGGGATGGATATATTTTATATGTATATAATACTTAAGCTTGAATAATCTATGATATTCACTACGGATACGAGGAAAATTTGACTACCAATCTTTTTGTCAGAACTATAGAAGTAAAATTAAAGTGAATATAAGTTGTTTAGTGGAAGAGTTTTGTATTATATGTAAATATTTATTAGTCAAAAATTGTTAATAGTGCTCAATATTGTTCTATTGAGGCATTCGTAAATCTAAGTTATTTTTATGTTTTTCTTCTTTTATTGGAACTGACTATAAAGGTATGTGTTGTCTCAGCAGAATCTCAAATGTGTAAGACTCTGTTTCATATGTTATCTTTACGAAACTGACTTCTGTAATGTCAATATTTTGACTGATTAGCTATTAATATTTCTACTTTAATATAATAATAAAATTATGAATAAATCAATGAAGATTTTCAATTGTAATTAATTTAGAAATTACGATTTTTTAAATGGGAAATTTGGTTAGTGAATGAACTATATTAAAAGTAGACTTATTGCTTTATATTGTTAGACTTCTGATTGTTTTTCTTATCTGCTTAGATTATCATCTATTTATTGAAGGTTCTGAGATATATAGTATTTATAGTTTGTGTCGCTCTGAAGACAAAATATCCAATGTTCGTCCCAACAGCTGACAGGAAAGACCAAAGTTTTCTATAAATAGTAGTAATGTTATGTAAGTATTTAATTGTTACCCGTGGCTTACTGGAATTATTCAGAAAAGTAGCCTATGTCCTTCTTTGGAGTTCAAGATTGCATCATAATAAATTTTATCAAATTTGGTTTCGCTGTTTGGTGGTGAAAGAACGACAGATAATCAGAGAGATAAAGTTACTTTAACATTCATAATATTAGTATAGTTTTGTTTGGTTTCATGGGCATGGGCACAAGAAAGCCAGGCTGCTGTATTAATTGTCCAGATAGTCGTTAAACGTAGTTTGTGTGTACCTAATAGTATCATAATAAGGGTGTCATCTCCATAACTTGAAGAAGCCTATAATTTTAGATTAAAAGATTATCATTTTTCATACTTAATACTTATAATTTATAAATTCAGCCAGGCCAACAACGTGGTCCACGCGCGCCGTTTGGAGGTCAAGGAGGACCTTTTGGAGGCCCAGGTGGTGGCCCGTTTGGAGGTCCTGGAGGTGGTCCGTTTGGAGGTCCAGGAGGTGGTCCATTTGGTGGTCCAGGAGGCGGTCCTTTTGGAGGTCCAGGAGGAGGGCCCTTTGGAGGGCCAGGAGGAGGTCCTTTTGGAGGACCAGGAGGAGGGCCATTTGGAGGTCCAGGAGGAGGGCCATTTGGAGGTCCAGGGGGTGGTCCATTCGGGGGTCAAGGTCCTCCGGTGTCCGGAGGATATCCTAGCCCTGGACAAGGACCACAAGATTCTGGCGGGTATCCTGGTGGACCACCCGTCGCTAACGTTTCTCCACCGCCATACGGACAGCAAGGTCCAGGATTGCCGGGAGAGGTAGTTATGGTCATATTTTTATATTTTTTACGTATATAGTCTAACAAAAACGGGCGCCCGGCAGTACTTAGCAAAACATTGGTATGAAATAAAATCTTCCTGTATACATCCTACTACTTTTGGGATAACCCCTAATCTCCTTGTAAGGAGACAAGTGATACTACAGTATATTTAGGGTTATTATACACATAAGGAACAGCGTGGTGGAACATGTTCCCAACCTTCTCCTCAAAGGGAAAGCAGGCCATAGACCAGCAGTGGGAAATTTACAGGCTGTTGTTGTTGTAGAGGATATCATTCATCACAACAATTTAGTAAATTGCTATCAAGAATCCTCGTTATTTTTCTCCACATCTACAGCTTGCTAAAACTTTTTTTTTATGGTATAGGTTGGCGGACGAGCATATGGGCCACCTGATGGTAAGTGGTCACCATTACCCATAGACAATGACGCTGTAAGAAATATTGACTATTCCTTAAATCGTCAATGCGTCACTAATCTTTTGAACTAAGATATTATGTCCCTCGTGCCTGTAGTTACACTGGCTCACTCAGTCTTCAAATCGGAACAAAACAATATTGAGTACTGTTGTTTAGCAACAGTATGTTTATAAAGAAAAATTCAAGATAAAACTCTTGTCAAAACTTTGATTGAACTAATTCTGTTGATAAAAAAAACACATTTAATAGAATCCCTGTGATTTTAGAGCACAGTTGCACCTGGTTATCAACAAGGGTATGGCTATCCCCCGGGACAAGGGTATCCTCAAGGCTATCATCAAGGCTATCCACCTCAAGGCTATCCACCTCAAGGCTATCACAGACAGGGTTATCCAGGTAAGCAAAGCCACTTTTTAGTTTTTTTTTTAATGGCAAATATGGCACACGAGCAGGAGGCTCACCTGATGGAAAGTGACTACCACCGCCCATGGACATCTACAACACCAGGGGGCTTGCAGATGCATTGCCGACCTTTAAGAAAGGAGTACGCTCTTTTCTTGAAGGTTCCCATGTCGTATCGGTTCGGAAAAACCGCCGGCGAAAGCTGGTTGCACAAAGTGCAATTCCAAATTTTTGGTTAATTATTGAAAGTAATAAAACAATGCTGCCACGTATGTTAAATAAATTTGCGTCATAAATGCAGGTTTCCTCACGAAGATTTTCATTAACTAATGGAACATTACCACCCCATTGTCACAAACAGTCTGCTGTTTAATATGACCGTTGATACACATTCAGATCGAACGATTTTATAAATATAGAAATATAAAGTCTTTGTGTCTATTGAAATCTTCCGCAAACGGCTTTTGTCCCTTGGATATTACTTTCGTTTTTTTTTAATGTTATATTATATTTTTGACAAACGAGCAGGAGGCTTACCTGATGGAAAGTTATCTCCGCCGCCCATGGACATCTGCAACACCAAGGAGTACGCTCTTTTTTTTTTACCACTGTGACCGGAAGTAAAAAAAAAGTCTTTTTTACGATCACCATCGTGACCGGAAACCGTCTACAGGACATTCATTTATGGCTTAATAGAGACTAGCCAACTAGTATGGAGGAGATCACAGTCTTGTTATGTGCACTCCTTAGCCTCGCTCTCATAATGCAATGAAACTCCAAATTAACTCGAGAATGCTCAAATGCAAGACACGACTTTACTTACTTTCCGAGGTTACTGTAAATAAATACCGTAAAAACTTCGAATCGAACAGTGTCCTAGGATTTCAAGCCTCATAAGCCATACTAAGTGAAGAATCCGCGAAGTAATGAAATATGTTATGATTACATTTATAATTGTATTTGACTAATATGATTGTATTTTTTAAATGTTGAAAAAGAGTAACTACTGAGTTTCTTGCCGGTTCTTCTCGGTAGAATCTACTTTCCGAACCGGTGGTAGCTTCACTTAATTGTTAAATGACGATTCAAAAGTGCTTATAAAAGCCTTTTGATTTTGATTTTGATATTGATTTCGATTTCGATATCGATTTCGATTTCGATTTCGATTTCGATTTCGATTTCGATTTCGATTTCGATTTCGATTTCGATTTTGATTTTGATTTACATTTTGATTTTGATTTTTGAATATTACAGGGCAACCTCCACCGCCTGGCGTGGGTGAAATGGCGTGCTGCGGAACGTGTATGGCGTGCCTTACTTGTCTGTTTTGTTCATGTTGCCAGGTTATAAAAATATTTTTTAATATATTAAAGAGTAGAGTACGATACAAATTAGATGTAGCATCGACAAAATCCGTAAAACCGATCACATCCGAAATGAGTACGCCATCGCAATTTTATCAATATTTATTTCTTATGCGAATATGATCTTTGCACAAACTTAATAACTTGTAATATCATATGACTTAATATATTCGTCACTTTGACGCGTCGATTAACATACACTCGCTGTCTCGGGTCGAACTGACGCGGGAATCTATAGCGACGAATAGCGTCGAATGGCGCGATAGGGAGTTACTTCTATTGGTTGTGTGGATCGGCAGTAATCGGTTTTATTGAATTTGCTTATGTTACATCTGTGTCGTACTATAATTTGCTACTAGGCAAACTTGGACCCCTAAAGATATCTAGTATATGATAGTACGTTATAAGACTACATAAAGGCCATTAAACAAATTAAAAAAAAAGGATTAAAGAATAATTATAAGCAAAATTCATCAAGAGTTAACGAAAGTTGAAAATAATACTTAATTTATTCAAATCCATAAATAAAAGTGCATTTTTTCAAACGTTTTTCACGTGACACAAAACGCTCCTGATTGGACGGGCTTATGGTGAAGTCACTTTCTTGTTAACCTTCCCTTTCTACTATATGTACCACAGATTAAAATACAAGAAAGTGACGTCAAGACCCCATTGCAGCGCCATATTGTCCAAGTAGCCTTTTTGCGAGCTTTTTAAACATGGAATTTTTAATATGATATTTTTCGGTAAATATGTACTAGAAATAAAAAAATCAACTTTTATTGGGTTCCTTAACTTCTACTAAATAACATAAAATGGATTTTAAAAACCAGTCAAATAGCCTATTGTCAATGAGAATCCGTTCAGTAGTTTAACTCGAACAAATAGACAAACAGACGCGTCTGAGAGACTCTGTTTCATAACATTTAGTTACATTGATTAGAATTAATCTTGTGTATAATGTCGCTTTCCATGCTGTGTCGAGATGGTCCAGTGGCTAGAACGCGTGCACCTTAACCGATGATTGCCGGTTCAAATCCCGTCAAGCACCACTGAATATTCATGTATTTAATTTGTGTTTATAATTCATCTCGTGCTCGCCAGTGAAGGAAAACATCGTGAGGAAATAGCATGTGTCTAATTTCATAGAAATTCTGCACAACAAACAACAACAACAACAGCCTGTAAATTCCCAGTGCTGGGCTAAAGGTCTCCTCTCCCTTTTGAGAAGAAGGATTGGAACATATTCCACCACGCTGTTCCAATGCGGGTTGGTGGAATACACATGTGGCAGAAATTCTATGAAATTTGTCACATGCAGGTTTCCTCACGATGTTTTCCTTCACCGCTGAGTACGAGATGAATTATAAACACAAATTAAGCACATGAATCAGCGGTGCTTGCCTGGGTGAATGAAATTCTGCACAGCATGGTGGAATATGTTCCAAACTTTGTCCTCAATGGAAGAAGAGGCCTTAGCCCAGCGTGGGAAATTTACAGGCTGTTATTCTTTTTGTTGTAATGTCGCTTTTCATTAATTAACTTTTGTGTTATTCTTCAAGGCGTTAATGGGAGCAGCTATGGGCCACGAGGGACCTGGTATTGGTGATGATGACGGTCCCCCTGCTACCGCAAATGTTACATCACCTGGTCAATTAGGTAGCCATACCAGCCTCTCATAATGACGACGACAGCTTACATTGAATAAAGCTTAAATTGATTGATTGATTTGACATGGAATGCTTGGATTATTTCAAATCAATTATCACCCATATCTAATTTCTAAATGAAGAATCGAAAAACAATAACGTAACTTCTCTTGGTGATGGGGCTTTGTGCTAGCTCGTATGGGTATGTGCAGCGTGGTGGAATATATTCCAAACCCTCTCCTTAATGGAAGAGGAGGCCTTATCTCAGCGGTGGGAAATGTACAGGCTGTTACTTAACTTTACTTACTTTACTTTTTTTCTTATCCGCACCGTAAGGGACACATACGAGGCTTGCCAGACCTCGCTGCTGATTGCATGTGTTTATAACTGCTACTATTATTAGACCTTATAGGTGTTTAAGTGGGTATAATTTGACCTTAGACTATTATGTATCATTTTTTTTATGGAATAGGTTGGCAAACGAGCACATGGGCCACCTGAGGGTAAGTGGTCACAAAAATCCATATGCAATGACGTTGTAAGAAATATTATCTATTCCTTACATCGTCAATGTGCCACCAACGTTGGGAACTAAGATGCTATGTCCCTTGTGTCTGTACTTACACTGGCTCACTCACCCAAACCGGAACACAACAATACTGCGTACTGTTGTTTAGCGGTAGAAAATCTGATGAGTGGGTGGTACCTACCCAGGCGGGCTTGCACAAAGCCCTACCACCAAGTACTTATTTATATTGTGTATAAATACTTATTTATATTGTGTTGTATATAAGATTTGCATTATGTACTAAATAAAACTTTATATAATACGTCATATGTCTTAATAGTATATTGTAAAAATAATGTCTAAAGTAATTATTATTTGTATTTTTGTTTTATAAATATTTAAAAAATGTAATTAATAAAAAAAAGTTAATTTGTAATTGCTTTTTTAAAATCTTATTATTAAAATAAATATTAAAATAATTATCTCTATGGTTGATTTTTTTATTGTATTTGGCAGACTAGCAAGTCCATCGTCATCTATGACTGCGGTACGGGGCGTTTAAGACCTCGTATACAATCTGTCATAATACCGGTACGGGCTTTATTAGACCCCGTAACGTTTACTAAATTGGTACGATTTCATAAAGAATTAATTGTACAAAAATAAAACGTTCGAACAGACATTGTCAGTTTACAATGAAATTAAATCAAAACAAAACATGTCATAGAGTCGAAATTCAAAAAAATCAGTTTCAATAACGCTATTTCGCGCGCTTCTCCCTATTTTGACATATCAGTGACATGACAGATATCACACATCATCCTGCAAGAGTCACTAGTTCTTTTTTTAAATTGTATCGGAAATAATTAGTGCCCCCTTAGTAAAATAAATGCCAAAATAAAAAAAATATTTGTAACTTCACCAGGTTGATTACGTTAATAGATGGTAAAACTAAAAAGCAATTATAATGTACTCATACACATAGGAGACAATAGCAATTATATTAGTATCATTACATTGTATAAAACAAATTTACTTCCCGCTGTCTCTCTGTCCATGGACTTAGATCCTAAAAATTATGCATCGGATTTTGATGCGATGGGATTATGGGAAAAATATATGCATAATATGCATGCATAGTAGAAAAATACTGATAAATTTTAAGATGTTCTAATATGATGAAATAAACATTTGTGTTTTTTGTGCCAACATTGTAAACGCTGGCTGAACCCTACTTAAAATGATTTACAAAAAAGTTCGCGATGGTATATGTATATCCCTTAGGCAATATCCATTTTTTATTGTTTAATTTTTACGAGAAATAATGGCTACAGCAATAATCCTCCAACTAAGTGCCTTAAATACATTTTGGGTGTAATATCAATATGAGCCTATATAGTATGTAATTTAAATGAATATTTTGGAAGATATCACGGATTCAAAATGTTGGCGTAATGTCTAATTAAATGTCAAAATACGTTGTATAAAATATATTGTCTAGTATATTTTATTAACAGCTTTGCAATCCTTCGAATCCGGGCGGATCTCTAGTATTATATAATTACATTTTAGGTTAAACTCAGTTCAAACTCAAATAACTTAATAAAATATAAGAGTATTACACTTTCATATTGATGGTCAATTAAAACAGTGCCACCGTTTGGGAAAAGAAAATACCCTGACCTGAGAAGAACCTTCGAAAGAAACTCAGTGGGGTTTTTTTGTCTCATATATTATATAAAGGCGATCGTTTCAATCCCAAGGTGTGCTATCGATCATAAACTCATTAATTGTATAATAATAACTTTTTGCAATTTTTTTTTCACAACTACGGCAATTTTACAAAGCCTACGTCCATAGACCTACATTCTTTACTGCGCTTTAATTTTATATGAAAGAAATATCAAGTCATGGCTTAAAAATATACTATTTTTCTGCAGGAAATAATAAAATACTTAATCAAATTAAATTTTATAAATACGTTTTTGTAACCATGTGTAGTTGTGCCTTAATATAATTGAGCCATGTAGGTTTTACTGTGATTGGCTGCAAAACTTTTTCTTATGACAGAATAATAAAAAGAAGAATCAAAATTTTAAATTCAGATATAATTACAACATCATTTGTTCCGGCAACACACAATTTTCCATCTACCATGGGCAAAAATTTTAAGTAAACCAAATAAAATAACAAAATTTTTCAAGTAATAGTAACAATATTCAAAATCAAAACAACAAATTTAAAATAATAATGGCGCTTGTATTACGGAAAGCGGTATTAACGAAGAATGTATCCTTATTGAAATGTATCAAGGGGCGTCAGTTGGCTACCACAAATAATAAGAAGCACGCCGCACCTATATGTAAGTATTCTTTACCCATTTAATTAATCTAAAAAAAAAACTCTGTTCAATCTCAATTAGATTTTTTTTTTGTGTATGGTATCTTTAATGTTAAAGGTTTACTAATGTTCATCCTAAATCTGCTTATAATTGAATTTAGATATAAAATGCTTGAAAAACAAAATTAATTTTATTTCTATCGTAATAATTTTCAACATATCATTATAAAAAGCGGCCCCTTAAAATGTATAATTTGAAATATATGACATGGCATAAAAATATTTGAAAAACGGTTTTTTTTTGACATAACTGCGACTTATCGATTTTTTAAGTGGTCGATAAAATGTCCTGTCATGCGTTTGTGTAAACGTTAATTTGTAAGGTTTTCGCTGGTGTCGTCTGTGTTATTTCGGAGAACGGTGGCCGCTGGCGAAGGACCTCCATCTATAATACTCGACTCGACCCTCGTTCTTCGAATAGCACTCATCGCCACCAGCTTTCCATCGCCGAGTATTATATGTATGGATGTTCTTTGCAGTGGCCCACCGTAGCGCGGTTTTCGGCTCCCTTGAGACTCGCCTAACCTGTTGCGGTGACTATTTCCCACAAATTCGCGGCTATGCTGAGAAAAAGAATGAAGGTAGCAATGAACCAAAGGGCGCCTGCCCTTGCGGCCCATGTGGACCTTGCGGCCCTTGTGGGCCATGTGGACCGTGCCGTTGTCCCTGTCCCTGTGGACCCTGTGGACCTTGTGGACCCTGTGGACCGTGTGGACCGTGTGGACCTTGTGGGCCTTGTGGACCATGCGGGCCCTGTGGTCCGTGTGGACCATGTGGCCCTTGTCGATGCCCAGGGCCTTGTGGACCTTGTGGACCGTGTGGTCCCTGTGGCCCTTGCGGACCGTGTGGACCCTGCGGACCCTGTGGACCTTGCGGCCCATGTTGCCCATGCCCTTGTCCGTGTCCACCCAAATGCCCGCCAAAGAAGTGCGAAGCCGCCGGCATTTGTCCAATGTGTGGAGCCCAACCCATAGCAGCAGCAGTAGCTGCAGCATCTGCGCAAGGCAATCCTCCACAAGAAGGAAATATGAATACACCCAATGCATCTCCAAGAGCTCCATTAAAAGAGAAAAAGCCTCGTATGGTTTCAAATCCGATAAAAATAGTACCATGATATTAGAAAATTGTTTTAAATATATTTTTGTATGAATAAATGTTTAAAATATATGGTCTTTTACAATCATTTTTTGTCTAATTTGAATTTGGATGATATAATTTTAAATTACGCTCATAAACTTATTATAACTTTAACTTGAAAGCAAACTAAGATTTATTTAAAGTAATTTATGAGACGAACTCGAGGTCTGTGTACAAAATATTTATGCAAAAGTAGTTAAATAGTATTAGTCTGCACGTTGATATCGTAATGGATTTTGGAATTTAATTTAGCCATAACTGAATTTCTCGATATACTGTTACTCGCCTATAATTTTAGTGCTTAATGAATTTACGTAGACCTTGAAAAGTGCAGGACGAAATATATTTGTACGCGAATAGCTCGCGACTTAAAATCCACAGTATAATGTAATTCCTACTTACAATTTTTTAGGTTATACAAATCCAGCACTCAATAAAACATTCAGAATGTACATTTTTCAGTCACGACCGTGCAACAGCGAGGTTTCACGAGCAAATCTTTCTCTCCGGTGCTTAAGAACATTAGAAGATCGAAGCTACCTTCCTTGCCAAGCAGCAAACGAATCGCCCCCAATCTAGGGCTGTCGACCTCTTGTCCAAACATTGCGATTCAGGGAAAGATGGCGGCACCTATTAGTCTTGTCAGGCGTTTTAGTTCCACGGCTTATTCGATCACGAGAACGGACAAAGCTGACCTTCTACGAGCGATGAGCAACGTGACTTTAAGGAAATATTCCTCTAAGCCCTGTGCCGCTCCTTGCCCTCCAATTCCATGTGGACCATGCTGCAAAAAGGGTTGCTGTCTCCCTCCCCCATGCAACACACCACCTCAATGTATCCAATACATGACTGGCTACTATTACTATCCATACGGAACATGGTTTTGTGGTCCATACCACGTAGCTAGCGCCTGTTTACCCGCCGGCGCTAAATGCCCTTGCCCAAAATGCTGTGCAGCGTGTGTGTGTTCAGTACCAAAACCGGAACCAGCCAAAGCTGATAAAACTATGGATAAGTATAAAGTGACTAGTGCTGAAGCCATGCCCGCGGAACCGTCTTGGGATGTTTTAGCAAAGACACAGGAGAAGAAAGGCGAATCTAAATTGAAAAATAAAAGTGATAAAACTGGACCAGATAGTACGAAGAAAATTTTTCCTCCTGTTTTAGCTTCGATCTTGCATCCTTTTTCACAGAGTAAAACTATGAGAGGAGCAGAGACTTCGTACCCAATGTATTATCCAAAAACAAAGTCAAACTCATATCATACCCAGGTTGATCCAATGGATTCGATATATCGTAATAAATCAGCTCATCAAAAACAGAGAATTGATAGAATACTTTTTAACGAAAGGAATCTGAGAAGTTCAGGAGAAAGAAATATATCATACAGGGAGAAGAGGGGAAGACGCTTTGATAAATTGAGATTGTATAATCATTCAACTGTACCCAGGTATTTGAAGGCCAATCGCAAACCGCGAGTTAAACCAGACTTTGAACAATATGATTTATAAAATTGCTATTTATTAAATACTGTAACTTATATCCAACTAATATAGTCATTGCTATTAACCACATTTATGTTTGTATTATAATCTTATAAAACAAAATAAACATTTAATAATTACCTACTTAGTTTTATTGAATTAATCATTTGCTGACCCCTTTAAAAAAATCTTTAAGATTCATTAATTATAATAGTCCAATCATCCTTTCAGTACACAATGTAATGAAGAGGAATTTGACAAAGCGAGTACAGAAAGCTGCCATTTCATTGACTAAGCCCAAGGATATTGAACTGAAAAGACAAAAGATCAAATTTGACAAAATCGCCAAGTGCCCATCATGCCCGAGCTTTGTACAGGCGAGAAAGGAACAGTTCATGGCATCCAATTTACGAAAAACCGCCTCGGTGCTGTGTCTCAGAAAATGCACATCGCTGCAAACATTCTTACCAAACTTAATGCGAATAAATATCATTCAAAACAGAGCGGTCTCGACGAATGTGGCGGAGATGTCTGCAGATGCAGCTGCTAAGGCTCTGAGCAGCGTGTGTGCCTGCCCCGCTGCCTGCTCTTGTCTACCACCACCGTGTAACACGCCCGCCAAGTGTCTGCAATACATGACAGGCTATTACTACTATCCCTATGGCACTTGGTTTTGTGGTCCATATCACGTATCCACGGGCTCATGTCCTGTAGCGGGTCCAGTTAAACCAGGCGGACCGTGTGGACCGATAGTACCATGCCCTGGTGATCCATGTGGTCCAATATGCTGTACCTGTAAACCACTCAGCTGCTGTGGCGTATGTGGTGTAGATGGACCGTTTCCGACTGACAATAGCGGCGCACATAGTAACTGGCAGTTTGGCTATGCCAACATGTATAGCCCGTACCCACAAGCCCCATTTAATCCTTATGTAGATTACAATTCGTACAATTCCTACAACTCGTACATGCCTTATGGATATTACAATAGTTTTAGTGGGGCCACTCCAAACTTTGGACCGTGTATTAATGTCCCTATCGTACCTGTTCCGATTGCACATCAAGAGGTAGAACCACCACAGCCAATCACACAACAAGCCATAACACCAGCTCCAAAAAGTGCAATCAGCTGGCCCTTATCTAGAGCTAACATCAATCAAGATACAAAAGTGTCTGCATATAAAGCCCCTTCAAACAATCCTGTTAGCCCTTCGACGAATAATCCAATGACCCCTAGTAGTCCAGTTAACCCCTCCGCTAACCCTCCGTATACCTCAAATCCTACTTCAAAGATACCTTACCCACCATCGAATTTGAATTCGAAACCAAATTTATCCAAAGGCAATCCTTATATGAAACCTAGAATCAATGCGCGCACTCTGCAGCCATCTAATTCAATTGGTATTTGTTACTTTTCTACTAAATTTATGAGGAAATATCATAAGAGTGGAAAAGTAGCACTGAATATAATACCAAGTGATATAAAGACGAAAAAATCTTCTAATCTAAATAGATCAGTAGGAAAAGATTCGAGAGTCTTAAGAAATAAATCTATTAACTATTGGAATCTTCTTGGCACTGAAAAGGATTCGAAAAAACCTTGAATTTTCAAATACTTAAACTCAAATTGCCTTCCATAGCTCATTTACTTTCAATATTCATTCGATTTTATTTCTTATCAAGCAACTGTAAGCAACTTATGTATTAAATGAATAAAAAATATTAGTTGTTGTTTTATTATCTTTTAGTATTAAGAATACAATGAATATCTGCGGTATTTCATAGAGCAAATGGACATTACTGCTAGGTAAGTTTGCTAATATTAATATGATGTACCCATTTATTTATCACACGTCATCAAAATATTAGGACATTTATACCAGTATGGCGGTTCTTCAGGGGTAAAAAAAAAAGTAGGCGGTAGCGTAATGCCATACTTCTCGGGCGTGTCTTGCCATACTGACGCGAATGCATTAATTTAAATAAAACAATTCAACCATTTGTACCAGGCTAAATTTTGGATAGCTAATCAGCGTCGAGTAGCCATTCACGAAAATCACCTTGCCATACTTTTCCGACAGTTCCCAATGGCCGCCATACCACTGCAAAAGAGTAATATTTTTTTTGCCAAACGGTTAGTACCACCTTGAAACTTCTTTTCCCTGTATGGTCATAAATAGAAGTCTGATAATGCCATACCTGTGGGAGGTGACGAATGTGAACAATATTTTATCAAAATTATCGAGTCTGGCGCCACTTTTTCCCTCTACTACAAGTATGGCAAATATATATGTCACATTGTATCGTATAAAGATGATACTTGAATCAACAATATTTAATTTTATACAATTTGAGTTTAAGCTTGGTAATTTTAGAATGTAGTTAGTAGTGGAGTGCTCAGAGGTTTTGATCTCAGAAAATGGTTACAGTGAATGAATGTTTTTGGTTGAGGTGGCAGTTTCTTTTTTATAATATAATTCGCGAAGTGTATTAATTAGTAGTAATTAGTAATTTTTAATTAAAAAAAGATAAAAATCTATCTATATTCCAGCATATAATTTAACTTCAAATAGCACTTTTTATATATACGTTGAATTTGACTTGAACAGGAATAGAAAATCATCTTTTGGAGATATCTGTGATTATAAGAGGTCGTAAAGACCTTAGACAGCTAGTAGAACGTGAACGGGAAGGACGGAGGGAAGGTTGAAGGATCTTTGGGTTCTAGCTGCAACGTGCTGAACAGATAGACTTTTTTTGGATAGCCCAGTTATAAAGGACACGTAGGATACCTATAGTACGATACAACATAGATGTAGCATCGACAAAATTCGTAAAATCGATCACATCCGAATTGAGTACGCCATCCCAAATTATCAATATTTATTTCTCATGCGAATATGATCTTTCCACAAACTTAATAAATTAATAATAATATCATATGACTTAATATATTCGTCAATTTGACGCGGCGATTTACATGCACTTGCTTTCTCTGACGCGAGAATCTGTAGCGACGAATAGCGTCGAATGGCGCGATAGGGAGCTATTTCTATTGGTTGTGTAAATCTGCAGTAATCGGTTTTCATTCTATTGCATTTTCCGATACTACATCTAATTTGTGTCGTACCATACATGTTGTTTATTTAAAAGTGAAAAATGATTTGTTATATGTTGCTACCGGAAATTTTATTGCAGACGATTTTTCGCTGTTGAACTTCTGTTCAAGATTTTTTAATTCTTCGTGTAATAGGGTAGTTTGATTAACAAGCTGCAATGAATATGAAAGAATTCAATAATTGATAGATGATTAAAGGTCAATTAAAGTAAAATAAAAAATGAATTAAACGCATTAACTATTGCTACTTTTTATTTTGGTTTTAAAAATCGATAAACAATGTTCCCGTATCATGACTGACAAGTGTAGTTGCATACTATGTGAAAAATTATGTTCATCATACGAAATTAAGTCATGTTTGGGTAAAATTTGAAAAATAATGAACGACGGGATGGATTATTACCTCGCCTGGAACGTTCCACGTTAAGAATGGGTGTTCCACAAGGTTCAATTTTGGGTCCCTTTCTATTCCTAGTATATATAAATGATCTTCCTTTCTATGTTAAAGGTATTTGTGATTTAGTGTTGTTTGCTGACGATACTTCGCTGATTTTTAAGGTTGACAGGAAAAAAACTGACTATGACGATGTGAACGGTGCATTATCACAGATACACAATTGGTTTACAGTAAATAATTTAATTTTTAATGCTCAAAAAACAAAATGTGTAGTTTTTACCCTACCCAATGTTAGAAAGCATTATAATATATCTTTAAACGGTGACCGTCTTGTAGTAGTTGATACTACGCTGTTCTTAGGAATGGAATTGGATTCCAAACTTCAGTGGAGTTCTCATTTATCATCCCTAACAGGAAGACTCAACTCCGCAGCATACGCGGTTAGAAAAGTTAGACAACTAACTGATATTGATACCGCTCGTCTAGTATATTTTGGTTATTTTCACAGTATTATGTCATATGGCATATTACTTTGAGGTAACGCTGCAGATATTGAATCTGTCTTTATTTTACAAAAGAGAGCAATCCGGTTTATTTTTAATCTTGGAGCTAGAGACTCTCTTCGGGATGTTTTTAACAAAGTAGGAATACTCACTGTTGCGTCGCAATATATTTACAACAATATTATGTATATTCACAGGAACATTGATCACTTTGATAAAATCAGTGATAATCATTGTATGTACACTAGGAATATGGATAAGCTTATAACGCCAAGTTTCCGACTTCGCAAAGTCAATAAATCCTTCTTGGGGCAAGGTATCCGTTTCTATAATAAAAATCCGCAGACATTTTTAACTTTGCCGTTTCGTAAATTCAAATAATTTGTAAAAAATACATTGGTAGAAAAAGCATATTATTCGATACAAGATTTTATAGATGATAAAAAGCATGGGGTTAATACCTGTTGACTTCCAAGCAGGATATATTAATTTAAATAATAATAACATGACTAACATGACTTTGTGTTGACTGAGTTTGTTGCCGGTTCTTCTCGGTAGAGTCTACAGAAAAATAACTATTATCGCGAAATTCATAAAAGAATAACAGATTTACAGAAGCAAAATATCATGTAGATTGTTATAATTCGATTTAAAGTTATTTTTACCTGACTAACGTTAAAAAGAAAATGAGTCTAGGAAATGTGATGATCGACACTCGGTCGGCAATGGAGCAAATATATGTATAAGTACAAGTACATAGAAGATAGTGAGGACTATTAAAAAATGACTCATAGATAGCTATCACGATGACATTGTTATTTCAACTAAATTTGGATCTGAAACCATTAATTTTTTTAAAAAAATCAACGAAGATGTACTAACAGAAAATTCAAATACACAATAATAAAGAGGAAAATCTTATTTGATGCAGATCAATGATGTAAAATGATTAAATAAAGCAAAACTTTAAATGTTACTTTTTTTCGATTATCCTTAAATTACTCAATTTTTCCGCTGATATATTTATAGAGAAATATGCATTAACTTAATACTGATTAGCCTAATATGCCTCATAGTACTTGAAATATCAATTAAAAAATCAAAAGCACAAATTTTCAATTGGTCAACTTTTTTATGTATGTTATTAGCTATACATTCCAATTTTTTTTCCACTATAATGAAAGTCCGAGGTTTGTTTGATTTTGATGCTCTAGGCACTCCACTATTATAAAATAATTAAATACATAGTGACTATTATTCTCTAAACTTTGTGTTTTTATTGTATGTACGTTTAAAACTGTTCGTAAACAATTATTTATTTATAAATGATTTATATGTTTATTTAAATGTAATCAAATGAAGCTTTTAAATATATTTAACATAATAATACACACAAAAACATGAAAACCGGGCTTTTTAAAAATCGATTTTCGCTCTATTGTTTTTTTTATGTCAATCCCTAGCGAAGCTACCGGCCGCCATTTTGGGAACAATGTTGTTCCGCCATTGCAAAATGTGGTTGTAGTGTTTGCCAAAAACATATAATTTAGGCATGCGGACATAAGTTTTTGTGAATATTAAGTGATAATTATTAAAAATGGAGGACGAATATATGAATACACAGGACTCGGGTATGAACGATGTTATTAATCGCAGTAGTGAAGGAAACGATAGTATAAGTGAAGCATCCAAAGATTTCGTTGATCCAGCCAATTATGATGATAGTTTTGAAGATGAAGACGGCGGTAACAGTTTTCGAGGTGGTCGAGGAGGACGAGGAAATTTTAGGTAAGATATATCTTTACTTATCACATTTACAAACAGTATAAAGTACAAACAATTTACTCATTTCCCTATTATGCTTAGACTTATTCTATAATAACTTAAATTATGACAGAATTTAGCAATGTTTATTCAGGATCTAGATTAAATTATTTTTATTATTAATATGAAACTAATATTCCCCCCAATTTCATGCAGAAATAATCATACACTTCTATGTCAATGCATTTATCGATTTACAAAGCTAGCCAATTAAAACCGCGTATAATTAATACAACAACCTTACATTTTAATTAATGAGACTCTTAAAACAAATAATTATTCCATACTATGAAACTATTAATATATTTTGATTGTTTAATTATTATAATTAGTTATAATCGCTGTGTCGGGTAAACTAAACCAATTTATGTAAAACATACAAAAAAATATCATACCAAATATTATTTAGATGTAGTAGATTAATAAATACATGTATTTACATAAGTTTAACTTATATAAAATCTAAATATTAAGAATAGTTACACCATAAATCACAGTGTATAGAAATAGGTATAACATTAGCTATATTTCTCTGTTACAATTACTATAATCTAGGTGAGAAATTAAAAGCACCCTTGTTACCGCAGCCAAAATCAGACAAGTAATTTCTTCTTGCTTTTTCTGTCCTATTACTCAAAGTCTGACTGAAAACGATCTGTAGATCTAAGATATGCATAACAAATTTATATTTTAAGATTTGATGATTGTTTTATATTTGTATTGACTTACTCGCCCATATATACACCTCATCATGTTAAATTCTTATTTCTGTGCATTTGTATAAGTAATTATAGTATTGTTAAGACAACTAAAAGATGATAAGATATGACTCCTAATATTGAATTTATTAAGTATAATATATTAGAAAAATAATTCAACATAGAGCATGCTTTGGCGATATAATAGATTATAACTAGTTTTTATTATGTACTTTATTAGCATCGTGTTATTCATCAAAATATATTGCTTGGTTCATGATTATGTTATATAAACTGTAATAATGTTTGTACATTATATAATATTGCAGTAATTTAATCTAGGAACATCAAAACTGGCTGGCAAATTTATATTAATTGCTTAGTAATAATAGTTGTTCTATTAAATTCATTTAATGTTTTTGTTTCAACTACTGAATTAATTGCTAAAATACATACATGCATTTGATAAAAGCGAGCAGACTCAGTTGGGTGACATACTGTGTTATTTAACAACAAAAAACCTAAAGAAATATCAAATATGTTATATGTGATGATCTTTATCACCGCCAATATGGATGTAAGTTATGAATGTTTTATCATATTCTCCATTTTTGTATTTGTAACACATATTATGTATAAATTACAGTTTTTTCACACCTCTATATAAACTTTAATGATGATCTAACACTTCTTTGCAATGTACTTAATAAAGTTTACCGTAAACATATAAAGATACTAGCTGTGCCCGTGGCCTTGTATGCGTTTGAATTTAATAAAAAAATTTATTGTAGCCAAAGTTTCTCTCCTCCTTATTATATCAGTTGTCTGCCAGTGAAAGTCCTGTCAAAATTGGTCCAGCCGGAATAAACAGACAGACAAAAATTGTAAAAAATGTATTGGTATATGTACCGTGTATGCATACATAAGCATTGAGTAAAAAGGGCTATTTTAATATTACAATGAGACATATAGATAATTTGACTATAGTTTGAGCGAGGCTAAACTAAACTATGTTGATATAATGTTGTATTCGCCATAGCAACAGTGCAACCAACCATGATAAATCAATAATAATATTGATTTGATTCTTCATTACATTTAATGGCAACTATAGGTTCTATGTTATTATGTTTGTTGAAACAAACCAAGCTTGGCGACTTTTTTTTTTCTTTCTCTTGATACTCATTTACACAAATGTAAAGGAGTGAAATCTGTTCTGATTGTATGTTATGGGAATATACTAAACTAATTTTTAAAATCAACAGCCCTATCATAAAAAAAATTTTTACTAATATTTTATATGTTGCTTAAAGTAATCTATATTAAATTGTTCATCAAAGCTCGGAATAGTAATTATTAGAATTACAGTGAACATCACATCTTTTATATTCTGCATCATTGATTTAGTCATATATTGTCTTCATATATTATAATTGTACAACTTTGTGTGAAATGTATGTATTATGTGCGTTCAATTGCTTATTTATTTGTATTTAACAACTAAACAACATTAAACACATAATTAGTTTCATAAAAAAATGTATACATGTGGATATTATTGTAATAATGACTACATAAGGACCTGTGTAACCAAGTCTGGGTAGGTCACACCCACTCATCAGGTATTTTACTGTCAGTACCCAGTATTTTTGTATTTTGAGTTGGCCAGTGTAACTACAAATCTAAGGCTCCCTACCTTGGAGGTGCATTGACAATGTGAGGAATGTTTAGTATTTTTCTGATTAACTGTTCACTCCACACATCTGAATCTTTTACATTATTATTATAAGATAAAAAAAAGCATGGAGTTAATACTTGCTGACTTTCCAGCCGTAGAATCTACATTTCGAACCAGTGGTAGATTCTTGTTTAATCCAATTATGTAAAATGCCAATTCAAAAGTGCTTTTGTATATATTGATTATTTGAATTAAGTATTGATCTCATAATCTAATTATTGTGTTATCATTTCTCATTCATTAATTTTTCCATTGTTCTCCTATAGGGGACGAGGCCGTGGCCCACCTCCAGGATGGATGAACGGTCCTCCACCACCGATGCGTTTCCGCGGCAGGGGCTACGGCCCTGGCGGCCCACCAATGAGAGGTCGAGGCTTTTTCCGGGGCCGCGGTGGACCTCGCTTTGGACCAAACAATGGACCAAATTTTGATAACAACTGGGGCCCTATGGGTCCTCCGCCTCCGGGTATGATGGGTGGTCCGCCACCGTTCGGTCCGCCACCCGGTATGATGCCACCTGGAGGTCCTATGGGTCCCCCGCCGAATATGATGGGTCAGCCTCCACCATTTGGACCACCAGGAATGCCACCACCAAATATGGTAAGCTATACTTTTATAATGTTCTATATTATGTGAACATAATGCTGATACTAGCCAGTAAAAGTATTAGATCTTTCAGAAACATAGTGTGATAATATTAATAAACTTAATAAAATTTCAAATGTTTATTAAGACTAAATTAATACATAAATTTTATTATTCACTAAAACAATACTTTTTAGAAATAAAATGCCTGTATTCAGGCTCTGGTTCCATCACAGGACATTAATTACTGTAAAAAAACAGCATTGTAAATCTATTTATTTGATTTGGGCTATGTAAGTCTCTAGTGGCGTTAGTATTTAAAAACTGACGATTCCTCATTGTAAAGTTGCTTGAATGAAATTGGTTTCACTTGATTTTAAATAAATATTACAACAATATAATGAGAGAATTTTGAAAAAATATTTTAATCGACCTTAAAAACAATGTATAATATTATAAATGTTTGTTCTTACACAACAGCCAGCGCCGGAACTCTGGGTGGAGACAAAGTCAGAGGAGGGGAAATCGTACTACTACCACGCGAGGACTCGTGAGACGACCTGGACGAGGCCCCAAGAGGGGCCCACCTGTAAGGTCATCACGCAGGCCGAGATGGAATCCATGGCTGTTACAGGTATATATTACTTTGCACACATTGTTGATAATATAACTTTTTCAGAAGTTACATATAATAATTAGCCACCTGCCCCGGCTTTGCACGGGTGCAATGTGCAATATACTATAGATATTTTCTTGTTTCTTTACCATATTGTTCATGTATTATATACAAAAACTACCTCTCTAAACACTCTATCTATTAAAAAGCCGCATCAAAATCCATTGCGTAATTTTAAAGATCTAAGCATACATAGGGACAAACAGCGGTGAGCGATTTCTATACCTACTATGTAATGATGAATAATTTTTTATTTGAACAGGGCAAATGCCAGGTATGGGTGGACAATCAATGCCAATGAATGGACCGATGGGTGGCCCACCGATGGGAGGTCCCCCCATGGGCATGATGAACGGTATGATGGGCATGATGCCGCCCGGCGTGGGTCCGGCGCCGGGAGCCGTGCCGCCCTTCATGACACAACCGCCTCCATGGGTTAAAGACAGTAAGTGCTTATTGCTGATACTACCAGTTCAATGTATTTTAAACAGACTCAGTTTGAATGAGGTGACAAACCTCAAGGCATGCTTTCTTGCCCGGGCTTGTCCTCAATGGTAGCTTCTGCTACCATGTCAATACAAACTCATGGTGAGGGTCAATTGGCCCTGTGGTGTGAGGTTGTTAGTGGGACAGATCATAAGCCATGTAACTAATTCAAATTAAGAACTAGAAGTATTTTGATTGATTGTGTTGGTTGCCATGAGTCAGAAAAAAAAGTAGCTTATGGTCTTGGAGTTCGAGTTTCTTTCATACCAGACTGTGAAAGAACAATAGACAGACAGACACTAGTACTTCAGATACTCTTCTAAATATTTGTATGGTTATTATGGAATATTATTAACAACTGACATCCGAGTTGATTCAGTCCAAGCTAACCTGGGCTAAGTTCCTTGGCTGGTTCTTCTCAGTATTTAGTGTTTCATTTGACATTCAATAAGTGAATGTAATGCTCTATATTGAATAAAGGAATTTGATTTGATTTAAATAACTAGCTGTATGCTAAAGACAGATTATGAATTCATAGAAGGAATTTTGCGTAACAGTAAATGAAAACATTTTGAGGAATTCTTGTGTGTGTTTGAGTGTATGTCCTATCAACCCACATAAAGGCAGTTAGGTAACATATATTGCTAACCTACTCTTCAAGTATAGAGAATTGTGTAGGTTGTTTAATGAAACCTGTTCTAAATATAAATCAATTATGATTCCAGACAACAATCAAATGTCCACACCGAAGTCACAGGACAAGCAGGACAGCTCCCCAGAAGACGAGGCGCCTCCAGGGGACTCTGCTCCCTCGCAGTCTCCCGCTCAGACCCCTACACAGCCACCAGGTAAACTTCCCTATAAGAGATGATAGTTGTTTCATCCGAGTTTTTGAATGTTAACATTGTGAGCTATATTTGTCTTGATGAAAAATTTTATTAACAAATAAATAATAATAACAAATATATATTGTACAACATCACATACATGACTCTGATCTCATTGTAAGTAGCTAAAGTACTTGTGTTGTGGAAAATCAGAAGTAACTATGGCACCACAAACACCCAGACCCGAGACAACATAGGAAAGTCAATATTTGTTTAAATAAGTGTGTGTGTGTGCTCGTAGGCGGCGCGTGGGGCGGCTGGGGCTGGGCGCCGCCGCTGGTGGGGCAGCCGCCCGGCCTGGCCGCCGCCGCCGTGCCCGACAAGGGTGAGCGCCCCACTGCAACCACTTGTAACACTAACTTCACCAATATTTCGAAATTATCAATGATATGCAACAGTGTGTATACTATATTCCAATGGCAGAAAGAATATAGATAAAAAAAATTACATATAAATATTGCATATATTAATATGGTATTACAAACAGTTCTTGATTAATATATTAATATTTTTAATAAAACACATATTCCACTTAACTACTTCTATCGACTCAGATTCAAAAAGTATCTCTTTATTTTTTTCACAATAACTGCCACAGATGATTCAAGATCTGGATCGATTCAAAGCCAATAATTAGTTTTCCTGTTGCTGTTATTGGATTAATTTATAGTTCTGTGTTAAATGGTTGGGATTAAACAGTTTCCGGTTCAAATCAGTGTAACTTAACCTTAGATAATGTTTACCATACAGGCAACTGAATAATATAAATTTTGTAGTCTCAACATTCTGAATGTTTTTTCCAGGCGCAGCCACACAGCTACCACAAATGGGCGCTCCGTTGGCCGGCAGCGAAGCACCCTCCGAGCAAGCTGCGGCACCGCCTAAGAAGGAGGAAACTGTAAGCATCTTATGCCTACACTTTTATTAAGTATCAATAATATTAAGTTTAGTGATGGATGTGTCAAATACACAGAGTATATCTTATTTATAGTCACATGTGCACCAGTTTATGCACGCTTGTGCACAGTAATATGTCTTCTGTATTTGGATTCACCATTGATTTACCCTAAGGGAGTCTCAGTTAGGTTAGTCCATTAGTAATTAGTAGTAGACTATCAAATCAACTTCACCAAGACCACAGTTACTGAATAAACTTGGATCCGGCCAATAGTAGAAAATAAATGTCTTTATTATACACAAAATATGTAAAAGGAGAGCTAACACATTAATCTGTTAGATTTCTTGTACAAAAGCGAATTTGTTGCTGTAAGCTATCTATATTAAATTCACAAGAATTATTGCTATTTTGCTAAAAATGCTTCGCAATTAAGCCATTACTTAAAAAGTAAAGTAAAAGAATGTATATTTAGTGTGTGCTATCCTTAAGAAGTAGACATATAGCATCATGGACTTTATTTAAGACATTTTTAAGGTTTACAATACTGTACAGTATTATTTAGATCTATCTAATAGGGTTCAACCAGCGTTTGCATGTAAGCACTAAAATATATTTAAGAAATCACTTTAGAAATCTCAATTATCAGTATTTCTCTATGATATTGTGCATGTATTATACATATGTACCTTCCTCTATTAAAAATACCTTATACAAGAACCAAATTCACACAAAACAGTTTTATATTCCGATCTTGTAGAAACTATAATAAATACTTTTCTAGTGTTGATTTATTTGTAACCTCACTAAATTATTTAAAAGAATTAATTAAAAATGTTTTAGATAATCGGTAATTAGAGTTACTTTTAAAGATGATGTAATTTGATGTATTTTTATTAATTTATTATTGTTATCATTATTTTATTTTAATTAAATGCTTTTTTCTTCAGATTTTATATTAGGTTAGATTAGTTAATTAATATATTTAATTAAATTCATATCATTGTATTCAAATTGCTCTAATTCTGTATTATTTGTAAGAGGAAACTTAATTGGTATCTGTATTATCTTTTTCAATCATATATTTCTGTATTATGTTACTGTTTGTTTCCCAAATGAAATAAAATAAATACTTTAATGAATTAGCCGTGATTAATAGTGATATGATATATGAGCCCGGCGTGTAGTCGGATGAGTGTGACGCGTGTTGTGTGTCGCAGGCCGTGCCCGCGTCGCTGCAGGCGCTGGCGGCCGAGTGGAGCTCGCACCGCGCGCCCGACGGCCGCCCCTACTACTACCACGCCGCCACGCAGCACAGCGTCTGGGAGAAGCCGCCGCCGCTGCGCGACCTCGAGGGTACTTTTATGCCTTCGAATTTATATTCAAATAACACCAAATACCTTTATTCAGAGCGCGTGCATCTTAATTGATGATTTCGGGTTCAAACCCAGGCAAGCACCACTATATATATAAGCTTAATTTGTGTTTATAACACATTTCGAGCTCGGCGGTGAAGGAAAACATCGGAAGGAACGAGGGTGAGGGACGCCAGAGTACTTTTATACTTTCTAATTTATATTCAAATAACACCAAATACTTTTATTAAGAGCTGAGATGGCTCAGTGGTTAGAGGCAAGCACCACTATATATATATATAAGCTTAATTTGTGTCTATAACACATATGAGCTCGGTGGTGAAGGAAAACATCGTGAGGAAACCTGAAAGAGTCTAATTTCATCGAAATTCTGCCACATGTATATTCCATCATTGTTCCAGCATTATATTTAAGATCAATATTATTCAAGGTATTTACTTTTGAATCGTCCTTATTACCTAAAGACATGTTTTTGTTTATTTGTTACAGAGTTGCAAGCTAAAATAGCTATAGAGAAGGCGGACAAGTCCGAGAAGAAGTCGGACAGGATAGACCTCGACGACAGTAAAATTGAAGGTAATGGCTTTCGTTCACTTTGACCGCCATCTGTTGTGCTATAAAGCCTCCATAGTGTACCATAAGTATGTATTATACAAATACTACTAATATAGATTAAAAATCTTCAATAACTTTTTATATTCTGCTTACAAATTTAAGAATACGTATTTTTGGAAAAACAAAATATATCAGATATATTTAAAGAAAATATGTATTATTATTATTATTAAATATTAGTTTTTCCAAGTGAGTGAGAATTTGGATTAGTATTTTTTTAATTAATAAGGATGATGATACATTTCACTACCGACTCTGCAAAATCAGAATGTTTATTACAATGACTTGATTCTGACAGACAGATTATTATATATTTCTGGCTATTTTCTTAGTTTTTCAAGTGAGTGAGAATTTCGATTAATATTTTTTTTTTATTAATAAGGATGATGATACATTTTACTACCGACTCTTCAAAATCAGAATGTTTATTACAATGACTTGATTCTGACAGACAGATTATTATATATTTCTGGCTATTTTCTCCTTTATAATGTGAATACAGAGTTTCACTGTTCTCATTGAAATAATACTAATGCGAGAGAGATGCTGAGACATGTCCTCGCTCGGAAGACATTCAGTATGGTGCGCTGCTCCCAGTGATAGACGTGGAGGCGCACGCGGAGGCGCAGGCGGCGGCCGAGGCGGCGGCGGAGCGCGAGCGCGCCGACCGCGAGCGCGACGAGCTGGAGCGCCGCGAGCGCGAGCGCGCCGAGCGGGAGCGCGCCGAGCGCGAGCGCGCCGACAAGGAGAAGGCCAAGACCGACAAGAGCCGCCCCGTCTCCAGCACGCCCATCTCCGGCACGCCCTGGTGACTAACCTAACCTAACCCAACCACCAACGACGCCAACCACAGCCTGTGAATATCCCACTGCTGGGCTAAGGTAGCATGCTCTAAACCTATTCTTCTCCCTTTGAGGAGATGGTTTGGAGGATATTCAACCGCGCTGCTCTCATGCGCGTTTTTGGATTTACATGTGACAGGATTTCCTTGAAATTAGACACGTTTAGGTTTCCTCACGATGTTTTCTTTCACCGCCATGCGTGAGATTTTAAATCCAAATTTTTTTTTTGTTCATGAAAGTAAGTTTTGGTCCTTCGAGCCGGATTCTCGGTTGGTTTCACTCCGATCAACGTATATTACACCGTGAGCGTGTACTTGGCTAAATATTATTATGGCGGTGCAGGTGCGTGGTGTGGACGGGCGACGGTCGCGTGTTCTTCTACAACCCGACGGCGCGCCTGTCGGTGTGGGAGCGTCCGGCGCAGCTGGCGGGCCGCCCCGACGTCGACCAAGCCGTGTCGCAGCCGCCGCACGGCAAGGAAGCCGCGGTGAGTGACATTACTTATACCGGTTACAACACGTTAATCGCATCCCCCACGTAATGGAAGTTGAGGGGGGGGGGTACTATGTGGGACTCTCCGGTGCCTTGAACTGGTTCACCAGTATAAATAATATTTTAGTGGTAAATGTATTTCAAACTGTTACTGGTAGCTCGATGTTTCGACATTATCTACGAATGTCTTGTTCGCGAGATATTAAATAACTTAAATAATAAAAAGTGACCATGTTAATTTAAAATCTTGTATATTTGTTTAAGTTCCAAAGTCCTAATGTAATTTAGTAAAGAAATATACAATTGTCTTTAGCTTGTGTGATAACGAATGTCTTGTTTTAGGCTAAAGAGAAAGTAGCAACGACGCCGGCAAAGAATGCAAATGGAGAGTTAAAGAGAAACGCGGAGTCCGAATCCTCAGACTCCGAAGCGGAGCCCGCTAAGAAAGCCAAACCGGAAGAGAGTTAGTATACTAAACTTTGTAAAAGTATTTAAATTTGACTGATAATGGTTAAATAGCCTCCTCCCACCCATACTTGGTGGTAGGGCTTTGTGCAAGCCCGTCTGGGTAGGTACCACCCACTCATCAGTTATTCTACCGCCAAACAACAGTACTCAGTATTGTTGTGTTCCGGTCTGAAGGGTGAGTGAGCCAGTGTAACTACAGGCACAAGGGACATAACATCTTAGTTCCCAAGGTTGGTGGCACATTGAGCACACGATGTAAGGAATAGTTAATAATTCTTACAGCGTTAATGTCTATGGGCGATGGTGACCACTTACCATCAGGTGGCCCATATGCTCGTCCACCAAACCATAAAAAAAAAAGTTGACCCGTCTTAGTTCCATAGATTGGTGGCGCTTTGGCGATGTAAGGAATGGTCAGTGTATCTTACGGCGTTATTGTCTATGTGGTGACTAACGTGTGCTATACGTGTGTGCGTGTGTGCGTGCGGCAGGCGGCGCGGGGGCGGCGGGCGCGGCGGGCGCGGCGGGCGAGGCGCCGCGGCGGCGCGCGCTGCAGATCGACGCGGGCGCGGAGGCGGCCATGGAGGCGGAGTCGCGCGCGGCCCGCGAGCGCGCCGTGGTGCCGTTCGAGCAGCGCGTGCGCGCCTTCCTGCAGATGCTGCACGAGAGCGACGTGTCCGCCTTCTCGCCCTGGGAGAAGGAGCTGCACAAGATCGTCTTCGACAGCCGCTACCTGCTGCTCGACTCCAAGGAGCGCAAGCAGGTGACGCACGCATCTCTACCTGTACTAGACGTATCTATCCGAAAAATACGGTAGATGAGACTCAGCGGGATGGTCCATAATTTCTAATGAAATTTTTACCTCAGACATTGTAGCATTGTAATGGAATATGCTCCAATATAATATCAATTAAGGAGAAAGCCTTAAGATGAGCCCTTCCCGACCATGAATATGATATATATATATATATATATATATATATATATATATATATATATATATATATATATATATATATATATATATATATATATATATATATATATATATATATATATATCATATTCAATATTAAAACATTTCTTCCTAAATAACCACTATTTTTATTTAACCAATATAGCTATAAGATATAGTCATATATGTAATGTTGTACTTGGTATCATTCCAGGTGTTTGACAAATACGTCCGCGAACGTGCTGAGGAAGAGAGGAAGGAGAAGAAAAACAGGTTGCAACAGAAGAAACAGGCGTTCAGGCTGCTCATGGAGGAGGCCAAGCTGCATTCCAAGTAAGAACTAATATTATATATGAAATACCTCATTGATAAGAAAAAATATAGGTATTATATTAAAATGGACGAAATAAGATCAAGGAATCCCTGAAAGGGGTATATTTGTTGTTAATAATATTTTAAATATATATATTTAATTAAAACGTTAAATTCAAACGCGTACTAGTACATAAAAAACCAACTCTGGTTTACATAAAATTGAAAACGTCCACAGATCGTCGTTCATGGACTTTTCGAGCAAGTACAGTCGCGACGAGCGTTTCAAGAATATCGAGAAGATGCGCGACAGGGAGGCGTACTTCAACGACTACATCGCGGAGGTCAGGAAGAAGGAGAAGGAGGACAAGGACAGGAAGAGGGAACAGGTGAGCGCCACTATAAGGAGGACTTGTACGAATGGGAGACACGCGTCGTACACGAGCCGCTCTTGTGTAAAGTGCAAACATGATCTTATAATACGCTTTGAAAGGAGACCTCGAGCGTACACATTTGTACGATTTGGAAATTAAATGTACCCCTGAGAAGTGTACTGATGTACACTAAGTACATAATTAGAATTGTTGAACTTGCATTGAACGTTGGTCAGTTGAAAGAATGATTTGTCTGTCTGAGTTTCATCAAAATCGATCGTGCTTTTTTTTTGCTAATATGCGTGGAAGCGATTCGGAAATTATTTAAAGTAATGCTCAAAGAAAGATTTGTATTCAATTTACTGAAACTAAACTAACATACATTTTTTTTCATTTGATTTCAGAATACTTGATATAAAATGTTTTTGATACTTTAAAATTACTTATAAATGAATTAAAAAAACAACTTTCAAAGCTTTCTCGTGTCGAGTTCGATTCTCGATTAAATATCGATTTAATTTTGTAATTATTATACGCGAAATTAATGTGCTCTGCGAATTTGAACCTTAATGAGATTATGATTAATGTTATTATTGTTGAAACTTTAGTCTAATAATGTTTTTTAATTTGATATGATATATTTTAATATTTCCGATATAACCTCTTTCTTTTGAAGTATATATTTTTATTATCTGTTGAGATGTTTAATTAATTAGATGAATTTTAATTAAGACAGATTATATCGAAAATGTTTTTTTTTTTTGTTTAAAATTGATTGAATACTATGCGTTATGAAATGTATGTTAATTTTATATATTTATATGAAGGGTTGAATCCTCGCTAATATAATGATTTATTGGTTGACTTTGGTTATGTATTCAGAACGCATAGTACATATGTAATGTTGTTTGTGTGTGTATAATGATAACTTTCCCCTTTCTATCAAGCGACTGTGTTTCATGATAATGCCGTTCAAGAAACGATGATTGAGAATATAGAGAATAACTATAATATACATGAATTTATAGTTTGATATATATAGGTAATTTTAATGAATGATTACGGAAGATTGTTGGACGAGAGATTAGTACGTTGTATGCGATACGGCAGACGCGACTCGGGCGGCGGCGGCGGCGGCGGCGCGGGGGAGCACTTGACGAGCGCACTCGCCCGCGAGCTCTGGAGTCTCGTTACGTACACTGCCCGCACGGCGCTTGCGCGTGGACCGAATCTGGTCCATGCATATTGCCGTGGACCAAATGTGGTCCATGATTTTTTTTCATTGATTCGATTAAATTAGAGACTAGCTTTGTTGATTTGAGATTTAAAGCTTGGTATCGTGATAAAAGTTTACATCAAAATGAGTTGATATGACATTAAGGAAATAAAATAGCCATTTCTTATTGAATGATATAATTCAATATTTTTTAAATATTACCAAGTGTAATTTAATATTTAAAACAAATTTTGAAATTTAAATATAGTATTTATATCATAACATACTATGTTGTATTAGCGAGACTCCATTGCTAGTTTATAGAATTTGTTATATTATGAAAAAAAAAATAAGTCGTTACATTACTTTGAAACCGTTGCGTTATTTAACGAATGTAACGTTACGTTAATAACGTATATGTAAATTTTTTTTAGACAACGCGATAAATTGATATATACATCGTCAAGTGATCGCCCCGGTTCACAAGACGCGACATAAGGTTAGAAAAAATAATTTTAAGCAAATAAAAATAATATATATATATATCTTAATTATATATAGACGATAGTTATCCCCCTAACATTGGCAGACACCGTCTTATCTAGCGGTGAGTCGAATTTTATTATTAAAATAGCAAAAGGCCCGGAATGCGTTGCGATGCCAAGCTTTTTTTTTTTTAATTCTCATCCAAGACTTGGTGGTTCAAAGTCGTAAGTTCAAGTGGTATAGCAACGCATAAGGGACGATGAAACAGATAATATTATATAGATAAAGATATCCCCCCTATATAGCTTTGAAAGCTACGAGATGCATGCCCGATCAGTGTTGCCACGCTGCATCGGATCATTCGATAGTACATGGTGATGGGTTGCCAGTGAAAAAAATAAAAACGAGATGATTGTTAAATTATTGTAAATAATTAAATTCTTAATCAGTAGAGTCAGTTGATTGATTACGAGGAATTATATTGAGGTCCCCCGAACAACTAATAATTTCTTTTTCAGGTTTTTTTAATTATAATTTTTTGTTTTGTTTGAAATGTTTACGGAGACTTTTTTTTTTGTATATATTGAATATATATACATATATTTGTATGTTTGTACTTGGAAACTACTGAACCGTATATAATTGTTTTTGGATTATATATATATTTAAATAATATAGATTAAATATACATGTTGATGTAAATAAAAACTCTCCGTTGACTTTCAATGAAAGCACATCAAATAAATGTGTGTATCTAGTTTATTTTTGTGAATTAATTGAAACAATCTATAAAAAGTAGTCAATATATATAAATTAATTTCAAATATGTCTGTCCGTTTGTAAAACAGAATATATATAAATTTTTTTTCAAATTTAAATTAATATTTGAAATATTTTTTCAATGACAAAACGAAATGTAATCAAAGATATATTTAGGCGTTGGCAGTTTTACGGGTTCGTATTTAGAAGTTATAGAAATATAAGTGATTATAGGAGTAAGACGGTTAGCTGCTGATCTGATGACCTGGGTTCGAACCCCAAGTCAGACAAATAGAAAGATGTCAGTGCGATTGGTTGGTTATTGTCCAACAGGTATTAGGGATATAACGTCATCTCATAGTTTGTTTTATGTTGGCCTTGGATAAAGTTGTCACATACACATATATTATATATATCTATACATATAATAAAATTGGAGTGTCTGTTTGTAATATTAAAACAGCACTTTTTTACTCAATGTATATCTATTTATACTCGGTACTTATACCGAAGTAACACTTTTTACGATTTTTATCTGTCTGTCTGTTTTTTTGTTCCGGCTAATCTCTGGAACGGCTGGACCGATTTCGAAGGGTCTTTCAGTGGCACATAACTGATATAATAAGGAGTAACTTAGGCTACGATAATACTATTTTTTCTTAAATTCAAACGCGTACCAGGTCACGGGCACAGCTACTATAGTATATATTATAGTAAATATAATCAGCCTTATATCGAAACCAATAATATATACTACTACTAATCATAGTTAGCGTTATATAAATATTTGTAATTTTGTCAATTTTGTATATTTTTTCACAATTTTTTAAATATATGTAAAGTAACATACTTCAAACAACGCGACATAAAATTTTCCTTGTCGATATGATGAAAGTCTGTACATATATATTCATTTATATACGAATTTTTGGTCATGTCTTGCTAAATAGTTATTAATATGTAAGTCTCTTGTTACTAATGGGTATACAGGGGGTACTTTTAACCGTCAAAAGTACCCCCTAAAAGTATCAATCCACGATGGATTTCCCCCCTATGTATACACAGACATACATTCGTTAACAAGTAACAAATTAAAGATGACGACCACACTAATACAATCGAGGGATTCCCCGTAAATCGTAAATGAAAAGGGTTGCCAGTTACCCAAATTGATTCCCTAATCTTTAATTTAAAAAAATAACTGCTACGTAACGTGTTGTAGGAAGGACCCCCTCCCCCTGCTACACATCGTACACCCCCTCCCCCTCAAATAGCGTTACATAATACTTGAAGGCTTAATAGGATCCTCGATACCAAATATTCCATCAATTTGTTAAACAGTGGTAATCCCACATAGACAAATACTCCAATCTTTGAATAATATTTTGTTATAAGCTTGATGGTGATTTCGGCCCAATGCATCAATGATGGTAAATGGTCACTGTCTTAGACATTGCTGTTACAGTAATATTGACCATTCCTTAATTTGACACTAGACGTTATGTCCCTTGTGCCTGTAGTTACACTGACCTACACACTCCTTAAAACTCAACACAGCTATACTAAGCGCTTCTGTTTGACGGTACCATATCTGACAGACCCAGACATTTACACGAAACCCTATCATTAAGTAAATTTGTTGCTATTTATTACTAGACCTCCGTGGTCGAGTAGTGTGTACGCCTGTTTTCATGGGTACGACACTCCGAGGTCCCGGGTTCGATTCCCGGCCGAGTCGATGTAGATTATCATTAGTTTTCTAAGATGTCTTGGGTCTTTATGTGTGGTACTGTCGTTACTTCTGATTCTGATTTTCCACAACACAAGTGCTTTAGCTACTCACATTGGGATCAGAGTAATGTGTGTGATGTTGTCCAATATTTATTTATTATTATATATATTCTTGAATAGCTGTAGTCTGAATTATGTAAAATGTTTCCTACTAATGAACCCGTAAGGCTGTTTATCGCTAGCACCATAAAATTAGGTAGGTTATAAGATCTGAAAACGAAAATGGAGGTCGAGATCAATTAAATACGTATTCCGTTAAATATATTTCAATATATATGTCATACATAAATACTTTAGGTAATAATAATAAATAATGTAATGATAACAGCCTGTAAATTTCCCACTGCTGGTTAGGAGCATATTCAACCACGCTACTCCAATGCATGTTGGTGGATTCACATGTGTCAGAATTTCGTTGAAATTAGACACATGCAGGTTTCCTCACGATGCTTTCCTTTTTCCGAGCACGAGATGAATTGTAAACACAAATTAAGCACATATAGTATTGCTTGCCTGGATTTGAACCCGCAACCATCGGGTAAGATGCACGCGTTGTAACCACTGGGTCATAACAGACAAACAAAGACAGTGCGTTCAGTTTATAAATTTGTTGAAAATACTGTAATATGAAATTTATTTCGAAAAATTTAGATCTCATTAAAATGTCGTCAGTAATATTTCGTAAGAAATAGGTACATATTTTTTTGTTTTTTCATATTTAATTATAAGTGAAAGTGATCAAATTAAAATCTTTACATATAATAAAATTAGAGAGTCTGTTTGTAATATGAAAATAACCGCCTCTTTGCAAATTCATATGTATAACATATTTACACGGTTCATACATCAATATAAATTTTTCTATGCAAATTTTTGTCTGTTCCTGCTGAACGGATTTTGATGGGACTTTCACTGGAAGAAAGTTGAAGTAATAAAGCGTAACTTAAGTTACAACAATATATTTTTTTTAAAATGCTAAAAGTCGAGGGCACGGCTGTTAAATATATTTACAATATTGCTGTACAATAAATGATGGCGTTTTTAATGTCAGAAAATATAAAACAAAGTCGCTCACCGCTGTCTGTCCATATGTATGCTTATATCTTTGAAAATACTCAACGGATTTTGATGTGGTTTATTTTATAGATACAGTGATTCGAGAGGAAGATTTATATGTATAATACATGGACAATGTAAAAGAGAAACATTGATTATTTTAGAGGTTTTAAAGTGATGTCATAAATAAACCTAATAGATATAAAATATAAAAAATACTTTAAAAGGTCTCAAAAAAGACTAATTAGTGAATAACTGTGAATGTTATGAAAGCTTATCTAGTATATCAGCATTTCACCAGTGCAAAGCCAGGCGTGTCGCTAGTCTATGACGTATGACTTACATATATCTATATCTCTACATATAATAAAATTGGTGTGTCTGTTTGTAATATTAAAACAGCCCTTTTTTACTGAATGCATTTGTATATATACACGTTGCATATACCAAAGTAACATTTTTTACAATTTTTGTCTGTCTATTTGTTCCGGCTAATCTCTGGAACGGCTGGACCGATTTTGACGGGACTTTCACTGGCAGATAACTGATATAATAGGGATTAACTTAGGCTACAATAGTAATTTTTTTTTTGTTAATTTCAATCGCGTACAAGTTTGCGGGCACAACTAGTATGTTATATGCTATATAGAGTAAGCGTTTATGTCGTTTGAAAGCTTCCGGTTTCGCCTCCATCTTCGTTTCCAGTAAACTAATGCCGATTCTCTTCCAGGAACTAATATTTCTTTCATTCCACAGCATTTAAAGTTTATTTTCTTATATTCTTTCAATCTTTTCAGCTCCTAATACGATGTCTTGTCTTTCAGGAGTTGCTGATAACAGAGCGCTTTTATTTGGGAGTTACGTGCGGTTTGCTTTCTGTTCTGGGGGATACTTGCTATGCGAAGTAGTTTTTAAGGAGGGGGGGGGGGGTTGTCTCTGATTCGGGATTGTTTATGTTTTATTTCGTATATTTACGACCTTTTCTGATGTTGTTTAGAGGTCCATTGGTTTGTTGATGCTCTGTTTATGTTATGACACAGGGTGGCAAATATTTGTCCAACTAATGACCCCCTAAACAATGTTTGTTGTTAAGGTCGGAAATATTCGAATGAATGATAAATAATCTCCATTTTGTATGTCTTTATGGTTAGATTTGAATGTTCGTAGATAAATGATAAAAGATTTCTCCCAGAGCACGAAGCAATCCGCTCGTCCCCCGCACCCAGTCGCGCCGGTCATGAGGCCCGGACTAATGCCGCCCCCCCTGTTTTAGGCCAAGACGGAGTTCATAGCGCTCCTCAAGGAGAAGGCGGTCGATCGCCACGCGCGCTGGGTCGACGTCAAGAAGAAAATCGACTCGGACTCGCGATACAAGGCCGTCGAGAGTAGCTCGATGAGGGAGGATTACTTTAGGGAGTACTGTAAGATCGTTAAGGAGGAGAGGAAGAAGGAGAAGGACGGAAAGGAGAAAGGTGAGTCGGTTGAGTTAGTGTTGCTTATCGATGGAAGATGTGGGTTTACGGTTTAATCAAAATGTACTTTATTCATTAGTATACATAGTATTTGAGAAGAATTTGCGTGATTTTAAACGCGTGTCACACTATGGCAAAGAATACTTTTTGATTACATAAATATTTGCACAGTTATACTAAAAATAGTATATAATCATAATATACTTTATTAAAGTAGGCTTTTACAAGCATTTTTGAATCGTCATTTAACAACTTTTTTAAGTGAATCTATCACCGGTTTCAAATATAGATTATTGAGAAGATCCGGCAAAAAAATTCATCCTGCCTGAAAGTCAACAAGAATTGAGTGTAAGATTCAAAAGTGCTTGTAAAAGCCTACTTGAATAAAGTATATTTTGATATAATGAATATCAAAATACACTTTATTCAAGTATTGTATAAGTATTCAAGTATAGTACGACACAACATAGATGTCGCATCGGCAAAATTCGTAAAACCGATCACATCCGAATTGAATACGCTATCCCAAATTATCAATATTTATTTGCCATGCGAATATGATCTTTACACAAACGTAATAACTTGTAATATCATGTGACCTAATATATTCATTAATTTGACGCGTCGATGTACATGCACTTGTTTTCTCTGACGCGTGAATCTATAGCGACGAATAGCGTCGAGTGGCGCGATAGCGAGCTATTTCTATTGGTTGTGTAAATCGGCAATAAACGTTTTTATTTTCATTCCATTGCATTTTCCGATGCTACATCTAATTTGTGTCATACTATATTACAGTATTGAATGTGTAGATGAAGCTTCACGAATATTTTCAACTGGTACTGATTGTAATTGTCGTATGTCCGTCAGAGCGCGAGCGAGGCAGCAAAAAAGACAAAAAGGACAAAGAGCGAGACAAGGATAAGGACAGAGAGAAGGACAGCAAGAAGGATAAGAAGAAGGAGAAGGCCGGTGACGTAAGTACACGAGCTATATTTGGGTCGGTCGGGTCGAAACGGAAGATGCAGCCGTCTCTTTCTGTTGCTATTGACTTTAATGAAGGGAATGATTGATTTTAAAGGATTGTTTGACTGATACATTGAATAATATTAGTAGATGATGTCTTTTGAATGTTTTAAATTTCGAATGTATGTTTTTTGGGTACAATGATTTGCGGCGGCGGGGGGTTAAAAAATAGGTTTCATTTTTTCCCGCCGTACAAGATTACTTTATAAGACAGTTACGGTGATTACTTTGGTGATATAATTATCAATATTGAGGAATAATAAATATTGCACTCTTATTTCTATTCTGATCAATCTTCTGCATTTGCTGTGTGAAAAGGCTTGATCGAATTTACGATTGTTGATGTTAGTACGATAGGCTGTTTGAGTGGGTTTTAAAATCCGTTTTATTTTATTTAGTAGAGGTTAAGGAACCGAGCAAAAGTTGATTATCAAATTAAAAGTTCCATATATAAATAGCGCGCGAAAACGCTGCTTGGACAATATGGCGCAGCGATGGGCTCGGTGACGTCACTTGCCTGTATTGTAATCTGTAGTACGTTCAGTAGGCAAACGAGGTTAACAAGCAAGTGACGTCATCATAAACCCGACCAATCAGGAGCGTTGTGTGTCACGTGCCAAACGTTTTAAAAAATTTTTTTTTTGAATAACTTAATTATATTAAACTCATAATATACACTGATTACAATAATTGAAATTTTTTGTCGCATTGTCAAATAGCCTATTGTTGATCTCGTGAGACAGGGAATACGATAGGGACCATTCGCTTACGTAAGACTTGCGCTACTTTTTGACCTCCCCCCATCTAATATAAGAAAACATAGGCAGTAGACCAACCCCCCTACTTTAGTATTTATTGCGTTAGAATCTAAAGGAAGAAATGTATACACGTTTGGTTTATTTTAATATTTATTTCAAAGGAACTGATTCAGAGGATTTGAACCTTGATTTTAACTTATTGTGCATTATTTCGTTCTTACATAAGAACAAACGAAACTTCCTATCACTCCTTTGTTAGAAAACATGGTGGACACCCCATAATCTAAATCGTCTTATGTATTTAACGTACGGCTCGATATCTATTCGAATAATTTCGAATATATCTACAAGATGAATTAATAATCGAAGCCCTTGTTCGAATCCGATGTAATCAAAATCAAAATAAACTTAATTCAAATGGGCTTTTAGAAGCACTTTTGAATCGTCAATTAACAATTAAGTGAAGTAACACCGATTTGTAAAGTAGATTCTACCGAGGAGAACCGGCAAGAAACTCAGTAGTTACTCTTTTTCAACATTTAAAATATAACAAACAACATTTAATATTAGTCAAATACAATTATATGTGTATGTAATATATCCTGCCTGGAAGTCAACATGTATTAATTCCAAGCTTTTTTATCATCTACAAAATATTGTATGGAATAATACGCCTTTTTTACCGATGTGTTTTTTATAAACGGTCTGAATTTACGAAACGGCAAAGTTAAAAAATGTCTGTAATGTTGGTAACATAATTTGTTACTCATTAAAAGAGTACTTTCTAGATAAAAAATACGCCTGGATTTAGGCTCGGGTTCCATCATTGAACACCAATTGCTGTAAAGAACAGCATTGTAAATCTGTTTGTTTGAAAAGAGCAACTATGCGAGTTTCTTGTCGTTTCTTGCTAGAAGCTGCTTTCCGAAACGGTGGTAGTGTTTAATTGTTGACGATTCAAAAACGCTTCATTGTGAAGTTGAGAATTAAGGTTGATTTGATTCGATACCAGGACGAATTATTTCGATCGATTGATTGTGCAATGGAATACAATTGTATTAATAATGTATTTTTTAAGGCTTTTTTTTTAATTTACAGGTGTTATTTTATCAAAATTTTTATCAATTTTTTTGAAAGCTAATCTGCGACGGACAATACTTATTGCTATCGTTTCATTAATCGTCATTTCGTAACACTTACAACTATTTTATTTTTTTTATTCGATCCCTGGACGTATAGTAGAGGTCTTGGCCTCTTGTCTATGGCCCGTAACAGACAGCGCGAGACCGCGAAGTGTAACTCGTCCCCGAGTGTCAGGCGACTGTCATAATCTGCGGGGGTCGTTGCCCCGCGGGAAAAAGAAAGAAAATAAAAAAAAAAATCAATTAAAAGTGTGTGGTTTTACAGTGTGTTTTGTTTTATTTAATCTGTGGAAGAGGCAGACGGAGCAACGGTGAGGTACAAGTAGGGAACCTACATCGGACATCCCGCAGAATTATGACAGGCATAGGGTGTGGGCACATCTAACTTTATATATAAAATTATATACAAAATAAATCATTAACTAAAAATGTCTCTGTATGTATTTCGAATCGAGCCACAGAACCGTTAGATGTGGCCTTAACCTAATACCGCCATAAATACGTCGTGTTATCAGCGACGTTACTATATATATTATGACTACTATAATTATAAATTATAATGAATAATTGCATTGTAGTTAACATGCCTTGGAATGCATACGATTCTGAAGCTCTTCTAATTGTACAGTATAACCATTGATTTATTGGTCGTATGTTTGTATGAAATTATTTTCTCCTGAATGATTAAATAACGGCTAAGCGAAATATGTTGTATATGTTTCATTGCTAAATTTAAATCTGTAATTGATTTTTTTAAGACAAGTCGATTTTTTTTGCATATTTACTTATAAAGCACGTGTCCGATGCAGGTTCGCTTGAAATATATTTGATATTAGATTTTTCGATTTCTTTTTTTTTGTCTTCTCTATCGCTTCTGAAGTGCTCCCTTTGTCTCGCAGAAGCAATCCGACCTGTCGACGGAAGACGAGAAGAAGCAACCGACTCCGCCCCCCGACCAGTGGGCGGAGATCCTCGGCATACCCGGCGAGGAGGACTCGAAGGAGTCCAAGTCGACCAAGTCGTCGAAGGAGAAGAAGGAGGAGTCCTCGGAGGCCAGCGAGGCCAAGTCCCGGTCGCCGACGCCGGAGAAGGAGATGAGGTCCCCGAAACAGCTGCGCTCCTCGAAGAAGGAGCTGCCGACGCCCGAGAAGAAGTCCCCGATCAAATCGCCGCCCAAGAAACGCCGGCAGGACTTCAAGTCGCCGGAACCGGAGCCCGAGAAGAAGGGTAAGAAGAAGGCGGCCGAGAAGTCGGAGAAAACGGAGAAGAGGAAACGGAAGAAGTCCGAGAAAGAATAGTGTTTACTTTACGTGTTCTGCAAACGCTGATCGCTGGAACAGCGCCGGTTACTGTGCGGCCGGGACAATTAGGCGTCGCGCGCTGCGACTGCCCCACACTTGCGCGTTGAAATTACCCGACCCTTATGTTTAAATAGCTGTAACTTATATTGTACATAGTCATTTATATATTTCTGTATGTCGATTTTATTTATAACGATATTCGTCGAAGCAATGACATATTGGACAGTAACATAGCCCAGCTGTATATCTACTGACTTGTATTTGGGGGGGGGGGGCGTGACGTCATTAGTAACAGTAACAAAATAGATGATACGATTACATAGTTGATAATAAATTCGGTAATTTCAAATCGCAAGGAATCTCTGTGTCGTTTTATTTTCGTATATTTAAGAGTAATCACTTTTTTTTGAATGTAAATGTAATCGAATAGCAATAATCGATATATTAATTTGTCGAACGAATCGATTTTCTTTTTGTACAGTTGACGATTTATCGATATGTCTTTGTAAATAGTAAATATATGAAACGCTACGTTCAAAATATTAAATATTGCCGTCTCTCTCTGGTCATAGTTGATTCGATGAGACGGAAGACATTGTATAACTCTTATAAACAATGTTTTTGTAAGTCATTCAATTGATTGTTGATTAAAAGGCTCTATATGACATATAATATGATCAATATATCTTTATGTATTCGTTATTTATGTAATTTTATTCGAATTTAATCGTGATATGTTTTTTGTTTTGCTAACCTTACTAGAAGGTTTTTTATCAAATGCGGTAAGTAATTCAATGGATTTTATTTCTCAATCTGTTAAATATATTAGTTTTTATTGAGTATATATGTATATGTACTACTAACGACCCGCCCGGTATCGCACGGGTGCAATACTGATACTAAATATACTACAGAATTTGTTTATTTACGACATCACATTAGAAACTTCTAAAATTATCAGTGTTTCTTTACTATATTGTTCATGTATATATACAAAAAGCTTCCTATCGAATCGCTCTATCTGTTAAAAGAATCGCATCAAAATCCGTTGAGTAATTTCAAAGATCTAAGCATACATAGGGACAGACAGCGGTGAGCGACTTTGTTTTATACTGTGTAATGATGTAAGATATTAATGTTCCTCTATATATAGGGTAACAGGTTCGAATCCGCGTAAGCTTAAAATTAAATTATTAAATATCGATTATTGCGATTCGATAACATATGTATATGAAAACTCGGACATTGTAAATATTGACAAAAAAATATATGTAATGTATATTAATATAGATATATAAAATTATATGTAAGGTTTTTATGTATTGAAAAATGTTTTTTTTTTTTTGTAATTACTCCATCCTGATATATTTTTATCTCTTTCTAATTCCATTAAACGATGACTCGAGTTTATATACTTTTCTCTTCAAAATATATGTTATATATTTCAATAATTTTAACATTAAGACCTTATGGAATGGAATAATGTAGATATATAATACGAAGTTTGGTCACTCCACGTCGATTCTCCCGTAAACAATGTGGCAACACTAAATAATGATATCTCTCTCGAATATAAGGCGTTAAAACGAGATAGCGAGTGTTTTCGTTCCTTTTATAGGTTGTAATAGATTATATCAGTGAATTTTATAAAGACATTTGTTTGAATCGTGGATATTTGAAATAGGACATAAATTGACTGCGGGTAGACGTGCGGTATTACTTACAACGCCGTTGTCTATGGTGGTGACCACTTACCATTAGGTGGACCATTTAATCGTCTATACCTTTAGCATAAATATATATGTACATATATATTAGAAATAATCATAATAATCATCAATACGCCCCTGACCACTATACACTCGTACACTGACTTCAAACTCAGAACTCAATACATTCACAGGCTGGCACTTTGACCAATAAATGATGCATCCAAATTGATGTTTATTAAAAGAACCAATAAATTAAAATGAGTTAAATCGCTCTACGCAAATAAAACACAGTGGAAAATGGCGGTGAAGAGTGCCGACATGATAGAGCGTCACGTCATTTCCTGCCACGGTATTCGAGTCGGTATTAACAAAATGTGTAAACTTTTTTTTCTGACGGTACTCTGTCCATATCCTCACAATGAATGCAGACTCTTTTAATGCTATTTCCAAGATGCGTTATCTCATATTTACAATTTTAAAAAATATAAATTATATTGCGGTATTTTTTTTCTGACGGTACTTGCCAACATCCTCACGTGAGTGAAGCTTCTTTTATTTTAATGTCAATTCCATCACGCCCTATTTCAAATTTCCACTTTTTATAACATACGAATTTATAAACGGCTTTTCTAACTCAAAGTCTAGACCAGGGGCGTAGCTACCGCCGTATCTATCGTATCAATTAAACGAGGGCCACGGGGGCCAAATTACCCTTCCTAAGGTACCTAAACATTTTTTTTATTAGAGGCCCCGTCAAAGCACGCTACCCTTCTGGTCTTCACAAAATAATTACCAGAAATTTACACGTAGGATATATATACATATATAGTATAGATATATAAGGTATGATTTATTTGTATGCCTGTCTATAGTACATACTACATAGTAAATATATAAAAAAAAATGGTTATTTTGCAATTATTGTCACAAATATAGATAAACACATCGCATTGCTCAACTGAATGTTTTTAATTCGATAAACTTTTGATTTTTGATGTCGTAATCAAATTCGGATTAAATTATTTGAAAATCTATCTAATTAAGAAGTTTTGTACAGTTTAAGATCAATCAGCGTTTAGTTATGAGCGTTAATCCGAGTTTGATCGTCGTTTCAGAAACGGACGGTTCGTCGAATATTTTTTTCGTATTAATTCAGTAATTTTAAGTCAACAATAGGTTAGTGATATAATTTTAACTTTACACATTAAAACCGTTGAATAAACTCACTGACTTATTGAGTTAAAAATTAAGTTATGTTTCAATATCGGATTATTTTTCTTTACAGAATATACTGATTATTTAAATATTTAACCACAGATTAAATACTTACGTTACAGCGTTTTAGTTTCTATCTTGGTCGTCATATCATGTCATGTTAAAATATCATGAAATTCGGTTCAGCGGTTTGGTCGTGAAAGACCGACAGACAGACGCAGTTACTTTCACATTTATGATATTAATATAGATAAATCTTAGGTGCGTATAGTACGACACGACTTAGATGTCGCATCGGCAAAATTCGTAAAACCGATCACATCCGAATTGAGTACGCTATCCCCAATTATCAATATTTATTTCTCATGTGAATATGATCTTTACCCAAATGTAATAAGTTGTAATATCATATGACCTAATGTATTCATCAATTTGACGCGTCGATTTACACGCACTCGCTGTCTTGGGTTGAACTGATGCGGGAATCGATAGCGACGAATAGCGTCGAATGGCGCGATAGGGAGCTGTTTTTATGGTTGTGTATATTGGCAGTAATCGGTTTCATTGAATTTGCCTGCCGATGCTACGTCTAAGTTTTGTCGTACTATACTTATATACAAACAGACAGACCGCTTGTAATAAAATCGTCACATGAAATCAGCTGTTAGCTGTCAGCCATTTTGAATCGACCACAGACTGTAAATAAATGTCATTTTAATCATATAACTGATAGTACACTCGCGTACTTTATATTTCTACGTATTATAATTGTAAATAATATTTGAATTCTTTTTTTATTTTTTAAAAAAAATAAACACTTATTAGTGACTATGGAATGATTGAGTTGTATTAAATATGTTGTATTGACGTTGTGTTTTATTTACTTTTTAATTTTTTTGTATATGGCTAGTAGTCGCCTGCGGTGTCGCTCGCGTTTTCGTGAGGCTGTTATCATGTTTTAGGCAAAAAAGTAGCCTATGTCCTTTCTTAGAGTTTAAGTTTGCTTCATACCAAATTTCATCAAATTAGATTCAGCGGTTTAGTCGTCAAAGAGCGAAAGATAGACATAAATAGTTACTTTCAAATTTATAATATTAATTTAGATTATATGACAAAGGTATTATATATAACATTTTAAATGAACATAGTTATTTTTATTATTACAGTTATTACAAACGGGATTTTTACAATGATTTTAAATTGACGCAGACACAATATCGTGAACAAGACATACGTAGATAATGTCGAAATATCGAGCTACACCAAATACAAATAAAACCATAGTAAATATCCCGTATTTAATAACTGTAATAAGGGTGTTATATTCATGTGAAGAAATTAAAGCTCCTTTCTGGTAGGATAAATGCAGCCTTTTGATATGTTATTGTAATTGAAAACGATTGATTTGTCTGTAGACACAACTAAGGATTTGAGATTGTTTTTGTTGCTGGACTATTATATTCTAAGCGTTCTGCCTTATCGACAGAATAGGCTATTTGACTAGTTTTTAAAATCCATTTTATATTATTTAGTAGAAGTTAAGGAACCCAGTAAAAGTAGATTTTTTTTATTTCTAGTACATATTTGCCGAAACATATCATATTAAAAATTCCATATTTAAATAGCGCGCAAAAACGCTACTTGGAAGACTAAAATCAGGAGCGTTTTGTGTCACCTGACAAACGTTTGAAATAATGCATTTTTATTCTTGGATTTTTAAATAAATTAAGTATTATTTTCAACGTTCGTTAGTAAATAACCATTTTTAAACTCATAATATACACTGATTACAATGATTCACAACTTATTTTACGCATTGTCAAATAGCCTATTACGAAATACAGACTTCTCAGTAAAATAGTCTCAACAAAATGTTGTTACGGACGGACGTTTCATTACCTCCGACTTTTTGATTTTTGAGGATGCAGAGTTTTTCAATCAATTTTCTCAGCAGATAATATAATATACAGACTTTCAACTTTCATTAGTAACTCTTTGACTTTTTCAAACAAAGCTCAGACTTTTCCAATATTTGGTCTGCGTTGATATGTTGCACAGATAAAATTAAATAGAAATATGTGCCAAGTCTGTGATGCGTGGACCTACCATGAAGGCCCACAATATTATTCATTGTATATAAATTTTATAATAATAAATAAATATTTTAAGAAAATAACGTAATCGTTTTCAAGTAGTTTTTATGAGTTTTAGTTATTTAAATATTATGTTTTGTTTTTCGTTTTGGTTCCTTCTGTGTTGGTTATATTAGTTTTAACATGGTAAATATATGTTGTATAATAACTTATTGTGTCAAAAAATGTTAACAGAATATCATTTAACAAACAGCATTTCATAAACTGATGTGTTACTTTATATACTCCGAAATCTTTTTACAGAAGATTTGATTTCAATCGCAAAGGATGCAATTTTCTGAATTACATTGAAAGTCGTCATCGAACATTACATGCAACAGTAATTTAAGTTCCCTATATTACAAATAATAATTAAAATCATTCTGCGATAATAAAATTTCCTAGTATCAACAGACTTTGTAAAAAGGTAGACAATAAATGTAAAAGATAATAAACAGGAGCCGGTAGCGGAGGCGTCGGAGGCGGAAGAGGCGGAACCCGAGGAGACGGAGAGCGAGGCGGCCAAGGAGCGCGAGGCGCGCGCGCAGGCTTCCATCAAGGAGCGCGAGCGGCAGGTGCAGCGCGCGCTCGCCACCAGCCTGCGCGACCGCGACAAGGAGCGCGAGTACCACAAGCGCGACGAGGCCGTGCAGGTGACGACCACTCGGTGGTAGGGCTCTGTGCGAGACCGTCTGGGTAGCTACCACCCACTCATCTGATATTCTACCAGACAACAGTACTTGGTATTGTTGTGTTTCGGTTTGAAGGATGAGCCAGTGTAACTAGCACAAGGGACATAGCATCGTAGTCCCCAAGAAAGTGGCGCATTGGTGTTGAAAGGAATGGTTAATGTTTCTTACAGCGCCATTGTCTGTGGTAGTGACCACTTACCATCAAGTGGCCCATATGCTCGTCCGCCAACCAATAGAATAAAAAAATACAACATCACATACATTACTCTGATCCCAATGTAAGTAGCTAACGCGCTAGTGTTGTGGAAAATCAGAAGTAACGACGGTACCACAAACACCCAGACCCGAGACGACATAGAAAACTAATTAACTTTTTTTACATCTACTTTTACTACTCGATCACGGAGATCGTCATATCTAACGAAGGCCCCTGTTCGGGCGCCATATCTTACTGCCAATGTTGCAGTCCAAGAGTACAGTTTCAAGTAGTTATGATGACATCCGCTTATCCCTTTTCAGCACTTCAACGCTCTCCTGGCTGACCTGGTACGGAACCCCGACTTGACGTGGCGCGAAGCCAAGAAACAACTGAAGAAGGACCATCGATACGGCCTCGCTGAGGAACTCAACAAAGACGATAAGGTATGTTACAATATGATGTTTAGGCAAAGTAAGTATATATAGTCCATTCCAATGACAAAAGGAAACATTCAAAACATACCGTATTTTTCAATATCACAAGTGTTTTGTTGATAATTCCACTATAAGATTAACTACAAACAGTTCTTGATTAATATATCTTCATTTGTAATACAACAATATTTCACTAAACTACATAGATCCACTTTAATTTCACTTCCAAAGTAACGAAAACAGTTTTGTCGACATTCAAGACGCTATTTCTCGCTGACGAACATTAAAAATAGAGGCCTCAACTAGGCATGTTCGCTAAACGAATGTAGACGAATGAATTATACAGATAAAAAATATATTATTTTGGTTTTAAAATTCATTATAGATATTTTTTTTTAATATATTTATTTAATTGGTTGTAATAAATAATATGAATTATTTATTACAAACGTAAAAAGTTACCTAACGATAGATAAAAAAGTTATTTTTATACAGTAAGGTTTTTACATAAAAATAATATTTTTACCAAAAATGTTAAAAGAATTATTTTACTTAAAAATAATCTCTTATCTCGAAATGTAGATCAGTTTTGTGCATAGCAATTTTATAGTTTTGAAAATAATACAATGTTAAGAAAGACATTCGTCTCTCATCTTTCGTATCATGTGCACGGATGCATATTCGGAATTCTCTGAAGTTTTTTATTACGACCTGACTTTGTTTAAACGGAAAATTACTTTTAAAATAAAAAAAATATATATCGTTCTTTAGCATTAATTACCCATTCATTCAATTATTTTCACCTCACTAGTCGAACGCAAATGACATATCAATTCAAGGTCCAAGTTGTTTATTTACCTTTTCTCCTCTTCCCATTGGAATAGACTATACTATTATTTGTTCAGACAGTAGTCGAAGTCAGTCAGTCAGTCTGCCTCAGCAGTGGACTGTGACTTGGATCTATTTCTTGTTAAATATTTGGAAAACAGCGTTTAATTTTTGAGCCGAGTTGTCAGAGTGGTCAGAACGCGTGCATCTTAACCGATGATTGCGAGTTCAAATCCAAGCACTGCTGAATATTCACGTGTTTTTAATCCATCTCGTGCTCGGCGGTGAAGGAACGCATCGTGGGGAAACCTGCAAGTGTCTAAATTCATAGAAATTCTGTAACATGTGTAGCAGTTTCTAGCATGAGTGTGAGCAAGAAGCTGAGTAAATAAATGATCTTCAACTTCAATTCATTGAGATATTACTTTTGTTAATCAAGATCTCAATAAATTGAAGTTCTATTTAATCCACGGTGGATTTCAGAAGGAATAGCATTGAGTATGCCTCGAAATTAATATTAAGTGTATGTATGTTGTGTGTGTTCCACCAACCCGCATTGGAACAGCGTGGTGGAATAAGTTCCAAACCTTCTCCTCAAAGGGAGAGGAGGCCTTTAGCCCAGCAGTGGGAATTTACAGGCTGTTGTTGTTGTTTGTTGTATAAAAGGAGTCAAAAGCAAGTTGTACTGTTTATAACCTTAGAGAGAGACAGTAGAGCTATCTCTCTCTCTCTGTAAGTGGAGTTTAGTTTAGCATGTATAGTGACGGTGGTGGTGACGCCCGCAGGAGCGGCTGTTCAGCCAGCACGTGGGCGCGCTGGCGGGCCGGCGGCGCGACAAGCTGCGCGCGCTGCTGGGCGAGCTGGGCGTGGGCTGCACGGCGCACTGGCGCGACGTGCGCAAGCAGCTCGCCGACCACGCCGCCGCGCCCGCCTACCGCAGCGCGCCGCAGGTCGCACTCGTGTTGTTTTGCTGACGCTACTCTTACTCTTACGCACGCTGAGACGTCTCGTGAGCACGAGCGTCGCCTCATATTATTTTGCTGACGTTACTCTTACTTGTCGTGTACACGAGTGGCACTCACTTGCACGTCAATTATAGTTTAAAGTAAAGGGACATATTATTTTGCTGACGCTACTCTTACTTGCCGTGTACACGAGCGTCACTCACTCGCACTAATGCACGCCAATTATAATTTAAAGTAAAAAGACGCCATTGTGACTGAATAAGTGCTTATGTCAGGGCCTGTGTGTGCAAACTCACAGACTAATGATAAAAATAATATAAGTGTTTTTCTGCTAACCGTATATACCTTTTTATAACTGGTTTCTTTTTAAGTATATTTTAAAGAATTAGTAATGCCTCAAAGTAGTTAATAAATGATTAATATTCCCTTGTTGACGCTACTTTTAGTCTTACGCACGCTGAGACGTCTTGTGAGCACGAGTGGCACTCACTTGCACGCCAATTATAATTTAAAGTGAAAGGACGCCTTCGTGACTGATTAAGGACTTATGCCAGGGCCTGTGTGTGCAAACTCACAGACTAATAATAAAAATAATATAAGTGTTTTTCTGCTAACCGTATATACCTTTTTTTGACGGGTTTCTTTTTAAGTATATTTTAAAGAGTATTGGTAATAGCTCAAAGTAATTAAAAAAATACTAATATTCCCATTTACCCCTCCTTTTAAGTTAGGAGTTGGGACAACTAAAGCCCAAGGAGTCAGGATCAATTACGATATTGACGCTTAAATAGTTTTGACGCGTCTTATAAGAAAGTATAACTTAATAAATATGCAACGCGCCCGCAGATGGAGCGCGAGTTCCGCGACTACCAGCGCGACAAGCAGAGCGCGGCCAAGGCGGCGCTCCGCCAGCTCTTGCTCGAGACGCGCTCCATCACGCACCGCTCGCTCGCCGCCGTGCGCGACGCGCCCGCCGCGCTGCCGCTGCTGCACGACACGCTCCGGCACGACGCCAGGTACGCGGCGCTCGACCACGTCGCGGACGAGCGCCAGCAGATCATCATGGGCTACCTCGAGGAGTTGGAGAAGAAGGGCCCCCCGCCGCCGCCCACGGCCACGGAGCCCTCGCGCCGCGCCAAGCAGTGACGGGTGAACACACATTACATTAAATATATCAAATAAAATTCTTCATTTCTCGATGGAACTTTGTTGCACGGACTCACTCTGTTTATAGTAGGATGTATAGCAAATTCAATAAAACCGATTACTGCCGATTTACCCGACCAATAGAAATAGCTCCCTATCGCGCCACTCGACGCTATTCCTCGCTATAGATTCTCGCGTCAGTTCGACCCGAGACAGCGAGTGCGTGTTTAAGTCAACGTGTCAAATTGACGAATATATTAGGTCATATGATATTACAAGTTATTACGTGTTAGGAGAGTAACCTTAACCTTCAATATGGTGTTATGACATTTGATTCAATATCACAATTTGTATCACATTTTTATTGCATATTATTAATATAGCAGGAGCTATTGAATTTACTTTATTATGTACAATTATTATTGTAATTAATTGATCAATAATTTGTAAAACTGTAATTAATATTATTTCATTTGGTATAGCATTTAATATTGGTACGTAACAATATTTCTTATTTTAAATGATTGAATGTCATTGGAAAAACAATTGGTCGATAGCGTAGACATTCTAACAGAGGATAGAGAGATTGAATCATCATTGTAAAACGATAATATTATTTTGGACATCCCGAACTACTGAAATTACATACGTTTGCGTAAAGATCATATTCACATGAGAAATAAATGTTGATAATTTGGGATAGCGTACTTAATTCGGATGTGATCGGTTTTACGAATTTTGCCGATGGTACGTCTAAGTCGTGTCGTACTATGCCCAGACCATCTTGCACAAGCCCTACTTCCAAGTATAATTCCTATTTGTTCTTTTCCAGTTGCACAGTGACGACTGACGGAGCATTCTGTTTACTAAGAAGCTGTAAGCCTCGGCTGCGATTTGTGTCTGTGAATACATTAGTTATAAATTGTAATAAAAAAATAAAAACACGTTTTAATAATTCGTCTTTTATTATCTGTTTTTAATTCATATCTATCTACGTAAGAAAAATATAATATATATCCTATAATCTATTTTAATTTAAATAAAAAAATACATGTTTTAAATATTGTTATCATTAATAAAGATATATTTTTGCATAATTATTTATGTATACAGACAGATCACGCTTGTACAATTTTAAACAACATTTATTTAACTGGTTGTGCAAAATAATGCATTAGTTTGCATTATTAAAAAAAATAATTAATACGAGCGTAAAAAAATAAACACAAATTTGGCTTCTCTTATTAGTATAATAATTTCTTTCCTTCTAAACGTTTCATAACTAACCTATGATACAAATTAAAAGCTATCTACCTCTATAAATAACACATGCTCAACATTTACGACCGGTTTCTGAACGGCTAATCAAACGTCAGTTTTAACTGTCAAATCGACATCATTAGGGTTAACAGATATAAAATAGTTTAACTTTTAAACCCCTTTTGTTTTTTAAGAAATAACTTAGAACGTAGGAATTATTTCAAATACTTAATTTATTAATGAATCATTAAAACTGCAAAATCCAACTGCCAGCTGCATTTATATATTTTTTTATGTAACTTAATAAATAAATTATTGATATATAACTAACATTATTCGACTCGTCGTTCAGAAACCAGCACCAGTTTCTTTAAAAAAAAACTGAAAACATAAAAGTTTATTACATATTATTAAAAAAGTTAAAAGTCTAAGTCGTCGTCCGATAGCTTGAAGTGTCGCGTGGGCAGCTCCCAAACCTTAACATTGCCGTCGCTGTCGCCAGCGGCGACGCGACACGATCTGAAAAATAAATATACATGTATATTATTAATAACAACATATACTTAGCCTCTGCGGTATAACAATGTGTGAATAAAAAAAAGTGACCTGACTAGCAGTGTCCATTACCAGTAAACTATTAGCTTATTGAAGATTGAAAAAAAAAGTTCCGTAACCAATGTATGCTAATGTCGGAAATTAAACATTATATTTAATGATATTCTAACATTAGTGGAATGGTGGCAAGAATGCTGAATTCGCGGTCAAGATTTATAGAGTAATTATATTTAATTCATATTTGTATATAATTAAGCATTTAATGTAATACTTTTAGTAATATTAATCGGTCTATTTTGGGAAAATAATTTAATAATAGACTAGTTTTATAATATGTCAAAATTCCAAAATATATTTCGATTCTCCCCATTCCTGTTATACTTAAATTGTAATTTAATTCAACTCTGTACTCTCATTGTAACCCAAGAGGGTCAGGTTTAATACTGACCCAAACTGGTTGACAGACACACAAGTGACATCGCCGCAGCCATTCATCCCGGTTACGGGAACAACCCGGCCGCTGTTCACGTTGTACACGCGCAGAGACTCCTCGCAACCAGACAGACCCAGCACCACGCACGGCGGCGACAACCAGCTCATACACGATATCGGAATGTCGAGACAGACAATCTGACAGAAAATAAATAAATAAAAGCAAAACGTCAAATATCTAAGATGGCGGCTGAGAGCTGTCATTTTATTACAACGATAATTTCTAGGGCATTACACAATTGACATTATAATTATAAATAAAGGTAACATTATAAACAGAATACTTGTTAAGATATTTAATACCTATTTTTCTTTAGTTACAAACAAAAGAACCATTTTATAAGAACTCTTTGAGAATAGGATCGTAAATTTCAGAAAGCTCTAGGAGGTTCTTGTGTCTAGATAGAGCAACGTACTACAAAATAATTGAATCAAACAGGCCCGCTATACGGGGTTATTGGTAATTGGTAATAATAAATGTCAATAAAAATCTATTTTTTTCTTCTGATTTATAAAAACGAATAAACACTGGATATTTGTGAATAATTAAACAATCATTATCAGCCCAAATTTAAAAATGGCAGTCAGAAAACGATATTATTTTAATATTTTAAAAAAAATCCTCTATAACGCCTTAAAAACTAAATAAATCATTATGAAACTTGGTCAGTTGCAGATTATTTTAAAAACATAACGGTTTTCTTATCTTTCCAAAAATGTATAAAAACTAGGAATTTATTTCAAAGCAGCCGAAATATAATGACCAGAAAGTACACTGGAGGGAATTCGTATTCGAACATGAACGAATTTGTACTAAAGGTCGCTCATTAAAATTCCCACAAAATTAATTAAAAATAATATCCAATGTAAAATATCTTACTTACTCACTTAACTTACTCACTTAATTAATACAAGTTTAAAATAAAATTTAGGTTTTAATACGCGAGTCCTCTCTAAAAAACTAAAACTCTCTACAACAATGCACAGTACACACAGCATGTTCTACAGTGAATCAGGCAGGATTCTATCCTTATCTAAGAGATCTCTGAAAGAAGCGTTATTTTTTTTAAATCGTACTTAAAGCAGATTCAGGAGTCGCGTCTTGGAAAAAAATCTGCAGACCATTTGAAGTTAAATTCGACCAATATTGCATATGCATATGGGGGTTAAAATTATTGCAAATAGTCACCCCTATCACCTCCTAGCGGATGTACGTCGCATTACCAATGCTAATCTTGATACTCTACAAACATCTTTCTATTATACTAGTATGCGTGTACAGTGACCAAAAGTAGTTTAGTATAAGATTATAAATTAACATGGTCATTTTTATTATTACAGTTATTGATTACGTTCGGTGGAGACTCAGTCTCGTGAACAAGACATTCGTAGTTAATGTCGAAATATCGAGCTCCACCGAACAGAAATAAAAAACAGCGGTTTAATATTTTTGTAACATGACTCCAGTTCTGACAGACAATCTAGACACGTAATCTAAGGTTATACGTATTAAACTATTTCGATTCGTATCGTATCGTGAGATATGAAACCTTACTGCTATTTAAAACGGGTATTTACCATGCTGATATACCATTCAAAACGTCATAAATAAACCGTTTTAAATATTTAGTAGTAATTAAAATAACCATGTTAGTTTAAAATCTTGTATGCAGATTTATTTCAGACTAATGTAATTGAGGAAATGGTATTTAAAATGTAAACAAAAAGACATACCTTCAACGGACTCCCCTGGCTGATATCATACACCCTCAGCTCGGAATCCATGGATATGGAGACGAATATGCCCGGTCTCTGATAGCTGAAGGCCACGTCGAGGACGCAAGTCCCGTGCCCCTCGAGGACATCGTACACCGGATTGCAACCCTCAGCTTCCGCCTTAATCTTGCACAGGAATAACTTCCCAGTCTTCGTCCCCACCACGAAAACATCATCGGGGACTTTCTCGTCAGTCGGGCGCAACGGATAGATCACAATGAAATCGAAGCACGTTATATCGGGTGCCAGTTTCTGGTCGCCGTTGATATTGTAGCAAACTATATTTTCGAATACTTTTTGATCAGCGTTCACCTGCCACGCGTTTAGGGTGCCGTCACATCCAGCGGAGAATAGAACCTGGTTTAAGGATTATGTAAATTTCAATATATTACACAGGTAGAATTAGACATTATGTAGGTACATACAGTCAGTGTGAGAAAACCTTCGTCAGTTATCAAATTCATTCCTTTATCAAGCCTTAAACTCTTAGTACCTTTTGAAATTGAACATCGAATCAACACACAAAACAACAACAACAGCCCGTAAATTTCCCACTGCTGGGCTAAGGCCTCCTCTCCCTTTGAGGAGAAGGATCGGAACATATTCCACCACGATGATCCAATGCGGGTTGCTGGAATACACATGTGGTAGAATTTCAATGAAATTAGACATATGCAGGTTTCCTCACGATGTTTTCCTTCACCGCCGAGCGCGAGATCAATCAAATCAAATGAATTTTATTCAAGTAAACTTCACAGTGAAGCGTTTTTGTATTGTTAACAATTAAATACTACCACCGTTTCGGAAAGCAGCTTCTAGCGAGAAGAAACGGCAAGAAACTCGCATAGTTGCTCTTTTTAAATAAACAGATTTACAATGCTGTTGTAAATGTGCAATTTACAGTATTTAGTGTCCTATGATGGAACCCGAGCCTGACTCCAGGCGTTTCTTTCTAAAAAGTACTCTTTTAATGAATAATAAGGTTTATTAATTTAGTCTTAGATGAATTATAAACACATGGAAATTCAGTGTTGCCTGCCACTAAGCACTGGGCCATCTCGGCTTCGAACGATTGCGACGCAATATGTCACTCTCGATCGAGTATAACAGCTCAACAAATGCGCAACGAGCACATAACGCGCGCGCCCGCAGATGGAGCGCGAGTTCCGCGACTACCAGCGCGACAAGCAGAGCGCGGCCAAGGCGGCGCTCCGCCAGCTCTTGCTCGAGACGCGCTCCATCACGCACCGCTCGCTCGCCGCCGTGCGCGACGCGCCCGCCGCGCTGCCGCTGCTGCACGACACGCTCCGGCACGACGCCAGGTACGCGGCGCTCGACCACGTCGCGGACGAGCGCCAGCAGATCATCATGGGCTACCTCGAGGAGTTGGAGAAGAAGGGCCCCCCGCCGCCGCCCACGGCCACGGAGCCCTCGCGCCGCGCCAAGCAGTGACGGGTGACACGCGCTTCTTTAATATTACCTCATTACATTAAATATATCAAATAAAATTCTTCATTTCTCGATGGAACTTTGTTGCACGGACTCACTCTGTTTATAGTAGGATGTATAGCAAATTCAATAAAACCGATTACTGCCGATCCACACAACCAATAGACACAGCTCCCTGTCGCGCCACTCGACGCTATTCGTCGCTATAGATTCTCGCGTCAGTTCAACCCGAGACAGCGAGTGCGTGTAAATCGACGCGTCAAATTGACAAATATTTTAGGTCATATGATATTACAAGTTATTACGTGTTAGGAGAGTAACCTTAGCGATACGGCCATACGGTGTTATGACATTTGATTCAATATCACAATTTATATCACATTTTTATTGCATATTATTAATATAGCAGGAGCTATTGAATTTACTTTATTATGTACAATTATTATTGTAATTAATTGATCAATAATTTGTAAAACTGTTATTAATATTATTTTATATGGCATAGCATTTAATACTGGCATGTAACACTATTTCTTATTTAAAATTGAGCTGTCATTAGAAAACAATTGGACGATAGCGTGGCATTCTAACAGAGGATAGAGAGATTGAATCATCATTGTAAAACGGTAATATTATTTTGGCCATACCGAACTACTGAAATTACATACGTTAGCGTAAAAATCATATTCACATAAGAAATAAATATTGATAATTTGGGATAGCGTACTTAATTCGGATGTGATCGATTTTACGAAATTTGCCGATAATACATCTAAGTCGTGTCGTACTATGCCCAGACCATCTTGCACAAGCCCTACTTCCAAGTAATTCCTATTTGTTCTTTTCCAGTTGCACAGTGACGACTGACGGAGCATTCTTTTTACTAAGAAGCTGTAAGCCTCGGCTGCGATTTGTGTCTGTGAATACATTAGTTATAAATTGTAATAAAAAAAATAAAAAAACATTTTAACAATTCGTTTTTTATTATCTACGTAACGTATCGTACGTAAGAAAAATATAATATATATCCTATAATCTATTTTAATTTAAATAAAAAAAAATACATGTTTTAAATATTGTTATCATTAATAAATATATAATTTTGCATAATTATTTATGTATATATCACGCTTGTACAATTTTAAACAACATTTATTTACCTGTTTGTGCAAAATATTGTAAACTAATAATTATTAAAAAAATAATTTACACGAGCATAAAAATAAATAAACATAAATTTGGCTTCTCTTATTAGTATAATAATTTCTTTCCTTCTAAACGTTTCATAACTAACCTATGATACTTCAAATTAAAAGCTATCTACCTCTATAACTTAACACATGCTCAACATTTACGACCGGTTTCTGAGCGGCTATTTAAACGTCAGATTTAACTGTCAAACCGACATCATTAGGGTTAATAGATGTAAAAAATAAGTTTAACTTTTAAACCCATTTTTTTATTTAAGAAATAACTTAGAACGTAGGAATTATTTTAAATACTTAATTTATTTATTAATCATTAAAACTGCAAAATCCAACTGTCAGCTGCATTTATATATTTTTTTTATGTAACTTAATATATAAATTATTGATATATAACTAACGTTATTCGATTCGTCGTTCAGAAACCAGCAGTAACATTAAAAAAAACTGAAAACATAAAAGTTTATTACATATTATTAAAAAAGTTAAAAGTCTAAGTCGTCGTCCGATAGCTTGAAGTGTCGCGTGGGCAGCTCCCAAACCTTAACATTGCCGTCGCTGTCGCCAGCGGCGACGCGACACGATCTGAAAAATAAATACACATATATATTATTAATAACAACATATACTTAGCCCCTGCGGTATAACAATGTGTGAATGAAAAAAGTGACCTGACTAGCAGTGTCCATTACAAGTAAACTGCATAGCTTATTTAAGATTCAAAAAAAAGGTCCGTAACCAATGTATTCTAGTCAATGATATTCTAATAAACAGATATGTTATACCCATACTAAACAACAGAAAAAGTGTGAAGCCCGGGGACCGTTTATTTTACATTTCGTTACAAGTAAAAAGGATAGCTTGATAAAAACAATAAGTAAAAGGGATAACTAGATGTTTTAATTACGCAAAACGTATTACTACGTAATTATGATGTATTGTAACGTATTACTACGTAAAACGACTAAAAGCAAACGTCCTAATTAGGACGTTTTCTAGTCTTCACTATTTGCGCGTTAATAACATATCTGTTTACTACAACATCATTGATTCTAGTGTCGGAAATTAAGTATTATATTTATTAATATTCTAATATTAGTGGAATGGTGGCAAGACTGATGAATTCGCGGTCAAGATTTATAGAGTAACTATATTTAATTCACATTTGTATATATTTAAGCATTTATAACATTATAACATTTATAACATTATATTATATTTATAATTAACATTATATTATATAATTTATTTATTTAATTAAATAAATAAATAAATAAATTTAATGTTATACTTTTAGTAATATCGGTCTATTTTTGGAAAATAGTTTAATAACAGACTAATTTTATAATATGTCAAATTGCCGAAATATAGTTCGATGCACCACCGTTCCTGTTATACTTGAATTGTAATTAAATTCAACTCTGTATTCTCATTGCAACCAAAGATAGTCAGGTTTAATACTGACCCAAACTGGTTGACAGATACACAAGTGACATCGCCGCAGCCATTCATCCCGGTTACGAGAACAACCCGGCCGCTGTTCACGTTGTACACGCGCAGAGACTCCTCGCAACCAGACAGACCCAGCACCACGCACGGCGGCGACAACCAGCTCATACACGATATCGGAATGTCGAGACAGACAATCTGAGAGAAAATAAATAAATAACAACAAACAACAAAACGTCAAATATCTAAGATGGCGGCTGAGAGCTGTCATTTTATTGAAACGATAATTTCTAGGACATTACGCAAATATCATTATAATTAGGTATAAATAAAGATAATATTATAAATAGAATACTTGTTAGGATATTTAATACCTATTTTTCTTTAGTTACAAACAATAGAACCATTTTATAAGAACTCTTTGAGAATAGGATCGTAAATTTCAGAAAGTTCTAGGAGATTCTTGTGTCTAGACTCTAGATAGAGCGACGTACTTCAATATTTGTCAAAAACGCAACTTCAAAAAATGATTTAATAAAAAAATATCAATAAAAATCAATTTTTTTCTTCTGATTTATAAAAACGAATAAACACTGGATGTTTGTGAATATTTAAACAATCATTATCAGCCAAAATTTAAAAATGGCAGTCAGAAAACGATATTATTTTAATATTTTTAAAAAAAAATCCTCTATAACGCCTTAAAAACTAAAAAAATCATTATGAAACCTGGTCTGCAGATTATTTTAAAAACATAACGGTTTTCTTATCTTTCCAAAAATGTATAAAAACTAGGAATTTATTTCAAAGCAGCCGAAATATAATGACCAGAAAGGACGCTGGTGGGAATTCGTATTAGAAAATGAACGAATTTGTATTAAAGGTCGCTCATTAAAATTCCCACAAAATTAATTAAAAATAATATCCAATGTAAAATATCTTACTTACTCACTTAATTAATACGAGTTTAAAATAAAATTTAGGTTTTAATACGCGAGTCCTCTCTAAAAAACTAAAACTCTCTACAACAATGCACAGTACACACAGCATGTTCTACAGTGAATCAGGCAGGATTCTATCCTTATCTAGGAGATCTCTGAAAGAAGCGTTATTTTTTTTAAATCGTACTTAAAGCAGATTCAGGAGTCGCGTCTTGGAAAAAAATCTGCAGACCATTTGAAGTTAAATTCGACCAATATTGCATATGCATATGGGGGTTAAAATTATTGCAAATAGTCACCCCTATCACCTCCTAGCGGATGTACGTCGCATTACCAATGTAATACCCTGTATTTTCTAAGTATGCGTGTCAGCTAATCTTGATACTCTACAAACATCTTTCTATTATACTAGTATGCGTGTACAGTGACCAAAAGTGGTTTAGTATAAGATTATAAATTAACATGGTCATTTTTATTATTACAGTTATTGATTACGTTCGGTGGAGACTCAGTCTCGTGAACAAGACATTCGTAGTTAATGTCGAAATATCGAGCTGCACCGAACAGAAATAAAAAACAGCGGTTTAATATTTTTGTAACACGACTCCAGTTCTGACAGACAATCTAGACACGTAATCTAAGGTTATACGTATTAAACTATTTCGATTCGTATCGTATCGTGAGATATGAAACCTTACTGCTATTTAAAACGGGTATTTACCATGCTGATATACCATTCAAAACATGATAAATAAACCGTTTTAAATATTTAGTAGTAATTAAAATAACCATGTTAGTTTAAAATCTTGTATGCAGATTTATTTCAGACTAATGTACTTGAGGAAATGGTATTTAAAATGTAAACAAAAAGACATACCTTCAACGGACTCCCCTGGCTGATATCATAGACCCTCAGCTCGGAATCCATGGATATGGAGACGAATATGCCCGGTCTCTGATAGCTGAAGGCCACGTCGAGGACGCAAGTCCCGTGCCCCTCGAGGACATCGTACACCGGATCGCAACCCTCAGCTTCCGCCTTAATCTCGCACAGGAATAACTTCCCAGTCTTCGTCCCCACCACGAAGACATCATCGGGGACTTTCTCGTCAGTCGGGCGCAACGGATAGATCACAATGAAATCGAAGCACGTTATATCGGGTGCCAGTTTCTGGTCGCCGTTGATATTGTAGCAAACTATATTCTCGAATACTTTTTGATCAGCGTTCACCTGCCACGCGTTTAGGGTGCCGTCACATCCAGCGGAGAATAGAACCTGGTTTAAGGATTATGTAAATTTCAATATATTACACAGGTGGGATAAGACATTATGTACATACAGTCAGTGTGAGAAAACCTTCGTCAGTTATCAAATTCATTCCTTTATCAAGTCTTAAACTCTTATACTAGCGGCAAGATACGATGGCCGTTTTGACACATTAAAAAAGTGATGTGAAATGTAAATTTATTATAAATATAATATATTCACATCTTTGTTTTTTTGCAAGTAATTTAATTCAAGTTTTTGTTGCAAGTAGTATCTGATTAAAAAGGTTTAATAAAAAATATATAAAATAAGTTTAAGTAAAATATTCGAACTAAATCAAATTAAATCAAAAATTGGAATTAGAATGAATAACTTTATAAACACATTACATACAAGAAATAAATTGATACAAAAAAGAAACCAAAAACACTAGTGGCTATATTTAATCGGAGTCGTCCATACTGCTGCTTACACTCTCACTGCAATCGTCACTCACATTAATTATAAGTTCATTTTCTAAAATATTATCTATTTTCACATTTATTTAATAATCGTCCTTTATTAATCTAATAGTTCTATTTACAACCTTTTCTTATTCTTCTTTAGTCAGATGTTCACAAGCTTAGTTTAGAAATCACATTCGATAAATTTTATGACTAACTGCACGTCACTATTGACAATAAAGAACAACAATTTGCTCCTTTGATGTAATTATTTATTAAATAAGAAACTTCATGAGCGGGCAAACGTCAAAACGGCCATCATAGCGTGCCGCTACTATATTAACTTTTGAAACTAAACATCGAATCAACACACAAAACAATACAACAACAGCCCGTAAATTTCCCACTTTGTGGAGGTTTGGAACATATTCCAACACACTTAGCCAATGCGGGTTGGTGGAATACATATGTGGCAGAATTTCGATGAAATTAGACACATGCAGGTTTCCTCATGAGGTTTTCCTTCACCGCTGAACGCGAGATGAATTATAAACACAAATTAAGCACATGAAAATTCAGTGGTGCTTGCCTGGATTTCATCCGAATCATCGGTTAAGATGCACGGGTCCTTATCACTGGGCCATCTCGGCTTCAAATGATTGCGACGCAATTTGTCATTCTCGATCGGTAAGGCAGATTATTGATCATACTGAGCACACGGAAATAGATCTTTATATGACGAATCTTATTACCCCGACTGTACATACTATACCTACACTTAAGTAAGGAATTAGATAAGTAATAATGTCATTTGAAAACCTGATCAGCAGCCCCACGTCGCTTCCCCTTGCTAGTAATCTGCATCATCAAGAAAGTGTTCGCTAGCGGCGCGTCTGCCCAGCGCAGAGCCGAGACCCGCCTGGACCCGTGGCATCCAGCCGGTGAAGCCAACTGGGTGCCTTCATCCAAGCTCCCATTTCTCAAATTACAAAGTACAATTTCACCAGAAGTGGTCCCATATGCCAACAAGGCGGCGACAGTTGGGTGGTACTTCAGAACACTGACGCAATCTTTTTCAGTAACCTCCATAGCTTGGACGAACCGTTCCTCGCTCCTCTTCAGCATGAATACTTTGATGAGGCCGGAGTTCTGACACCAGGTTTCGTGTTGCATCGCGCCGATGGACACAGCGATCGAGTTACCGGCGCTGCTCCAAGTGACGCCTAGTATGGAGGTGTCGTGGTCGCCGCACCCGAGGCCGTGCTTGAGTTTGATCTCTTGCAATAGTTTCGCGGCGATGACGTCTTCTTCGTCAGAATCTGAGGACTCGTTGACGAATTCCCTGTCGTTTTGTTCCAATTGCTCCATCATGGCTGGAGCAACTCGCCTGAGAAACTCGTTCAGACCCGCGGGTATTTCTGATTCGTTCGTGTCTCCGTCTTCGGGCTGGGTCATGCAGCCCTCGTCTTTCGACAAGGACGTCTGAGTAGCGATGCCCTGCTCACTGAACTCCGTGGTCTGAACTGAACTGCTGGCGAGGGATCTGGTGTCTTGAGTAACGCAGTCGAAGCCCACGACTTCGCTGTCGTACCCGCTTAAACCAGACATGCTTGTTTCGGCAAATTTTAGACCGTTTGTGTTTTGTTTTGTATGTGTTGCACGTTGCCATGGTAACCGGCCATGTGTCCGCAAATTGTTGCCAAGTGTTTTGTGTTTAACGAGACTTATGATTTTTTTTTTTCATTTCTCTCGAAAATTACAAACTTCGTAAAAATTTTCACCAATGTTTAGCCGTCTTTTTTATTGATATATAAATGTTGTCGGTATAATTTTTGAAGTGAGCAGCATTAGAAAATGAAGACATTAGCGGGGAAATTGAAGTGTCTTTGCGGAATACTTTGAAACCGGAAACATTGTTATAACTTTATCTTTCATTACTGTATTATATTTTTCTACATTAATTGCTTAATTTTAATAAAGAAGAAAAAAGTTATATAGACTAATATTGTTTTGTTATCACTATAAGTTGCATTCATGAAATAAATTTAGCATCTGTAAGTTAAAAGATTGTCAAATGTCTTTATTTATTTGATTGGCGATTTGATTTCTAGTAATCCTATGATTTTAATGACTAGGTTTCTCCAGATGCTTATACTTTAAACAGAAAGGTTCGTTAATCATTCGTAAAAGTACTAACCGATTAACATTATAAAAGACTAAAGATGTCAAATGCTGTCGTATTTTTGAAACGGTAGACTTATTAAAGATTTATAAATCTTTTCATTTTCATGACAGGAGCAACTGAGTAACAGTAATAACATGCTGTGTTTGTTCCTTGTACCAATGTTATGATTATCACATATTGTCATAAAATTATTAATATTTTTCCGTACATTCATAACATTACAGAATATATTGATTTTAATATAAAACATAATTAATATATCCATGTAAATCAGTGTTGGGCAAATTTTAATTGCAAGAACAATTAAAGATTAACAACTAATTAATTGTTAATTGTTACTAATACAGTTAACAATTAATCAATTGTAATTGTGGAAAATCACAACTAACAATTAATTAATTGTTAACTGTATTAGTAACAATTAACAATTAATTAATTTTTAATTGTTTTGCTAATTTTAATTAAAAAATAACAATTAAAAATACTGCTATAATATAAAGCTGGTATATATAAATATACAATATACCCGTATGGTTCCGGGTAGTAGAATAGTGCCCCCATCTTTTCATGTAGTTAAATAAATATGTTAGCAACAAATAAAAGACTTGAACGAAGACGACGACTTGAAATGTTTTTGTTTTACACCTACGCTGCGGAAATATTGATCAGTGCAACTTTATATTATATAATATAAAAATGAACACTTTTTTTTCTGTGGAAAGAGAGATTTAGAAAAAATAAGCTATACTTAAGAGCCTTTGACCACATTTTTATTCGTCTGAAGTCTAATACTTATAGCTTAATTTTCCTAAATCTTTACTAATTTCATTTTGATATATAAAGTTAATTGTTAGTTTTAATTGTTTTATAAAACAATTAAAAAAGTTAATTGCAATTATTTTAATTGTAAGTTGCAATTGACATACGTTAATCAAATTAATTTAATTGCAAGGTGCAATTAAAAGTGTAATTGCGATTAATTTAATTGTAATTAATTTAATTGCAATTACTTTTTTAGTCAATTAATAAAATAATTGACAATTGCTTGATTAATGCCCAACACTGATGTAAATAAATACTTTAATTCCGCTTAAACGTTATTGTATTGTGGACAGATCTATATTCATTTATATTTTATCTGTGTATTTATGCATCTGTCATCCCGACTGACACATCGTGAAAGCGCGGGAATAGGATATATATATAGACTCGAAAACTCGTTATTTAGGTAATCTTTGGAGATATGACGTACTTATTTTATATTTCATTTACTATAAATATTTATGAAAATAAACCTTATGATAAATAAAACGACATATTAAATTCAACACTTTTATATTATATATTTTCAATCAACTTAATAAAATACAATTTATGGCATCAAATACGTGTCCGTGTGACGTGTGGGTGAAATGTCAAAATGTGTTGACGTGTAGTTTTTTGGCGGGAAAACCAATAATTTTTTTTTTTTTTAAATATCGAAACTGATTTTAATCGTTCCATCAACGTATGCTACCATTATTATTATCCATTATTTTTTAATTAAAAATAAAACAAGTAAACACAGCAAAAAAGTTGTTTTTTTAATTATATTTTCTGATTATAATCATCGTAATTTTTTTTTTGTTAACCTTAAATTCAATATAAATTTATTTTTAATCACAATTTAACAAAGTAAAAAAAAAATAGTTTTCCCGCCAACTTAAGACAGCTTAAGCGTGGCAATGTGATACAGATCTAACAAAACAAAATTAACATACATTATAATGATTACATACTAGACATTTTAACTCGAGCCTCATTGCTTGAAAGATATTGAGTGTAGGAGTAAGAAGTATGTCTTTAGAAATAATTCCGTAAAATATATTGGGTTGGTTTTACTCACACAAGGAATTATAGTAAATTAGAAATCAATTCAAAAGCTTAAAATAATTCCGTTAAGACACAAATACTTCGTAAATTTTAGTTATTTGAATAAAGACCTCCATTTTTTTAACGTCGGTATTGACAGACTGAAAGATTCTTACGGTAGCCATATTTTTTTTTTTTGACATTATTTAATAAGATACCAATGACATTATTTTTTTATCATCTGTGATATATTTTATTGATTATAAATATAATGTTAAATTACGTTAGCCTCTGTTACGTTAATTACAATAATTATAAAATGAATAAATATAAATTCATTAAAAATATAATGGTCAGATACTTTGGTACTTGAATTAATATAATTAATTAATTGCATGAAACAATAACAAGTAATAAGGGTTATTACATACTAGGCATTTAGGCATTTGCTTTAGCCATATACGATGAAAAATAATTTGATTTCCACGAATTTGACTCAGTGGCGCGATCGTTTGTCTCTCTCACACTTGTTGCATTTACATGATTTGAAAAGAGAAAGTGCATATTTAACACTATTTTTCTGGCTTATTATAGAATTATTTGACATCTGTCTAGTTATAAAAAAAAAATTTTTGAATGTGACATTGGCGAAATAATCTATGCCTTACATAAAATCTTTAAAATAAAACTTTACCGATTATAGTATGGAGTTATTTAGTGCGTTAGTTAGTTCAGAAACTTATTTCTTTAATTTATAATACAACAATATTATTATATAGCTTTTTTTATGATGTTACTGTAGTGTACACAGATCTGTTATAATATAATTATTATTATTTGAATTATATTGTATATGGATATATTATCTATGTATTTATGTATCTGTACCCAGGAGTGACATACGTCTCGGAAAGCGCGGGAATATAAAGTATATGATATAATATAACATATATTCATATATAACTTGTAAATCGATCTTACAATCATATATGTGAACATTACAGTTACTATATACTTAATACTGTTATTTCAATTGATTTATTGTTATGGATGTTAAGACGCATTCTCTCGGCCATTAAAAGTTACAATTAAGAAATACAATGCGAGTTAAACGGATAAAAGAATTAGTTATATTATACTTACAAATTACATTAATTTATGTAGAAAATTCTATAAAAGCTATATTATATATTATAACTTTAATAAATTTTTAAGTCATTTAATTTAAGTGCATATTAAAAGATATATTTAAATATAATTTAAACAATATTACTGAATTATTTAACGTCTCAAATATAATAATAAAAAAAAAACAATTCGAGACAAAATATGACAGAAACTAAACATATAGATTATTAAAAGTTATTTTTAAAAAAAACGGACACAATTTCAAGTTAACCTTTTTTTTTTTTTAATTTAAAGCCTAAGGCATATTTTAAAGGTTCCCATATCCGTACACCACGATAAATATATTTTTATTTGGTCACATTTAATAATGTAATTTTATAATTGTGCTTAAAAATATACGCTTAAGAAATCTCTAAGAAATTAATTAGGCTCCATTTTCTTTTTCTACAGATTAAAAATAATCCAATACTTTCAACGCTATTAACAATCATCGGACATATTTTTTTTTAATCTAAGGGTGGCGCCTGACTTACGCTATATGATCGTAATACAACATTCGTACACTTATGAATGTTCGGTCTTTGCTTGCTATCCATTCGACAAATTGTTACCGAATGTACTGTGTATGACGAAAAGTCATTACAGGACCAATTCTTTCAACAATGGTACACACTCCAAATTCAGTTAATACCTGTTGACTTCCAAGCATGATATATTAATTTAAATAATTGTTTTTAACTAACATGACTTTGTATTTTTTTAAATGTTGAAAAAGAGTAACTACTGACTTACTTGGCGGTTCTTCTCGGTAGAATATACTTTCCGAACCGGTGGTAGCTTCATTTAATTGTTAAATGACGATGACGAAAAGTTCTTGTAAGAGCCTACTTGAATAAAGTTTATTTTGATTATTTACTTTTGTGTTAAATACTCCACTGGCTGACGAGCAAAATGGAGCGTTCAGTAGTGTTTAATTGTAGGTTGATATACTACTTGTAAATATTAGACACGTACCAATTGACGAATTAATGTCAATACTTGATATCGCAAACATTCGTCTAACCACGCATGTCTGGCGCCAGCATAACACGAATTATAATCACAATTTAATTTGCAACGAAATATTAAAATACTTTATAGAAAACGATGTATCTAAATACTTTTTTTTACGTCTTATTACATATATATTATATTATCTATGTAAAGGCGAGTTTACTCCATCCAGTCGTCGCCACCAAATTCAACAGCTGGTGCCTGAAAACAATAATTGTTCACGTCATCGTTACACACACACACACACACACACATTACACAGTATAAAACAAAGTCGCTACTCAACGGATTTTGATGCGATTTTTTTAAATAGATAGTGACCGACCTGCCCTGCTTCGCACGGGTACAGTATCGATACTAAATATACTACAGATTTTGTTAATTTACGACACTACATTAGAAACCTCCAAAACTATAAGTGCTTATTTATTATGTTGTCCATGTATTGTATACAAAAACCTTCCTCTCTACTGACCTTGGGAAATAAAATGTTATGTCCCTCCCCTGTAGTTACACATAATCTCCCTTCAAACCGAAACACAACAATACTAAGCACTGTTGTTTGGTGATAGAATATCTGACGAGTGGGTACTACTACCTACCCAGACGGGCTTGCACAAAGCCCTACCACAAAGGGCTACATTGATAACATTAATTATTTGGATTCGATCGAAACGTTAGTCTGTGTATATGGTGAATTGTTACAGAAACCCACTGTCCACAATTTTAAGTAACTATCAGATTCCAACCCAGCGAACTCCGAACTTTGCTTTCGATCTTGTGCTCGTAGTCCAGGAATTTTAGCACCAAAAATCGGTCCGCTCTGCACAAAATCCTTCTACGTGATTTTTCGATTGGATTATGTCGGAGGGTGCCCCCCAAGTATAAAACCGAGTTTCTGTCGCCCGAAACCGCGAGCGTTAGCCGCCATCTTGGAAAACGTTTTTTTTTTGCATATATCTCGGAAACGGTAAGTTTTACGTTAAAAACCGAAGAAATATTTTTTGTAGAGAACAAAATTTCCCACCTTTTTCAGATTTTATGCAGAGCGGATAGAGATAGAGAGTCGAGATGGCCCAGTGGTTAGAACGCGTGCATCTTAACCGATGATTGCGGGTTCAAATCCAGGCAAGCACCTTTGTTTCATGTGCTTAATTTGTCTTTATAATTCATCTCGTGCTCAGCGGTGAAGGAAAACATCGTGAGGAAACCTGCATGTGACAAATTTCATAGAAATTCTGCCACATGTGTATTCCACCAACCCGCATTGGAACAGCGTGGTGGAATATGTTCCAAACCTTCTCCTCAAAAGGAGAGGAGGCCTTATCCCAGCAGTGGGAATTTACAGGCTGTTGTTGTTGATATCTAAAAATCTTGGACTATCAGATAAGCTTAATTTCGAAATGTCCAACATTGACGCTGCCAAACTCCTGTCGTCTAAAACTTTAAGAGCTGTTCTCACCTCACTGGGCGGACTGTCATTACTGAAGCCGCCGGCCATCGCGTACCCCGCGAGCCCGCCGGCCGCCAGCGCGCCCACCCCGAGCCCGACGGCCGCGCCCGTGCCGAGCCCGCGACGCTGGTCACCTTGCACGTACTGCCCACCGTATCCTTGAGGCTGCTGTTAATTGTACCACAATTGCACATACATTATAAGTACCATAAGTTTTGGATATTTACAAACATTATGAATTAACTACAACTTTTTAGTACGACGGAGGAGTACGGAGTCGAGATGGCTCAGTAGTTAGAACGCGAGCATCTTAACCGATGATTGCGGATTCAAACCCAGGCAAGCACCGCTGTTTCATGTGCTTAATTTGTCTTTATAATTCATCTCGTGCTCAGCGGTGAAGGAAAACATCGTGAGGAAACCTGTATGTGACAAATTTCATAGATATTCTACCACATGTGTATTCCACCAACCCGCATTGGAGCAGCGTGGTGGAATATGTTCCAAACCTTCTCCTCAAAGGGAGAGGAGGCCTTTAGGCCAGCAGCAGTTTTACAGGCTGTTGTTGTTGTTGTTGTTGTTATAGTACGACACAACTTAGACGTAGCATCGGCAGATTCAATAAACCCGATTACTGCCGATTTACACAACCCATAGAAACAGCTTCCTATCGCGCCGTTCGACGCTATTCGTCGCTGTAGATTTTCACGTCAGTTCGACACGAGACAGCGAGTGCGTGTAAATCGACGTGTCAAACTGACGAATATATTAGGTCGTATGATATTACAAGTTATTACGTTTGAGTAAAGATCATATTCACATGAGAAATAAATGTTGATAATTTGTGAGAGCGTACTTAATTCGGATGTGATCGGTTTTACAAACTAAGTTGTGTCGTACTATATGTTTTATACTAGTACTATATAATTCTTGTACTCTTATTAGCAAAAATATTAATAAATCGATACATTCAGATTTGACAATAATAAAAAAAAACGTAGCACCCGTCGACCAAGCTTATTAGTGCTCCCAAATTTTAGACCAAAATTTGAAAAATAAAGTAGTACTTTCCATATGTACTTTCGGTTGGTAGTTTGTTATATATTTTTGCTGGAGCACTTAAAAATGTAAGCTCAGTTAACGGATTCAAGTCTCAACTCTCAAAATAAGAAGTGATTATCAAATAAGTACTTACCGCTCCCCCCACGAAACCTGCAACAAGCAATATTTCATTTAATCATCACACTTTACGTAAACAGACTTTAGAAGGAGAGGAAATTTGGAAATAAAATTATTTTTAATATTGGACAACAATGTGAGTAGCTAAAGCACTTGTGTTATGGAAAATCAGAAGTAACCACCACAAACACCCAGACCCAAGACGACATAGACAAGTAATGAACTTTTTCTACATCGACTCGGGACCTCGGAGTGACGTACCCATAAAAACCGGTGTACACACTACTAGACCACGGAATTCGACAATAATCTCTGACCGAGTATTCTCGATAGAATCTACGTTAAAACTTTTAGTTACCATTACATTCAACTTCATTACGTAACGCGACCATAATAAACGTTGGTCAATATATTCGGCTACATGGTATTCAATTCTATAAGAAAACCCTTTTATAACTTTCCTTGACCTTGTAATTGTAAGAGCCTTTTTAAATAAAGTATATTTAGATTTATCTTCTATTTTTTTTATGGAATAGCTTGGCGGACGAGCATATGGGCCACCTCATGGTAAGTGGTCACCATCACCGATAGACAATGACGCTGTAAGAAATATTAACTATTCCTTACATCGTCAATGCGCCACCAACCTTGGAAACTAAGATGTTATGTCCCTTGTGCCTGTAGTTGCACTGGCTCAGCCTTCAAACCGGAACACAAAAATACTGCGTACTGTTGTTTAGCGGTAGAATATCTGATGAGTGGTTGGTACCTATCCAGGCGGACTTGCACAAAGCAAAGATTATTCGATAAAGGATGTTTTAATAAAATTTCATTGAAAGATTTTCCTTATTTTTAGACTCAAGGCAGATCTTTCACATCATACTGATGGAACTCTTTTAATTTAATTTAATTTAAAATTCTTTATTGACCAACAACATAAGTTGTGACAAAAGGCGGACTTAATGCCTGAAGGCATTCTCTACCAGTCAACCTTTAGGCCAAACAGAAAGTCATGAAGGCGGTAACAATAAATTTTATAATAAATACGATAGTAATAATAATAAAACAAGAACATAGAGGTAATATTGTATATATGCATAAGAATACACATTTATAACTATATATATATATATAATACATACATGATATAAAATAACAGAGTTGTAATAGAAATTATAAAAACACAGCGTAGTGAGAAAAAAAAGAGAAAATTAAGAGAGGTTTTTAATAAGATGATCCTGTAAACGACGCTTGAAGAATGTCTTAGTAGGAGCCTTTCTAATTTCTACCGGAAGTTTATTCCATAATCTGACAGCTTGGACAGAGAAAGCGTTAGTTACGAAACCAGAGAAGTGACAGGGAAAAGAGAGAAGGAGAGAATCAATAGAGCGTAGCTGTCGATCGTGATTGTCAGAGAGAAATTTGAATTTATCTTTTAAGTAATCAGGGGAAAGAGGGTCAAAAAGAATAGAAAAAAGAGTACACAGTAGCCGTAAATCCCTGCGTTGGCGGATAGGGAGCCATTTGAGTTCGGCTCGACAATGGGAAATGTGGTCGAATTTTCGAAGGCAGAAGATGAAACGCAGGGAATTATTTATGAGGCGATCGAAATCGAACACACATCAGCGTAATCGATGATCGGATATATAAGGGCTTGCACTAGCAAAACTTTGGTTTTAATAGGGAGAAAATTTCTAAATCTATTGAGACACCTTAAGGTAGCGGTGACAGAGCGACTAACTTCATTAATGTGCACCTTCCAGCTCAAAGTTGAATCAATGTGCAGTCCGAGATCTTTAACATTTTGAGAGTAAGGTATGATATTGTTATTAAACACGATATTTGGCAAAGAAGAAATATCGCACTTGGAAATGATACGCGAACTACCAACAATGATCGCCTGACACTTAGCTGGATTTACCATGATACCATATTTATTAGACCAGTCATATATATAAGTAAGGTTTCGATTAATTTTATTTACAGCTGAATCGATATCCTCCAACTTAGTATGAATATAGAGTTGCAGATCGTCGGCGTAGAAATGGTAAGAACAGTCGATGTTATAAGTAAGAAAATTTATAAAAATAGAAAAAATAATAGGAGAAAGGATGCCACCTTGCGGCACACCAGCAGATAGATCAAGCCACCCTGAAAGAGATTGATCCAGCCTGACCGCTTGCTGGCGGCCGCGAAGATATGAGGAGAACCAGTCCAGAGCTGATGAAGAAAAGTTTAAATACTTAAAAATGGCAAGAACAATATCAAGATCAACCAAGTTAAACGCGTTAGAAAAATCAATGAGGACCAGTATGGTGATCAATCTATTCTCCATACCAATCCGAATATCCTCAGTTACTTTGAGAAGAGCAGTAGCTGTACCATGGCCTGGTCGAAAACCTGACTGATATGAGCTGAGAATATTATTGTTATAAACAAAGGAAGAAACTTGTTGGTAAATACTTAATTCTAAGACTTTTGACAGGAAAGGAAGAATGGAAATGGGTCTGTAGTGATTTAACTGGGAGGGGTTGGAAACTTTAGGAAGAGGAATAACATAAGCTCTACGCCATAGTACAGGGAACTCTCCTGATGAAATAGAAAAATTTACAATGTGAGTTATAGCTGGCAGTATATAGTCTAGAATAGATGTTATCATGTATCGATTAATGCCATCAACACCAGTAGCATTAGAAGAGATTGACAGTATAATTTTACGAATTTCTTCATCAGACACTGGAGAAAGGACGAAGTCGTTAAAAGAAGGAGAGGCCATGGATTCAATTTCTGAAATAGTACGTAATTTAATATTAGGACATAATAGAGTACAAGAAGAAAAATGTGAGTTTAAACTATCAGGAGACAATGAAGGCAAAGAAAAATTATTGTTTCGCTTATTTATGCCTAATGTTTGTAGAAATTTCCATATTGAGGCCGGAGACGAGTTACTTACGTTAATATGACAATAGTGGCGTTTGGCTGTTCTTACCATTAAGTTACACCGGTTGCGTGCGGCCCTATATAACTCCCAATTTTCTTTGCACCTGTCATGTTTATATTTGCGGAAAGCACGATCACGACGAGACATAGCCATACGCACCCCTTTGGTAATCCAAGGAGCGGGCGGTCTTCTTATTTTGACAGGACTCATTGGTGCATGTTTATCAAAAAGTGATGAAATGGATGTATTGAAGTGAGAAACTTTATCATTAATTGTTGATGAATTATACACCAAAGACATGTCAAGCGATACTGCATCATTTTTTAGGTTTTCTAAGTTAATTTTAGCAAGATTGCGCATCCACACTGTAGGAGGTTTAATTTTAGGAGGCTTAAGCTTGTAGGACACATATTAAAGATCGTGACGAGAGAATCCGGGAGCTGATAATTGACCATATTTAATGACATCATTTGTTGAGGAGACTATAATAACATCCAACCAAGTATCGTTCGAGTCAAAGTTATGATGTGTAGCTCCAGAAGGGAGAATGTTGAAATTAATAGAATTTAAGAGACTAGAAAGTTTTAAAGAACGTGGTGTCATTTTTAACATATCTGTATTCAGATCACCCATGATTACATGATGTGTGTAATCCGATGAAAGGGACTCAAGGACAGATTCAAGTGAAGAGAAATAGTCAACAGCAGGAGGGCAATAAATAACTCCAAGAACCACTTTCACACCCCTGAGACGGATTTCAATGAATAAAAATTCAGCAGAGAACGAAGAAGAAGAAGGAGATGAAAAAAGAATATTATAGGGAATCTCAGAGCGTAGGTAAATAGCCACACCTCCGCCACCTTTGCCTATACGGTCGTTCCGAATTAGCACAAATCCAGGAAGACTGTATAAGCAGGAACTAAGAGAAGGTTTTAACCAACTTTCGGATATTAAAATGGCGTCTACAGGGGCATTGGAAAAGGCTTCAAGAAAATCAGAAAAATGAGAAGGACTCTTTTCATTGTAGTCAGCAATTCATTGAAGCATCTATAGCGCAATGGTTAATGGGAATAGCGATGTAAAAGTCGCAAGTTCGATCCTGATTCCTTGGTCTATTGTGGTACCCATTAAAACAAGTGATAAGCTTAAAAGGAGGAGTAAATAGGAATATTAGTTATTTCTTAATATGGGACATTGCTAGTCTTCTGTTAAAGAAAAACATCTGTCTGTCTAAAAAGTGCTTGTAAGCCTACTTGATTAAATTATATCTTGATTTTTGTTTGGTACAATAACCTCACGTCTTTTAAGCAATCCTAGTTAGTACCGTTTACCACAAATACTGATGTGCCAGACTCTGTCGAATGCCTTTGTAAAATCGGTGAAAAGAACTACCGTATCAGTGAAGTGTGTCGGGTGAAGGAGTGGTTTGGTAAAACCATCAATTTATTTAGCAATAACAGTGGAGCCAGATATTTCAACCCTCCACTTTAATTGTAAACTTTTAATACTAAGTTTTTAATTTTTTTTTATCAAGAAGACGAGCCAAAAGGTCTCGTCATGTTCAAATCTACCAGCCAATGTCTTTCGGAATAAAGTCAATTTTTACTCTCGATTAAGAACAATTCAGCTTGGTGTCCCACAAGGCTATATTTTGGGTCCACTGTTGTTTGTTATCTATATCGATGAGCTACCATTGGTAACTGAAGATAACATAGGTAATATAGCAAATATTAAAACATAATGAATGACCCTAATGTTATAATAGTCATATATTATACATGACTTAAAAATGCTAAAAATTAGTATTAAATGTTGAATAAAATTGGAAAAAATAATATACAGTATTTAAATACGGATGTTCATCTTCTACTTTCTAAGTTTGTAATAAACAACTTGGATTTACAAATACTTTATATATATATAGTTATAGCAACGCCACATCGCATTGACCCTTTTTTTGAGGAATTTATAAAATTGTTAATATCATGAAATAAAGATTATTTAAATGGTTGCGTTTAATATCTCCGAAATATTCTATATAATTGGAAGGAGTTACAGTTTGATTATTTTACACGCCCAACTTAAATCAAATTGAAAAGGATAATTTAAAAAAAATACAAGATATCGTGTAATATTTTTATTAACCACCATTATTGTACACAAAGTTTACATAAAACGAGAAAATGCAACATAGGATGCCTAATGTTATATATAATACTAACAAGAAATAAATTAAAACAGTGTTAAAGCGACTTTAAAAAAAAAAAAGACAAAAATAAAAAAGAGGTCGCATATATGTTTTGACAAATGATATTAAAAAAAAGACAATGAGCTAATTTGATTTCTTTCTTTCTTACAAACACTTCTGATGTAAAAAATGTTTGTTAATAAATAGGATTATAATTAACCCAATAAGTACTGAATTACTGCAATTAAAATATTAGTCCAATAGCACAATAATCAATAAAATAATTCAAAAGATCTGTATCATTTAAATACTCATAGCTGCCGAAAGTTTACTATAAATGAAACAATACCAAGCTGTATCAATAGCAATAAGAAAAACTATTACATTAAAAAACCAGCCACTTTAACACTGAATATAGTAAAAACCAACTTCAAACTCGACGTAGAACTCGTTCGTGAAATATCATATATATGTATATATATGTTAACAAGTTTACATTCCACTTTAGCCTCCAGGTTCAAAATCCTTTCATATATAAAAATTTAGCAGATTTTAGCTAGCCGCCACACTTGATAACACCGTGCAGCAAGTATGGCTGCAGCATAATTTAACACTCAAATATATCGACGATATGGAAATATAAAAACAAAAATATTACGTTATTTATAATAGTATCTCGTTCAAAAATAATTTGAAAATAATAGAAATTTGGTCTTTATTAATAATCTGTTTCGTATATATTGTCTATTACAAATGGAGGGGTTGTGACCTTGAAATGAAGTGCTATCATTGGTCGAAATTCAACTCATCTGTGATTAGTGAAAAAAAAACAAATTATGTATTACACATACAGACGTATTAATCAGTAATCATGAGCTGTAGAACACGCTTTGCATAAATTTCTGATGACATAAATAAAAATAAATCGTACGAATAAAAACATATAATGACAAAAACAACCTAATAAATCATATATAAAACAATACATCACATAGTATATATTAAAAATGAGATACAAATTAAAAATACGGTAAGGTGCGACTCTACGTCATAGAACATAGACTATATTATCTTTGCTTCCTCTCGATACTTCACAAACCACCTGAAATTAAAAAAAAAACACGTAATCATTACGGAATTACTTACAAACAGAATACTGAAGAGAAACTCTTTTGATCTAGACTCTTTTGATAACAATACGCTACCTTTGTAATGAAAAACAAGAGAGAGCTGAGATGGCCCAGTGGTAAGAACGCGTGCGTCTTAACCGATGATTGCGAGATCGGGCCTAGACAAGCACCACTGTATTTACATGTGCTTAATTTGTGTTCATAATTCATCTCGAGCTCGGCGGTGAAAGAAAACTTCATGAGTAAATCTGATGGTGACCACTTACCATCATTTTGCCCATATACTCGTCCGCAAACGTATACCATAAAAAAGTCTAATTTCAACGACATTGTGGCATATGAGAGTCCACAAACCCGCATTGGAGCAGCGCGGAGGAATATGCTATGAATATGGAAGAGGCCTTAGCCCAACAGTGAGAAATTTACAGGCTGTTACTTTTATCAAACAAGAGAACTAAATATATCGACCAATTGACGGGTAAGTATCCCAGTGTTACTAGACACAAGAAACGCAACGAAATAGTTGCCAAGCTTTGGGGGGGGGGGGGGGGTATCTTAAGCAATGATGGTTAACATTGCTTTTATTGTAACCCACTCAGATCCAGAATTAAAACTATCGATCGCGAGCAAAAAAGTATCACTTCACGAATTTATATATTAATTGAAATACATAACATATAGATTGTATATTTATCGATATTAGGCATGGGCTATAACCGAATTTTGTGACATCGGTTGTGTATCGAATATTTGGATCGAATATCGGCGTGACATCCAATTTCAGATATCGCTGTCTCTGTTTAACTTAAGATTGTACGGTATGGGAGAAAGAGATGAAACGGACGTCATCATCAAATCGATCTGATGCTCCGACGACATCCGACTTTAAATTATATTCGATATATCGAACTCATGCCTAATCGATATTACATTTAACATATTTGTAATGAACTACAAATGAGAACAATGCAGAATACTGATGGAGTAAGCTATACTTAAAACTTAATACTACAGATTAAATTAAACAAAAAAATAAGGTAATACCTACACACGACGACCTGTATCACCGCTAAGGAACAAAAGCCCTCAGTAGAAGCCTGCGAAATGAAAAAAAAAAGTAAAAACATAATGTTGCAATAGCAAAAAATAAAAGTGCTACATTTCTAGCATTACGAAAAAACTATTAGTGTTAATATAATTAGTATCATTATTGTATACATACAAAAAATAATGAGAACAAATTAAAATAATAACATACATAATTGTGTGTGGCGACTTTTGCCATTAACAAACCTACCACGAATAATTGGCGCGATATAATTGGTCGAGAATTTTGAATCTTTAATAATCTATACTATAATCCAATCAAAACAAGGAAAAAGTCAAATAAACAGCATATGACAGTGAATTGACGCGATCTCATTGGTCGAGAGCTTGATTAGTCTATGATCACTATGGATATGAGAAATCATGCCCTTTTGAACGTTAACGATGCTGTATATACAAATTTTGGGAGTAAATTCAAAGTGCATATAAGTAGTTGTATGCCAAATTAAAAAAATATATTAAGGAACGCTTGTGTGCAAAAGGTTATTATACAATTAATGAGTTTATGATCGATAGCACACATTGGGAATGAGACGATCGCCTCCTGGCTATTTCATCTCATATTAAATTGTTTATATAATATATGAGACAAACAAAAAAAAAACCCGCTGAGTTTATTTCGCCGGTTCTTCTCAGGTCGGGGTATTTTCTTTTCCGAACCGGTGGTAGTGTTTCAATTGACCATCAATAAGAAAGCGTAATGCTTCTATATTGAATAAAGTTATTTGAGTTTGAGTTTGTAACATTGTTGCATTATAATTTTCATTTTTTATGTTATAGGTTGGCGGACGAGCATATGGGCCACCTGATGGTAAGTGGTCACCATCACCCACAAGTAATAACGCTGTAAAAAAATACTAACTATTCCTTATATCGTCAATGTGCCACCAACCTTGGGAACTAAGATGTTATGTCCCATGTGCCTGTAGTTACACTGGCTCACTCACCCTTCAAACCGGAACACAACAATACTGAGTACTGTTATTTGGCGGTAGAATAACTGATGAGTGGGTGGTACCTACCCAGACGGGCTTGCACAAAGCCCTACCACCAAGTAAATAGAGATATATTAATATATATTAATAATAAATTCTTAGTAGTGCACAATATAGCTGAGTTATTAGCGAATCACATGATATACGTGAATCTGAAGTTTCTTTATCTTTATACCTCCTTTCATTGGAATATGATATTCACTGTGGATAACCGAAATGTTTTAATTGTTGTCGAAGATGCTGTAGGAACGTTACAAGTTAAATTGAAGTGGGTATGAGTATTTTAATGTTACAGTATTGTATTATATATGTCACACTAAAATTGTTAATGCCGTTAGAATAATCTATCTCCTGAGATTGTTCGAAAGATTGTGAACCGTAACATACTCTTTACAATTTAACGCATTTCTTTTTGGTTAGATTATAATCTATCGAAGTAAATTTCAGTTAAATTATAAAAACTCCTACCCGAAATATTATGAACTATCGAAATTGTATGTGTTTTTTAATTGCGCGAGATAGATTATAATCTAAATTGCAATCATATTTTACGGTTCATAATATTTCGACAGTTTACCATCTCACGAGATATATTGTAATCTAACGATGTTTGGAATCTTACGGTGACATATATATACGACAAATGTTTATGGTGCGTGGTATAGTGATTTTGAACAATTTGATATATGATGTTATTCAACAGGTGTTTGACATGTGTGCTTTTTAGGATATCTGTAATACGTGTCTTATTATTATATATCAATGAATTAATTTATAGACCTTGGTAAGTACATCGTCTATGTAAATATCGTTTACATTATATCTATAAAAAAAACGGAACGGGGACGAAATATCTTAATAGTCGAGTTATAACTAAACGTCTGTTCAGACTGTATAATATTATCCAATAACTATAATTTTGAAATCGGATCTTAGTTTTATTTTTATTCTAAATAATCCTCATTGTACATTCGCAATATTGTTTTGCTGACTGTACTGAGTAACGTTCAAAAATTTTAGAGCGTTGACATAAACATCAACAAAAACTCTTAAACGATTATTAATATTATATACAATACCTAGTGAGTTTGCACAACAATAATATACATTTACATAAGTAAAACCGTCACCAAAACAAGTGTTAAACGCAAAAAATACACAACCACAACCAGTAACTACAAAATGAAAAAGAATACTTACCTTTCACATTCTTAGGCACCCATTTACACTTTATTAATTAAAAAAAAACAACAGCGTTACAGAAAATTATGTAACTCTCATTAATACGATTATTACAATTGAAACAGCTAATTATTTAACAAACGTTATCTACAAGAATCATCTAACAATTTTTTTCACAAAGTTAAAAACAAAAACGCTTTACACCCTCTCAAACCTATACCGTTAACCCCAGAGGGTTGAAAATTGTAATTTGTTATCATTTTAACATCCCAAACCACATCATAATGATTTACTTAAGCTTCACGGTCTTTATTGAATGGCCAAGGTAATCATATTCTAAATTCGTAGTTGCAATATCGTAATCATAGATGGCGCTTTAGAGTGGGAGCGTTCACGTATTACGAAACGCAATTTGGGAGAGAGGGGGCGGGTCTTTCCTGCATCACATTATGTAACATTTTTTAAAAATATAATATTAAGGAATGAAATCTCCCAAAATGGCCAACCTTTTAATTTATGTTTCACGGGGAATCCCTCGATTGTATTAGTCTGGTCGTTATTTGTTAAAAAACAACAAAAATACCCAGGCGTTGTGGACTAAAAATCTCGTGTTTAAATTAGTTTTATCAACACCAACGATAATAACTATTACATAACTTTCTGTGATTTTAGGGTAAATATAATCACTTGATCTAACGCTTAGAGATCTAACGCTTAGAGATCTAACGCTTAGAGATGGGGAGGGGGGGGGGGGGTACAGAAAAATATTACAGTGCGTTACAAAGGGGTACTAAAAATCTTCAAAAATTGCATTATGTAATACTTTGAACGCTCTAACCTCGGAGGACTTCGGAGTCGCGTACCCATGAAAACTAGACCACGGAAGTCGTCATAAACTTTCGAGAAAGTAAATCATCCTCTTTTTTGTGTACCGTCATCGTGTACTTGGCAACCGTATACTTGTATTTGAACTGTTATATCCGGGCTTCGGGGTTAGTTAGCTAAAATGCTGGTTTATATATAATGACATCTGATCGTTTTTCACTTCTGATGGCATATTGATGAGAAAGAGATTCTCTATCGACATATATACGCTATTTTTGATATCTTGATTATTTTTGGAATTTCATGGTCTTATCGTCGATAAGTTACATAGATTTACATTTTTTACACACAGCTCATTATTTAAATTAAATAGATAACTTTTTACATGAACTTTTACACACTCTGTATTTACAATTGTTTTGACGACTGTACATGTTATATAACCACGTTGTTGTCAACCGTACCGATTAATTGCCTCAAACTCGCTTACTATATTCAAAATACGACTCGTTTTGCTTACGAAGAGTAACGTAAATATTTATTTATTAAAACACCATTAGGTTAACTTGTAAAGATATGGCATTTTTACAATTTAACCAAACTGACCAATGGAGAGGTAGAAGAGGGAAGGAGGGGTAGAGGCGAGATGGCCCAGCGGTTAGAACGCGTGCATATTAACCGATGATTGCGGGTTCAAACCTAGACAAGCACCACTTTATATGTACTTAATTTGTGTTTATAATTCATCTCGTGCTCGGCGGTGAAGGAAAACATCGTGAGGAAAACTACATGTGTCTAATTTCATCGAAATTCTGCCACATGTGCATACCATCAACCCGCATTAGAACAGCGTGATGGAATATGTTCCAACAACATCAGCCTGTAAATTCCCACTGCTGGGCTAAAGGCCTCCTCTCCCTTTGAGGAGAGGGTTTGGAGATATGTTCCAAATTACAGGCTGTTATTTTCAATTGTAAAACACAAATGTTAATTTCATGTAATACTAGCTTCGTTGGTTGTCATGTATTAGGCAAAAAGGTAGTCTTTTTGCCTTTCTTAGAGTTTAAGTTTGCCTCGTATCATATTTCATCAAAATCGGTTCAGCGGTTTGGTAGTGAAAGAGTGACAAACAGAGTTACTTTCACTTTTATCATACATAACAATAAACAAACGTTTAAAATAATACAAATTTATTTATGGATTTTTGAATAAATTGAGTATTATTTTCAACCCTCGTTGCAGGCATAAGGGACATAACATCTTAGTTCCCAAGCTTGATGGCACATTGACAATGTAAGGAATAGTTAATATTTCTTACAACGTTATTGTCTATGAGTGATGGTGATCACTTACAATCAGGTGGCCCATATGATAGTCCGCCAACATACACCATAAAAATACTAATATTATCAAATAGCCTATTAAATACAAAAACAATCCAACTGCACGTAAGCAAAACGAGTCTTTCTTTCTATAGTCAGAATAGGAAAACCTTCGTCAGTTTTCAAATTAATTCTTATCAAGTCTTAAGCCCTTAGTACCTTTTGAATCTAAACATCGAATCATTGCGACGGAATATGTCACTCTCGATCCGTAAAGCAGATTATCGCTCGTACTGAGCACGCGAAAATAGATCTTATGGTGACGAACCTTTTATTGCACCGACTATACCTTATAACCGGGCATCGATCGTTTTTAAAGGGGATGAAATATACTTCTGCTACCAAGCACAAGTATATCAAACCAGGTCGAAGATATTCGCTGGAATTTTTATTAAAAGTTGAAAATACTTGCACAGAAAATCAATGCTTTGGAAGCAAGTCTCAAGACTGCCTGACCTTGAATTTACGCTATACCATTGGTCGAAGTGAATTATCTATGGTATTCATTAGGGTATCGAAAAGAAATGGCGTTTTGTATGTTATCGGAACTGAGCGGCAAAATTAAAGTGTATATAAGTTGTTAAGTGCAATAGAGATTGAGAGCCGAGATGGCCCAGTGGTTAGAACGCGTGCATCTTAACCGATGATTGCGGGTTCAAATCCAGGCAGGCACCACTATATATATGTGCTTAATTTGTGTTTATAATTCATCTCGTGCTCGGCGGTGAAGGAAAACAGCGCGAGGAAACCTGCATCTGTCTAATTTCTTCGAAATTCTGCCACATGTGCATTCCACCAACCCGCATTGAAACAGCGTGGTGGAATATGTTCCAAACCCTCTACTTAACGGAAGAGAAGGCCTTATCCCAGCAGTGGGAAATTTACAGGCTGTTACTTTACTTTTTTTACTTAAGTGCAATAGTGATGTATTATAAATAAAGATATATTAATCAAGAACAGTTCGCAGTGGAAAATATTAATGGAATAATATGTCACTATGTACATACATGGTTTATGGGTATTTTTAAAACCTTTGAAATTACAAATAAACGTTTCAAAAATTGTTACATTGAAAAATGAAGCAAAATTGATTTTTACGTAATAAATATTAAGCAGGAGAAGATGGGCCTATTATTATTATTATTTTTTATATTAGGGGGAAGAGACACAAAAACTAGCCAAAATTGTCTTACGTAAAAAAAATGGTCCCTTTTTTCTCTCTGAAAAAACACTACGCGTTTCCCCCACGTGAAGTGAGGAGGTATGTGGGACTTGCCTGTGCCCAAGACGACGAGCTGCGGCACAACGGAATACCCACTTAAAAAACCACTGAAACCCACTCCGTCTTTCCAGAGGGCGCCACACGATACCTCATCGCATGATACTCTGACGAAATGGTCTCGAAACTATACCATCAAGATGGTAATGTGAAGGATTCCTTTCGATAATACGATATACAATAATGCTTCTTATCTTACATAGCAATACGGTTCAATTTCCCTTACAAGTATTTTCAACTTAGATAATCCCTAAGCTATACCACCAAGACGTAAGGTTCTTTGAAGGATTTTTTATCAGCAAAATTATCAATAGGAATCAACGTTTCAATAATACGATATAATGCTTCTTATTTGTATGGCAATACGGCTCATTTCCCCTACAAGTATTTTCAACTTAGATAAGCTATACCACCAAGACGTAATGTTCTTTGAAGGATTCCATATTAGCATAATTGTCAATAGGAATCAACGTTTTGATAACACGATATACAATAATGCTTCTTATTTATATAGCGATAAGGATCAATTTCCATTACAAGTATTTTCAACTTTTTTAGAAACATGTAACCTCATCCTCTTTTAATAAAACATGCATTCATAAGCGAAACCAATGGATATTATCGACATATCTACAATGTTAGTTGATTAGTTATTATTATTTCGTGTAATGTTGTGTCTTGAATATCACATTAAATATACTGTTCTGCTAACCGGCCAAATTGACGACGGATAGCAAAACAGTTACAATTTTTTTTTTGTTTATTTATATAAAGGTATCCAAATAGATTTGATGGTAGGTGTTTATTATCATTGAAATTATTATAACATTTTAATTATAATGATATTCATGTTTGGTGGTACCATCACCATTACAAGTCTGAAAAATCACAGATTTTAAATTACCACCAGTTTAGAAAACCAATTAACCCCAAAAAGAAAACCGTAAGATAATCTAATTATATATTAATTATTATAACCATATGTACCACCTACCATCATCAAAAACTAACTAAAAACACAACAATACACAAAATCATTAGTCAATCTTTATTACGCATTTCATTTAATCAACGCTTTCCTGTCAGAACTCACATTTCACCTCACTTGTGACAAAACGACTTAGGATTAGCGTTATATATACAAGTCATCTGACATTTCACGTTTGTGAGAGTGAGTTTCGAGTTTCTCACAGGATAGCTGTATAGGTTGAAGGCTTACCTTGTGGCGCTCCGTAGCCGGGGGCGCCGTACGCGGGCGGGGCTCCGTACGCGCCATACGCGGGCGGTTCAGACTGAAAATAATATAAAAAAAACATTTCAGTACTCAGAGCAGAAATGGCCCAGCGGTTAGAACGCGTGCATCTTAACCGATGATTGCGGGTTCAAATCCAGGCAAACACGACTGAATATTCATGTAAATAATTTGTTTTTATAATTCATCTCGTGCTCAGCGGTGATGGAAAAACATTATGAGAAAACCTGCATGTGTCTAATTTCATAGAAAATCTGCTACACGTGTATTCCACCAAACCGCGTTGGAACAGCGTAGTGGAATATGTTCCGAACTTTCTCCTCAAAAGGCTTTAGCCCAACAGTGGGAAATTTACAGGCTGTAGTTTTCAATACTTATATAAAAAAAGCATCTCATTCAATTTAGGATTTTACAGATGATAAAAAAGCATGGAGCATACTTGTCGACAACCAGCCTAGATATATCACATACATATACAATTGTATTTAACTAACATGCCTATTTTTAAATGTCAAAAAAGAGTAACTACTGATTTTCCGCCGGTTGTTCTCGGTAGAATCTACATTCAGAACCGGCGGTAGCTTCACTTGATACAGTTGTTAAATGATTCAAAAGCATATTTCAATTTCGATATGATTACTTTTATTACATATGTATTTCCAACGATCAATATTTCTAACAGCGCTACTGTCGCGCTTACCATCAGCTGGTCCATTTCCCCCTCAATTTTTTTCATAGCGCTTGAAGCGCTCTTTTTACAGTTTACACCATTGTCATTATTATGTGTGAGACTTGTCACGCTATCATTGATCAGCTGAATATATTTCGATTCTGAATGGAAGCGTCTTACACGAAGGTCGAAGGTCAGTGTGACCTTCAAGCGTTTAGGCTATGTACGTGTGGCTGTGTGCGTGACTCACACAGCTTTAGATAATATCAATAAAATTAATTTCAATGTAATTTACTGCCGGTTTAAATGTAGATTCTATTTTAAAGAACCGGTAAGATATTTCATAGTTTATATTGATTGAGTTATGAATACTACGAGTGTTATGATTTTTCTTATCTCTTCACGCTTAAATTGCTGATACGATTTAGATGGGATTTTGTATTAGACAGTTTGAGTTCCGGGAAAATACATAGAATACTTTTTTATTTATCACTTGATTGGGTGAAACGGGGGTTATGCTAGCTATAGGTAAAGTTTTATACGTTAATCAAAATATACTTTATTCAAGTAGGCTTTTACAAGAACTTCTGAATCGTCATTTAACAACTATATTAAATTCAAATGCAGATTCTACCGAGAAGTAATAAAACGTTCATATCTCGAAAACTACAAAAAAAAACATACATAGAGGTACAATCAGCAGGTATTGGAATCCCCAGAACACAGGCTTTCACTGGTACAGGCAGGGCCGTATTTAGGGGAGGGCAACCGGGACAACTGCCCTGGGGCCTCCACATTAGTGGGGGCCACAGTTTTCAGCAAGTTAACAAATACCGAGATATAGTCAAATTATAATAATGTTATTATTTAATATTTTAAAAGTTAACGATACAAGTAAATATTATGTGTACAAATAAGTTTTAAGGGTTTTTTTCTTAATTTTGAATGTTTATTTAGAAAAACTGGTACAGTGTATATTATTCAAAATATTGCCTGTCGCTTTGTATTACCTTTGCCCATTTTTCATGTAGCATACGAATACCGCGTTTAAAAAAATCCTCATCTTTTGAGGCGATCCAATAATCAAGCCAAGTTTTCAAATCTTCGTGAGAAGTAAAGTGCTGCTCAGACAGTGCATGAGCCATGGACCGGAACAAGTGGTAATCCGAAGGAGCAATGTCTGGCGAATATGGCGGGTGTGGTAGGACATCCCAGTTCAGTGCCTCTAAAGTTTCCTTGACAACTTTAGCAACATGTGGCCGAGCGTTATCGTGCTGAAAGATGACTTTGTCATGTCTTTTGACATATTGGGGGCGTTTCAGCTTTAATGTTCGACTCAATTGCATCAATTTCTGTCGATAACGTTCTCCAGTGATAGTTTCGTTAGGCTGGAGTAGCTCATAGTAGATAACTCCAAGTTGATCCCACCAGATGCACAGCATTATCTTCTTGCCATGAATATTGGGTTTGGCCGTTAAAGTTGAGGTATGGCCGGGCTTACCCCAGGATTTTCTGCGCTTTGGATTGTCGTACTTGATCCACTTTTCATCTCCTGTCACTATTCGATGCAAAAAACTCTTCCGGTTTTGCCTTTGGAGCAGTTGTTCGCACGTGAAAAAACGGCGTTCGACGTCTCTCGGTTTGAGTTCGTGCGGAACCCAATGTCCTTCTTTTTGCACCATACCTAATGCCTTGAGACGGCTTGAAACCGTTTGTTGAGTCACTCCTAAGGTTTTAGCAAGTTCCTCTTGAGTTTGGCATGAATCTTGGTCCAATAATGCCTTTAACTCAGCGCCTTCAAACTTTACTGGCCGTCCTTCGCGTTCTTTGTCAGTGATGTCAAAGTCACCATTTTTAAAACGTCGGAACCAATATTCGCATGTTTTTATTGATGGAGCATGCTCTCCATACGCTTCACATAGCTGTCGATGCCCTTCAGCTGCACTTTTCTTTAAGTTGAAACAAAAAGGCAGCGCTTCCCGCAAATGCTGTTTAGTTGGCACAAAAGTTGACATTGTTGGGGCTCAAAAATACCTGTCGTTTACACTTCAACGAAGTAAATGTTCCTACGATAGGAAAATGGACACGTTTTAACATGAATACACAAGTTTCAAGATAGTTCAATGCAATGTAGTACTAGTTATACCATCTTTTGTAAACCCCTCAAAACTTATTTGTACACCTATTAACTCATAGCATTTAAATAAAACTATTTATAACGGATGAATCGCGTATATTAATTATTTTTAAACATCCCGACGTTTCGAGCACTTTGCAGTGTTCGTGGTCACGGGCAGACTGCAAAGTGCTCGAAACGTCGGGATGTTTAAAAATAATTAATATACGCGATTCATCCGTTATAAATAGTTTTATTTAAATGTGTAATCATCGCGAAAATTTAAGACAACATAACTCATAGCATAATGATTGCTATAAAAAAAGTAATTAATTCATGATAATATAATTATTAGGTTGTTCACGCTTCTGTTTGTCTAGGCCCCCACTGCTTTGTGGCCCGGGGGCCTCCAGACCTTTAAATGCGGCTCTGGGTACAGGTCTCCTATATAATCTTGTATGACTTAGATATTTCATTTCTGCAACTCACCATGTACATCTGGCTGGGTGGTGGCTGTTCACCCTCGAATCCGATGAACTGCATCATCACGTCACCGTCGATGGTCAGGTGGGAGATGCGCTGGAACGGCAGGCGGTGAGGGAACTCGCAGAAGTGGACGCCGTTGAGAGCGATCTGTAATACATTATATTAGGAATGTATTCTTAATAATACTAAACTACTTGCAAAAAGCCAACCAGAGGGTCGCAGCCTAAACTACTTGCAGAAAGCCAATCAGAGGGTCGCAGAAACCCAGGAAAACCAAAGCTTAGATGGCAAGATGGTGTTAATAAGGACGCAAGAACTGCGGGAATTTCGGACTGGAAAACAACATCTCTCGATAGAAAAAGCCCACAAGAGGCTGTAGCGCCAGAGATGATGATGATTCTTAATAATACGTGGAAACAGTTGCGTTGCTATCGCATAGACAGCTGCTGCAGTGCACCGGGGCCCCGGAGTTCAGGGGGGCCCTCTAAACTAAACCTTAAGCTTGTGAAGCTACAACAACACGACCCTGCCCATTAGATTTCTTATAAGAGGGATGAGAAAGAGGGGATGAGGGCCTGATTATTTTTCTATGCACCGGGACCCTTCTTCACCTAACTACGACACTGCGTAGAAATATAAAGTACGCGAGTGTACTATCAGTTATATGATTAAAATGACATTTATTTAGAATCTGTGGTACGATTCAAAATGACTGACGGCTGATTTTATGTTTAATTAATTGATTTAAGGCGTGCAGCCCATGGGTCTGTTTGTATGTATGTGTATATACGTCATCGTAAATTTTAAAATACCGTTAGATTATAATCTATTCCGCGAGATTGTAAGCTGTCGAAAGATTGAACAGTGACATACCGCTGACAATGTGACGCATTTCATACATAGTCTATTTTGAAATATATTTCAGTTAAATTATAAAAAAAATACCTAAACTAAATATGTGATTTGTAGAGGACTGTTCGCTTGGAATTCAGTTAAGACGAAGAATTGATCTATACAACCTTTATGCCTTAGGGGATTATAAGTTCCTATGTCCTTGGAGTTAGTTTTTTTACACATTACCCTCATCCCAATGTAAGTAGCTGAAGCACTTGTGTTATGGAAGATCAGAAGTAACGACGGCACCACAAACACTCAGACCCAAGACAACATAGAAAACTAATGATAATCTACATCGACTCGGCTGGGAATCGAGCCCGGGACCTCAGAGTTGCGTACCCATGAAAACCGGTGTACACAACACTCGACCATGGAGGTCGTCATAACAACGTCATAACAAATTCCATTATAATCGACTCATTGCTATACGATGTGAATATAATTCCAAAACCTTCTCCTTAAAGGGAAAGGCCTTAGCCCAGCAGTGGGAAAATTTACAAACTGTTGTAGCTATTCGGCCAATGTAAGGTATCCCTATCCCTTAAATAGTATAACAATCTTGCACTATGATCTTTTCATGACTTACCTTAAAGGACTGAGTATCACAGAGCACGAGGGCCTCAAACGGCTGCCCCCTGACCAGGGGCATGCCCCCGTTGGTCTCCTCGACGCCCCAGTTCATGGCCGTCAGGTGGTTCCTGACCACGCACATCTCCACGAAACGAAAGTTAAGATGCATCGCTATGTCGTCACGAGGGTCCGTGTTGGGGCCGCATTGGAAGTTGATGGCGAACCTGGTGACGAAGGTATACTTCATTCAAGTAGGCTTTCATTTTTAATGGTATAGGTTGGGGGACGTGCATATGGGCCACCTGATGGTAAGTGATCACCATCACCCATTGACAATGACGCTGTAAGAAATATTGACTATTGAAATAAAACTAGTTATAACGGATTTGAATCGCGTATATTAATTATTTTTGGCATCCCGACGTTTCGAGCACTTTACAGCGTTCGTGGTCACGGGTAGACTGTAATATACGCGATCAAATCCATTATAACTAGTTTTATTTCAATGTGTAATCGCGAAAATTTAAGACAACATAATATTAACTATTCCTTACATCGTAAATGTGCCACCAACCTTGGGAACTGAGATGTTATGTCCCTTGTGTCTGTAGTTACACTGGCTCACTCACCCTTCAGACCGAAACACAACAATACTGAGTACTGTTGTTTGGCGGTAGAATAACTGATGAGTGGCTGGTACCTACCCAGACGGGCTTGCACAAAGCCCTACCACCATGTAAAAGTCATTTAACAACTGTATTAAGTGAAGCTACCACCGGTTCGGAATGTGGATTCTACTGAGACGAAAATAAGATTAAAATATTCCATGCGTTTTGTTATAGTTCTACTACAACAACAACAGTCTGTAAATTTCCCACTGCTGGGCTAAGACCTCCTCTCCCTTTGAAGAGAAGGTTCGGAACATATTCCACAAAGCTGTTCCAACGCTGGTTGTTGGAATACACATGTGGCAGAATTTCTATTAAATTAGACTCATACAGGTTTCCTCACGATGTTTTCCTTCACCGGCGAGTACGAAATGAATAATGAACACAAATTAAGCACATGAATATTCAGTAGTGCTTGCCTGGGTTTGAACCAGCAATCATCGGTTAAGATGCGCGCATTCTAACAACCGGGCCATTTCGCCTCTACAACACAAAAATAAATTTACAGGCTGTTGTTATTATTTTATATTTTATAGTGTTCTACATAAAGAGAGTAACTGTTTTCAACCGACTTCCAAACGGAGGAGGTTATCAATTCGTCTGTATTTTTTTTTTTTTTTTTTTTTTTTTTTTTTTTTTATGTTTGTTACCTCATAACTTTTCACTGGGTGGACCGATTTTGATAATTTTTTTTTTTGTTTGAAAGGTAGTGCTTCCCGTGGGGTCCCATTTTTTTTATTTTTTTTTCCGATGATGGTATCCATGTGAAAACGACATAAGTCTTAAATTTGCATTATGTATATGCGCGACGAATAGGTGAATAACTGAAAATCACGTTAACCAATTTTGATAATTCTTTTTTTATTATAAAATATATACTTCAAGGGTAATTTGGTGAAAGTTTGGTAAGGTTCTGAGCACAGGATCCATGACAAAGTAACGGAACGGAAGGGAACGGAACGATTCTGAGGAGCACGTTAGCGATACTCGGTCGAATCTTTTATTTATAGGTTATTTGGATATTTGAGTCACCTTCCGTAATGTGGTTATGTTTATGTAATTATCATAGTCGAATATTATAATCAACTAGCTACCCACCCCCGCTTCGCACGGGTGCAATACTGATACTAAATATACTACAGAATTTGTTTATATACGACATCACATCGCAAACTTCTAAAATTATCAGTGTTTCTTTACTATATTGTTCATGTATTATATACACAAACCTTCCCCTTGAATCACACTATCTTTTAAAAACAACCGCATCAAAATCCTTTGCGTAGATTTAAAGATATAGGGACAGAGAAAGCGACTTTGTTTTATACTATGTAGTGATGGAACTCCTATACGGGTCGCAGTTAGGGTGCGATATGGGGCAGAATTTCTTACTATCTTTAATCAAATTTTGTGTATGTGATGTGATGTCATATGATGTACGAAATATAGTTGGTCTTTTTCAAAGTTTTTTTGCTGAGTTCGATTACAGCTCTTTCGAGGGATCCTTGTAGTTTACGCCGCGTGACGTATTAAATCCGCATTTTCGAAAGTCTATTTTTGCTTTATTCGCAAGTTTCCTTTGAAATTGTCCTCGAAGTAGTTTCTGACTCATATAAACGGAACGTTTAATCTATCCATATTAAAAAAAATTAGTTAGTCAACATCAGCTTCACTTAAAATCAAAAAATAAATAAAATTTTAACAAAAAGAAAAACCGACTTCAAACAAAACACTATTTTAAAACAAATGAATATGCACGAAAAAGTAATAAAAATAATTGCGTATTCAACATATTTTGTAGAGTCTTCCTAAGTTAAATGAAATGAAAAATATTAGACTACTTAAAAGTCGATTAACGATTATATCATGTAGTTATAATTATTGTTATATTTGGAGTCGGTGTCAGCCAATAAAACCCTACAGTATATCTATCAAAAAACAGTACGAGAATACTTTGACAAATATGTTTTTTACAAATTACCTTTTACACAATAATATACTGGATCAATCAAGGGGCTCGTATCGCTTCTTTCTTTTGATTGTTGGGGCAAGGGCACCGTGGCTGACACCGGCTCCAAATATAACAATAATTATAACTACATGATATAATCGTTAATCGACTTTTAAGTAGTCTAATATTTTTCATTTCATTTAACTTAGGAAGACTCTACAAAATATGTTGAATACGCAATTATTTTTATTACTTTTTCGTGCATATTCATTTGTTTTAAAATAGTGTTTTGTTTGAAGTCGGTTTTTCTTTTTGTTAAAATTTTATTTGTTATAATTATTAAAAATTGACTCACCTTTGACCACCTGGTGGAACGTTGCCTTGGAAACGGACCATGCGGCCAGGGTACATGCCCCCAGGAATTGGTTGGACGCATGGTATTACCTGCGAATAAAAGACAATTGATGAAAAGTAATACGAGAGCAGCACTACACATGATAGAAGTAAATCTTCTTAAAATATAAAGCTGTGGTTCTATCTTATCTGTTGCCACGAAAAGTGCCTAAATCCTTCTTTAAATTCTTGTCCATTTCATAATTATTAAATCTTTGCCTAGCAAGACTTACTTCCTTTAAAGTTTATTTTAGAAAAGCGTTAGAACATACGGTATATTATTCAGTATACGACACTATTTTTTTTTTATGCTATTGGTTGGCGGACGAGTATATGGACCTGATAAGAGGTCACCACCGCCCATAGGCAATGGCACAGTAAGAAACATTCTTTTCATCACCAATGCGCCACCAACCTTGGGAAATAAGATGTTATGCCTATATGTTGAAAAGAGCAACTAGGCGAGTGAAAAGAGCAACTATGCGAGTTTTTGCCGTTTCTTCTCGCTAGAAGCTGCTTTCCGAAACGGTGGTAGTATTTGATTATTGACGATTCAAAAACGCTTCATTGTGAAGTTTACTTGAATAAAATCGATTTGATTTGATTTGATTTGCCTGTAGTTATACTGGATCACTCGTCCTTCAAACCGGGACACAACAATACCAAGTACTGTTGTTTAGCGCTAGAATATCTGATCAGTGGGTGGTACCCAGACGGGCTAGCACAAAGCCCTACCTACCTAAGACACATATATAAGACATAATAACAAATCTTGGGAGTCAGTATTACTTGATCTGAATAGCATATTCGTAATGCTTGGAGATCGCAGAGTGCTGGTGCATATCTGGATTTATCTAAAGCATTCGATTGTGTGACCCATGAAAAGTTTTTACGTAACTTTTAACAGTAAAGTAGTGAAATACAATATGTTTACCTCATAGCAATACTCGAGGAAAGGAACTCAGGAAATTTTCGTTAATGGAATGAAGACTTTTGAGTCTTTGCTATAAATAGGAGTTCCATAGGGATCAATTTTGAGTCCTCTTTTATATTTGATATGTAATAATAGTATTTTTAATATTGTAATGTTTCTACTGATATTTTAAGGATTAGAAAATTATTAAGGAATAACTTTAGATTGAATCCTTGTTTCAAAATTTCAATTTATATTTCTTGATGATGTTTTGGGCATTATGTTAATGCCCAAAGCAATAAGTGTAGTTTTATTGAACATATATGTATATATATTTTTATGCATAGGCAGGCAATAACCTTTATAAATTTAAGATAACCAATAGCAAATGGACCTCTTGATAGTAAGTGGTCTCTGTCCTTAAGAATATTGACCATTCGACACCAATGCACCACCATGATGATATAACTACTGGGGTAAGCCCAGTAGTTACACTGGCTCACTCTATCAATAGCACAACAATTGCACAAGAATGTATTGATAGAGTACACAATTTGATTATATGTGATAGTTATCAATTAGGGCTTTTTAAATTAATGTGAATAGATTAATGAAAAAAAAATGTTAATATATATATAATTCAATTGACATAATAATGAAATATACTATCTAAACACAATAACATATGTATACTATTGTCCTTCGTTTTACGACATTTATATTTAACGAATAATTTAAATTTGAAAAGATAAAACATTTTCATGAATAAAACATAAAGAATGAAGATTCAGAGGTTATTTCTCAAATTTTAGAATATTTTATAAAACAAAATATTTACATCAATATTTTATAGATTTATTTATTCAGCTGATATGACCCAGTGGTTAGAGCACTTACATCTTAACAAATGATTACAGATTCAAACCCAGGCAAGCATCACCAAATTTTCATGTACTTAATACGAACTTTCACGAGCTTGGAGCTGAAGGAAAACATTGTGAGGAAACCTGCATGTGTCAAAGGAATTCTACCACAGGTCAATCAACTAATCCACATTGGAGCATCATGGTGGAATATGCTTGTAACTTTCTCTTCAAAGAGACATGAGGCCTTAGACATAAATTTCCAAGCTATTACTATTTACTACTAAAATGTTTTATTAGTGCTTTGGATTGTCATTTCCTAATTTAAACTCAACCAAGAAAAATTGGAAAGGATATTAGTAGTTAGTCTTCCTATTAATAAAAGATAATCAAACACAATTCAATTTAAATAGGTCAATGAGTTTTTTTTTTACGGTATAAGTTAGCGCACGAACATATATGGCTATTTTCCATAGACAATGAGGCTGTAAGAAATATTAACTATTTCTTAAATCGTCAATGCGCCACTAACCTTGGGAACTAAGATATTATGTCCCAAATTGTTTGTTGCAGCACTTCCCTCCGTGTTCATTAATTTTCAATAATATATTCTGTACTAAGACAACTCAAGTGCTTTCATGAGTTACTAGATCTTCATTCTATATAAAACTCAATGAAATCTAACTCCAAGCTCTTTTATCATCTAACCAAACCTTATTTATACTTTGTTAACATGAGTTTTCATTTGTTTATTGCCAATTGTAAAATTGTCTATGGGAATGTTTTTTTTAATTATATTATGTAATTATAGAGTTATGTCTTTGTGTAATGGGCAGCAATAAATTATAAAATTTCTATTGTAATTAGCAATCTAATTAGATAAGAAAACTATATTTGTATGTCATAAATGTTACTAATGATTTGTTTTTCCCAAAGGTAATTTTATTGTGAACAGGAAAAAACTATTTAGGCATAACCACGACGCACTCGCAGAAAGGAAAGGGGCCTTGAACTGAGTTAGAACAGCATCTTTTTGATCAACAGTTTCATTGAAATCGGTATGTAAAACTTTCAACGTAAGAACGACGATTATATTCTATTTACTTTGTAAATTACGTTGACGAACAACTGATATCGAAGTGATGCCCTTGGAATCACCAAAGACGTTGTAATAAGCTCGCTATGTGAGTTAAATTCATTAAAAATGCAGAATATAAAAGGTTTTCTTACCGGGCTGTAAATCGGCGGTGCGGCCATATTTATGTCGTATATTAACTGTCCTTGTTAAACTTAAATAATACTGCTTTATATATCTCCAATGATTTAGCAAATATTATACTTAAATTCACCGGTTACGCCTTAATCGCAAGTAAAATACAGTTTGCAATTGATTATTAGACGAGAATGCGTCATACGTCATATGACGGCATCTGAAAAAACAATACGTCAAAACTGAATGAAATATTGCCATACCAAAAAAGGCCGTATGAAGACCACGTAAATATAACAATTATTTCATTTTTGAACCATATTATATGTATTACATCTCGTACATATATCTATTTTTTTTATAAAAAAAGGTATAGGTACCGTATGTTTAGTGGTTTACTTAACATCTGATTAAGATTAAAAAGCAGGATGCCAATGCAATTATGTCATGCAATGAAATTGTAAATATTGCAAGTGGCAACAAAAGAAAATATTTTTCTCCATTCTTTGACGCATTAAGCCTATTGTAATAATGATTATTCAGATGTAAAACCAATTTAAGCTAATTAAATTTGTTTATTACGCCAGACGATTGTCATACAATTCGTCGCAGTTGCGTCTGAATCTGATAAAACTTGTGAACCATCAAAATGACGATCGAAGGCAACAAGGACGAAGCAGATAGGTGCATAGAGATTGCGCAAAATGCATTCTCTGCTGGAAACGCTGAGAAAGCTGAACGTTTTCTGCTCAAAGCCGAGCGTTTATATCCTACAGCGCGTGCTAAGGAACTATTAGCGCGAGTCAGAGCTGCGGGCAGTACGGGAAATGTGCCCAAACGTACGCCTCCGAGCAGCCCCAGTGCGGAAGATATTCGACGGAGGAAAACCCCTACGCATCAAGCACCTCAAAGGGAGTACACTTCAGAGCAGCAAGAAGCCGTACGCCGAGTGAAAACCAAGTGTAAGGATTACTACGAAGTACTAGGTCAGTACAGAAATAGTTATATTCAAGGTCGATTACATTGCTCAATATAATCGTTATAATAGTCAGAAAAATGAACAGTATGTTCTAATTTTATAAAAGTCATATAAAATGCGTAGTATATGCAAGTAAACACAAAGTAAATCTTATTAGGCTTAATTAACAGCCTTAGGCACAGGTAATTAACAATGAGTAATAAGAAATTTATAAATTTTTAAGACAAAAACAAACATGTACAAAAGTGCCGTGTGTTATATTGCCTATTGTTTCTGTGCCTTTGTTTCTCTTACTATGTTATGTGGCATTAACATTCATTTTAAAAGCATCTATACACAAATATATACAAACACATGCCGTTCGAGGCAATTTATTTAGAACTTTGCTTTTAGTAACAAATAGAATATGACATATATTGAAGAACTATACAATTAACTGTATGAATGATTTGTTTATTCATTGTAGTATTTGGTTGCTTTAGTAATATTTTTTAAATTTTACTGGCGACAGTGTGTATATTGCTCTATGTTGTCTAGCCCTGGGTACGTCTTTTTTATTCACTGGATATTCTAATGCTAAATCAGTTTGTAATGCTGTATGGCTTTGAATTATGCCTGTCACGCAGTGCATAAACAGGTTTTAAAGCAGGCTGACAAGTAACCTCGTCAAGTTGGTATTGTTAATGTTGTCTTCCTTATGCTTAATACATATGCTATACTTGTTTTATACAATTCATTTCATATGTGGTGCTGAAGGGAAACATTGTGAGGAAACCTATGTGTGTCTAGTTTCAATGAATTTCTGTCACAAAGGTATCCAATTCACATTGGATCATAGTACGAAAAACTCTGAACCTCTTACTTAACAATTTTACTTTATAATTGCTTATTAGGTTCTACATAGATCAATAAGATATTACTCAATACAAGATTATATCAATAATAAAAAGGTGCCGACTCATTGTTATGTTGATCTTGTGACAGGATAAATTTAAATAATTTGTACTTTATAGGCATACTCTGTAATTAAAATTGTGGAAAAGAGTAAAATCAGACTTTCTTGCCAGTTCTTCTCGGTGAATCTACTTGTCGAACCCGTGTTTTCTTTAGCTTTAACTCAACATGTAACAGGACAATTCTTGAGTGCTTCATTGAGCCTTCATGAATAAAGAATGTATTGATTATGAGATGCATGCGTTTTTACATCTAGGTCATGTCAGCTCATAAGCTACTTTCCAAACCAGTAGTAAATGTAAAGTACATCTAAGTCAGAACTGTAACAAGATGCTTCAAAGGTGTTTTTTTATATTATTCCCTCTGAAAAAACGCGTTATGCATTTTCCATACATTTCCCCATCAAGTCAGGGTATGTCAGACTTGCTGCTAGCTGATGCCCAAGACACCCAGTGCCTTCTATTTTCGGAATACCCATTAACAGTCTCTTCCTCGGACATCACAGGATCCCTTTCGCATGCTACTTATGCCATATGACATACTTTCATGAGTCTACTTACTAATTATCATAATATCTCTGTCAACAGGAGTGACCAAGGAGGCCACAGACTCGGACATAAAGAAGGCCTACAAGAAATTAGCTCTTCAGCTCCATCCAGACAAGAACCACGCCCCAGGTGCTGCCGAGGCTTTTAAGGTATTCAAGGAGTCTCTATTTTCATATCAAGACCATAGGACCACTACTAGACTAGTGAATTAGTAATTAGACATGCTGGTATATGCTCATGAATATATTTGGCCATGTCGGCATTTCCAAAGTATACGTGTGTAAGAAATATACTTCAATATTTTGATTTCAAGTCGTAAACGCGCATTATTATTATGTTATATTAAAATTAAAAGTCGTTATTTAAGTCTGTATATCACGTGACCTAGAACACGAGCCGCCATATTGTGACGTCAGAACGGCAATAACTGTCATTTCAATTTGCCTAACACGTTGATGAATAACTTTTCTGGAGTTTTAATTCTAGTATTGGTAATTCATTGTTTTCCCAAAAACATCAAATATTTACAGCTTTTAACGTAACTGTTGACTTCCAGGCAGGATACATTATACATATATAATTGTATTTAACTATGACTGTCTCTTTTAATTTTTGAAAAAGAGTATCTACTCAGTTTCTTGCCGATTCTTCTCGGTATAATCTACTTTCAGAACCGTTGGTAGCTTCACTTAATTGTAAAATGACGATTCAAAAGTGCTTGTAAAAGACCACCTGAATAAAGTTTATTTTGATTTTGATTTTTGAAATATTCAACGTAAAAAAGTTACGACCTTTTATATAGCAAAACAATAATGTGCTTTTATTACTCAAAATTAGTTTGTTTAATTATATTCGTATTACTACATATGAACTTTTATCATACAACAACAACAACAACAGCCTGCAAATTCCCACTGCTGGGCTAAAGGCCTCCTCTCCTTTTGAGGAGAAGGTTTGGAACATGTTCTACCACGCTGTTCCAATGCGGGTTGGTGGAATACACATGTGGCAGAATTTCTATGAAATTTGTCACATGCAGGTTTCCTCACGATGTTTTCCTTCACCGCTGAGCACGAGATGAATTAAAAAGTCAAATGAAGCACATGAATCAGCGGTGCTTGCCTGGGTTTAGACCGCAATCATCGGTTAAGATGCACGCGTTCTAACCACGCGGCCATATCGACTCTTGTCATATCTCGTAATTTATTTTTCACTAACGAAAAAATACCTATATAACCTTCTGACTAAACACAAACAAGTCATATATTTGTAGCAAAAAAAAACCGCTTTCAAGGCGATTGTTTTCCACAAGGTTAGGTGTCTTGAAAGATTGTAAATCCGAGGTTCCGGTTTCAAACCTCAAGTCGGAACAATAAAGTACGTAATTGGATTTTTCTGACAGTAAATACTAAAGTAGTGATCCTGAGTCTGTAGTTTGGTAGTGATTGTTGATCGTCTGACGAGATTTGTCTGACAGATTTGTACAGATATGGAAAGAGCGCGTGTGTTTGCGCGGTATTGTATAAAAGAAATAGATATAAAAACACTGTTGGTTGTCATGTGTCAGGCAAAAAAGTAGCCTGTGTCCTTCTTTCTGTTGTTTTTTCTTTTTAGTCCAGTCATTATAGACATTCAAAATCGAAAATTTAACTATAATTCCAAAAGTTTTCAAACTTCGGCCAAGTGAATGGTACATTGGGACGACAATAAATCTCATTTTGCAACCTTGTCCGCAGTCCGGAACATTGTTAAAATTGCAATTAAATTAATTTTGGCTGTATGGACGTGAAAAAAATTCCAAAAGTTCTGCAAACTTAGGGAAGTTTTCGATATAATATTTCATATCACGTATTAAATTTGCAACCAATCTAAGTGTACGGAACATTTTTTGTTATTGAAAATTAATGTTTTTTTTTAATTAAACTGAATAAAAACGTTCCAAAAGTTCTGCAAACTTGACACATATGTCGGAAAAATATACCGAACGGTTGTATAAATTTGCAACCTTTTTCGTTGACCGGAACATGTTTATTTATAATTCTTTTTAATTCGTGGTCATTTTTTCGAGTAAAGTGGTCTCGGAATAATTACAAAAGTTTTGAAACTTGGTTGCAAACTTCGAAAACATCTATTCTGATGCATTAACAAATTTGCAACCTCATACGCGATCCGGAACTTTAAGCAATTTGCAAAAATGTATTTTTTTTTATTTTTTTACCTTCAAGAAAATTTTAAAAGTTTTGCAAATCGAGGGGACTGTTTAATTTTGGGATTAATGTTAGTATTAATTTTTGCAACCTCTCACGCAATCCCGAATCTTGTGTGATTTAACTCTATGGCATTTTTCATTTTCGAGAAAATTGCAAAAATTCAAATCGAGCCAATGATTGTTTCTTTGAGGTGCATGTCATATATTAAAATTTGCAACCCCACATGAGATCCGCAACTTCAAAAGTATAGAAAAAAAGTATGAGGATATCAAATATTCGTAAGAAAGGTAAGTAAACATTAATGAACGACAATGCGTAGGTTCAATTCGTTTTATTAATCAAAAAATACGTACCGCTAAAATCCTACGTCCGGTTTAAATAAGCCCAACGGAATTTATTTTTGGCATAATCACCTGTCATGTAAAAATAGTACTATATTAACATCTGCTAGAAACAAATTTTGTTACAAACAATTTCAATGATTAGCATGTGAATGGTATAGTATTGATTTATTTGAGAGACGAATTTACATCAATAGAAAAATGAACTAGGGGGATCCATAGTACCTTAAAAAGATAATGAAAAATTGAATAGTAGAAAAATTTGTTGATGAAGCATGCTGAAAAATACTAAATGCCTCATATAGCACAATAGTTAGGCCCTGAATATATAACAGCGATGTGTACGGAAATAATATTTTGCGTGTATGTGATTAAAAAATACTTCCGAATTCCGGATATGGTTGCAAATTCAAATACTGACATTAATCCCAAAATTAAACAGTCCCCTCGATTTGCAGAACTTTTGAAATTTTCTTGAAGGTGAAAAAATAAAAAAAATACATTTTTGCAAATTGCATAAAGTTCCGGATCGCGTATGAGGTTGCAAATTTGTAAATGCATCAGAATAGATGTTTTTGAAGTTTGCAACCAAGTTTCAAAACTTTTGTAATTATTCCGAGACCACCTTACTCGAAAAAATGACCACGAATTAAAAAGAATTATAAATAAACATGTTCCGGTCAACATAAAAGGTTGCAAATTTAGACAATCGTTCGGTATATTTTTCCGATACATCTGTCAAATTTTCAGAACTTTTGGAACGTTTTCCTTCAGCTTAATAAAGAAAACATTCATTTTTAAAAAGAAAAAAATGTTCCGTACACTTAAATTGGTCGCAAATTTGACACGTGATGTAAAATAATATATTTAACACCACTCCAACTTTGCAGAACTTTTGGAATTTTGGTCTCAAGAACAGAGCAAATTATCATTTATTGCATTTTTAACAATGTTCCGGACCGCAGAACAGGTTGCAAAATTTTATAGTTTGTTTTAATACCATTCCCGACCTTACATAAAAATTTGAAAACTTTTGGAATTATAATGAATTAATTGTCTTAAATGACTGGACTATTTATCAAATTCGGTTCAGCGGTTTGGTCGTGAAAGAGCGACAGACAGACAGAGTTACTTTCACATTTATAATTTTAATATAGATAATATAGTTTATTCACGTGGGTGTTAGAGGGGGGGGGGTAGGTTCGTTGATTTTAGGTATTAAGAAAATAGATAACAGAAAATAAATAACAGTACGCAGTATTGCTGTGTTCCGGTTTGTAGGGTGAGTGAGCCAGTGTCTACAGGCACAAGGGACATAGCATCTTAATTCCCAAGGTTGGTGGCGCATTGACGATGTAAGGAATAGTTAATATTTCTTTCAGCGTCATCGTCTATGGGTGATGGTGACCGCTTATCAGGTGGTCCATATGCTCGTCCGCCAAACAAATCAAATTAGGTACAGTCGATACGAAAACGTAAGCGTTTATTTACTTTTGGATATATGTGAATATGTTGTTAATTCAAACAGGCAATAGGCAATGCGGCAGCCATCCTCACAGACCCGGAGAAGAGGAAACAGTACGATCTTCGCGGCGAGGAGCCGTCCCATGCGACCCACACCCACCACCAGTACTACGCGAGGGGTTTCGAGTCGGACCTCACCGCTGAGGAACTGTTCAACATGTTCTTCGGGGCCGCTGGTGAGGCTTTTTTTCTAACAACTACATTCTTTTCTAACAATATACATATTAATTGATGGCTTACACAACATCCAAAAAAAGAAAAACAGCTTCTCATATGTACATCGATTACAAGTGTACATAACATTCATAGTGTATCGTGTCAACATATTTGTCAATATATTTTTTTTCTTTTTTTTTTATAAATATGAGACAACATCACATATATTACTCTGATCCCAATGTAAGTAGCTGAAGCACTTGTGTTATGGAAATCAGAAGTACTGACGGCACCATAAACACCCAGACCCAAGACAACATAGAAAACAAATGGTAATCTACATCGACTCGGTCGGGAATCGAACCCGGGACCTCAGAGTGGCGTACACACCACTCGACCACGGAGGTCGTCAATATATATCGAGTCTTCTGAGCTTACCTTAAGATGTGGACCCCACCACTGTCGATGAAATGGTGCTGATGTCAATTAATGGTGATGTTCCAATATAAATTTAACTGGGTGATCACTTTGCTGTTTCTAGCTGCTCTCAATCCAATCTTGGGACTGCAGAGCACAGTTCCTCAGGTTGTAAGATCAAAAAATCAAAATCGAAATGTACTTTATTCAAGTAGGCTTTTACGAGCACTTTTGAATCGTCGTTTAATAAATAAGTGAAGCTACCACCGGTTCGGAAAGTAGATTCTACCGAGAAGAACCGCCAAGAAAATCAGTAGTTACTCTTTTACAACATTTAAAAATGCAGTCATGCTGGTTAGAATACAATTTCAAATATGTATAGTAAGTTATCCTGCCTGGAAGTCAACAAGTATTATCTCAACGCTTTTTTATCATCTATATAATCTTGTTCTGAACAGTATGTCTTCATTACCAATTTATTTTAAAAAAACTAATAAAATTTATAAAACGACAAAATTCTGCGGAATTTTAGTAAAGAAACGGATAACATACCCTAAAATTGATTTAAAGAAGTAGAAAATAGTGGTATATTCCTATTTATAACATAGTTAAGGATATGTTCTATTAATGAGGCATCTGCAGAAGCAGTATGATGGGGCACGCTCCAAACTCACTGTATATTATCCCCCCCTATTCCTATTTATAACATAGTTAAGGACATGTGATGATGGGGCACGCTCCAAACTCACTGTACTGTATATTATCCCCCCCTATTCCTATTCATAACATAGTTGAGGATATGTTCTATGAACGAGGTACCCCCCCCCCCACATAGTTAAGGACATGTGATGATGGGGTAGCTCCAAACTCACTGTATATCTTATCCCCCCCTATTCCTATTCATAACATAGTTGAGGATATGTTCTATGAACGAGGTACCCCCCCCCACATAGTTAAGGACATGTGATGATGGGGTAGCTCCAAACTCATGGTATGTCTTTGCCCCCCCCCAGCGTTCCCGGGCGGCGGCCCCACGGTGTACGCGCGGCGGCGCGCGCGCGAGCCCGAGCCGCGCGACAGCCACGCCGGCGTCGTGCAGCTGCTGCCCGTGCTCGTGCTCGTGCTGCTCTCCATGATGTCCGGCTTCTTCATCAGCGAGCCCGTCTACAGCCTCAGCCCGAGCCCCAAGTACCCCGTGCCCAGGGAGACTGTCAACCTCAAGGTAATTCAATTCAATTCTTGGTTTAATGGCTTTTAGTTGTGCCGACAGGGCAATGTCACGTAGGATGGAGAAGACACGAAAGAGATTGATTGGTACAGTTGAGGAAACAAACTCAATTAAATTTTGAAGACTAGCATAGTCGTAGTAATTTCCTTGTTAATCCTTAACCTAGAACAACACAAACATTAAGGGTTAATGAAAAGGTACAGTAAAAATAATTGTTAGTACTCTAAACTATATAATATACTTAAATATCACACTCAATTGGACTATTTACAACTTAATTTTATTGCATTTAATATATTTACATAGAAAAGAACAAAATGGACTAAACACAAACGTCAACAAACATTCAACATTTAAACCTCAAAGTATATTTGAAAGCTATTGTAATGAAACATATCATGATAACTGAGATGGCCCAGTGGTTAGAACTCGTGCATCTCAACCGATGATTTCGGGTTCAAACCCAGGCAAGCACCGCTATATATATGTGCTTAATTTGTGTTTATAATTCATCTCGTGTTCATGCATGCCTGCATGTGTCTAATTTCATTGAAATTCTGACACATGTGCATTCCACTAACCCGCATAGGAACAGCGTGGTGGAATATGTTCCAAGCCCTCTCCTAAATGAGAGAGGAGGCCATTAGCCCAGCAGTGGGAAATTTACAGGCTGTTACTTTGTAATAAAACACGTGAAGATCGCTAACGGAACAACTCTATTTTAAAAAAAAGAAATTGCCCTCGTCACTGTACCACAGATAAAATAAAAACAAAAGGTTAATAATATACGTTAGGGGTATAGTTCTTACATAATACAAGAGATGGCGTTACTTGTATTCAAATACAAACATTTTATTGTTTTGATACACCATTCCAACAAAAACATCACGTACATTACTCTGATCCCAATGTGAGTAGCTAACGCACTTGTGTTATGGAAGATCAGAAGCAACGGCACCACAAACACCCAGACCCAAGACAACATAGAAAACTAATGAACTTTTGCATCACATGAAGACCCGTGCATACAGTATTGACCACGGAGGCAGTGACGTAACTATCCTAAGGCCAGGTGGTGTAGTGTGCCAGGGCCCCGGAGTTCAGGGGGCCCTCTAAACTAAACCTTGAACTTCTAAAGCTTGAAAATCACGACCCTGCGTACAAGATTTCTTATTTGATATCTACAATTTTTAAAGGGTAATTATTGGTGAAAGAGAGGGTGAGGGCCCGATTCTTCTTCCATGCACCGAGGCCCTTCCTCATCTAGCTACGTCACAGAAGTCGTCATATATTTACTAAACGAAAAACAAGCGTATATAAGCGTGCAAAGTCCGGTACCTCCTCACTAATATCTGATAAGAGCAAGTGTAGCTCCGTAGAGTTTCTTTATACTTCTTGCCGATGTCTCCTGACATCCTGTTTGCAAGGAAACACACATTACTCACCCTTCGTACCTCCACGTGGAAGTGGAGGGGGTATGGGGGTGTGTGGTGGTACTCTGGATCAAACTAAATCAAAATGAACTTTATTCAAGTAGGCTTTAACAAGCACTTTTGAATCGTCATTTTACAATTAAGTGAAACTACCGCCGGTTCGGAAAGTAGACTCTACCGAGAAGAATCGGCAAGAAATTCAGTAGTTACCCTTTTTCAACGTTTAAAAATACAGTCATGTTAGTTAAATACAATTATATATGTAGGTAATGTATCCTGCGTGGAAGTCAACAGGTATTAACTCCACGCTCTTTTATCATCTATAAAATCTTGTATCGAATAATACGCCTTTTTTTACCAATGTATTTTTTACAAACGGTAGTTTAAAATGCCGAATACACCAGAATAGCCTATAAAAACTACCCTCTCTTTCACTTCGGTGGGGGTGGGTGACACGGAATCGCTTGCGTATGCTTCCATGGCCGAGTCGAGATGGCCCAGTGGTTAGAACGCGTGCATCTTAACCGATGATTACGGGTTCAAACCCAGGCAAGCACCGCTGATTCATGTGCTTAGTTTGTCATAATTCATCTCCTGCTCAGCGGCGAAGGAAAACATCGTGAGGAAACCTGCATGTGACAAATTTCATAGAAATTCTGCCACATGTGTATTCCACCAACCCGCATTGGAACAGCGTGGTGGAATATGTTCCAAACCTTCTCCTTAAAGGAAGGGGAGGCCTTTAGCCCAACAGTGGAAATTTACAGGCTGTTGTTGTTGTTGTAAGCTTCCATGACGCCTTGACGATGGCCTCCAAGACCATGGAGGTATTCTTAGGGTATCATCAACAGCCCTAAGCTTATATCGTCTCAATCTGTCCGAAGACAAATACCTCACACACAGAATAAATCTTATGGCGTTTCAATTGATGCTATCGTTGTTTCAAGGCCAACAACAACAGCCTGTAAATTCCCACTGCTAGGCTAAAGGCCTCCTCTCCCTTTGAGGAGAAGGTTTGCAATATATTCCACTACGCTGTTCCAATGCGGGTTGGTGGAATGCAAATGTGGCAGAATTTCTATGAAATTTGTCACATGCAGGTTTCCTCACGATGTTTTCCTTCACTGCTGAGTAAGAGATGAATTATAAAGACAAATTAAGCACATGAAACAAAGGTGCTTGCCTGGGTTTGAACCCGCAACCATCGGTTAAGATGCACGCATTCTAACCACTGGGCCATCTCGACTCAATCAAGGTCAACACTTTTTATTAAATAGGCTATTTGACTGGTTTTTAAAATCCGTTTTATATTATTTAATAGAAATTAAGGAACCCAGTAAAAGTTGTGTTTTTTATTACTAGTAAATATTTGTCGAAAAATAGCATATTAAAAATTCCATATTTAGATACCGCGCAAAAACGCTACTTAGACAATATGGCGCTGCAATGCGGTTGGTGACGTCACTTTGCTGTATTTTAATCTGTGCTAGATATAGTAGATGAGCAAAGTTTACAAGAAAGTGACTTCATCATAAGCCCGGCCAATCAGGAGCGTTTTGTGTCACGTGACAAACGTTTGAAAAAATGCATTTTTATTTATGGATTTTTGAATAAATTAAGTATTATTTTCAAGTTTCGTCAGTAAATAACCATTTTTAAACGCATAATATACACTGATTACAACAATTCATAATTTATTTTTCGCATTGTCAAATAGCCCATTGCACTCCTCCAATCGTTGAAATGGACTTTCATAACTATGGTGTTACCACTCGTGGGTTGAAGGCCTGGTACCCCTGAGCTGATTCGAGTGTGTCCCACGTTCCAGGTGCCGTACTACGTGAAGGAGAACTTCCACACAGATTACCAGGGCTCGCTGAGAAGACTCGAGATGGCCATCGAAGAGGAATATCTGGGTGAGATTCTTAGCTTAGCGGAGGATAACTTGTTGTGTTCCGGTCTGAAGGGTGAGTGAGCCAGTGTAACTACAGGCACAAGGGACATAACGTCTTAGTTCCCAAGGTTGGTACATTGACGATGTAAGGAATAGTTAATATTTCTTACAGCGTCATTGTCTATGGGTCATGGTGACCATCAGGTGCCCATATGCTCCATAACCAATGGACCATCCTAATAATGATTACATATAGAAAAATAATTAGATTTTTTATAAAAATATGTTTTATTTCGTGCGTGTGTATACTAATACTATCGCGCGGCGTGCGCGTGCGCAGTGGGGCTGAAGCACGCGTGCCAGCGCGAGCGCAACTACCGCGACAGCGTGGCGTGGAAGGCGCGCAACTTCGGCGACTCGCGCCACTCGGCCGACGCGCAGCGCCTGCGCATGCCGTCCTGCGAGAAGCTGCAGCAGTACCAGCGGTAGGCGCTCCGCCCCCGGCCGCCTTCTGTTTCCTTATATGCATTTGTTTCTCGGTTACGACCCTTGGAAAGACTTGCGCTCAGTTGCGACTCAGTACTCCTTACCCCCCCCCCCCCCTAGTGGCCTACGGAACGTTCAAGTATTACTCCCCCTGTAACGCACTGTAACGTTTTTATATAACCCCCCCCCCCCTTTCTCTAAACGTAACGTTGGTATAGTTTATACTATGACTTTGCGGTTATAATACTATATTAAACAAGAGAGAGAGAGGGGATCCCTGTAAAATGTAAATGATAATGAAAAGGGAAGTTTGGGAGTTTTGATTCCCTAATTTTGATTAAAAAAGAAACAATGTTAGGTAAATTGTTTTAAGATACCCCCCCCCAAATCCCGGTATGTAATACTTGAACGCCCCCTTATATAAGACCTGATCTGCAGTACTGTATACAATCAACCTCCCCTCACCTCTATGAGCTACTTTTCATCATATTCCATTATAATGACCATGTAACATGTATTTATTTAAAATGTTTATATAATAATATGTTATAGGCAGAAATTGGACTTAGCGAAGGCAGGTTAATAGGTTACCAAACTCTTTTGCGTCAAAAATAACCATTTTTTTTACCAAAATTTTTGTTATCTGTAATAATAGCAAAATTTATGGGATCCGAATAGCAAGTCACCGTAGTTTTCCATTATCACTTGAAAATACGATTACTAGTAACAGAATAGTAGTCTCAATACTAAATCAATAGTGTGTTAAGTCCTTTTTCAAATGTTATGAGAATTTGTAACCGTATTGCCAGTTAATACAAAAGGTTGTAAGTGTACAGTTTTATTTTTTATCTGTGGGTTGTTTTACTATAATGGTTGATGAAATTGGGACGTAGTAGGATAAAGAGGGTAGTACCCCCTTCTAAATAGTAATGCAAGGCAAAATATAAGAATTAAAATATAGTACGACACAACTTTGATGTATCATCGGCAAAATTCGTAAAACCGATCACATCCGAATTAAGTACGCCATCCCAAATTATCAATATTTATTTCTCATGCGAATATGATCTTTACACAAACGTAACAACTCGTAATATCATATGACCTAATATATTCGTCAATTTGTCACGTCGATTTACACGCACTCGCTGTCTCGGGTCGAACTGACGCGAGAATCTATAGCGACGAATAGCGTCGAGTGGCGCGATAGGGAGCTGTTTCTATTGGTTGTGTGAATCGGCAATGATCGGTTTTATTGAATTTGCCGATGCTACATCTAAGTTGTGTCGTGCTATGCTTATATAATATATTCTACAACCCGTGATGCATTATTTGATAACAAGTTTTATGTATATTGTTTTAGTATATTTTTTCGCTTGTTTCATTTATGTACATACGACCTTTTGTATTAACGGTTAATATATTATTAGTCAAATTATGTTTTAGTCAGTTTTGGTTAGGACGTGATCAGTGTTACACGTGTTTGAATATTTATGTTTAAGTAATATTTTGAAAATTATTCGCTAAACAGGCGTTGTTTATGGGTTCCGTTCGATGGTTGCCGTTTTGTTATAGATTGTCTATGGTGAATGTTTAATTTGATGTATAATAAAGTATAATTTATTCCCTGTTTTGTCTTGTTTTATTGTGTTAATTTCAAAATTAGTCCATTTAAGTGGATTTCAGTTACATATAAACATATAGAAGATTTATATATACTAGCTGTACCCTCGACTTTGTGCATTAGTTATTGTTGTAGAATAAGCTAGTGATAGTTCCCATCAAAATCGATCCAGCCATTCCAGAGATATAGTAACTATAATCTATCGATATACATCGATAACTAGTATCTATAAATACATTTTTAATAAATATTATAAAACTGGAGTGTCTGCTTGTAATTATAAAATAATCGCTTTTTACCAAATGTATACGTTACATACATATACATTTGGTAAAACTCGATTACACGGTACATATACCATAATAACATTTTTTACAATTTTTGTCCGTAAGTCTGTTTGTTCCGGCTAATCTCTGGAACGCCTGGTTCTTCCAATTTTGACGGGACTTTCACTGGCAGATAACTGATTATAATAAGGAGTAACTTAGGCTACAATACTTTCTTTTTGTTAAATTCAATCGCGTACAAAGTCGCGGGCACAGCTAGTTTTGCCATAAAGTTGACCCCTTGTCTCTAGTCGGAATTTATGGCTAAGTTAAAATAAAAAAATAATTTAAAAACCTCGAATATTAAATAAATAAAGGTAATTTTTTTTTATTAATGTATTCTATATTTATCTATAAATGTTTTAAACGAATACATTACTTAAATTGATTGTAATAAATAAATTAATTAATACTTTTTTTTACAATTATATTTATCGGTATATATTTATAAAGCTCAAATATAATTGTATATACAGTAATATATCACACATTTGAATATTTTCCTATTATTCCAAGTTGGACCTCTGCGAGCCGGATATTTTCCTCATATTCTTGTCTTAAAGCTTTTTATTGAGAAAGCTCAGAAATACTATCAAGCAAATCTTGTTAATAATGTTACCTCAACCCTTGGATAACTGTCGCGTGTAGCTTTAATATAATTGTTAAATGACGGTTCAAAAGTGCTTGTAAAAGCCTACTTGAATAAAGTATATTTTGATTTTGTCGCTGTGTTGGTTCTGGACCCTGAGGAATAGGTTATATGGGGTCATATTGGGCACCCTAAAACTCCCTCCCTTGTTTAGCACAAGATTTTATCATCAATATTGTCTTTACTCTCCAAATGACTCCAAGATCATAGCTCTTTATATATTAACCCCGAAAATCCCTAGAATTGATTGCTTTCTCAAAGTTCTGCTATCGACTTTTGAAACATCAATTTCAGCACATCATTTCGTCCGGGTAAATCTGTCTCATCACATAGCCCTTGGTGGTTCAGTGTACTTTCATCCGGTGTATCTGGTGGCCGGGTCATTCGGTCCGGGTAAATCTGTCTCATCACGTCGCCCTCGGTGGATCAGTGTATTTTCATCCGGTGTGTCTAGTGGTCGGGTCATTCCGTCCGGGTAAATCTGTCTCATCACGTGGCCCTTGGTGGTTCAGTGTATTTTTATCCGGTGTATCTGGTGGTCGGGTGGCAGGCCGTGTACCCTTTGGAGATGCCTCGCCACGTTGCGCCGCCTCGCGAAGCTGTTATCACAGACGCCGCACTTGAAGGTGTACTGCGAGGGCCGGTGGCGATTTTTATGTATTCGCATTAACGTCACAGATTTGAATTTTGCTGTACACTGATCGCACTGGAAGTAAAAATAAATAACATTCAACAACAACAACAACAGCCTGTAAATTCCCACTGCTGGGCTAAAGGCCTCCTCTCCCTTAGAGGAGAAGGTTTGGAACATATTCCACCACGCTGTTCCAATGCGGCTTGGTGGAATACACATGTGGCAGAATTTCGATGAAATTTGTCACATGCAGGTTTCCTCACGATGCTTTGCTTCACCGCTGAGCACGAGATGAATTATAAAGACAAATTAAGCGCATGAATCAGCGGTGTTTGCCTGGGTTTGAACCCGGAATCATCGGTTAAGATGCACGCGTGGCAGTGGGCCATCTCGACTCATTTAAAATAACATACTATTATTATAAATAAAAATATACTAATATTATAAATTTAAAAGTAACTGCCTGTTTGTCTGATTGTCGCTCTTATACAACCAAACCGCAAAACCGATTTTGATGAAATCGGTTCAGCGGTTTGGTCGTGAGACCCAGACCCGAGGCAACATAGAAAACTAATGAACTTTTTCTTCATCCGGGAATCGAACCCGGGCCTGAGTGGAGTACTCATGGGAACCTGTGTCCACTCTATTCGACCATGGAGATCATCAATTTATTAATTATATATGTTACAGGTAAGTAAGGAAACATGATATAGATTATTACAGTTATTAATTTAAATATCTTGATAGTTTATTAAAGAATAAGAATTAAAAAAAAAATGTTATTAATTACGGGATATTGACCATGTTTTTCATTTTTATTTGGTGGAGCTCAATATTTCAATAAAAATAAAAAACCTTGGTTAAGAAACTGCAATAATAAGATAACCATGTTAATTTAAAATCTTATATAATATAGATAGTATATAAATAATCAACAGTTGGTAAGTGTACCATCAGTAACCTGTGTAATATCAATATGAAAACATACTTGCACAGTTTTCTCCGGCAGATGTATAGCTATGTGCTGTAGGTAGCTACTCTTCCTGTGGAAGCCAGCGTTGCATTCCTTACATACAAATGGTTTCTCGCCTGTGTGGAGCCGTTCATGTATCTGAAAGGGTTGAAAAATAGGATATTAGTATCATTACACAGTATAAAACAAAGTCACTCACCGGTGTCTGTCCCTATGTATGCTTAGATCTATAAAATTACATTTACAGATTTTGATGCGGTTTTTTTAATAGATAGACTGATTAAAGAGGAAGGTTTTGTATATAATACATGGACAATATAGTAAAGAAACACTTATAATTTTAGAAGCTTCTACTGTGATGTGCATAGCATTGCACTCATGCGAAGCTGGGGCGAGTTGCTAGTTATTATATATTTATTTATATAGTTTTTTTTGAATTAAGTATATGTTACTCTTTGTGTCTTAATTGAAAACATTGATTTTAATAAATGTAGATGTTGAATGCTAAGAAGCCGAGTTGGTCCAGTGGTTAGAACACATGCATCTCAACCGATGATTGCAGGTTCAAACCCAGGTCATTGAATATTAATGAGCTTAATTTGTGTTTATCATTCATCTCAAGTTCAGCAATGAAGAAAAACATCGTGAGAGAAACCTGCATGCTTCTTTTTTCATAGAAATTCTGCCACATGTACATTCCACCAAACCGCAATGGAACAGCATGGTGGAATATGGTCCAAACCTTCTCCCCAAAGGCAGATGAGGCTTGAGATAGATTAATTCATAAGTAGTTGGTAGATGCCATTTGGAGTAAACGATTAGTCATTATTACCTTGACTTGCTCAGCATTAGATGCCTTATAGTCACAGTAGGAACACTTGTCTGTCTTTTCGTAGCCATGCTTCGCTCGACAGTGCATTAACAAGAGCCGTCGTGTTATGAACTTCTTGCCGCAGTGCTGGTGAAAATATTTAAATAAGTACATAAATGATGGTAGTAGTAAGGTACTGCCTACCCTTATGTATTCTACAATTAAGCAGCAACACTTACTTACTTAATATTTATTTATTGATTGTAAAATTGTCGAACTGATTACAATAATTGTTAGAAATAATTATTATCTGATATATTCACACATATTGATACTCAAAGATCTGAATTATCAGATCAAAAGTAATTGGTTTGATACAACAATTATGCTTTAGAACATCAGTATATACATTTCAGATATTCACAAGGTAAGCACTCATACTCAAATTACCATTAACCAGCAACCAAGTAAGATTTAACATACGAGTAACTTATGAATTTCCATCATAATCATTGACCATTATTCAGCTATCCATAAACAAGATTAACATGCATTTAATATAGTAATCCGGCAAATCTGATATCAATTTCAATGTAAGAAACAATGACTCACCTCACAAACAACATCGAAGCCTGTGTGAATTTTATAATGATTTCTCAACGATAACTTCGACGTCAATATCTTATGGCAGTATTCACATTCTATCTCCTCTCGAACTCTCTCGGTTTTCTCTGCCTCCTTACTCTCCTGTCTTTTAATTTTAACGGATCTCGTTTTCCGTTTGCTTTTGAACATTATGTCTAAGGGTTTCTCCTCAATTTCAATAACTCGAGTTTCGTAATCTATTTTATCTTTCATCTCGTTGATATTTTCTGAACATTCATTGTTATCTTTTAGGATTTTATTCATTTGTAATGTGTCCAATGTTATATTATCGTCGTAATCCTTAAAGTCTTCATCCAGAGCGTCTGTTATGTCTATCGATGCTGAAGTATCTTCTGTTTTTAATACATTATTAATGTTTTCAATTTTTATACCATTGATTTTTTTATCGTGCAATTGTTTTTGTACGTCCTCACATTTTCGTCTGAATTTTATTGATTCGTTGATGAAACTGATGCAAACGGAACAGATTTCTTGAGGTAGGGAGTCGTTCATTGTTACCTGTAAGGTGATTTGAATGATGGTGATTGATTTCAAGTCATAATTTTCAAAAACATCAACAATTTCGTGTGTAAATATAAATATTGTACGATGTTTTTAAAATCAATAAAAATGAGTTTATTTTGTCGGTAATGTTAAATTAGTGTCAAAGAACTGTCGTATCAATCGATGCCCATAATGAGACCATAATATAATCATCAAAAGCTATACCTTTATACCGGTAGTTAGAAAAACAGCGTTAGAATATTTTACACTGTGCTCTGGTGAAATGAATATTGGATGTAAACTGCGAGTACTGGCACACATCCTGCAGCAGTTCCATGGGTGCATTGCTGTGTCAATAGGATAATTTAATAACGAAATCTTTTAATAAAAAACAATACAAAATCTTTAATTGTTATTGTTTGTAAAACATTTATCACAAAACTACAGATTACAGATAATTAAAGTCCAAGTGTCAATTGTCAAAAAAGAAATCGCAGTTCTATATAAAAAAAGCTTTGTCCTTATTTATTTTCCTACCTATCTATTGTGTAGTTTAGAATCTAAACTATTATTTTAATTTATAAAATAGGTAGAATGATGATTCTAAAATATACAACTTAAAGATGATTAGTACAAACCAAAAATTTGTGTCTTAATAATGGCGCGGCAAAATTGAAATTTAGTGAGTCGGGATAATAGGTATTTTTTGTCCTAGAAGTCATGGATGACATTATTTATTTACAATATTCTATCTAGATAATTGAGGTTGAAACTGGGACATAATCAGCTTTAACACAAAATAATCATCTGTGATATTATTTTCGAGCGTTACACTAGTTTGATTAAAGTTTTATAAAACTTTTGAAACATGAACAATATATTTAAAACGGATAGTTTTTACCATTACTTTTAGAGGTTCCTTTTAACGTAACATTATGGGTCTCATGCCACTCTAGACATCTTACACCACCCTTTAAGTATGCGAATATCGTCTGGTAAGGTAAGTCTGGACATACGTTGGAAACTTAAGAATTTTGTCTCGCTTTTCGGCCGATTACGCTGTCGGAAGCAATAAGACCAAGGGGCATCGAAATATTTTATTTTATCGAAGCTATATTCGAAAAAAATAAAAACCAGTGAAGCTCAATTTTTTTATTCATATGGATTTATTGTAACAAAATTCGGTAAAAGTTTTACAGATAAGAAACAGTATCCATACTTTTTTTTTATAAGTGAATCTTAATAATGCTGAGTTATATGCATTAATAAAGTTCTGTAAAATGAAATTAACCCAAAATTCTTCTCAAAGTAAATTTATTTTCTTGGTGGTTTTGTACAGCTAGTGTTATAAAGTTTTAATTTATATATTTACTACACTTTATTAGTCTTTGATTTTTTTTAATGAGCACCAGGCTGTTTTAATGTAATTTTTGCGAGGCTTAGAAATGCAATCAAGCTCAAAATTGTATAAGTCCATAATTACGAACAAACCTAAAAACTTGAAAACTCCACCCTAGGGGTAAAACGAAGGTTATATACATTTTGTACAGATAAAGCCGCAGTTTCAAATGTTGTCAAAATAAAACAATAATTAAATAATAATATAATTTATTATACACATTTTTAATAATACTGAAAATAATACATCTGTTTATATATTCGATTTATCATAGTTTATACAAAAAACATTAGTTAGATTATTGTTGAACTTCCATATATGTGTCTGGCACGGTTGGCAGATTTCTCTGAAAAAAAAAACCAATTTCTGTATTTATACAACAGTAACAGCCTGTAAATATACCACTGCTGGGCTAAAGGCCTCCTCTCCCTTTGAGGAGAAGGTTTGGAACATATTTCGTTGAAATTACAAAAATGAAGGTTTCACGATGTTTTCCTTCACCGCCGAGCACGAGATGAATTATAAACACAAATTAAGCACATGAATATTCAATGGTCGATATCCAGCCTGGGTGCGAACCCGCAATCATCGGTTGAGATGCACGTGTTCTAACCACTGGGTCATCATGACTCTATAGAGATCAGCTCAGCAAGATCAGCAAATTGTTAATATAACCTTTTTGGAAGTCGGTTGCGAGTCTCACCTCGTACTTCTCGATGGCGCCCTGTCGCTCGCGCGGCACGGCGTGCGCGCGCGCGAGGTGGCGCCGCGCGGCGGCGGGGCGCGCGAACGAGTCCCGGCAGAGCGGGCACGCGTAGCGGTAGCGCTTCCCGCGGTGCCGCTTGTACTCGTGCACCTGGAGCCTCTTGCGGGACTTCTCGCGCTTATTACATATCTTACACTGAAAAATTTACCCCTTTAAAGAAGATATATTCATTTAATTTTACATAATTAATACATTTCTACTACCATTACTAATCTAGGGGTAGGCCTTTTTGCAAGACGGCCTGCGTAGGTACCACCCACTCAACAGATATTCTACAGCCAAACGACAATTTTGTTGTGTTCCGGTTTAAGGGTGAGTGAGCCAGTGTAACTACAGGCACAAGGAACATAACATCTCAATTCCCAAGGTTAGTGGCGCTTTGACGATTTAAGGAATAGTTTTAATTTTTTTGCAGCTTCATTGTCTATGGGTAATGGTGACCACTTACCATCAGGTGGCCCATATGTTCGTCCGCAAACCTGTACCATAAAAACAAATATATTGTCTACGGACGTTGGTAAAAAATACATCTTTATGAATTAATGGAAACAAAATCTCTTTATCAGTAATTAAATAGCATTTATAAGTTACTTAAATACAATTAAATTATAGTAGTTTTATCTTCTTTAAAACGACAAATACTAACTCTACGCTTTTATAACTTCGATATAATCATGTTGTAAGCAATATATTATACTAGCTGAGACGGCAGCACTACCCCCTTTTACAAAAACCGACACCAACCCTAATTTACCCCCTTGGAGAAATAAACTAAAAAAAAGTAACCTATAATCTTTCCCCGGGACTCAAACTATCTCCATATAAAATTTCATCAAAATCGGTTCATCAATTTAAGTGTCAAGCTTTAATAAGTTTATATTAATATTGTTGGCATAAACAAGCAACATCAGGGTCAAGTCACACAACCTCCGTTTAAAAAAAAAAAGGCGGGAGATTCGTAGTTGACACATTGAGAATTGCAATTATAATTATTACGAAGCAATGTGATTATTGATGGTTATTTGTGTTGTAGACTAAATGTTTTTCTTTTGTGGTAGATTGATTGTTAATATAAATTAAAGATAATTGTTTTAGAGGTTAACCTACTTCCTACTTCTGGTTCTTAAAAATATATATATTAGGAAGCCAATATAAAATCACTACAGAATACTAATTAAGACATTAAAAAATAAAGAATTAAAAGCATAGATAATCATTACAAAGTATAAAACAAAGTCGCTCACCGCTGTCTCTATGTACGCTTAGATCTTTGAAATTATGCAACGGACTTTGATGCGTTTTTTTACAATAGACAGAGTGATTCGAAAGGAAGGTTTTTGTATATAATACGTGGACCATATAGTAAAGAACACTGATAATTTTAGAAGTTTCTACTGTGATGTCGTAAATTAACAAATTCTGTAGTATATTTAGTGTCAGCAATGCACCTGTGCGAAGCCGGGGCTGGTCGCTAGTAAATAATAAGGCAAAGACACTAGTGTTTGTCACTGACGTATACAGATTATAAAAAAAAATATTATTCTAATTTCAAACAAGTAACAATCACTAGTGTTCCAATAATAAAAAAAAAATCATGCAACTATTAAGCTACTGTCATACATTCGATATACTTTATGGTTATAGAACAATTATACGTCAATAACTACTAGTGTCAACGCCTTACCTTGTTACACTGATGTACCAGCTTGGGACCGATTGCTTTATAAATACCAAAGATTTGTATTTTATTTTCTATACGACTCACTCAAAATTGATTTAAGATTTAAAAAAAATTACATTTCATATTTAAAATGATTCAATTATTATTAATATTTATCTATGGCAACATTCTAGTATATAAAATGTTATAATGATATTCTTATACGAACACTGTATTTTAAATAGTGTCATATACGTTTGTTATACTATATTATATCATCAAAAATCGTTTGGTAATAATAATAATAAAAATAAAACCGTTAAAATATAAAACTGTCACTGTCATAAACATATTTAAATTTAATATGATAAATCGTTAATTCAGAAATTAATTACATTATATTTATAAACAGAAGTCATATGAGTAAAATCAAATTAATCCATTATTTTTTTAATTTCAATTCTAAAGCTGCACCCTGACAATCGGTCCCTGCTGGTCGTCGGGCAGGCCGTGCACTCGCCTCGTGTGGGCGCGGACCTTATTCGGTTTCTCGAATCTGTGGTCGCAGACCGGACACAGGTAGCCGTAGCGCTTTCCGGTGTGCGCGTTGTGTTTGTGAATTTGGAGGAATTTGCGCGACTTTAAACGCTTCGGACACATGTCGCACTACGGCAAAGAATATTCATTAAAATATTTGATAGTGCGAAAAATAAAGTGTCAAAAGAAATAAAACTAGCTATAACGGATTTGAATCTAATATTAAATCTCTAAATATTAATTATTTTTAACATCCCGACGTTTCGAGCACTTTACAGCGTTCGTGGTCACGGCTAGACTGTAATAATTAATATACGCGATTCAAATCCGTTATAGCTAGTTTTATTTCAATGTGTAATCGCGAAATTTTAAGACAACATTATGTGAACCAGTACGGACTGGAAACATCAAATAAAATTCGCCGGTTGGAGTACCTAAAAGTGTCAAAAGGCTATTTAACGCGTTTTAAAATCCATTTTATTCTATTAAGTGAAAGTTAAGAGAACGTTTTTGGGCAATGGTAGACGCATATATAATAAGATACCGGGAAATATAATCAATTTACAATTTTCAAAATTTAAAAAGATTAAAATTTATGTTATTCATTAAAATAGTACTTTTTAGAAAGAAACGCCTGGAGTTAGGCTCGGGTTCCATCACAGGACACTAATAGGGAAGATGTGATATTTTTATTTTTGTGTTTATTTAAAGAACTCCATATATGATAGACCAAAACTATATTAAAAAACCAAAACATTCTAATTTATTGCAAAAATGCGGTTTCAAAATTACATTTCAAATTTTCGCGCGAAAACGGACCCATATTTCGTATGACGCCACTCCTGTCTGTCACTGGCCCATTTATCGTACTTGTCCTCACTGGGTTTCATACTTATGCATTTTTTCTCGACTTTTGAGATACTTTTTTGGAACAAATTGTTGTTTGTTGTATTCGATACTGCGAAAAAAGCCGTACTGATGTATGTTTTGTGCCAATTTGTTCTTCTACAGCTTTCAAATAAATGGTTTTTGAATGGACCTTCTGACGCAAAACTGATATAAAAGTGGTTTCAAGCTTAAAAGAGGAATCTGGAGTCAGACAAACCCCACTTCCATTTTTATTCGAACTACGCAGTTAATTTTCGTTTGTTGTTTACTTTTTTTACAACTATAACCTCAAATAAGTAATCGTAACAGGAGTGACGTTACTGAACGCTAATTAGTGTTAGGAAATACGTTTCGTTTCACGTTACTTTAATTCGTAATTATTGTCAAAAAACAACATTATATTAAATATAAACCTTGCAGGGGCCCTTTGTTTATAATTTCTTTTTTTTTCGTTTTTCATTTTAACGGCAAATTTTTCATAAATATATATTTGCATGTTCCCTACTTACTGTAAATAACAGCATTGTTTATCTGTTTATATGAAAAGCACCACTATATATATGTGCTTAATTTGTCTTTATAATTCATCTCGTGCTCGGTGAAGGAAAACATCGTGAGGAAACCTGCATGTGTCTAATTTCATTGAAATTCTGCCACACGTGCATTCCACCAACCCGCATTGGAACAGCGTTGTGTAATATGTTTCAAACTCTCTCTTCAATAGGAAAGGAGACCTTAGCCAAGCCGTGGGAAATTTACGGGCTGTTACTTTACTTTTACTTTTTACGAACATTTGCAAATTTCATTTTTAAAGTTAATAAAATAAATCGAAGTGAAGGACTAACCTTCTCCTCAAAGGGAGAGGAGGCCTTTAGCCCAGCAGTGGGAATTTACAGGTTGTTGTTGTTGTTTTGTTGTTGAAGCACTGACCTGGAAGTTCTTCTCGGGCAGGTGTATGGCGATGTGCTGCACGAGGTTGGAGCGCCGGTGGAAGGTGGCGCCGCAGTGGTCGCACACGTACGGCCGCTCGCCCGTGTGCCGGCGCTCGTGGATCTTCGGAGTCACGAATTAAGGCCATTACACATGCGGGCAGCTGGGTTATTGTTTTTATTTCATGATATAGAATGGGTAACCTGATGGTAAGTGGTCTCTTTAGGGGACCATACCATTATATTTAGTCCCTAATTTATTTCTTTATGAAGTGGAGGTTAAGCGGGAGACAAAATAATAGTCATTGTTTGTTTCGGTATTTTACTTGGCGTGTTCACGTTATGATTTTTTAATACTAACTGAATACAGACTGAATATTCAATGAATACTCCATGATACACTACACACACTACTACAATTATTGTGTCCCTACAGTCTCAATCCATAGACAATGGCGCTGTAAGATATATTAATCATTCCTTGCATCGATAATACGCCATGAATCCTGGTAACTATGACGTTATGTCCCTTGTGCCTGTAGTTACACTGGCTCATTAAAACTGGAAGAATATCTGATGAGTGGGTGGTACCTAGACAGGCTTGCACAAAGCCCCACCAAGTAACCTGTTTAGATTGATACCATCCATTCAAAAACATTTCACCAAAACCACCACACAAAAAAATAAATCTTGGACAACATCACATACCTTACTCTGATCCCAATGTAGGTTTGAATGTAGTGACAACCTCCGTAGTCGAGTGCCTACACCAGGTTTCATGGGTACGCCTCTCCGAGGTCCCGGGTTCGAGTTTTCTATGTTGTCTCGGGTTAGGGTGTTTGTTGTCATTACTTCTGATCTTCCATAAAAAAAGTGCTTCAGCAAATCACATTAGGATCAAAGTAGTGTATGTGATGTTGTCCAATATTTATTTCTTTAATGAAAATTTGCCGACTATACACTCCAAGACTAGCAAGAATGCTAGCAAGAATCTTGTTTCTGAGAGTACTTTACCCAGCTCTTGGGAATAGGCTATTTGACTGGTTTTTAAAATCCATTTAATATTATTTAGTAGAGGTTAAGGAACCCAGTAAAAGTTAATTTTTTTTATTTCTAGTACATATTTTCCGAAAAATATCATATTAAAAATTCCATATTTAAACAACGCGCGAAAACGCTACTTGGACAATATGGCGCTGCAATCGGGTCGGTGATGTCACTTTGCTGTATTTTAATCTGTGGTACATATAGTAGAAAAGCATGGTTTACAAGAAAATGACTTCATCATAGGCCCGGCCAATCAGGAGCGTTTTGTGTCACGTGACAAACGTTTGAAAAAATGCATTTTTATTTATGGACTTTCGTTAGTAAATAACCATTTTCAAACTCATAATATACACTGATTACAATAATTCACAATTTATTCTTCGCATTGTCAGATAGCCTATTTACAGGGTGATGAATGAGCACTTACGGTCAGGGCCTCCTTCGTGGCGGAGCTGTATTCGCAGTAGGCGCACTTGTGAATGCGGCCGAGGCCGTGACGCGCGCGCTTGTGTTCCTGAAGCTGATTGTTGTTGCGGCAGCGCTTGCCGCACGACTGATGACAATCGGCATTAAGTCATACCGAGATGATAGCTAGTCGAAATGGCCCAAACCCAGGCAAGCACCGCTGATTCATGTGCTTAATTTGTCTCTATAATTCATCTCGTGCTCAGCGGTGAAGGAAAACATCGCGAGGAAATTTGCACGTGACAAATTTTATCGAAATTCTGCCACATGTGTATTGCAACCCGCATTGGAACAGCGTGGTGGAATATGTTCCAAATCCTCTCCTCAAAGGGAGAGGAGGCCTTTAGCCCAGCAGTGGGAATTTACAGGCTGTTGTTGTTGTAAATGGTTTTTATTTTATTTTTCTTGGTATAGGTTAACGGACGAGCTTATGGGCCAACTGATGGTAAGTGATCACTACACATATGCAATGGCTGTAAGAAACATTAATAATTCCTTTCAACGCCAATGGTCACCAACCTTGGGAACTAAGATGCTATGTCCCTTGTGCCTGTAGTTACACTGGCTCACTCGCTTCAAACCGGAACACAACAATACTCAGTACTGTTATTTAGCGATGAAATATCTGATGAGTGGGTGATACTGACGGGCTTGTACAGTCGGGTTAAGAAAAGGTTTGTCACCTTAAGATCTATTTTCGTGTGCTCAGTATGAGTGATCTGCTTACCAATGCTTTACCAATCGAGAATGACATATTGCGTCGCAAAAACACTAAAAGTCCAGCAAAGAGTACTATGTAAGTTTAATATTATATGCAGTTGTCAGTGTAGTGCTTTAGTTAAAAAAGGTACTAAGAGTTGACGACTTGATAAAGGAATGAATTAGAAAACTGACGAAGGTTTTCTTACTCTGACTGTACTTAAAGTGTTACAACTCACCTCACACACACAGTAGTTGGTGTGGAACCTCATATGGGCTTTGTAAGTGGCCTTCATCCTGAAATCTTTGCTACAAATGGTGCACTTGTATGACGTTGCATTCGGTATGATCTCTCGTTTCCTCTTCTCTGCCGAGATGTTTATCTGAAAGATTACCACAATATACAATATTAAAATGAGCTCTGCGATGCGAACTTCTTGGTGGTAGGGCTTTGTGCCTGTCGGGAGGCTAAGAACAGTACTCAGTATTGTTGTATTTAAAGGGACACTGAATCAGCGCAGCAAATGGTAAATATGTCTTATAGCATCATTGTGTTAAGGAGGCGGTGATCAGTCACCATGAAATGGCCTATTGGCACCAACTTGTTTTTATTAATAACAACCATATAACACCATGCTACAGAATAGAAAATCATAAAATATCAATCTAAACATTTTCAAGGAGACCCATAAAGAAAGCATTAAAACTTCACATTTTAGTCTTAAATGTTGTGGGTAGCTGTGTACTGATTTGACAAAAGTTTAGCTTTGATTCTCAAATATGTTGTATCTTTTAGCTACCACTAGTTCAGAAAGAAGATTCTACCGTAAAAAACCAACAAACAACTCAGTTATTACATACTTCTGGTTCTTTTTTCGGTGTGACATCATCGTTGCTGTATGAAAAATCAAGTTCGTTCTGAAAATCATTTTCAAAAACATCCTCATAACTAAAATCTATTTCCTCCTTCTCCGTTTCTTCTTTGGGACATTTATTAATACTCTTACTAGCTTTAGGGGTAAACTTCTTCTTAGATTTACCAAAATACTTGTTAAGAAGCGTCTTCTCTGACTTTCTGCTTGTCCGTCTAAATTGTAACGCCACATGCACAACTTCGATGCATTTGTCACAGATCTTTTGCGGCAGTCCATCGTTAACTTTTATCTGTAATTAATTGAATTTTATTTTTATAACAGAAAAGCTATTGTTTATCCAACTACAAGAGTACAAGTCAAAGAAACAACATTTGTCAATTAATTAATGCAATTAAATAGGTTGAGACCTTACATGAACTTAATAATAAATAATTCAATTATTATATATCACTGTAAGTTGTCATAAACTGTTAGGATGTTAATCTAGGAGATCAAAAATAATTCAGCTGCTGGATTGACGCCTTCAAATGCTTGCTGATGCGAGGTAATGTTTATTTCAATCAATTCTTAACTTTCTACTGTAATAACATGACTGAAAAATCAAAACGTAAGGTTCAGATGGTCCCAACTTATTTACATAATCATAATTTTATTCACATATTATATTAAGAAAGTAAATTTAATACTATCTAGTACAGTGGGAGAAGAAATTATTCATAGTTTTTGTTGAATATTTCGCTAGACTTAAGAGTTAAAAAAAATAAAATAAACATACTTCCAAACCGGTGACTAGTCGTAAGTCCTCAGATCGCTTTTTCTCACATTCTTTATTATGAAATATGGCTACGAGATTCTCTGTACTCATACAAGTCCTACAATAATCTGCATCCAGCACTTTCTTCTCAGGTTTCACGGATTTGATTGTTTTACGAACATATTTACGTCGATTCGCCATCCGATTCATCAACAAGAATACAGGTAACATTTTCGCTTATTCTTCTATTATAAACACATAAAAATCGTGGAAATAGACATATTCATTAGTTATTTAAATATTTTATGCTAATTAACAACATATTTTCAATAAATATTATGCATTTTGTGATCAAAACAATCCAATTTTATTTATTTGACAACTTATATTTTTAATTACCGGACAATCGTTGAAAATTGTCAAGCAAGGGCATTATGTTATACAGCCTACCGGTTATTACAAGCAACTTTTAGAGTATCCACTATCCAGCGATCACAACTCGTTATTAAAAGTGCCTTATTATTAAATGTTGTTTGGATATCATATATGTTGTTATTGCACCTGCCAGTGGTTAAGTTTAATGCAAGAAAAAAATGTCTAAAATAATATTGTATCACTGTATTGTAACGTTTACTGATTTAAAGTTATTTAATAATTGGCCATGAATTATTTAGTTATAAAGTTAAGGAAATAACTTTGTTGAATTAAATTTGTTTTTGAGCAAAGGAATGTTAGTAAAGAGTTTCTGAACATAAAACTAAATTAGTACGAATTTCAAAACAAAAATGGTCATAAGTTTTAGCAAAATAATAATGTTTATAGCTTATTTCAGTGGAATGGACTAGATTTACGTGTCATGAGATTTGCTAATAACTCATCTATATTGTGGACTCCTAAGAGTCTATGATTAATGTATGTTTATTTATAGTACAACGCAATTATTCTTAACTGCTTATTAAAAATTTATATTCCACAAGCCTGCGTTCTATCACCCACTCTGTTTCTTCTGCATATCAATTATTTGTTGCAAATCGAGAAAATTCACCGCTATGCAGATACCGATAGCAGATAGTGTACCGTTGTCACCTCATACACCGTCCACGCTAATATTTCTCGTCGAAAACGTCGATAAAAACCGGAACAAACTTGTCTCTGAAACCGAGTCTTCGTTAAACGAAGTCTCGAACTGGGGCCGGGCTTAATCTAGTTCATTTCAACTCCAAAAATACGCAAGTTTGCGCGTTAACCGCAAAAAAATCACCATTTGTCGTATCTCCACGATTTGAGAACATCCCGATAGCCGCTACAGGTAGTATCGGAATACTTGGTGTTGATATTTCGAGCCTCGTTCATTTCCGCGGTCAATTGGAAGACAAAGCCAAATTGGCTTCCAAAAAGCTCGGTGTGCTCATTCCCTAAAACTTTACAAGGCGTAAATTCGGCCACACATGGAGTAGGTACTGCTCTCACCTCTGGGCGGGTGCTCCCCAGTACCAGCTCCTTCCATTTGACCGCATCCAACGTAGAGCGGCTCGAGTTATCGACGATCAAGCCATTTCCGATCTCCTTGATCCTTTGGCTTTGCGTAGAATGTTGGATCACTCTGCATCTTCTACCGAATTTTTAAGGGGGATTTTCCGAGGAATTGCTCGGATTAATCCCGGTTGCTGAATTTCCCCTTCGGACATCTCGTCAAAATTCTAAGTTTCACCCGCACCACCTTGGTGTCCAAAAATCCACAACAGCGCGATTTCTTAGACATTTTCAGCCTCGCACAACCACTTCGTGGAACCAGCTTTCACCGGCGGTTTTTCCGAACCGATACGACATGGGAATGCAAAATTTTGATAACATGCAAAATTTGAGTTCCGTCGAAGTTCTAAACTCCATTTTCTCTAACTTTATTTTTTTGTTTCCTTGATTTGTCGTATCTTCGTTTAATCGAGTACACGTTTTTCTTATGGCAAACAAGCAGCTTACTTGATGACGAATGACTACCGCCGCCCATGGACAACAAATCAAATCAAATCAATTTATTCAAGTAAACTTCACAAAGAAGCGTTTTTTAATCATCAACAATTAAATACTAACACTGCAACACCGGGGCTTCTTGAGGGTTCCCAAGTCGTATAGATTCTGAAAAACCACCAGGCAAGCTAGTTCCACAAAGTGGTAGTATATGTCTTAAAAATCGCGCTGTATGGATTTAAGAACATCGAGGTGTTACAGATGAACCTTCAAATTTTGACGAGAATTCCGCAGATGAAGTCAGCAACCGAGAATAATCCGAACAATTCCTGGGAACGTTCCCTTTGAAAAATTCGGTAGAGGCTGCAGATTAATTCAAAATCTCTACGCAAAGCCAAAGGATCAAGCAGATCGGAAAGCGCTTGATCGATAAAAAGCCGCTTTGCGTTGGATCCGTCAAATGAAAGGAGCAGAATGTAGGTACTGGGGAGCACCCGCCCAGATGTGAGAACTCCAGTACTCTATGAGAGCCCGACTTTGCGCCTTGTATAAATGCAAAAGGGTCACTTAAATATCATAATTGTTTCATATTTTCCCACACAAACCAAGCTGAATCAAATTGATATTCTTCCTATAAAAGTTGACTATATATTAAATAGCACTTGGGATTTACAGAATTAAAAAAAAGCATGCATCGTTATAATAATCTTTATTTGTAATTATTTACAATATTTTTTTTAGTATCTGTGTAAAGTAAACTTGAACAATTTCTTTTAAATTCTTAACGTCAATATAATATTCAATATGGAAACACTGAATTTCTGTTATTAATATTTGATTCAAATGTTTACGTCAAATCCAATACGTATAAGAACTAGCGCGCACTGGTGACTTTTGTCACGATGACTTTAAAGTGTTTGTCATTGTCACGTCACGTTTCCAAAGTGGAGTGCGCTCATTAATAGAGACAGTGACAAAACATTTTCGAAATCGAAGTGTCATTTACCACTATCGATTTCGAAGAAACGGTGGTTCTCTGTGAACTCATGAGACTCGGCAGAAAAAGAAAGCGAAGAGAATACTGGGTACTAATTTCTTCCCACTCTTTTATTCACCTGAATATCTGAATACTCTTTATTTTTTTATAATAAAGAGCTGGTCTCTTTTCCTCTTCTTCTATTAGGACATCATTATGAGTATTGTCTTGACGAATGTTTACGTTTTGAATAGATGGTGACGCCATTTTGCGCGCGCCAAAAGTCGGCAGTCAAAGTGCGGATAGCGAAACACTGACGAAGAGAGTGACAAATTTGTCACTAGTGCGCACATTGCTTTGAAAGAACGTAAAGACGCTGACAGTTTCAGCACGGGCTTGCTCGCCGGTCGGCGGACACAAATGTCACCCAATTGTCACGGCGTAACATACGCGCAACTCCATACATTTTCACGGACTTGACAAGAGTGACGAAACAGTCACCGTGACAAAAATCACCAGTGCGCGCTAGTTAGTAAAAAAGTTCTTAGTAAAAGATCATTTCGAGGCAACATATAAACCTATACTTAGTACAAAATCATTGATATCAAAATATAATTACTTATATAAATCTTTGGTGATAACGTACGAAATATTTTAATACAAATCCTAAAGAAACGTGTTAACAATGGCCTACAGATTAAAAATGTATAATTTCGTCCGAAAAGATTCCTCAAGCCCCCAATTCTTAAGAACACTTATTCCATGTGCAGAAATTTTTGAGAACATGCATCTTTAACAAATAATTTTTCAAACATCAGTAAGTTTATTGAGGTTATATTCCATAGACTCTATAAATATGAGACTAACTTTTGTACTGTTTTTTTTTTTTGTTTGAGTAATCTCATAATAATATCATAATCATAATAATAAGTATCATTTCGGAATTAAATGAATGAATTAAACTGAGAAATATAAATCTTCAACGCTGTTTAAAAAAAAATCATATGTTAAACTATATTATATAGTGAGATTCAAGGTCATATAAAAAAATTTAACAATATATTTGTAAAGAAAAGTCTGGCAACACTTTGTCTTGTGACAAATCCTATTAGAATCCTCACTGACGTCTTAACAAGGAACAAGATCGTATAACATCGGAAAGTAACATGCAAAAATGACTCTTATAATTATATGTCTAAAGGATACTCGTCATGTATAATAAATTACTAATAGTGAGTCTGAGGGAACTCTTAATCCGTTGCAATATATGAGTCTGCCCCTTATAGCTATTTAAGTATTCCTGTTTAGCAGTAGACTAACTACTACTACTACTTTTATTTGTTGTGTGTGAGTGTGTGTGTTTGTGTGCCTGTACGTCACAAAGACCACATACCAATTAAATTTACATTTGTTTTGTTATAAGAGTCACATGTCATTTGTTTTTTAATAAGTATAACTAATTTATTAATCTACTTATATAATAATTATTGCTTCAATTGTGACTGTAATTTTGTGCCTTTACATGATATAATATTAATCCTAATAGGAAAAAACGTACACAAAAACAATAAGACACATTAAAAACACTTATCAGTATTAAAAAATAAACACATACTATTTGTGGAACATTGAAACTAACAAATTTTATATCCTGATAAAGTCTTATAAAATAATTTTTTTATATAGCAACATTATTTTCAGTTTGTTTACAATTTTAAATTAACAACATAATCATATATAATAACTATCCTGTTGTCTAACGCTTAAGAATTTGATTTAATGCGTTCATATCAAGACTTACCAAATCATCAGTTATCCTATTTACTGGTAAGGTTTACATCAAGTTGTGACCGATGGAGGAAGCTATTACAAGTGACAGCCAGCTTGTTTTAGAACTGGCAACCCATTGACAAGATAGTCATGCATAGATAAGAAATATGGGCATATATTTTAGCTGTAAAGTGGGAAGATGTTTGGAAGAATTAATTATCTACAATATTGAAGTTGATACTACTGTGACATGAAACCCGGGACCAAATTCTTGAAACCTCTACTGTCTTCGAACAAACTCTTCAAGAAGTACACCTGAAATGAGCTCAAATATACAAGATATATATAAAAAAAGTCTGTGTATATGCAGACTTCTGCAGAGATATGCATTCGTGTAATTTATAGTCAAGGTGTAATTTATTATAACCTAATAAGTGTAATATATTAAAACCTTCTCCTCAAAGGGAGAGGAGGCCTTTAGTCCAGCAGTGGGAATTTACGGGCTGTTGTTGTTGTTGTGTAATATATATGAATTTAGTGTGTACGCATTTATTATGGGCATCATCATCATCATCCTGCCCTTATCCCAATTTTATTTGAGGTCGGCGCAGCATGTCTTCTCCTTCCATACTTCTCTGTCGGACATCATCTCGCAAGTAACATTCTTTCTAACCATATCGTCTTTCACGCAATCCATCCATCGTCTCCTTGGTCCTCTACCTCTATATCCATCCACATCCATGCTCAAGGCCTTCCTCACAATGTGTTCCTCATTCCTCTGCATTACATGCCCATACCATCATAGCCGTTTTCCACATAACTTCTCGGCTATCGGTGTCACTTTCAAACTTCCTCTTATGTACTCATTCTTTACTCTATCCATTCGCGTAACACCATACATTCCTCTCAGCATTCTCATCTCCGCAACATTAACTTTCAGCCATCCCTTTTGTATGTTTATTATGGGCAGCATATCAATATAAATTGGAAGATGAATTATTGTGATTTGTCTTTTTTTATCGACATAAGGTATTCTTTAACAATAGCCTATTTAATTATGATATATCTTTTTTTTATAGAATAGGTTGGTGGACGAGCATATGGGCATATGGCCATTACCTATAGACAATGACGCTATAAGTGATATTAAATATTCCTTACATCGTCAATGCGCCACTAACCTTGGGAACTAAGATGCTATGTCCCTTGTGCCTGTAGCTACACTGGCTCAGCCTTCAAACCGGAACACAACAATACTGCGTACTGTTGTTTAGCGGTATAATATCGGATGAGTGGGTGGTACCTACACAGGCTTGCACAAGGCCCTACCACGTATTTTTTTTTTATTTCATATACTTGCAGATGGGATCATTGTCTATTCATATTAAGGCTACAAGAAATACTAATAATTCATTGTATCAGCCACACCATCGACCTTGGAAAATAAGGTGATAGTAGCACACTGATCCTTGCACAAAGCCCTACCACCAAGTAAATATCTTTGATTGTGTGAGTTATTTTAAATGGAATTTCTGACATATATTACCTGTGTTACACCAACCACCATCATGAGCATGATCTGACCCAGAGACCAAGACATTACCCTGAAAATATACACAATATAATAGTGTCATCCTAATTGATTTTGATCATAGCAGCCAACTTCAGGGGCCTACCAGTTACGCAGGACATATGATAGTATAGTACGGCACAAGTTACATATACCATCGGCAAAATTCGTAAAACCGATCACATCCGAAGTACGCTATCCCAAATTATCAATATTTATTTCTCATGCGAATATGATCTTTACACAGACGTAATAACTTGTAATATCATACGACCTAATTTATTGTAAATTCGACGCGTCGATTTACATGCACTCGCTGTCTCGGGTCAAACTGACGCGTCAGTTCGACCCGAGACAGCGAGTCTGACGCGAGAATCTATAGCGACGAATAGCGTCGAACGGCGCGATAGGGAGCTGTTTCTATTGGTTGTGTGAATCGGCAGTAATCGGTTTTGTTGAATTTGCCGATGCTACATCTAAGTTGCGTCGTACTATACACGTCTGCGCTACACATAGACAATCTATAAACTCTCGTAAGAGAATGGCAAACTCCACGAATAGAAAGAGTTCAGACGCATTTATAGACCTGCTTTCAATATCTAAACTCTGGAGAATTTTTCAATAGAAAATAGTCAATAACATATTTTTTTATTTGACCTGGAGTTTTAAGTCTGGACCTCGAGACCTGTGGCGTTACATCTTAAGCTACCAACGAGGCAGTTAGGGTAATGTTATACTGCTTTGAAATTTCTAAAAGACCACTAATCGTTATAATATGATTTGATTACATCCTAATAACATACTTATGTCCTACGTTAAGGAAAACATCACATGACACAAGCCTTGACACTAACTGTGGTGCAATAGGCTTCATAAATGAAAATTCCTACGATATAATAAAAAAACTTAAATAATTGAGCATATTTAGTTGGATCCTTTCCCCCTCTAAATTATTAAAAAGCCCGTCATAGAATCGTATTAACTAGATGACTTTGGAAGAACAGGATTATTGGGCAGTTACTGGATATGGAATATGTTCTCACCGGGAGCACATGTCCTCAGCGAGGTTCCTGTCCCTGGCCTCGTGCGCTGAGAGCAGCTCCTGCAGCCGCCTCGCTGTGGAGACGTTGTCTTTCAACTTGCTCACCGACTCGGATATATCTCTGACGCGCATCATGTACGTTTCAGCTGCGTTGCCTTCGAAATTGTATATTACTAGTAGACGCCCACGTTTTCGTTCGAGTTTCAGGGCGTTAGCTGTCATATGTCAGGCAAAAAGAGTAGCCTTTTTCCTTGGAGTTCATGTTTGCTTCATACCAAATTACATGAAAATCGGTTCAGCGGTTTCATCGTGAAAGAGCGACAGGCAGACAGAGTTACTTTCACATATATAATATTTTTTTTAACTCTGATCCCAATGTAAGTAGCTAAAGCACTAAGCAAAGCTAAGTGTTATGGAAAATCAGAAGTAACGACATAGAAAACTAACGGTAATCTCGGCTCGAATCGGCCGGGAATCGAACCCGGGACCTCGGAGTGGCGTATCCGCATGAAAATCGGTGTACACACCACTCGACCACTGAGGTCGTCACAATATATATTAATGTATCCACATAGTACTAACCGATATTGCTTTCCGTCCGTACGCTTGGATCTTTTAAACTACGCAACGCGTTTTAATGCATTTTTTTTAATGAACACAATGACTCAAGAGGATGATTAAATTTTTACTGAAAAAACTTTTTTTTATGTTACTCTTCTAATCCAATCATAGGACACTATACAATTATGAGACACGAAACGGCAGGTCATGTATCTACATTCAGCTCCAAACTGAGAAATTTTCAATAGTAAATGTACACTTCAGTTCAGCTATGTGGATTGGCTGAGCCGAGATGGCCCAGTGGTTAGAACACGTGCATCTTAACCGATGATTTCGGGTTCAAACCCAGGCAGGCACCACTATATATATATGTGCTTAATTTGTCTTTATAATTCATCTCGTGCTCAGCGGTGAAGGAAAACATCGTGAGGAAACCTGCATGAGACAAATTTCATAGAAATTCTGCCACATGTGCATTCCACCAACCCGCATTTGAACAGCGTGGTGGAATATGTTCCAAACTCTCTCCTTAATGGGAGAGGAGGCCTTTAGCCCAGCAGTGGGAAATTTACTGGCTGTTACTTTACTTTACTTTACTTTATGTGGATTGGAGTTCAGAAAAACAACTTTTATTAATATTTTTTGGTCATGTTCCCTCCTTTTTACAACCGTGACGTCTCGTAAGACTAACATCAGACCGGCAAACTTATATTACGCGGTACGTAATAAATGTATTTCATACTCACCGAGCTCCATTTCCTTATCGTCCTCATAATCCTTCTCACTCGTGTCATCGTTCTCAATCATCAGGTCGAAGAAGACCTGAAAACCAAAAAATATATAAGATCCTTGGTGGTAGGGCTTTGTGCTAGCCCGTCTGGGTCGGTACCACCCAGTCATCAGTTATTCTACCGTCAAATAACAGTACTCGGTATTGTTGTGTTCCGGTTTGAAGGGTGAGCCAGTGTAACTACAGGCACAAGGGACATAACATCTTAGTTCCCAAGGTTATAGAGAAAGGTATAGAATGCGCTTTAGGGGTGTATCAATATCGATATTCGAGCTACAAATCTTTTGCTTCCAAAGAGGCGTTTATTACGTTAGACGATTTAGAGAGGGAGGGGGTCAACCATGTCTTATGTGGTCTGACAAGGGGGTGGGAAGGAGTTTCGACAATCCTTAAGTAAGAATGATGAATTCAAAAATGCGCAAAGTTGAAATTATTTGAAAAAGCGTGGGAAACCGCACGATTTCCGTGATCCACTCGGATGGGTGGGTACCTTTAGAATTATTGCAATTATAAATAAAAAAATTAAAAAGACAGTTTATTTTTAAAACAAACATTAAAATGAACTAAACGTGTATTCATTTTTTTCCTTTTCATTCTTACGTAATGAAAAGAAGACCCTCCCTTCTTTCTGTCGGTCGGCCAATGCTTATCTTTCTTATAAAAGGGGGGGGGAGTGGGTCAAAAACTACAGAAAATAGTCTTTCGTAATAAATGAAAGGTCCCGTGTCCCAGCTGTGGTTCTCACGCAGGGCCGTATTTAGGGGAGGGCAACCGGGGCAACTGCCCTGGGGCCTCCACGTGAGAGGGGGCCACAATTTTCAGCAAGTTAACAAATACTGATATATAGTCAAATTATAATGTTACTATTTAATATTTTAAAAGTTACCGATACGAAACAAATCATAGCTTACTGATTGAAATAAAAAAAAAAACTAATTAATTCATAATAATATAATTATTAGTGTGTTCAACCTTCTGTTTGTCTAGGGCCCTCACTGCTTTGCGGCCCCGGGGCCTCCAGACCTTTAAATCCGACTCTGTTCTCACGGTCTTTTTACTAATAACCATCAAAAATGCCAATACTACAATAAATATAAACTTTACTCACAGTCTTTTCACTGAACGTACTGAAACTGTTGTCAAAACAGAACCTATAGTCCCCTTCTAGCAGTGATTTGTGACGGTGTCCATTTTCCGGTTTCTTGTAATCAGCTACGATGACTCTACCAACTGGATCCGACATCTGGAACGATATGTCCAACTCACCGTGTGTAGCGTCTATCACCTGTTGAAAAATAAAAGTCAAAAGTCAAAAACCTTTATTCAAAATAGAAGTAAAACTAATAAAATTTTAAATTAAACTAACTAAATTATTTTATTTTTTTGACGTGCTCGAAACGTCGAGATGTTAAAAAAAAAAAAAAAAAATTAATATACGCGATTCAAATCCGTTATAGCTGGGATCTTGTTGTAAAAACGTATAAATTGCCCCAAAAAAGAGATACATTGCCCCAAATAATTAAGAATTTTAGATAAACTAATACTAATTGGCAGACCAGCGTCACACATGTATGTGGGTAGGTCCCTGTACGAGTGTGCTGCGTGGGGGCCCCAGAGGCACATCCTTGCGGCGACGATGGGCGGAGACCACTCGCAACCGAGCGTTATCAACACCATGCTCGGTAGCGAGGTGTGCTGGTCAGAGATGCGCTCCTTCTGCGAAAGTGTCATGTCGCAGAAGGAAGCAGCGGAGCGGGAGCGGGAAAAAAATGCCGCCGCTGACTCGCTCCGCAGAAGACGATCGGGGAGAAGGAAAAGGCGCTACGCGCATCTTCCGCCTCAATAGGCGCCGTAGGGACCAGGGGGGGTCCCAGTACCCTGGGAATCCTCCCTAGCTGTTGAAGGCCCGTATAAGCGGGCCGACCGTCAGGGCGTCACGGTAGCATGCGTAAGCGATCCCGTGGCGTCCGCCGAAAGACGGCGAGGGTACCGCTGGTTTTTTAGTGGGTAAACCCGGTGTGCTTGGGCGCACTCGGCGTTCAGGGCTCCGGAGAGTCCCACACCCCCCCCCCACTTTCCATCACGTGGGGGAAGCGCGCAAAGCGTTTTTCCAGCGTAATAAAAAAAAAAAAAAAAAATGTATGTGGGTAGGTGTTCTGACTTTCAGGACGTTTAATTATGGCAACTATGGACTGCAATAATTAAATAGGATCATGAGGTTCGCGCATTTCAATTATTTTCTAGCTTAAACTGTGACGGAAAACTTTGTGTACTAAAAATTGTGTAACATATGCAACAGCACTCCCACTTCACCCCAGTCTGATGAAGAGTTCATGGAATATTTATAACATACTTAGAGACACTTGCAGCAGCTTTAGACATGAAGAAGATTATATCATTTAAGTCCTGCTGGCTACAAAGAAAAACTTAATGTCAGTAAATGTATATCATATGTATATCTGATTTAATGTTTATAATTTTAATGTTTATTATCTTGATAATTGCTTATTGTTTTCATAGTTTATCTTATAGACAAACTCAGATTAGTTTAATTCTATTAATTATATAAATTATCCTTTAAATTAAAATAAAATTGTAATTGCTGCTATTGTATATGTGTAATATCCTCCTTTTTTTCTTGTTGCTCTAATATTGTATATTAATTTATGAGTGGAAACTTAATTGGCTTGTGATTTAATTTGTATTTGTTAATATTAAGACTTATTATACTGTTTGTTTCCCAAATAAAATAAAATAAAATAAAAAATAAATAAAATAAATATTTTAAGAGTTTTAGGTATTGAATGAAAAAATTATGTTAATTAGGGAAGGTATAATTAAAAAAATTCACTTGGTGGTAGGGCTTTGTGCAAGCCCGTCTGGGTAGGTACCACTCATCAGTTATTCTACTGCCAAACAACAGTACTCAGTATCGTTGTGTTTCGGTTTGAAGGGTTAGTGAGCCAGTGTAACTACAGGCACAAGGGACATAATATCTTAGTTTCTAAGGTTGGTGGCGCATTGACGATTTAAGGAAGAGTCAATATTTCTTACAGTATCATTGTCTATGGGTAATGGTGACCACTTACCATCAGGTGGCCCATATGCTCGTCCCACAACCTATACCATAAAAAAAAATGTACATATACAATATAAGAAATCAACTGAATATACAAAATATTGATACAATACTACAGATAGAAAAAAAATGGGTTAAGGACATATGATATTATCAGTGAGCTCTCAGTATTTAGATAATGTGTTCATATTTTACTCTTAATTAAATACTGACAAAAAATATATTCATTGATGTTATATGTATATTGTAAATGTCGTATTGTTGAAATTAAATAATATAAATAATAAATAAATATGAGACAACATCACATACATTACTCTGATCCCAATTTAAGTAGCTGAAGCACTTGTGTTATGGAAATCAGAAGTAATGACGGTACCACAAACACCCAGACCCAAGACAACATAGAAAACTAATGGTAATCTACATCGACTCGGCCGGGAATCGAACCCGGGACCTTAGAGTGGCGTACCCATGAAAACCGGTGTACACACCACTCGACCATGGAGGTCGTCAAATTAAAATTGTAATTACTGTAAAATTGTAACTTATGATAGTGAGACCAACTTATTAGCATGTATTATCTTAAATATATATACTATTAGTTACAGTAAGGATATAAAGGCATTTTTGTTTATTATTAAACATTTCAGATTCAGTAAAATTTTACAATAAGGATTATTTTATGGATTTCGAGTTCTGGTGTTATTTCGCAACGAGTATAATAGAACGATATTTAGTTAAAATGTTCGTGTCATTTCTATTAACTCGAATAAAAACAGTTTTGTAATAGGCATGTATCCACTAAGAACAAATGGAATGGATTAAATGGTCAAAAATTTTATTTTTGTGTTTAGTTTCAGAAATATAAATTAATTCAATGAAATATTATAAGATTGTTTATATTTTTACGAAACAAAATATGTAAATTTAGGCATTAAGTCACGTGACATTGAACACCAATCAGGAAGCGTTACGTCATCCCGTGCCAAACACCATTGTTGTTGTGAGCGTCAGAGTTATTGTTTCACGGTTTAATCTTTTGTCGTCAGTTTTATTTAATTAGCCAAACCATTATTTAGAAAAAGAACATGGAATCTGGATTCACGAAAGGAAACAGCAATAACTTGCCCAGGATTGACGTTGTTATGCTTGGCAAGTTTTTCGCATCAAACAGCGACTTCTGCTCATCGGAATTTCGCAATGTTAAAACTTCGATGTAAGTATACAATAGTGAAATATAATCATTATAAGATAAATCCTCAATTTTTCAATAATTTTATCTATAAAGCGTTATTTATTGATTGGTATAATAATTACAGTATTGACATATTTTAAGGTTAGAAATACAAAGCAACATATACAAAAATGATACTTTTACATGTTAACTACTACTTTAGTCTTTACTTTTACTTACTTCCAGCTTGTCTAGTTGTAAAACATAATAGAATAATAAATCAGCTGCTTCTCATAACGTATAGATCGTAAGATCCAACCCCAGGAATCCTATTATGGTTGGATGGATGTATGGATGTTTGCTACTCTTTCACGCAAAAACCACTGAAGGGATTTGGATGGAACTTGGTATACATATAGTATATATCCTGGAAGAACACATAGGATAGTTTTAATCCCGAAAAAGCAACGGGAACGGGAATTATCGCGGGTGAAACCGAGGGCGTCAGCTAGTTATAAAATATTTTGGAAACCATGTCAAAGGCAATAATACTAGCCAGCCACTCTCAAACTTTAGTCAAATATTACAACTGTTTTTCACTGTAAATGTTAAAAAATGGGATTATTGTACCTACATACTTATATTAATATATTTAATTTCAGGTCCTCACGAGATTCATATGGAGACGATGCTGTGAGCTATGTACAAGTGAAACGAGAGGGTAAACTGTGTACAGTGAAGTGCAAAATATGCCCGGAGCATAAAATTCATGCAAAATTATATAACTGTACACTTATTTTAGATGAAGAAGAAGAAAATGTTCTCTCTGTGAGGTGCGAAGACTGTGTAGCTTCCCAGGGGGGATGTAAACATGCAATTGCATTTCTTATGTGGATTCATCGCAGAAGTGAAGAACCTTCCTGCACTTCTATCGAGTGTTACTGGAAGAAGTCAAAACTTTCCAGGGTTGGTAGTAGCCTTAAATACATTACGGCCAAAGAACTTTCAAAGGGTAATCCTGTATTTCCAGGGAATTCATCTGCTCTCAAGAAGTTTTTACAAGAAGCTAAGAAGAGAAAAATTGCAGATTGTGAGCTTTTGAAATATCAACCCACACATTGTGTGAGTGATGTAGAAGCTATTTCAATGCACCAACTTGCATATAGTCACAAAGAGAAAGATGTGGAAGATTTTTTGGGAAAAATACAGATAGCAGAGTCTGTAATACAGAAAATAGAGGAATTAACTAGGGAGCAATCAAAAAGTGCACTTTGGTTCGAATTAAGATATGGTCGAATAACTGCTTCTAAAGCATTTGAAGTAAGCAGATGCAAAACAAGTGATGGAACACTTATAGCTGTCATACTTGGTGGCAAAATACCCGACACGCAATCTATGAAGCGTGGCCGCAGTTTAGAAGATGATGTGAGGAAAACTGTGATAGAGAAATTAAGAAAACCAATTTATAAATGTGGTCTCTTATTGAGCTCTAAATACCCAATGATTGCAGGTTCCCCAGATGGAATTTTTGAAGATGGCATTATAGAAATCAAATGTCCTCTTAATGAAAAGACTTACAAGAACTATGTTAAGAATGGACAAGCCACAGAAAAATACAACGCACAAATGCAAATTCAAATGTACCTATCACAAAAGAAATATTGTTATTATTGTATAGCTGACCCTGACTATCCAAATAATAAAAAAGTGAATATAATAAAGGTATCATTCAACCTTACTTATGTTGAAGATTTAATTAATAAGTTAATAAACTTTTGGAAAATAAACATATACCCTTTATTATATCAAAGTGTAGAGTAAGTAAATGTACTTATATGAAAAGGAGTGTTTATTTAAATAAAAAACTTTTTATTGAATTATAAACTAGTTTTATTTTATCAAAGAATCTTGCAAATTAACAAGCGCACATGCTATGATAATCATGTCATCTAGTAATTTAATAAATTTAAAATTAACACATGCATGTGGCTTAAGCATATAAAATTCACGTAAGCGCCTAATTACTCTTTCTACGTGAATTCTAAGGCTTGCAATCTGTTTTGTAACTCTTGCTTGGTTCTTTGTCATTTTTACCCCTGTTTCTACACTAGGAGGTCTTACCAGAGTTACATTAGCTTTCTGTAGAAATTTCTCTACATGTTTAAATCCCCTATCTGCCATTACTATCATGCCACTTTTTAATGTTTTTATAAAATCACACGATTCAACTATACATGTGTCAGTTGTTCTCCCTCCAAATCCAGGAGAAATATAATTTATGAGTCCATTTGGTGTGCATGATATCAAGTACTTAATGGTATTTGCCTTTTTATACTCTGACCATGTCATGGCCTGGTTTATGGCCTTCGACGGTTTTTGCACCTCTATCTCAAGGCAATCTATGATACAACTGACATTATTGTATCTGTGTCTAAAAGCCATTGGTAAAGTCCTTTTTATCAAATCTTTATCAAGTTCCACAATAAAAGGACGCATCAAACTAGCAATTAGAGGTATGTTTTTTAAAAATATCTTACTTAAATTTGCTGAAGTTGTTCCATATTCGTCTGCCAGCTGATTAAATGTAACATCTAATCTTATCTTGTTTAAACATAATAATAAATGATGTTTTGGAATTTTTAGCTCATCTTTTAAAATATCAATTAAGTAATAACAGTTACTGGGAATACCAAGATACAAGCGTGGCTTTTTTTCAATTTTTTTAATTGTGTACTCCAACATCATATCAGCTTGACTTTTTCTTTCTTCTGCAATCAATTCACTATCTGAAGATGACTTCACTTGCAAAGAATGTACGGATGATGAACAACTAGAAGATGGCTCGCATGGTGTATATAAGGAAACATCACTATCTGAGTGCACTTCCTCAATCAACCTTTTTTTTTTAATTTTGTTCAGGTTTGAGCCAGAAGGATATAATTTTTTAATGGTCTCATCTTTAAATGGGGATGTAAAACTCGATGTTACTGATGGCTTCAAGGGTGACAATGCCTGGCTTACTGTTTTTATTCGGGTCTGACTTGCTTTGCTCCTGAACTTGTGTGTGATATGTACTTGAACTGATTTGTCCACTTTCTGTTCACATAAAGGTTCAGGCTCATTCTGTCTGATTGTATGAAAATCTGAAAAATAAATGAAAGTAATTAGTTTCATAATCATTACTGAGAAATTATTGTAATGACAAATGAATGCAATATGTAATCTATTATACTTAAATCCTCACAGAGGGTGAATCAGACTATCAATATGAACAGCTCTTCCTATAGGACCAAAGCTGAAATTTGGCATTCCCATAAACCTTGCCGATGGAACTAGCTCTTGTATTAAAATGTAAAACAAATAATTGAGTTCTCAGCATTGGTCCCATAGGAAAAGTTGTTCATATTGATGGTCTGAGTCACCCTCTGAGAGTTTCTTAGCATAGTTGATTACACATTGCATATTTAAACATACCTGAGCTTGTATGTGGAATATCTTTGAGACTTTGCGAACAAGTTTGTTCTGGATTTTCCAGACGCTCCATATTTTTTTTTGTATTCTCTTCAAGACACTCTGCTATTATCTCCATTCTCTTTTTTTTTAACATAAATGGTCGTTCTGTGCTGCTACATGTCCGTTTCCTTCTGTCTTCCTGACATTCAAATTTACTTGGGGTACATCCTGGTTTCAATAGCACTTTTGATACTTTTCCCATGATATGATACTCAGTATAATTGAGCATATCATTAGGTAACTACAAAAAAACAAGAAATGGTGCTTATTGTGTACAATAAATAATGTGGGATAACAGAACTCCATGAAAAACCTTTACTAAGATCTAACCTTAAACCATATTTACAAAAATTATGTAAGAAAAATAAATATCTTTTTCTATAATTACGTGTTCGCTGGATTGCATTTTATTTAATACTTACATCGAAATGGTCTTCACAAAAGTACATTCTTGAAATTGATGATAAACAATTTGCATCATTTCGCCTTGCAAGATTTAGCCACTTTTTCCTTACTTCTGCGTTGCTTGGGACAAATATAAATAATTTGTTTGGCGTTTTAATGCTTGTGCTTTCACACTGGGGCACCATACAGTACTTATAATACGACACATCCATTTTTTATCATGAAATATCAACAATCACCATACACAAACAGCTGTGTTTTGCACGGGATGACGTCACACTGACGCCATGACAGTTTTGAGCATTTTCGGTGGAAAATAAATGTCATTTTTATAAATGCAAAATACAAATTGAAAATCGATATATTTTCAAAAAATCATATTTTTTCCATGTATAATGGATACTCAGGTATATTAATTAGCAATCAATCAAATTTAGGCAACTACCCTATTCTAAACACACACATTGTACACATTTAATGGCGTACTAAATTTTAATTACAAATTTAGTATGCCATTAAATGTGTACAAGCTTATCAAATGAAGGTATTTATAGAAAATTAATGCTGATTCGTCGTTTCGATAGTTATCAGTGTTTTTATGTTACAATTTAATTGTTTTATTACTGATAAGAAATATTTAAGGTTACCTAATGTCTAAATAAAATGTCACCTGATATTCGACATCAATTGCTTCATTCACGGTCACTTTTTGATAAAAACACTCCATTTTCCCGGCTTGGACACTGAAAGTCATGTCTTTTTCATATGCAAAAACAACACTGAAAATAGTTGTTAGAAATATATACCGCATTTCGTAGTTCACTTCTACCGAATCACGAAACGAATCTTATGATTTCCAAAAGTGACGAACAGAGTTATTTATAGTATCAGAGCGATGTTTATTATTGAAAAAAATATAAATAAGCAAAATATTTGTTATACAAACAGTATCCGCTGTCAAACTGAAAACGAATAATGGCGGGTGTAAGGCCGGTAAAGTGACGTCTAGTTGACAAGAATTCGTCCAGAAATATTCGGAGCTATTTAATTATTTTAAATCATTATAGAAGAGAAAAGTAATAGAATACTAATGTTATAATATTATTTATACTAATTATATAACAAATTATATTATTAGCAACGCGCTTTCTAAATTTTAATTGTTATTTTGGATTGGCGGCGTGGTCAGTAGCTAAAAAGCTCATGATAAGATTTTCAAATTTCAATAACTTTGACAGTCAATAATACCAACCATAAAAATTAAAACAAATGGTGGATGCGTAAACAACGTTGAATACCATTTTTAATTTTAAAATATTAATTCTAATTTTATTTATTTAAGTTAACCCTTAAAAATAATAAGTAATGTCGGGTACAAGTGGGTCAGGGGGCGGTGTCGTCCGTAATAGTGCGTTAGCGTTCGTTGCGCCTGCGCAAGCGACGATGAATCCTGAAGCTGCCACATTACAAGGGCAACAAACTGATGAGTTGAATCAAACAGGTGTTTAATGACATTGTTATTCTACTTACTAAGTCAAAAACATTATTTGTAATTTTACTGAATCAGTTGCGGTGGTATACATGTGTAATTTTTTTTTTTAATTTTTTAGAGCGCCTCATGCCTCCAGGATTAAAAGCACTGTATGATGTTTGCTCCAAAGTATATCCAGACCAGCCAAATCCACTTCAAGTTACCACAAGGCTTAAGTACTGGTAAATATAATTGTAATTTTTTTTTAATAGTATTGTAAATTGTTGATTATTTTACTCAGACAATTGAGGATATTTTATTTATATGCAATATTCTTAAGTCAAATATTTTTTTGTTTTACATACATACTTATATTATATAAAAAAAGCATTTTAATTATTAGAAATATTGCAGTATGATTAAGAAAAAATATTCCAAAAGAAGTTATTGTAATTAAATATAAATAAATGTCTTTTTTTCATCACTGACATAGTACTCTCTCAAAAATACACTCTCACACTCTCTTACAAAGCAAAACATTAACAATTAAAAGTTATATTACTATAAACTTTGTTCAAATCAGATAAGGATGTGAAGCTGTCTTTATCAATCAACTTGTCACTTATTTACTGAGTTTAATGAGTTGTCTTTATCATGTATTAAAAGTCATATACTGAGTTTCTTGCCGGTTCTTCTCGGTAGAATCTATTTTCCGAACCGGTGGTAGCTTCACTTAATTGTTAAATGATGCTTCAAAAGCGCTTGCAAAAGCCCACTTGAATAAAGTTTATTTTGATTTTATAACTTATTATGTAATAATAGTTGTTACATATATTGAGTTGTATGTATATTCTATTTTCAGGCTCGGAGGTCAAGATCCATTGGACTATATTAGTATGTACTGGAATGCAGGCAAGCCTGATGAGAACATACCGCCCCATTGGCATTATGTTAGGTGTGTATTCAAATAACATTAATTTCATAACGGCATATTAAAATTCTAGAGACCAGAAGATTAATAACAAAATTTGTGAAAATCATAAAGGTGTTGCAGATTTGAATCCACTCTCTTCAGTTCAGATTCTAGGTGTTCTAACCACTCATCTCTCTTGTCTTTCCTTTTTAAGCAATAATAAAAATCAATGTATGTGCAAAGATTGTCACTATCTTCTTCAGATCACCTTTGCCTATTGACTAGACATTATGAAAGTTAGAGAAAAAAAAATCAAATAACATATTTATAAGTTTCTTTATATCAACTATGTTAAAAACAGATTGAGAAAACATTAAAATATACTAAAAAAAGAAAGTGACCTAAGTTAGATCCTTGTGGAACACCCGTTTTTAAAACAAATCCAGCAGCCTGTTTTGATTAATATGAACTTGAATTAACTATTTAACTCTGCCTTAGATATGAGTAACAACAGTGATTATTAGGATTACCAAGAGCTGTACCTATTCCATTAATATTTTAACATATTATATAGAAGCATTTTGTGTTGTACACAATCAAATGCGTTAGATAAATCACAATTATCCTATAGCTACACTTTTCACTATAAATAGCTATAGTATAATATAATTGTTTAAGCAGTACTATTTCCACTTGGTTTAATCCATAGTAAAATAGTATTTGCTGGGAAAAGATGGATGTATGCCAAAATGAATGTACAGTTGATTGAAATTATTTCAACAAATATTAAGTAGATAAATCATCATTATCACTATGTATCAGTATGTATACTATGATACACGAAAGTCTTTTACCGTTTTCTGTCCCTATGTAAGCTTAGAACTACGCAACGGATTTTGATGCGGTTATTTTTATAGATTGAGTAATTCGAGAAAAAAGGTGTTTGTATATAATACATGGACAATATGGTAAAGAAACACAGATAATCTTAAAAGTTTCTATTGTGACGTCGTGAATAAACAAATTCTGCAGTATATTTAGCATCAGTATTGTTCCCCTGCGAAGCGTAGGCAGGTAGCTCGTAAGGTAGTTAAGGTACATTTCCCACTGCTGAGATAAGGCCTCCTCTTCCATTATGGGGAGGGTTTTGGAACATATTCAACCACGCTGTTGCAATGCGGGTTGGTGGAGTACACATATGGCAGAATTTCGATGAAATTAGACACATGCAGGTTTCCTCACGATGTTTTTCCTCCACCGCCGAGCACGAGATGACACAATTTAGGCACATATATATAGTGGTGCTTGCCTGGGTTTGAACTCGAAATCATCGGTTAGAATGCACGCGTTATAACCACTGGACCATCTCGTAGATCGCTCGTATACTATAAATACTTTGACCAATTTTAATTATCTGAATTATTTATATTGTTACAGTTTCGGATTATCAGACCTCCATGGAGACGGTCGGGTACACCCAGAGCCAGATCCCGTGGAACGCTGCTCAGGGTACGGTTTGGAGCTGACATTCAGACTCGAGTCCCAAGAGAGAGAACCTCCTCTTTGGCCGGCCACCTTACTGCAGGCGTTAGCGAGATATATATTCACAACTGGTGAGTGTTATTTAACCTGTTTCGATTTCTTGTTTGTGGGTGATATAGGGCGTTCCACTATAATTTCCTACTACAAAGCCAAAACAAAAAATATTTCAGCAAAGTAAAAAAGCTTGGAATTAATACTTGTTGACTTCCAGGCAGGATACATTACATACATATATTGTATTTAACTCATATGGTTGTATTTTTTAAATGTTGAAAAAGAGTAACTACTGAGTTTCTTGGCGGTTCTTCTCGGTAGAATCTACTCTCCGAACCGGTGGTAGCCCAATTGTAAAATGACGATTCAAAAGTGCTTGTAAAAACCTACTTCAATAAAGTTTATTTTGATTTTGATTCTATGCACCCAGGATACAAAGCCACCTTGTACTCTGCGTCAATGAGGCACACACATACATATGTGTACCAGTTCCAAGCAACGACACTTAGGAGTTAGCGTTTTGGATCCATCATTAAACGTAATGCAAAGGATTTAACTTGTAGGGGTACTGGTCCCTAGCTAACTTGCTGTACTACTTCTGGGTTTTCTTGAATAATTTTATTCGGCAAATGTGTCGATATATATACAAAATTTACAATTAGGAGTCATTCATCAGCCAATTAGAAGTTGTACATTACAATTCAAAATATTTTAGAAATTGAACGACGAATTAAAAGTTCGATTTTTCAACCAATCCCGACGCTGCAATTTCGTATGTTCATTTCGTGAGTTTCTAAGAAAATCCGTTGGAGTGCGCTAGGTGAGCGCCACACACGCTTGCCGCTTCTCGCGTCGTATAAATAAGGCGGGACTTGGATTTAGCTTCAGTGGGAGCGCGTCTGTGGACGCCTACGCAGTACGAATGAGAATATTGAAATGTAGTTCCTACAAACTTAATCAAAATCAAAATCAAAATCAAAATAAACTTTATTCAAGTAGGCTTTTATAAGCACTTTTGAATCGTCATTTTACAATTAAGTGAAGCTACCACCGGTTCGGAAAGTAGATTCTACCGAGAAGAACCGGCAAGAAACTCAGTAGTTACTCTTTTTTAACATTTAAAAAATACAACGTCATGTTAATTAAATACAATTATTTCAATTAATGTATCCTGCTTGGAAGTCAACAGGTATTAACTCCACGCTTTTTTATCATCTACAAAATCTGGTATCGAATAGTATGCTTTTTCTACCAATGTATTTTTAACAAACGATTTGAATTTACTAAACGGCAAAGTTAAAAATTTCTGCGGAATTTTATTATAGAAACGGATACCTTGCCCCAAGAAGGATCCATTGACTTTGCGGAGTCGGAAACTTGGCGTTATAAGTTTATCCTTACTTCTAGTGCATATACAATGATTATCACTGTTTTTATCAAAGTGATCAAAGTTACTGTGAATATACATGATATTGTTGTAAATATATTGCGACGCAACAGTAAGTATTCCTACTCTGTTAAAAACATCCCGAAGAGAGTCTCTAGCTCCAAGATTATAAATAAACCGAATTGCTCTCTTTTGTAAAATAAAGACAGATTCAATATCTGCAGCGTTACCCCAAAGTAATATGCCATATGACATAATACTGTGAAAATAACCAAAATAAACTAAACGAGCGGTATCAATATCAGTTAGTTGTCTAACTTTTCTAACCGCGTATGTTGCGGAGCTGAGTCTTCCTGTTAGGGATGATAAATGAGAAGTCCACTGAAGTCTGGAATCCAATTCTATTCCTAAAAACACCGTAGTATCAGCTACTTCAAGACGGTCACCATTTAAAGCTATATTATAATTTTGCTTGCTAACATTGGGTAGGGTAAAAACTACACATTTTGTTTTTTGAGCATTCAAAACTAAATTATTTACTGTAAACCAATTGTGTATCTGTGATAATGCACCGTTCACATCGTCATAGTCATTTTTTTTCCTGTCAACCTTAAAAATCAGCGAAGTATCGTCAGCAAACAACACTATATCACAAATACCCTTAACATAGAAAGGAAGATCATTTATATATACTAGGAATAGAAAGGGACCCAAAATTGAACCTTGTGGAACTCCCATTTTTAACGTAGATCCAGAAGACTTTATTCCATTAATGAAAACTTGCTGGATTCTTTGACTTAAATATGAAGCGATGAGATCAAGAGCTTTACCTTTAACACCGTAATATTTGAGCTTATAAAGAAGCGTTTCGTGTTCTACACAATCGAATGCTTTAGATAAATCACAGAATACTCCAATAGCGTTCTGTGATTTCTCCCAAGCATCGTAAATATGTTTGAGAAGCGCAATTCCCGCATCAGTTGTCGAGCGACCTCTTCTAAAACCGAATTGCTCACCATGAAAAATAGCATTTGTACCGAAATGGACGAGAAGTTGATTTAAAATATTTTTTTCAAAAATTTTACTTAAGGATGGGAGTATTGAAATAGGCCTGTAATTACTGGGATCGCTTCTGTTTCCAGTTTTAAAAAGTGGTAAAACTTGACTACATTTTAACAAGTTAGGAAATGAACCCGTGTCCAAACTCTTGTTAAAAATTACTGCTATATACGGAGCAATATCGTATATGATGTTATTCAAAAATTTTACCGAAATGCCCCATATGTCGTTAGTTTTTTTAATATTTATAGTTTTAAATACTTTTATGACATCTATTGCAGAAACCGTTTCAAATGAAAAATCAATAACGCATTTAGAAACACTATTATTTAATAACCTAGCTGCATTTGATGTAGATGATTTTAAATGAAATGTTATTTTATGGGGTACTTTGTCAAAAAATGATTCAAATAAATTAGCAACCTCTAATTCAGAACTCGTGTATCTACTACCTGTGTTCAATTCTATTGGTATCATTTCCTTTTTGGGTTTTCCACTAACACTACTAATAACATCCCATGTGGCTTTAATTCTATTATCAGAATTCAGGATTTTTTTCTTTAAATATAAGGACTTAGCAGAAATGCATACTGTTTTAAAAATTTTGGAATAATGATTGTGTTTATCTCTATTTATATAATTTCAGGTAACAAATTCATGGCCGGTGACCACGTATCGTGGCACGCGCCACTGGACGGCGGTCGCAGTCGGCTGCGACACTTGTTGGTGGCAGAGGATCCTCGCTTGCCACAAGCTCACACTCCCCATGGCACCGTTACTTTCCTTCAGGTATTAACTATTAGACTTTATTCAGAATGCCACAGCTATTATTGACTCTTTTAGACTAACGAGGGATAATATATGTCTTGTTGATGGCAGGCTCTAGATTTTTTTTTATGGTATGGGTTGGCGGACGAGCATATGGGCCACCTGATGGTAAGTGGTCACCATCACCCATAGATAATGACGCTGTAAGAAATAATAAGTATTTCTTACAATGTTAATGTGCCACCAACCTTGGGAACTAAGATGTTATGTCCCTTGTGCCTGTAGTTACACTGGCTCGCTCACCCTTCAAACCGGAACACGACTATACTGAGTACTGTTATTTGGCGGTAGAATAACTGATGAGTGGGTGGTACCTACCCAGACGGGCTTGCACAAAGACCTACCCCCAAATAAATATATGTCTTGTTGATGGCAGGCTCTAGTGAAGAAGATTTGTAGATCATTTAACCTCAGTTCCACCAACCCGCAACAGCGTTGTGGAATATGATCCAAACCCTCTCCTCAATCGAAGAGGAGGCCCTATCTCAGCAGTGGGAAATGTACAGGCTGTTACTTTTACCTTTTTTTTTAACCTCAGTGCACTATGGTGCTCCAATTTTCAAGAGTCGAGTTGGCCCATTGGTAACGAGAGATTCAATTATCGGTAAAGATGTACATCTTGATGATTGAATCTTCGAGTTCAAACCAGGGCATTTTCATGTGTTCGGCGATGAAGGAATACATCGTGAGGAAACCTGCATGTGTCTCCTCACTATAGAGAAAGGGAACCCAGCCCAGTAATGAAAATTTACAGGTCATAACTATGGCTCCGATTCCAATGGATGTCAGGTTTATGTCAGTGAAAAATTTCTAGGATTTACAAAGATTTCAATTGGTTTGCAGATGGTCGGCTGTACCAGCCGAGAGTTGCGAGCGGCGCAGCGAGGGTCGGGCTTCGAAGTTCTGAAAGTGATCAGTGAAGACCCAAAGTGAGTCGATGTAGTAATAAAATTCCGGCTCGACAAACAGCTAATTCAGCCACATTGAACATTTCGGTAGATAAGATATATGCAAAGCATAGAGTAGCTTCGACATGACATGCTTTCCTTATGATTTTTCCCTTTATGAATCACTTATAAGTAATTCTTTATTGTTGGGCATATCTCTGCTCAATAACTATGATATAAAAAAAAAAAAAACTTTTTCTTGAAAAACCCTCCTCAACAGAATTTGGCCAACCGGTGGAAGGTGATCACCACATAGTCCCATAGCATTGGGAAACATAATCATTTTGTCAATGGGTCTCCGACCAGTGCCTGTAGTTACACTTTACGTGTAGTGCACGTGGGTGGGAGTGTGCAGTGTGGGCTAAGTGTGCGCGTGCGCAGGTGCGGCGGCGCGTGGCTGGTGTCGCGCGCGGCGCGGCGCGTGTCGGCGCGCGGGGCGGGCGCGGGGCGCGCGCGCGCGGCGCACCTGGCCGGCGTGTCGGCGCGCGTGCGCTGGCTGCGGCGACACCAGGTGACCACGCAACCTCTACCACGGGACACTAGCCTTTTGAAATATTACCAATCTAATTTACATTCAGGAGGGTGACACGGCCTGATGACCTGAAGAAAGTGTGCTTTACGAGTGATAAGACCGTGTCATCCTAAATGTTAGTAGTAGCGTCAGCAGCGGAATGATTTACAGACAGCAGTGTAGTAAGGTCCAGGTTCGATACTGAACTAATCAAGCTCAACCAATAATATTGCTGCAATTTGCCGTCAAATGTTTATTTAGCTTTTTCCACTTATGGTTGGAATAGGATATAAATGTTCGTGTATCAGCTGAATAAATCTTATATTTTCTAGAGTCCAGAAGAACAGGCCAGTCCACTGTCTCCGATCTTGGAGCAACAGATCAAGGACACTCTGCAGAGGGGCCTGAGCTGCATGAGCGACAGGGGAGCGGAAGGCAAGGATTAAATTTTATTATGAACCAGCTGTGACCGCGAATACGTGCGCGTTTTAATTTAACAAACTTTTACTCATTATTATATCAGCTATCTACCAGTAAAATTCTCATCAAAATCGGTCCAGCCGTTCCAGAGATTAGTCGGAACAAATAAGACAAAAATTGAAAAAAAAATGTTCTTTTGTTATATGTACCATATATAATTCAATACAAGAAAAAAGCATATTATTCAATACAAGATTTAATAGATGATAAAAAAGCGTGGAGCTAATAATACTTGTTGACTTCCAAGCAGGATATATTAATTTAAATAATTGTATTTAACTAACATGACTTTGTATTTTTAAATGTTAAAAAAGAGTAACTACTGAGTTTCTTGCCGGTTCTTCTCGGTAGAATCTACTTTCCGAACCGGTGGTATCTTCACTTAATTGTAAAATGACGATTCAAAAGTGCTTGTAAAAGCCTACTTGAATAGAGTATATTTTGATTTGATTTGATATAAATATGTTTTAAAAAAGCGATTTATTTAATATTGCAAACAGATACTTTAATGTTATTATAAGTATAGATGATTACTGAGCCAATTTATTTTAATTGGGCCATTAGTTAGCACATAATAAATATTTAACCTTGTTTCAACAGGTCACAACATGTCAGTGGACAGCTTTGAAATGACCAGCATCGAACGAGCTCTACCTCAGTTACCAGAAATAATGCAGGTAATAATGCTTAAAGTTATTAAGATCATTTAATTTATTGCCACTAGTTTGGAAAGTTACTCGGACTTGAAATAAGCCAGCAAAAGAAACTGAAAATGTATGCTTAGATCTTTAAAACTATGCAACGGATTTTGATGCTGTTTTGTTTTATATATAGATTGATTCGAGAGGAGGGTTTTTGTATATAATAAATAGACACATAGAGTAAAGATAAAAGAAAAAATATTTAGTATATTTAGTATCAGCATTGCAGCAATATGTTCCAAACCCTCTCCTCAATGGAGGAGGACGCCTTATCCCAGCAGTGGGAAATTTACAGGCTCTTACTTTACTACTTTATCAATTTTAGAAGTCGATTAGAACCTGTATCTGTTCCAGGGTTCGTGGCGGAGTGACGATGAAGTGGAATACTTGGATGGAGTCCACGTTATGTTAAACGCTGAGGGCGCCAGCTTGCTGCCGCTGGCTATCGAGTGAGTACACTATGTTTATATGTTCTTATTCAGGGCCGGATTTAGGGAAGGGCACCCGGGGCAACTGCCCTGGAGCCTCCACATAAGTGGGGGCCACAAAAGTTTTCAGTAAGTTAACTAATGCCGAGATATAGTCAAATTATAATAATCTTACTACTTAATATTTTAAAAGTTACCGATACCAGTCAAGAAATACTTACTGATTCAAATTAATAAAACCTTAAGGTAATCCATTAATCCATGATATAATTATAAGGATCTCCACGCTCCTGTTGGTCTAGGGCCACACTGCTTTGTGGCCCCAGGGCCTTTAATTTACCTTTAAATCCGACTCTGTTCTTATTCATTACATAGTATAAAACAAAGTCGCTTACTGACCCTATGTACAGTGGCGGATTTACCAATAGGCTAAGGATGGAGCCTAGGGCGGCAAATTTAGGCCAAATTTGATATTATCTCACAGAAATAAAAAATAACTTATAATTATATGTATATATTACGTCCGTAATCCGTATACTCGTCACTACATAGCGGGCTGGAAAAGTAATCTAGTACTGACAGAAATATCACCTAGTTTATGATCATACTAATAACGGGAAGAAACCGATGTAATGAGGACGATATAACGTAAATCATAAATGTTGCAAAGAAATAGTAGGGGCGGCAAAAATTTAATAGCCTACTAGTGGCAGATTTTTTAATCTGCCACTGTCTACGTATGCATACATCTTTGAAATGTAGTAGTACTTTGTGGTTTTTTCTATATTTATATATAGAATGATTCGAGAGGAAGGTTTTTATATATATATATAGTATATATATAAAAACCTTATATATATATATATAAACCTTCCTCTCGAATATATAAATATATAAACTTGTTACTCCTGTTACTCGACAACATAGAGTCAGTAACTCCTTTGTGGGGCAATGTATACGGTTTTACAACAGGATCCCAGAAAGCGCTCAAAATGCCTCTGTTGCCAAATTTAAGAAAATTATTAAGGAACGCTTGTGTGCAAAAGGTTACTATACAATTAATGAGTTTATGATAGATACCACACCTTGGGAATGAAACGATCGCCTCCTGGCTATTTCATCTCATATTAAATTATTTAAATAATATATGAGACAAATAAAAAAAAAAAAAAAAACCCGCTGAGTTTCTTTCGCCGGTTCTTCTCCGATCAGGGTATTTTCTTTTCCGAACCGGTGGTAGTGTTTCAATTGACCATCAATAAGAAAGTGTAATGCTTCTATATTGAATAAAGTTGTTTGAGTTTGATATATAATACAAGAACAGTATAGTAAAGGAACACTGATAATTTTAGAAGTTTCCAATGTGATGTCGTAAATAAACAAATTCTGTACTATATTTAGTATCAGTATTGCACCCGTGCGAAGCTGTGGCAGGTCGCTAGTTTAACATATAGTACTTGTCCAAATATATAAGTGTATATATGCTCAATTATAAAGCAGACTTTAATTCTTTAGAACGGTATTTTTACTTTTATTACTATTTAGAGTAGGGGCGACTACCCGATATTGCACCCTAATTTCAACCATTATAGGAACATAAACTACCCTCAGATTATAAATGAAACTATATAGCAAATAAACACATTTTTTGCGTTTAAATTGCAAAGTATGTATTGTCTAATGGTAACATTCTGTAGTATATTAAGTAACAGCATTGCACCTGTGCGAAGTAGAGGGGGGGAGGGCGGATAGCTAGTGTAATATATTAAAGAAAGATGGATAATTAAACTAAGATATATATTTCATGATTATAATCAGCTATAAGCACAAATAACTTGATTAATATATCTTTATTTATAATACAATACTTTTCTACTTAACATACATTATAATATTAATAATAAATTTCCGATAGCTACATAGCCGAGATGGCCCAGTGGTTAGAACGCTTGAATTTTAACCGATGATTCCGGGTTCATTTTTCTTTCTCTTCACTTTCATGTACTAAATTTGTGTTTATAATTCATCTCGAGCTCGACGGTAAAGGCAAACATCATGAAGAAACCTGAACGTGTCAACCAAATTTTGTCACAAGTGATTAGAACCTGTTATATGTTCGAAACCTTCTCCTCAAAGGGAGGGTCTTATCAGCTGTGGGAAATTAAGACTTATATTACATTCATGTTTTTTGAACGTGATTTTTCATCTGTATACACTGGCTCACTCACCATTCTAACTGTTACATACAGCGATTGAATATTTGAGGAGGAGGTTACGGTTATGGGTTAGCACGAAGCCTTTACTTGAAGATGATAAACACCAGTCCTGTGGCACTACTGATTGTACTGAAAATCTCTCAATAGATAAATGCCAATAAGTTTAGAATGGCCTGAATTGATTTTCTAATAACTGCCACGCTTTCCAACGTCAATTTTGCTTAGGAAGACTTGGAAGGCGATTCATTCATCGTTATCTCTGAGCAACAGTGGGATATCTTCCATTTTTTTGTGTTTTATAACCCAGTCAATTTGGGACATCGCCTCGGAATGCAAGATAATAAGTTGCAAATTGGTCAGAACCTTTGCTTTGCCATTCTAGACGTTGTCTCAAAAGTCACAAGTGCTATCGTGCATCTTAATATATTGAAGGTCAAAGGTCATACAAATCGGGTCTTCATGAATAATACGATCAACCGTTTTGTCACCGCGAAGTGTCAGTTGTCTATCTGAGCAATGGGTTAACCAATAATTCGATACAAGATTTTGTAGATGATAAAAAGCGTGGAGTTAATACCTGTTGACTTCCAAGCACGATCCTATGACGACCTCCGCGGTGGAGTAGTTTGTATACCGGTTTTTATGGGCACGCCACTCCAAGGTTCCGGGTTCGATTCCCGGCCGAGTCAATGTAGAAAAATCCATTAGGTCTCTATGTTGTCGTGGGTCTGGTCACGTGCGTTAGCTGCTTACATTGGCGTCAGAGTAATGTATGTGATATTGTCCAATATTTATTTATTTGTAGATGTCCTACCATTGCTCTGAGGTAGCGATTTACAAAAGGAGTACAATGGCCAAGATTACCTTAGAACCGAAAACCACTCATTACATGGAACGCATGAATTTTAACTGAATTTCAGTCCAAACCGGGCATGTTCCAATCATATCCACTTACTAAATATTCTTTAACACAATTGTTGGTAAATTCCCGAGCTGATAGAATAACACTCTTCTACTTACGGATGTATAGTACGACACAACTTAGATGTAGCATCGGCAAAATTGTGATACGTATTTGATATTCACTTCTTATTTTGAGAGTTGAGACTTGAATCCGTTAACTGAGCTTACATTTTTTAAGTGCTCCATCACAACTATACATAACAAACTACCATCCGAAAGTACATACCGAAAGTAAAACTTTATTTTTCAAATTTTGGTCTAATTTTTGGGAGCACTAATAAGCTTGGTCGACGTGTGCTACGTTTATTGTTTTTTTTTTTTTTATTATTGTCAAATGTGAATGTATCGATTTATTAACATTTTTGCTAATAATAATACAAGAATTATATACATATAGTAAAACCGATCACATCCGAATGAAGTACGCTATCCTAAATTATCAATATTTATTTCTCATGCGAATATTATCTTTGCACAAACGTAATAACTTGTAATATCATATGACTCAATATATTCGTCAATTTGACACGTCGATTTACATGCACTTGCTTTCTCTGACATGAGAATCTATAGCGACGAATAGCGTCGAATGGCGCGATAGGGAGCTATTTCTATTGGTTGTGTAAATCGGCAATAATCGGTTTTATTTTCATTTCATTGCATTTTCCGATGCTACATCTAATTTGTGTCATACTATACACATATATGTATTATTTTTCTAGATGCCTCTTGATAAGATGCATCGCTTCCTTCATGAAATCCAACCATTTGTCTTGAAGCTGTAGTTCCACATCCCTCTGTCTGACCCTCTCCCTTAACTCGTAATCCCTCAGCCGTAACTCCTCATCTCTTTGCCTTATCCTCTCCCTCTCTAGATCAACGTCGATCCTGTCCCGTTGCCTCGCGTAATCCCTTCCATGCTTATCAGCTTCCAAGATCAGTTGAGCTACGGCATCTTTTATTGCTTGGCTGGAGTTGGGTTGTTGGGGTTTTGGAGTTTCATCGATTAATGGTGATTGTCTGCTCGTTTCTGGTGTTTCGGAAGCTGGAAATATATATTATACTAGTAGTCTCACGCGGCTACGCTGACGTTTGACGGTGTAGGTTGTCATGTGCAAAAAGATTAGCCTTCTTTGGAGTTAAAGTTTGATTTAAACCAAATTTCATTGAAATTGGTTCAGCGGTTTGGTCTTGAAAGAGAGACAGACAAACAGAGTTACTTTCACATTTATAATATTAATAAAGATTTATTACTTCCATAATGGTATTCAACTATGTTTGAAAAAGTACTTTAATTTGTTGATTTTCCCAATAAAAGGCTGCAAAAAATATATATTTCGACATAATAGACAAGTTTTCTCAAAAAACAATTTCTTTAAGAGATTAAATTTTAGTATTTGTTCTTACCACCCAAACGATAGCGATTGTAATTAATTAAAGTCCCAAAAAACACAAAATATTTACATCTGTTAAAGTCCAATGAGTGCCGGTCGTACAAAACTTATTCTCATCAATATGACGTTACCAAAATGACAGCGTTATTACGGGAATAGAAAAGGGTCCAAAATTTAATTTTTATGACAACAAAACATGTTTATTGTTCCGAATTATATTTTTGTTGGTTTTTATAAGAAGAATCGGCAAATTGAAGTAGTTCTTCAAACATATATATGCCACCGTATGCAATTGCGTAGCTAAGTGAGGAAGGGCCCCGGTGCATAGGAAAAAAATCGGGCCCTCACCCCTCTTTCCCATCCATATTTAACTAATAATTACCCTTTAAAATTATAGATACCAAATGAGAAATCTTGTGCTCAGGGTCGTGATTTTCTAGCTACAGAAGCTTCATGTTTGTTTAGAGGGCCCCTGAACTCCGGGGCCCTGGTGTACCACCTGGCCCTACGATAACTACGCCACTGACGGTTAGATTACAAACTGTCTCGTCAGATTGTAATCTATCGAAATATCGTGAACCGTGAAATATGATTTCAATTTAACGTATTATTTTTAGCTATATTGTAATCTATCTATATACCCTATTCCACAGTACGAAGTGTAGATTGGCAGCTGTATAATAAATTGCTTTAGCAACTTACATTGGGATCAGAGTAATGTATGTGATGTTATCCAATATTGGTTTATTCTTTTTTACTGTACACCACACAGTGAAATAAAAATAAATATAACAAAGATATGGCCCTGATATAACAGGCGTACAATTTTGTCGACCTTATCGCTACATAGCGATTTCTTCCAGGCAACCAACGGTAGGATAGGTCATAGAATCTAAGGTGGGTGGTGCTGTATTAGTACAGCACCACCCACCTTAGATATGAATAAAATGATATGAGTCTATTATTAAAATTATGAAATAAATATAAATATAGAATACACAAATTATATATTATAAATAGATAGTTATTATCGACAAATTTAAAAAAATTGTTAAGGAACGCTTGTGTGCAAAAGGCTACTATACAATTAGCGAGTTTATGTTTGATAGCACACCTTGGGAATGAAACGATCGCCTCCTGGCTATTTCTAATCATACACTACTATGTATCTTATTAATTTGACAAAAAAAATAACAAAAAAAAAAGACCCGCTGAGTTTCTTTCGCCGGTTCTTCTCAGGTCAGGGTGTTCCTTTTTCCGAACCGGTGGTAGCGTTTATTTGACAATCAATAAGTGTAATGCTTCTATATTGAATAAAGGAATTTGAGTTTGAGTTTGACATACCCACTGCACATTCCTCAGTCTTCACGACTGTATCCATGTAGTCTGGAACTGATACATTTGATAAACTTTTTCCTTCCTCGTTCTCTTGTACCTGCAAAAAAATCAAAATATACCTTATTCAAGTGGGCTTTTACGAGCACTTTTGAATCGACATTTGGAGTGCAAACTCATTTGAGATACCACCCACTCATCAGATATTTTACCACCAAACAACAGTAATCGGTATTATTGAGTTGTTTAAAGGTTGAGTGAGCCAGTGTTACTACAGGCTCATGGTATCTTAGTTCCCAAGATTAGTTGTGCATTGATGATGTAAGAAATTATTATTATATCTTACAACCCTGAAAGCTTATCCACAAACCTTTACCATAAAAAGGTCTGTTTTAGTGGGTAAAAGTCCTACTCAGTTCAGTCCTACCTTGTTCTCAGGATTCAACAACAACAAACAACAACAGCCTGTAAATTCCCACAGCTGGGCTAAAGGTCTCCTCTCCCTTTGAGGAGAAGGTTTGGAACATATTCCACTACACTGTTCCAATGCGGGTTGGTGGAATGCACATGTGGCAGAATTTCTATGAAATTTGTCACATGCAGGTTTCCTCACGATGTTTTCCTTCACCGCTGAGCACGAGATGAATTATAAAGACAAATTAAGCACATGAAAAAGCGTTGCCTGGGTTTGAACACGCAATCATCGGTTAAGATGCACGCGTTCTAACCACTGGGCCATCTCGACTCGTACTCGTTCTCAGGATTCTGATGAATGTTAAAGATCTCTGCTGTGTCAAACATATTACCTGTCCATCGACCGCGATTTCCACTACTTCATCTTTATTGGGGGACTTGTTTTGCATGATTTCAAGCGCCCGATGCTCCAAGTCTGTGATTATGAATTTAACCGCTGGCCCGCCCTTGGAAACGTTGACGATTTTACATAACTTTCTCCTGGCATTGTTCTTAAAATCGCTCCAAACCTATAAAATACTGTTAAGATTAAAAAATATATAATACTGATACTTTATACACTAAAGATTTTGTGTATTTACGACATCACATTACAAAATTATAAAATTATCAGTGTTTCTTTACTATATTGTCTATGTATTATATACAAAAACCTTCCTCTCGAATCACTATCTATTAAAAAAACCGCATCAAAATCCGTTGCGTAGTTACAAAGATTGAAGCGTACAAAGGGACATAGGGCAGAGAAAGCGACTTTATTTTGTACTATGTAGTGATATGCTATGTAGAGTGGGCTTTTGCTAAAATTAAAACAATATATTATACTTCATTCTTTACAAGTACTTTTGAATCGTCATACAAAACTATGTTAGACCAAACAGTGTATAGATCGAGTTGCACTTATATCTATTATTCATTGTAACAAAGTATGGTAACACAAATAAGAGTTCACTGTTCAAAACACTTTTCCCAAGTAATGAGATTCAGTCAACGAATCCTTGAAGTCGACTCTTATTTGAAATTGAACAGTGTTGCCATTATTGAGATGAAACTTTACCGGAATTCCAATGGCGATAACATCTATTAAAGCAAAAACTACCACCGGTTCAGAATGTAGATATATTAACACGATTTGACGATTTGAATCCGCGGTCGAAAAATTCTATAGTTTTCTATGTCGTCTCGGGTCTAGGTGTTTGTGGTGCCGTCGTTTCTTCTGATCTTCCATAACACAAGTGCTTTAGCTATTCACATTAGGATCAGAGTAATGTATGTGATGTTGTCCAATATTTATAAAAGAAAATTTATTTGCCCGACTGTAATTTTTATACAAACTTCCAACAAGAACTGAAGATGACATCTTAAAATAATCATTATAACTATCTGATGTTATAATTAACAAGCAACAAGAACATTAATTACTTTAAATTAATAACAAAAATAAATTAAAACATCAATATTTCAATACTCAGGAATAGTATGCCTTACTAACACTTTCAGTAAAGTCGTATTGTGGTTTAGACTTTTAAGACTTCAAACAACTTCAATTCAGTACATCTTACTGATTACAGACAAACCTCGACCTTATTTCTAAGAGATTAAGACTTATTCCTTCCAAGTAAATAGCAGAATAGGTTTTACATATACCGCTGATGCTGATGATGGTAAATCTTCTGTATATTATGAGCAATGTATGTAGACCACTAGGATGTGTTTTGTGTATTCGAATGGTTTCCGTGGATTGTGCTGTGAATTATGTAACTTCTCCGCTGCTAAAATCCCTAACTTAATCAAACATTAAAATAGAAATAATCATTGTGTAAAATAAGTTGGATTAGCGAGCAACTTTTTGTTGTTTTCACATCACACATAGAAATACACTCATGTCATTATGAATAACTTCCAAATATCTCAATTTATAAAACATGATAATCCAGATAGTGCAGCAAATGTAATGCATGTGATATGTAGTCCTAGACTGCAGGCTGGCGGTAGTGTTCGAGGTGAGTCAATCAGAGTAGGTACCATTCAATCATCAATTATTACTTTATCTAGAATAACCGATGAGTGGACGGCACTTACCTAGACTGCTTGGTTGAAACCTGTGAAACAACAGGCAAAAGATATGTGGCATCTCTGATACTGTGGTCCTCAATTACCATAGTTACTACTACTACTAACACAACAAAAACAACAACAGTCTGTAAATTGTCCCATAACTGAGCTAAGGCCTCATCTATCTTTGAGGAGAAGGTTCGCAAAACATTCCACCACCCTGTTCCACTGCGGGTTGGTGGAACACACATGGGCACAAGGGACATAACATCTTAGGATGGTGTCGCGTTGGCGATGTAAGGAATGTTCATTAACATCCAGGACTGGAGCTCTTCAAAATATGACCATAACGGTTTTTTTTAATGTGCAACTATAGCGAACATGCAAATATAACATTTATGAAAATTTTGCTATTAAAATGTTAAAAAAATATAAAAGCCACTGCGAGATTTATATTTGATATAAATTTGTTTTATAACAATGATTAAGAATTAAAGTAACGTGAAACGTAACGTATTTCAAAACACTGATATAGCGTTCAGTGACGTCACTCCTGTTATGACTACTTATTTGAGTTTAAAATTGAACATTAAAACGAAAATTAATTGCGTTTTTCGAATTAAAATGGAAGTTGGGTTTGTCAAAGCAGACGCCAGTCTCACTTTTCATCTTAAAACCACTTTTATCTCAATTTTCTGTCAGAAGAACCAGTCAAAAACCCTTTATTTGAACGAACAAGAAAGCTTTTTTTTGGATAGTCTGTCTTAATTTTTTTACAAAAAAAATATCTTAAAGGCTGAGAAATACATAAGTATGAAAGCCAGCGGAGATAAGTACGATCAGTGGGCCAGTGATAGACAGCAGTGACGTCATACGATACATAGATCCGTTTTCGCGCGAAAATTGAAATTGACATTTTGAAACCGCATTTTTTGCAGTAAAGTGTTTTAGATTTTTAACATACTTATGGTCTATCCTATATGGAGTTATTTAAAATAAACACAAAAATAAAAACATTGCATCTTCCCTATTGTTTGAAAATCACTGGGATAAAAGTTAGCTTACACTATTTATATATAAGATGCTACAACTCAAATTATGAATCTTAAGTGTTTACAAATTGGACCTATCCAAGGCTCAAAATTAACTTAAGTGTATTTTAGTACAGACCAAATGATATTTTTTATATAGTGAATGGTAAATATTGACTATAATCTTACTTTACCCCACCGAATTTCCGAACGATAGTGACCATCGCTTATACTGTTCAATTTTTTTATCAATTCCTTCCATTTCATTTTTATCATCTCCTGTGCTGGGTATTGTCTGGGTTTATGAATGTCGCCATATCTGTAATAAAGTAAAAAGTATAACAACAGACTGTAAATTTCCCACTGCTGGGATAAGGCCTCCTCTTCCATTATGGAGAGGGTTTGGAACATATTTAACGCTGATACAATGCGGGTTGGTGGAATGCACGTGTGGCAGAATTTCGATGAAATTAGACCATGCAGATTTCCTCACGATGTTTTCCTTCACCGCCGAGCACGAGATGAATTATAAACACGAATTAAGCACATATAGATGGCCCAGTGGTTAGAACGCGCGCATCTTAACCGATGATTGCGGGTTCAAACCCAGGCGGGCACCGCTGATTCATGTGCTTAATTTGTCTTTATAATTCATCTCGTGCTCAGCGGTGAAGGAAAACATCGTGAGGAAACCTGCATGTGACAAATTACATAGAAATTCTGCCACATGTGTATTCCACCAACCCGCATTGGAACAGCGTGGTGGAATATGTTCCAAAAACCTTCTCCTCAAAGGGAGAGGAGGCCTTTAGCCCAACAGTGGGAATTTACAGGCTGTTGTTGTTAAGCACATATATATAGCGGTGCTTGCCCGGGTTTGAACACGCAATCATCGGTTAAGATGCACGTGTTCTAACCACTAGGCCATCTCAGCTCTTCATATCTGTAATAAGATTATATAGTGAAAAGTAATGAAACAGTTTGTTGTAAAGCTGCCACACCACTTATGTGGGTAGTAGCTAATAATGGTGTTATTATGGTTATAGCATAGTAACTGATATCTTATATCTGTATGGGATTGATATCAAATTGAATAAAAACATCAGTATTATGGACCCAATAGCATAATCAATACATAGTAAAACAAAGCTTACCGCTGTCTTTCCCTATGTATGCGTACATCTTTGAAATTATGCAATGGATTTTGTTGGGTTTTTTTTAACAGTGATTCGAGAGAAAGTTTTTGGTATATAATATGTGGACAATAGTTAAGACACTCATAATTTAGACAGTCAGTACTATATTTAGTATCAGCGTTGCACCTGTGTGAAGCCGGGTCAGGTTGCTAGTACTACATAATACTGATTTATCAATCTGCAAGAAATATTTGATAGCAACAGTTGCTATGCTTCATAATGTATTTCAATGCCGAGCATGAGATAATCTAAACAAATTAAGCACTGTGACAATCTTTGTACAGACACTAGGAGAAAAGTAAAACTAATACTAAGATTCAAACATTGCAAAATAAATATCCTTCCCGGGGTACAGTATTTATTTCGATAATAGAAGTAGTTTATGAGACTCCAGTGTTATTTTACTTGACCTATTGGAAAGCTTGGTAACTTTAATTATACTTTATTAAGTTGTGAGTACTTTCTGCTTAGTTTCATCTACCGTGTAAATAAAATCAAAATAAACTTTATTCAAGCGGGCTTTTACAAGCTTTGAATTGTCATTTAAGAATTAAGTGAAGCTACCACTTCGGAAAGTAGATTCTATCGAGAAGAACCAGTAAGAAACTCAGCAGTTACTCTTTTTCAACATTAAAAATACAATCATATTAGTTAAAAACAATTATATATGTATGTAATGTATCCTGTCTAGAAGTCAACAGGTATTAATTCCACCCTTTTTTGTCATCTACAAAATCTTGTATAAAAGTCAGGGAATGTATTTTATTATTATTCTTGAAATATTAGTGTAACCATAAATCATTATTAATATTTTAAATGTTTAACACAGCAATCATAACATAGAATGTACTAGATCACTCTCATGAAACTTTATGTTTACACATTTACGATTATTCTGTCAGGAAATGATATTTTCCAAGGGAAATGAAGCTATCTATATTCCATAAGAGGACAAATGCCAAGTAAATAATATTCGGCATTGAATCGTCGCGAAATAATTGAGGTCGTGAGCTTAAATATCCACGATATTCAAAACGTTTTGGCGATCGAATGGCTTATTGAACGGAACCTGATATAAGAATTGAGAAAGAAGAATAAAGTCGATATAAGTAAAATTTAATAAAATCATTTTAGAAATTAAAATATATATTTATCAAGAACTGTCAGTAGCGTACAATATAGCTGAGTTATTAGCAAATTTAAAGGAATGCGTAAATTTAAAATTTGTTTTGAATATGCTGTACGTAAATTATAAAACTAAATAATTGTTATTGTATGCTTATTAACTCATTATTGTTGTTTAATTACTTACTTTTCCATAAAGTCTATTATCATCGACATTTGTTTTCGGCTAGTTCTTGCTTTATTCATGTTAAATGTTACTTCTGTTTAAAAACACGACTGTATATAAACATTAAGCAGTATTTTGTAACGCCGCGACGAGGCCGATGCTAATTGCAAACAATTGTCAAATGTCAAAATAAGTTTTTTGACTTTATCCACAGTGTTGTCAACATAAGAATTAATAACATTAAATGCTTAAATATATAAAAATATAAACTAAAACTAGTTAGTGTATAAATCTTGACCGCGTGAAATATTTTAATATATATATCTTTATAAATATTATAAATTATTTTATTATATATATGTATCTTTACATATGATTTATATTTAATAAAGTGTTGTCATGTCCCAAAATATTTTATGTTATGTATTGAAACAAAAAAATGCTGTAAGAATATGTCTATCTAATGTATTGTGTTTAAGTTGTAAGAAATGATGGTTTATTTTAAAATAATTACTTTCAGTGGCCGAGTGTTACACTCACATCACTTCACATGGAGACAAGGCCCTCGCGCTGTGACCGTTCTGCCACCTACTGTGGTAGGGGCCTTCGTCACGCCGGAGAAGCCTTACGCAACTAAAGGGGCCTGGCTTCAGGTAGTTATTAATAATATTTGTATTTTAACTATCACGTATATTATGTGTATTTTAGGATTAGAAATTCTTTTGCGGATCAATAACATAAATAATTTATAATGGTATGTACAAATACCTGTATTAATAAAAACCCGCTTTTTTCGCTGATTATTTTGAAGTATGAGGTTTTTATTTCCGAACCATTAATAGATTTTGAAAATTAATAAATAAAGTGTACAGATGTAATGTTGAATGAGGATGTTTGAATTAATGAGTTTTTTTTTTCATTGACAGATCTTAATTCCGCCGGATTTAGCGCAGGAGATGTCAAAACAAGTTTCCAATCTCTCTCGCCTTGCGGAGAGTGACTCAGAGGAAAGTGACTCGAGCACTGAGAAGCCTCCGAAGCCGAGTCTCCCAATCACATTGAACTGGCCGAGATACAGACTTAGCTTGTCCGTTTTAGATGACATGGAGATATTATAATTTTATTATATATAATTGTAAAATAAGGTTTTATGTACCCTAACTTTGTGTTTATAATTCATCTCATGCTCAGCGATGAAGGAAAACATCGTGAGGAAACCTGCATGTGTCTAATTTCATCGAAATTGTGCCACATGTGCATTCCACCAACCCGCATTGGAACAACGTAGTGGAATATGTTCTCTTTATATATTCTCTGCTTAATGTTAATAAATAAGAACGTTTAATTAACAAAACAACTTTAGCGTATATAAGAGTGTTGTGAATTATGAGACATTTTGAATTCAGAATGTATTGAGAATCTCGTTATATTTTTAGTCTGTGTCAATGTTACCACAAATAACGGTTATATGTAGAAATGTTCATTTTATAAATTTTTTTTTTTGTAAATAAGTCAATTGTAAACTAACAATAATTGTACCCGAATCTTTGGAGATTATATTATTATCATGTATTCACTTTTATAAATATTAATGTATATTAAAAGTATAAAACAATTACATACTTACTTGAGTTACTTTGTTTCATTTGAAGTTATTTTTTTCGCTTGTGATTTTATGCTATTTTGTGATTTATGTAGGGCTTTGTGCAAGCCCGTCTGGGTAGGTACCACCCACTCATTAGTTATTCTACCGCCAAACAACAGTACTCAGTATTGTTGTGTTCCGGTTTGAAGGGTGAGTGAGCCAGTGTAACTACAAGCGCAAGGGAAATATCTTAGTTCCCAAGGTTAGTGGCGCATTGATGATTTAATGAATAGTTAATACTTCTTACAGCGTCATTGTTTATGGGTAATAGTGACCACTTACCACCAGGTGGCTCATCTACTCGTCCGCCACCCTAAACCATAAAAAAAATAATGGCATTGTAAATCTGTGTATTGCTAAGAAAATAATTTATAACATGTTTTAAACTGTATATCCAGCTGTGATGGCCCAGTGGTTAGAACGCGTGCGTCTTAACCGATGCTTGCGGGTTCAAACCCAAGCAAGCAGCAATATACATATGTGCTTAATTTGGGTTCAGTACGATTATTTAAATTAATATACCCTGTCTGGAAGTCAATAGATATTAACTCCATGCTTTTTTCATCATCTATAAATAAATAAATAATAAATCTTCCAATTCAGTTCTGTCACCGTTGGCTAATTAAAGAAGCACGTCTTTAGCAACAAATCAGACTCAATTGGTTGTAATGGAATAAGTCGAAATCTGATTATCTTTACCTTAGGAGCATTTTACCTGCTTTATGTCATATATTTAACTATTCCTTATCAAATGGTAACTTCCTATCTCTATGGCGCAAAGCCCTAGGGCTTCCTGATTCCTATTCCTAAAGTTTCCAAACCCTCGCTTCCCTTTCATTTAAGACCGATATCTGTTCGTCCTTTTCTCTCGAAGGTGTTGGAGCGTGTTGTTCATTCTCAATTGAACCAATTTCTCTCGATTAACAAAATCTTCTCCCCTTTCCAAACCGGGCTTAGAAAAGGCCATAGCACAGTTACAGGGCTCACTAAAGTATGTGACGATATACGCTGAGAAATTGAAAATAAATCTGTAACTGTACGAGCTCTCCTAGACCTGCCTTTAATAGCATTGACTACGACATATGTTGGCAATCCTAAGATCTCTAAACGTAGATACTACTGCTATAGACTGTATCATATTAATCGACAGCAATGCATAAACTCTAATGGATGGTCCTCACCTTATTTAGATATTCCTTCAAGTGTGCCGCAATGTGGTGTCTCTCTCCTTCTCTTTTCTACTTTCATCAATACTCTCTCCACACTTATCTCTTCCTCCTATCATCTATATGCTTCAGATCTATGTTACCGCTCCCTGTTACGGTATCGACGAGGCTGTTGCAATGTTGAATAATGATTTGGCAAAAATCTGTGAATGGTGTAGATCTAACATGAATTTGAGGAAGTCGCAGGTGGCTGTTTTTGGCAGTGTTAAGCTTCTATCGAGGATTAAAGATAAAAATCTAGCTCCAGTAATGTTTGACGGCCACCTACTACCACTGCAAGAAACGGTTAAAAATCTTGAGCTACTGCTGGATGCTTCCTTCTCCTGGAAACCTCAAGTTGAAATGAGCAACAGTTAAAGTGGCTGCCAATCAGGCTTCGAAAAAACTTGCACGCCTTATCTCTTCTTTACTCTTTACTATATGTTAAACATACACCACATTACCTTAAAGAACTCTTCAAATTTCTTGGGTGTACAAGCTCATAACACCCTGCAGGCGGACACAAACTTACAGTAACTCTTTAACTCGAAAACCGTCAAACTTTGGAATACATCACCCAATGACATTCGGCAATCGAAATCCTGGCCCATCTTTAAACATCGCTTGAAAAACTATTATCCGTCCATATTTCAAGAATGTATGTAGGTATGAAATTATATGGAGTTTATATAATATTAATCCGAACAATTCCCCGTGAAAAAATCGGCAGAAGATGCAGAGTGATCCGACATCTCTACGCAAAGCCAAAGGATCAAGGAGATCGCAAAGGGCTTGATCGTCGATAACTCGAGCCGCTCTACGTTGGATTCGGTAAAATGGAAGGAGCAGGGGAGCACCCGCCCAGAGGTGAGAGCAGTACTCCATGTGAGGCCGAATTTGCGCCTTGTAAATTTTAGGCGATGGGCCGACGTGAAATACTGTCTCGCCTTGCTGAACACACCGAGCTTTTTTTGAAGCCAATTTGGCTTTACCTTCCAATTGACCGCGGAACTAAACAAGGCTCGAAATATCAACGCCAAGTATTCCGATACTACCTGTAGCGGCTATCGGGATGTTCTCAAATCGTGGAGATACAACAAATGGTGTTTTTTTAGCGGTTAACGCGCAAACTTGCGTCTTTTTGGGGTTGAAATGAACTAGATTTAGTCGGCCCCAGTTCGAGACTTCGCTTAACGGAGACTCGATTTCAGACACAAGTTTGTTCCGGTTTTCTTCGACGTTTTCCCGAGAAATATTAGCGCGGCCGGTGTATAAGGTGTCAACGGTACTGTCGTCTGCATAGCAATTAATGTTCCCGATTTGCAACAAATCATTGATATGCAGAAGAAACAGAGTGGGTGATAGAACGCAGCCTTGTGGAACACCAGCATTGACGAATTTTAAGTCGGAGCATGCACCGTTGACAACGACCTTGATGCTCCGATCTGCCAAAAAGCTGGTAATCCAATTGCATAATTTCCCGGGAAGCCCATAGGAAGGAAGCTTCGAAAGAAGTGCTTTATGCCACACTACTATTATTATATATTTTTGTTGTTTATGTGTATGTTTATTATTATACTGTAATATTAGTGTACTTAAATTATATTCTGCCTCTTTCTGCCTTACCTGTTCTCGTCCGAAGCTTCTGTGATAGAAGTGGCAAGGCGGCAAGGCGGCGGCAAGAATGGAACAGGCAAAGGTTGTCTGTGAAAGATAGCTACAAGCGATAAGACAGCCTTTGAGCACCATTTGTTGTTTTTCAATCGACTTCAAAAAGGAGGAGGTTATCAATTCGTCTGTTTTTTTTTTCTTTTTTATGTTTGTTACCTAATAACTTTTTACTGGGTAGACCGATTTCGATATTTTTTTTTGTTTGAAAGGTAGTGCTTCCCTTCGGGTCCCATTTTAATTTTATTTTTTTCCCATGATGGTATCCATATGAAAACGATATAAGTCTTAAATTTGCATTATGTATGTGCGCGACAAATAGGTGAATAACTTAAAATTGTGCCAACCAATTTTGATGATTCTTTTTTTATTATAAAATATATACTTCAAGGGTACTTTGGTAAAAGTTTGGTAAGGTTTTGAGAGTAGGATCCAGAACAAAGTAACGGAACGGAAGGGAACGGAACCATTCGGAGGAGCACGTTAGCGATACTCGGTCGAATCTTTTATTTATAGGTTATTTGGATATTTGAGTCACCTTCCGTAATGAGGTTAAGTTTATATAATTATCATAGTCGAATATTATAATCAACTAGCTACCCACCCCGGTTTCGTACGGGTGCAATGCTGATACTAAATACATATACTACAGAATTTGTTTATTTACGACATCACATCGCAAACTTCTAAAATTATCAGTGTTTCTTTATTATATTGTTCATATATTATATACACAAACCTTCCCCTTGAATCGCACTATCTATTAAAAAAAAACAAAATCAAAATCCGTTGCGTAGATTTAATAGGTAGAGAGAAATACCTATTAAATCCGATTACCTATTAAATTACCTATTAAAACCGATAGGGACAGAGAAAGCTACTTTGTTTTATACTATGTAGTGATGGAACTCCTATACAGCTCACAGTTAGGGTGCGATATGGGGCAGAATTTCTTACTATCTTTAATCAAATTTTGTGTATGTGATGTGATGTCATATGATGTACGACATATATTAGCTCTTTTTCAAAGTTTTTTTGCTAAGGTCGATTACAGCTCTTTCGAGTGATCCTTGTAGTTTATGCCGCATGACGTATTAAAACCGCATTTTCGAAAGTCTATTTTTGCTTTATTCGCAAGTTTCCTTTGAAAATGTCCTCGAAGTAGTTTTTGACTCCAAATATAGCAATGATTATAACTACATTATATAATCGTAAATCGACTTTTAAGTAGTCTAATATTTTTCATTTTATTTTACTTAGGAGGACTCTAAAAAATATGTTGAATACGCAATTATTTTTATTACTTTTTAGTGCATATTCATTTGTTTTAAAATAGTGTTTTATTTGATGTCGGTTTTTCTTTTTGTTAAAATTTTTATTTATTTTTGTTTCTTTATTATCCAATAACTGTCGTGTAATGTGTTGTGCAATAAAGTATTTTAAATAAATAAAACAACTTAAATCTATAACTATATTTTGAATCGTTTTTCAAAAATGTCTGTTGTGTTACGCGTACAATATTAGTGCTAACGATTTTTGTATCTGTTCTAAATCTTTATAAATATATTTGTACGCAAGCAATACTATTCGTTGACTGTCAAAACAAACCTCTAACCTGCATCTGTCACAGAATTTCATCTAGTTGCCCAATAAGACATTGTGGATGTTTTTTCTCGATTTTCAACAAGGTAATTATTAGAGTTCTGAGTTATGGAGAATTAATCTTAATAATACAGTATTCAATCGAGCATAACATACAAACAGTTTTGAAAATGTGGACTAGAATCGTTTTTCCTATGTGTTATTCTAGTGCGTTATGACGTGTGAAATATGTTACGTTAATACAAATTAAATAACGTAACAGTAACGTAAGTCTATAAAGTTGTATACATGGCTCGCGGGGTTAGTACATTGTTATTTATTTGAAGTATATTGTTTTCGGTGTAATTAATATCGTTAATAAGTTGTAAGCAAGATCTAGGTTAAGGGCGAATCTGCATATTAATTGAATTTATGAATTGCAATGTAGTTTTAATTTTTTATGTAGTTTATTTATATATAGGTAGTACTATTTATATATAGCTAGCTGCTTGTAGAGTTTATTAAAGAAAAGTTGAAAGAAAACTTAAAAGTTGTTACTAATAATACTTTAAAAAATTAGAAAATAAAACACAATTATAAATTTCTTAACAAAATAAAAATGTTGTTACAAATTTACACTTCTTAATCATTTTAAACTATCGTAAAATTTATGGATATGTGTCTCTATATAAGGCATGTTTTATAGATGCCTTTGACCGCAGCGCAGAGGCAAAAACGTTACAGGGAGAGATTGAAGGAGCAAAACCCTGAAAAATACGCCGAAACCAAAAGAAAAAATGCTGAAAGGACTAATGCGAATAGAAAAAAACTATCAGAATCGTTATCAATAGAAGAACGGAGAAAAATATGGCGTGAAGAAAAAAGGAAATATAAAAACAAAACTTCGAAAATTGAAACAATTGAAATTAAAGAAGAAACTTATGACACCGATGGTAAGTAAATTTTTTTTAGTTTTAACATAATTCTAACTTATGTTATCCGTGAGAAATTACATGTGACATTTACATTCATGACACAATAATTTATTATCTAAATAGATTTTTTTTCTAGTATCCATTTTTTTACTTATAACAGTTTTTAAAAATTACAATCGTAATCTTTACTTTGATCATAGCGTGTCTTCTTTTCTTCTCTATTCACAAAATGTTAAATCTAGCTAACTAATGTATATACATTTAGTTGTTGTTATTGACTATATAAATTAATCTTTAAAATTATAGTCACGTTGGCTGTATAGTGCGACGCCTTTGCCTTGTCAAGGTATAGAATTAAAAAACCTAAAGTTGACGTAACGTGCCATTTAACGTCAAACGTAACGTTAATAACGTTGTCTCTCTAAATCGTGTATATTTTAACAATGTCCAACTCCGTATTGAACTTTTTCGATAAACTCGACAGCAATCGGGCCAAGTGCGTTTTCTGTTCCGATATAATATACTACAATCGTTCGCACAAACTAACGCATCACTTGAAAATTAAACACTCGGATTCAATAGATTGGAGAGTTTTATTGCAGTCTGAAAGTAATATTCGTAAACGTAGCAGTCGTAACTTATCTGTGACCGTTACAAATAAACATCTATGGTCAAATTTCACGAAAGCTGATGTACATCAAAAGTTAGCTAAATGTAATGTCTGTGAGAAAATTCTTTCATATAAAACGACTATTGCGAATTTAAGGATACATTTGAAACGTAAACATCCGGAAGTTTGTGAGAACAACGAAAATAAGATAGAGAATGATGAAAACAATCGTAAGTAACATTTTATTACAATCTAATTAAGATGTCATTTGAATATATTTAACAATTATATATATAATATAATGATATTATCATACTGATGAATTATCTGTACAGATAACAAAAATTTATTTTATCTATCATCATATTATCAAGAGACGTTATTTTTGTTTTGCCTAACTAAAATTTACTTTACCAAAATAAGCTAAATAATGCCAGAAATGCAAAAGTAGGCGCGCTTCGCAGCTTTTCTTGCTTTAATTTAGACAATTAATGTGACAAGAGTGTATTTTATATACTGTGGTCGTAATGTCAGGTGTCATCTCTAAGTACCATCAGCAACGCTACTATGTTTTTTTTTATTTCTATGTATTAATCTGTGATGTATTTTAACCCAAAATCAGAAATAGTATACGTGCTATAAAGTATGCGTGCTATAAACATTAGTTGTCTCCAGTCTAGAGTGTTTCTAAACAAGAAACCATCAAGTCACTTTTTATAAATTATTCTCGTTTCCTAAAAATTAACGTTATTTTCCATTTGACATATACAACCTACTTTATGAACATTTAAATTTGATATAATCTAGATTGTTTCAATTTACTATTTATAAAAGGCACCAAAAAATATATATAATTTCTCAGTTTGAAAAGGTCTTACCGTAACAGTATTTTCGTAACGTGTTTTTACTTTCGGTTATTCGTTACTTTAATAACAAAAACCAGAACTCAAATCCTATCTGATATGGATGCGACATTGAGTAGGTTTATTAATATCCAAATAAAATATGACATACTGTTCACGTGTTTTAAGAGAAATTGAAAAATACATAAGGTCCCTAATACCTGTATCTAGTGCTGACCCAGATAAGATCTCATAAAGCCCTATCAATTAAATTCACTTGGTTTTTTTCTTCTGCCACACAGCAGAACTCAGTGTCTCAGTCTTTTGTTCCGGTTTGAAAGGTGAGTTAGCCAGTGTATTTACAGGCAGGACATAACATCTCAGTTCCCATGGTTTGTTCCGCATTGGCGATGTTAGGAATGGTTAATATTTCTTTCAGCGGCATTTTCTATGGGTGATGTTATTAACTACTTGTGCCTCATTAGCCCATCTGGTTAGCTATTAGATAATTGTAAAAATATATTTATTAAAACCATAATATATTGTACAATAAGAATATAAAAATTACCTACTAAGATTACACAGTCTACCCGTGACCACGAACGCTGTAAAGTGCTCGAAACGTCGGGATGTTAAAAATAATTAATATACGCGATTAAAATCCGTTTAAACTAGTTTTATTTCAATGTGTAATAATCGCGAAAATTTAAGACAACATTATTCTGTAGACATTTCTTTTTTCATTCCACAACGATGTAATGGCAGATTTACGTACAAAATGTATCAAGGACTAAACCCATTAACCCAGTAGCGCTCAAAAGCAAAACTTTTCTGCGTAAACACAGTAAATCAATAATGATATCGTAATACGCCTACTTTAAGCAAATAAATAAATACGGAAGTGTATTTTTTTTCCGGAAACACTTAATTTTTTAATCTTACTTTCTAATTGTAACTTTATGTAATTATCACTAGGTACGAATACGTAACTGTAATGGTTGTTTGTTATTTATGAAATACTACATAATGTTTGTTAATAGTAACAAACACATCGGTACACGGATTTTTTTTTAATATTTGTTTAATAAGGCCTGAAGGTTAATGGACAAAAATCTTTCATTTACAAGCACAATCGATGACAGATATTTTAATTCTAATTTTAATTTTTTAATTTCATAGCCATTCGAAAAACGTTCTAAAATGGATAACAATATTTTTATGAAATCGGATACCGTAACAAAATATTTGTTTTTTTTTTTAATATTAATATTAATGTCACCGCATAAATAAGTATTTTTAACAATAGAAAGATTAAAATAAAGTGACGACTTTAATTAAAATTTTAATTAAAAAAAGTGAGCTTAATTTTTGAAATCATTTAGGAAATTGATACAAACGTCACGTCACGCAGAGTATAAAAAAACAATATGGAGTACCAAACAATTCGAACATCTGGCAAGGGGCAACTTTTAATTAGATCTTTCGATACCTATACGTTATTTTTAATTTAAAGTTGTCAAACACATTTAAACATTAGTTCCATAACTTTCTCATTGTCAATAAAGTTGTGCGTTGTATTGCGTATCGCGAGCCTAATTTAAAACATAACCTCAAAAAATATATGCTAAAAAATATCAAAATATAATTTTATTGAACGCTATTCGGTAAGTAAATCGGGTGATTTAACTAATTTATTTTACACGTATTAATAGATTTCACTAAAACGGCGTGATTATGTTAATATATTTTTTAACGAAAAAAGTAGGTTAATTCATACGAATATATAACCAATTAAAATTAAAATATGTATCGTGGTCTACGATTGATGAGAATTTTTGTTTCAATGTATATTTATAGTGAAATAAGAGTTAATTATTCAATATAACTCCATCTATTGGTTGTTATCGTAATTAAAAGTAAAACATTTAGTTTAGCTAAAATATAGTTTGTGATAAAATCCAACAGATGGCGTGTCAATGCTAACATTTGTTCTTCAAAAATAATGAATGCTTAAACCATTCATCCGATTGTGATGAAACTTTGCCTGTGTTTATTCCAAGGCGAACAGAACTATATGTGTTCCATATGTGTTAATATATATAACAGACATCCTTGTTAAAAATCCTATATGATATATAGAAAACATGGGGAATAAATCAGCATTTGAGTTTTATTTAAATTAATATTAGGTAAATTTTAATTTAGGTGAGCCGAGATGGCCCAATGGTAAGAACGCGTGCATCTTAGCCGATGATTGCGGGTTCAAACCCAGGCAAGCACCGCTGATTCATGTGCTTAATTTGTCTTTATAATTCATCTCGTGCTCAGCGGTGAAGGAAAACATCGTGAGGAAACCTGCATGTGACAAATTTCATATAAATTCTGCCACATGTGTATTCCACCAACCCGCATTGGAACAGCGTGGTGGAATATGTTCCAAGTTCCAAACCTTCTCCTCAAAGGGAGAGGATGCCTTTAGCCCAGCTGTGGGAATTTACAGGCTGTTGTTGTTGTTGTTGTTGTTGTAATATTAGGTAAGTTTTTTACTACTTCAAATGGCCTAATTAATACCAATACAATTGAATTATTTACTAAATAATCCATTATCAACTTCAACGAATACATAAACAGGTTAACAAAAATATTGCGTTATTTATAGTTGTCATATTTTTAGTCAGTTCATATCTATTATCAATGAATACAAGAATTTTCTAAATTTTATGAATTACTAGTTGCTGCCTGAGGCTTCACTTGTGTTTTAGGCTAAAAAAGTATCCTATGTCCTTCCATGGAGTTCAAGTTAATTTCACATGAAATTTCATCTTTGGTTCATTGGTTGGACATAGTAACTATCACATTTATAATATTAGTATTTACCAATGATATTCTAATAAACAGATATGTTATATCCATACTAAACAACAGAAAAAAGTGTGCCGCGCCGGGGACCGTTTATTTTAGCTTATTTTTACATTTCGTTAAAAGTAAAATAGGATAGCTTGATAAAAACAATAAGTAAAAGGGATAACTAGATGTTTTAATTACGCTAAACGTATTACTACGTAATTATGATGTATTATAACGTATTACTACGTAAAACGACTAAAGGCAAACGTCCCAATTAGGACGTTTTCTAGTCTTCACTTTTTGCGCGTTAATAACATATCTGTTTACTAAAACATCATTGGTATTCACTAAAAAGTATTTATGCAGTTTTAACGATTTGATTCGACCGTTACTAACTGTAATGACAGCTAAGCGTTCTATTTTAAGCATTCGTAACTGTCATTTAGAAAAAAAAATGGTATTGCATAGTAGTAGGCGATGGTATGTAACCACAGAGCATAGATATTGGTACTGTAAAAGGTAATAAGTATGTTGGAAATTCGCCAACAATTTTGCCACTAAGATGTTATGTCAGTAGTTACACTGGGTCACTAAATTCAAACCACAACGCAAGAACATTAAGGTTTGGTAGAATTATGATGATAGGGTGGTTCACAAAGGATGCTTATATTTTAGACTAGACCAAATTATATTCCAGTAAATATAATGAGGAACTTTGGCCTTGAATCGAGAACACACCATTTTCTATTTTGATATTGATTGTGGCGTGAAAAAATGTATTTTATATATCAAAGAAGTCGTTATCGGAAATTCGGAAGTAAATTGTAAATATAATTTGCTGGCTTGAGTGCTGTACACAAAGGATATACTTAAAATGCATTTTGTTAAATAAAAAAAGTAAGTCACAGATTATTGTTTTTTTTTTTTTTAATAAAGACAAAGGGTGAATGATGCTTGTGATTTGTACTTAAGTATGTATTCACGAAATTTACTTTGCACAAAAAAAGCTTTAAAAAAAAACAACATAAATTACTTAAAATAATGTTTCTTTATTATAATCTACCTACTTAATAATTACATTTAAACCGAGAGGGTTCTCAATTTGGAGTTTTGTTTTGATGTTGGGGCATAGACTAAGCAATTTTTTTATAAAAGTTCTTTATGCCGTAGTTGTCGACATCCAAACTCTCTTTTATTTTGTTAATTTTTAAAATTGTTCGGCATAGACTTTTGTCTCCTTTTGTTTCGGTTTAGCCTACTTAAAAGTACACAAACGGTACTTAACTTTTGTTTTGCAATATAACAATAAAAAAATTACAATTGTTTAAGATAATAAAAAATATAACAAGCATTGGGTACATGTAACCTAATTTGGAACATAAATACCTAAATCATATTTCGTTGATAGACACGCGCGCTGGCGAAGTCGCTAGAATATTCTAGAAAGGGCTACGCTATTCGATCGGAAGGTATTTTAAAATGTAATTCTTAATATTAATTAACGATGAGTTAATGTAACATCTACAATTAACCCAAACGTGGAGTTATAGCTTTTTTTAAGTCATTTTACGAACGTTAAATACCTAAATACGTGACTTCCTTCACGGGTCGCCATCGCACCATTCATAACGTCACATAAGTAATTCAAGCAATTTCTTCTCTTATTCCGTACGAATAGCTGCTAAAACCGCTTGCACGTTAAGATTGTTTACATTGACATAACATTTCGAAAGGTCATAATTATATCGACGTATATTGAAATATCAACGTTATTTCGTAAGCGATAACGTCGACTTTTAGCAACGTGAATAGCAAGTCAACAAAATGGCCGACGATTGAATGTTTTCAACGTAAGAGCGGCAACAGCGCATCGGGAATATATTGATCAATTATATAAATGGAAATATTGTTACCTGGAGCGGCTGTCTGGATGTTTGATTACTTATTCGGTTTTGAGAATGAAAATTTTTCACCTGCTGTGTTTTGTAGGTGTAGTGAGTCGTTAGAACGCGGTAATAGATGGCGCTAGTTGCTTCAAACTTTAATACGTCTTTAATTTCATATGGTTTTAAGGAATAACCGTATTCGTTATGAATGTAAGTTTAAATAATAACTATTTTCTATATATTGGATACCTATATTGATCTAAGGTGTATATTATTGCAATGGAAGTACCTAACAATTTATAAAATGAGTACCTACTTCAGCTTTCTAAAATTAAAAACAGGTTATTGCGACAGAAAACTGTACTAAAATTGGTTTTAAAACATTTTCGGACTGTTGAATCAAGTGCTTTTATCTAGGCATAGTATAAATCTAAATATTTATAAATATTCAATCTGTTACATGCATTTGGTCTTTATATTACAAATGTAGTATGAAAAACAACAATGAATGTTAGGTTAGGTTAGGAATCGTGTAAGTGTAAAGAATTTATATTGTCTGTATATGTGTAAATCTTATTTATTTCGATGATTTGATACTTTGTTTATGTATTATTAAACAGTACGTCCAGTTGGATATGTTTGAGTAAGGGATATGTTGCCAAACCCTTGAACCGATTTTGAGGAAATTTGGTATGAAGCAAACTCCAAGAGAGGACATTACTTTTTGTGCCTGACACATGATAACCAACTCAATAAAACGCAAGCGAAGCCGCGTTCGACTACTAGTCTTAAATATTATGTACATAGATTATATTTAAGTTTCCCTTATTGTAATTATTAAAATGTACACCGAATTTGAACTTGAAAGGATGTCTGTGTGTAGCTCGCTTTTCGTATCATGTGCACAAGTCGGCTCCAAATATGTTATCCAACGCGTCATTGATGATAAAAAAAATTGTATGCGTCAATTTTTTTTTAACTTGACTTTTTGCGAATCTTGCATTTTAAATTTCGTTTACTTTAACGGATGTCAAATACAATAATTTCAATTTAACAATATGCAGCTGCTAAAAGCATGTTTTCATTAATTAAAATGAATAAATTATATTTAATTATTATTTTATTAATTATAAAGTACGTGGGGTAAATTCAGCTGACTGCGAGACTCTAACGGCTCGATGCCACCCTTTGGTTGGGCTTTATTGTTATTATGACATACTAGCTAACCGTCCCGACTTCGCCCGGGTAATATAAGGGGTTATAATGGTCACACACACAACTCTATTCGAGACACACACCAGTATAGCTTCCAGTCGTATATTATACGAGATCTTCAAAAATAATTGTCAAATTTCAGGCAATTTACATATATCTTTGATGATTTATATATGTTAGGTTTCCTCATTAATTATGTATATTCACAGTAACATTAATCACTTTGATAAAATCTGAGGTAATCATCGTATGTGCACTAGAAGTAAGGATGAGCTTATAACGCCAGTTTCCGACTCAGCAAAGTCAGTAAATCCTTCTTTGGGTAAGGTATCCGTTTCTATAATAAAATTCCGCAGAGATTTTTAACTTTGCCCTTTCGTAAATTTAATAAATTATATAATCATTTGTTAAGGAAGTCAATATGCCTTCTTTAATTACGAGATTATGCAGACGATAAAAATGCGTGGAATGGAGAAAAAGCGTGAAATAAATTGTAATTAACAAATGTGACTACATTTTTAAACGATGAAAAAGAGTAACTACTGAGTTTCTAGCCTGTTCTTCTCGGTAGAATCCACTTTCCGTACCGGTGGTAGCTTCACTTAATATAGTTGTTAAATCACGATTCAAAAGTGCTTGTAAAAGCCTATTTGAATAAAGTATATTCTGATTTTCATTTTGATTACGTCTATTGGTGATAACTGTATAAAAAAATCCGTTCTTTGGTGTAGACAGACAGTCGCTGTGGGATATTGTTTCATAATAATTTATTGATGTTATAATTATAAGTCGTGGTCACAAATATGACCGTACGTGAACCCTGAAAGTGTATCTAGCCACCGACGGCTGACAGACAGTAAGACGGCGCGGGTTATGAAATCGTCTTGACCGAATTATCCGCCACTGCGGACTACGCGGGAGACATGTTATATCTGTGATCCAATGTGATCGGAAAGATGAGATACTCGTATATTTTGAGGGTTGCAAAAACACATTAGCGTACTGGAAAAACTGTTAAAAGCTTTTCTCTCTACTGTAATATGCATGTAATACACATAAAGCCTTCTTATTAAATCGCTCTAGTTATTGATGAAAACCGCTTTAAAATCCGTTGCGCAATTGAAAAAAATCTAAGCGTACAGACTCTGGGAAACGACTTAGTACACTATATACAGAACTTTTTACGTTATAACTTGTATACTCGTGTTTTTGAAGTCAATAGTTATAATTGATGTTAAATCGATATGTGAGTGACAGAATAATAATCAAGCAACTGTACCGGCAAGCTGCGGGCAGAAACTAGTTAATGTAAATGTACGGGTCCGCTATGTACACCCGTCGGGTCCGTCGACAGACATAAAAAGGGTTGAAGCACGGAACATCGAGGGCAGGAATGGCATAGGCCTGTTTATAGAACATACGTTTTTACATATAGAGGTGACACTGTTCATTGATTGGAACGAGAGCCCTTATCTGATTAATGCAAACCTAGATATGCACTGAATTTATTTGAGCTTTATGCCCTTTCGACTACAAGAAGATGTTAATAATTGTGTTTAAACAATTAAAAGTAGTTCAGTTAATAGGATCTTATTTTGTGCACTGTATTATCGCCAATGGTTAGTTAAAATAGGCCCAAAAGTTCATATAAACTAATGAAGCATTCTTGCCATCATTCCAATATAATCAATCCAGATATTTTAATTAATATTTGTATATATTTAAGCATTTAATGTTATTAATTCTTATGTTAACAACGATTGTAGTAAGTCAAATAAGTAACGAAATTGAAAATTATTATTGGTATTATCTCCAAATCAGATTGCTTGAAAATACAAAAATAACCATTCTTTCAAGATTGCGGAGAAATTTTGTTTGACAATAGTGAGCTAAGCTTTTTGCACCCCAGATAGAATGTCTAAAAGTCTACCCTCTCAGTATATTTGCATTTATATGCCATGTTTGCCCATGATTTGCGCTCTAATGAACGTGAATGCCATTTCCATGAGTTTCTCACTGCTGTGAGTTGAACTATTCACCTTGAAAGGGCATTTCACAAAGCCGTAGCCATTGTTCAAAAGGAGTTGAAACTAGACGAACTGTTACCCCCCATAGTGCTTAGTATAATGGATGTTTCAAATAACAAGTATTGGAGTTGCTTTCGGCTTTAATTGCTGATACTTTTAGTTACAAAGAATAAAAGCCAAATAGCATCTTATTTTGAATTGTTATTTAACAAGATTAAGTATAATTTACTTGGTGGTAAGGCTTTGTGCCCGCTCGTCTGGGTACCAACTCATCAGTATTGTTGGGTTCAGTATTGAAGCACAGTAATCGTTAGTATTTCGTGTAGTAGGTCTATGAGCGATGGTAATCATTTACCATCAGATGTCCCGGTAGTTCTTCCAATCTATTTAATATTTGCAAATTTTTTATAATAATTATAGAATCGGTAATACCTAAATGTTATTAGATATAGTTACTCATCACAATAAATTGTTTTTCGTATCATATTATTCTATTCAATTAGCTGTGTTAAGTAAGTTTTCGAGATATTATTGTAGAAGCACTTTACCCAAAGGTATGAAAACACATACTTCGTTTTAAAAGTTCCAAGTTATTATGTTTTTCGTGTTTATCCAACGTTTGTCAATTAAACCATATTATTGAGAATATAGGTACACAGTATTGTTGTCAATATACCATGACTAGCGATCCGCCCGGCTTCGCACGGGTACAATACTGATACTAAATAGTAAATATACAACAGAATTTGTTTATTTACGACAGCGTCCGTGTATTTGTATATACAAAAATCAACCTCTTGAATCTATCTATTGAAAAAAACCGCACCAAAATCCGTTTCGTAATTTAAAAGATTTAAGCATACAAAGCGACATAGGGATAGAGAAAGCGACTTTATTTTATACTACTTTCCTTGATGAAGAAGCTCGTCTGGGTAGGTACCACCCACTCATCAGTTATTCTACCGCCAAACAACAATATTGTTGTGTTCCGGTTTGAAGAGTGAGTGAGCCAGTGTAACTACAGGCACAAGGGACATAACATCTTAGTTCCCAAGGTTGGTGGCGCATTGACGATGTAAGGAATAGTTAACATTTCTTGCAGCGTCATTGTCTATGGGTGATGGTGACCACTTACCATCAGGTGGCTCATATGCTCGTCCGCCTACCTGTACCAAAAAAATACTATGTAGTTATACCACTGTGAGTATTGTAACTTTGTTAACAAAATCCCGAGGGGTAGGAATCGTGAGCCCTTTTTTTATCTCTGTTTTTATAGGCTTGTCGTAACTCGTGAGCTTGGCAATATCCCGAATGATAAAGCTTGATGAATGCTCGGTTCTTTGTCCGAAGTAATACCAGTTTTGTAACAGTAACAACCTTGAAAAGAGAACGTTTAGAACTTATTCCGCCACGCTGTCCCAGTGCGGCTTGGTGGATATGTAGGTAGGGTTGCCACCTTTTATTTTTGCAGTTAAAGTACATTGGTTATTATAGGTAAGAAAAAAAAGTACATAGTATCAAAATAAAGTACAATTTATTTTGCCTAATGATTATGTTTAAAAACATACTTTTTATTGCTTTTTGCAGTTTGTATCAAATTAGCATCTTTACTAAATAATTGCACAGCATCTTTACAGTCTATATTGAAATTAAAGTAAATAAGTAATTCATTTTTTATTAAATTCAGAGACGCTTTGTTTCTTTCGTCTCGCCATTTGTTATTCATCACAGAAAACACTCTTTCTGTAAATGCTGACGTGGCGGAAATAGACAATAAAAATGAAATTACTTTATACAAGTTTAAAAATTATCATCACTCTTACTAAATACTTGCTGCCATTTTTGTGCAGTTGATAGTTCTGCAAAACCCTTAGAAGTACATAACTGATTATAAAGTTGGTTTAATAGAGTGATTTCTCCGTAAAGATTAAGCCTTTGAAAATTTAAATTCTACATTACTCTTTAAATTTATATTACCAAGTGTAAATAACCAGTTTGTTTTATTAAAATCAAACCATTTATTCAGGTACTCTAGGGATTTGTCAATAAATAATAAAAAAATCCCGAGTGGGCGAGTGGCGACATCGATTCAGCACCAAATCACCAATCGATAAATTTCGTTAAACAAAATAATCGACTAAACTTTTCAAAATCTCGAAGAAATCAAATCATGCGAAATAAAGTATTTTTGTGTACTTTATTGTTCTCATAAAGTATAGAGTACAATTATCTAAAATAACGTACAATACTTTATAATAAAGTACGGGTGGCAACCCTATATGTAGGTATGGTTATTTTATATGGATGCAGATTTACCGTCGAGCACAACTCTAGATATATTGAGATATAAAACATAGTTTTAATATTTATTCTTATATTTTACACTCATTATTTTTATCTAAATATTTTTAGATTGATCTGATCTGGGACCTTCTTCAATAGGTGAAACGTTTGTAGTTTTAAAGTGGTATATTATTTATTAGAATCTTAGCTAAATATTTTTTTCTATACAATAATGCGAGACTAACGCAAATTCTGAATGAAATAATTAAATAAATAAAAATCGTAGATTAACAATTTATGTAATTTTTAATGATGTAATATATTTTTAGAAGCATAGAATTAGAAACATAAAACGTCTTAATTTAAGAAACAGTTTTTGGACCGCATAAAATTTAAATATTCAAATCTAAAGATGTCATTGTTTTTTTTGTTATAAACCGGTAATCACAAAATATTACTCATTCAATTCAACACGCTCTCAATCATCTCAAAATATGTTTAAGTAATACTAAAATTGTTTTAACTGGTTAATGAATATTTTTACCTTTTTTTAATTACATTTTTGGAAACCGATTATTATAGAAACGTCAAAAGACAATAAATAAGAAAAAAATGAGGTATAGTTTTTACGACACACATGTGGAGTTAGTGTTTATCATCAACATCACATACATAGTATAAAACAAAGTCGCTTACCGCTGTTTGTCCCTATGTATGCTTATATCTTTATTACGCTGCGGGTTTTTTAATAGGTAGAGTGATTCGAGAGAAAGGTTTTTGTATATAATACATGAACAATGTAGTTGAGAAACACTGATTATTTTAGAAATTTCTATTGTGAGGTTGTAAATAAACAAATTATGTAGTATATTTAGTATCAGTATTGCACCCGTGCGAATCCGGGGCGGGTCACTAGTTATGCTATAGATTATATTTACACAGCCTGGTATTTTAATGGTTTCAATAAAATAAGTATATTTCTTTTTTAGTATAATATTATGCGCTGCTTAGAATATTATAAGCTAAATGTCATCTTATATAAATGCTATTTATAATCGGAAGTTATTTTGTTTTCCTCATTTATCTATTTATAAATAATATTTATTTATACATGACATAAATGTCATGTTATGTTTTTTATCTTTATTAAATATTATTATTGTTATTTTACTTTTAACTGCAGCGTTGTATACAAACAACTTATGCGATTTTAAAATATTCTATGGTTTTAATATTATCTGTGGATATATCTTAAGAGAAAAGAGGTCCGTCGAAAATATTTTTTTAAAATAATTTATAGTAAATATTACCGTTAATACTAAAATTTAACATTTACAGTAAAACGAACGGGAAAATTCTAGTATTATCTATAAATCATCCAGAAATCAACATCAACAACTAGAATATTCTGTGATAACACAAAAAATAAATTCTAGCCTAGTCGACGGAATCAATTCGTTGCTTCGAGAACCCGTCGAGAGAAAGGCGACGTTGCCGCTCCGTGCATCATAACACAAAACAGGCGTGGGGCTCGCCGGATAGATTAGTAGTTCTTTGCACTGTGCTGCCTGGTACTGGTTATTGGTTTGGTTGATGTTGATGATTCCGGCTTCTATATTTAGGTACACCCATTCGCATTTCGCTCTTGTTTTGTTTTCTTAACCGTAAGCAATAATAATATGAAACTGTTTATATTTCGTGACATAATATAACGCTTATAGAATTATTCTTCAAATTGTAAGATGACTTACTGGTGTCACTTAAATTTCAATATTGAATTACCAGTCTTAAGCATTGTTGTATGCCAATGATGTTCTAGTAAACAGATATGTCATTATCGCGCAAAAAGACTAGAAAACGTCCTAATTGGGACGTTTGCCTTTAGTCGTTTTCATCATATTTATGCCAGTAATACGTAATAATACATCATAATTATGTAGTACTACGTTTTTAATTAAAACATCTAGTTATCCCTTTTACTTATTGTTTTTATCAAGCTATCGTTTTTTACTTGTAACGAAATGTATAATAAACGGTCGCCGGCGCGGCACACTTTTTTCTGTTGTTTAGTATGTGTATAACATATCTGTGTATTAGAATATCATTGTTGTATGCATAATGTTTTATTAAAAAGCGTACTCGTATACCTGGTGGCTCAATGGAGGCAACCAAGTGTGTAAAAGACCTTATGATAAACAAGTTTTGTTACATGACAACTTTAGAAAACGCACATTTAAAACTAACCCTATACCCCGGTTTTATTTGACATTATTATGAGACACGACTTCTGAATAAATTGAATAAAGTGACAAAACTAGAAACCTTATTTGTCGTTGGCAGAATTATTGCACACTTTTAATAGAGGTAAAAGCTACGCATAGAAAAAAAAACAAAGTTGTACATATTCGCGCAGAGGCTGTATGGTCTAATGCTTTTGGGTTATTACTGTCGAGGAACAAAACAAACATTAGTGAATTGCGTTTCGTTGTCACATCAGTATGAATAATGTCAATAAAATAAATCGATTTTTTTATTACATTTTTATTCAGGTAAATTCAATGATGTTTTAGTAAACAGATATGTTATTATCGCGCAAAAAGTGAAGACTAGAAAACGTCCTAATTGGGACGTTTGCCTTTAGTCGTTTTACGTAGTAATACGTTATAATACATCATAATTACGTAGTACCTAATACTTTTTGCGTAATTAAAACATCTAGTTATCCCTTTTACTCACTTTTAACGAAATGTAAAAATAAATTTAAATAAACGATCCCCGGCGCGGCACACTTTTTTCTGTTGTTTAGTATGGATATAACATATCTGTTTATTAGAATATCATTGGGTAAATTGCAATTTAGAATAAATAATTAATAATATTTAATGTTAAATATTAGTTATGTTTGTTAATTAGTAACTGCGTGGAAAATATATATGAAAGAGTAATCTTAAGATAAATTAAAGATTTTATTTTGTAATTAATATAAACTTTTCAAAGACATGTTGTCTGTTTATACAACTCTTTAAAATACTTTAACTAGTATTAATAATGTTAATGTATGTATGTATGTTATATGATAATTAACTTTAGCTGTTAATTTTATTAATATTAATCGCAAGTAAATGCACGGTTGTTATATTATATTCTTAATGTTGGTATCATTGTTTCTTGCGGAAGAAGTTACTTCCGCAACTGTCAGATCTGTTTTTCCTATAGACATTTCGATTCGTCGTCCTTATTATATTTATAGCCGCTTCCGTAAATATATAATATATTGTTCTTCCGTACAACACAAAGAGTTATATACACATATGCAAAGCTATTGTGCAAATTATGCAGTGTTTGCCTATAGTTGATTCGGATACACACCTTGGGAATGAGATCGCCTCCAGGCTGTTTCAATTAACAAAAATATGTTTATTATTGTATATTGTAAATTGGCTTTAAAAAAAAAAGATCCCTCTGAGTTACTTTCGCCGGGTCTTCTCAGGTCTGAGGTATTATGTTCCGAACCGGTGGCAGATTTTCGACAGTCAATAAGAAAGTGTAAACACTTCCATTTTGAATAAATGTTTTTGACTTTTGAATTAATGTGTAGGTTTTTAGTTTTTGTCGTTAAATTGAGTTAAAACGTCACAGAAAGACAATGTCAAATTATATGAAAAATATACTTATCTCGGCAAACATAGTATAGGACGTCATCGGGTACGGTGGCAGGAGCTGGGTGCGAGTAGCTGAAGATCGATCACAGTGGCGTGCTTGGAGAGGCCTATGTCCAGCAGTGGACGAAAATGGGCTGATGATTATGATGATGATGATGAAAATATACTTTATTTGAGTAGGCTTTGCACTGAAGCAAGCACTGAATCGTCATTCAGAACTATTTGAAGTGAAGCTACCACCTTTTAGGAAAGTAGGTTCTACCGAGAGGAACCGGCATGAAACTCAATAGTTACTCTTTTTCAACGTTTAAATTTAAGTTAAAAAAACAGTCTCTTAAATATTATTAAAAAACAATACAGCATTAACTTAAGTTAATTTTCTTGTTTACGTTTTATTAAAACATCTCTACAAATACTTCGAAACCACTGATACACTTCGTTTTTGGTAGAAGCTACCAACTGTTAGGCAAGTAGGTTCTATAGAGAGGAACCGACAAGAAACTTAGAAGTTAATCTTTTTCATATAAAATTTGGATTTAGATTGTAAAATGAACGCTTGGGTTTACATAACAAGATGTCCGAAATTGAACAATACATTCGGCCTAGTTTATATTTCGAGTCCGGTTTTTTATAATTGAGGACGCACTACTGCGTTTATCATTTAAATTAAAAAAAAAAAAACAAAAGACAGTTGTCGCGTAGAACATTTTATTGAAACAATGACATCCATAAAATTAACAATAACTAAAATGACAGCACGTTTTGACGTATGCATTCATTTTAGCAGTAAAAAGGCGCGCATTGTATACTAGTTCCGCCCGTAGCCTTGCTTGCGTTATAGTTGCTTGATCGTCATGTGCTAGGCAAAAAAGTAGCCTTTTTCCTTCCTTTTTTGGAGTTCAAATTTGCTTCATACCAAATTACATCGAATTTGGTTCATTGGTTTGGTAGTGAAAGATAGATTAACGCCCTGAAAAGCGAGCGAATCCTCTGGAGACTAGGTAAGTAAAGTAGCAGCCTGTACATTTCCCACTGCTGAGATAAGGCCTCCTCGTCCATTAAGGAAAGGGTTTGGAACATATTCCAACACGCTGTTCTAATGCGGGTTGGTGGAATGCACATGTGGCAGATTTCGATGAAATTAGACACATGCAAATTTCCTCACGATGCTTTCCTTTACCGCCGAGCACGAGATGAATTATAAACACAAATTAAGCATATATATAGTGGTGCTTGCCTGGGTTTGAACCCGCAATCATCGGTTAACATGCACGCGTTCTAACCACTGGGCCATATCAGCTCTCGAGAGACGACTAGTTACTAATAAAACTTTCCCATAAATATGTTTACTAAGGAAAATGAATGGAGTCATATAACAGCCAGCTGTTTCTTAAATAACACGCGAAAAAAACAAACTGAAGTAAAAATATCAATAATATTTACACAGCACGTGTGGCGTTTGTCCAAAAACGTTCACGTCATGTGTCGTTAAGTCTTTTGTGGCTTGTTTTGGTTTCGTAGTATTTGTAGAGCTGTTTTAATAAAACGTAAACAATAAATGCAAATATATTAATTTACTGCTGTATTGTTTTGTAATAATAATTAAGAAATGGTAAGAGAGTGTTTTTCTTTCAGTCTGTAAATAATAAAGTAATACGAATGATAAACTAAATCCGTCCGGTGGCACTTTCGCAGCCGAACTACTGGATCGATTTTGATGGAATTTTGTATTGTATCAGCTTGAATTTCAGGGAAGATCATAGGGTAACTTGTTATGCGTGAGAACCAAGCCCTACACGCGAGCGAACGAAAGCAAAGCCGTGAGTCGGCGAGTGACAGCTTTTTTTTTTAAAAAGGATTTTTATTTTTATTCTTTTACCAGCGATCCTACCCGGCTTCGTACAGAATGCCGATACTAATTATAGTAGAGAATATCTAAATTATCAGTGTTTCTATACTATATTTTCTATATAAGCAGGATATATTAATTTAAATAATTGTATTAACTAACATGACTTTGTATTTTTTTAATGTTGAAAAAGAGTAACTGAGTTTCTTGCCGGTTCTTCTCGGTAGAATCTACTTTCCGAACCGGTGGTAGCTTCACTTAATTGTTAATTGACGATTCAAAAGTGCTTGCCCACTTGAATAAAGTTTTTAACAAAAACGTTCATCTCGAAAAACTGTATCTATGAAAAAACAGCAACATAATCCGTTGCGTGATTTCAAAGATCTAAGCATACATAGGGACAGACAGCGATAAGCGACTTTGTTTTGTACTGTGTAATATAGACAATGATCTTTTTTTTATTAGTCTACACGTCATAATTAATTGATATATTTTATGGGAAGGCTGATTTGAGACGGTCCAGTGGTTAGAACGCTAGCATCTTAACCGATGATTGCGGGTTCAAACCCAGGCAAGCACCACTATATATGTGTGCTTAATTTGTATTTATAATTCATCTCGTGCTCGGCGGTGAAGGAAAACATCGTCAGGAAACCTGCATGTATCTAATTTCATCGAAATTCTGCCACATGTGCATTCCACTAACCCGCATTGGAATAGCGTGGTGGAATATATTCCAAACCCTCTCCTTGATGGAAGAGGAGGCCTTATCCCAGCAGTGGGAAATTTATAGGCTGTTACTTTACTTTACTTTATGGGAAGGCTAGCAAGAACAGGACTGACTTATGAAATGTATAATTCGAAAATTCACCCTTATTTATAATAAGAGGTTATGTAATCTGTTAAAGTAAGTTAGGTAATATCAGTTACGATCCCTAAGACGAAACGAAAGAGGTCCCTATATTAATTATGTCACATATCTATAATAGAAATGTCTGAACTATTGTCGTCTCACTCCCACTCTCACAGCTGTGTCACGTCTCACTCCTTCAGAGGGGGCGTATGGGGGTGAGATTCCAATTTTAAACTGCGACGCAATAACGCCACCCGCCCCTCGATCCAGGGACGCTGTCAAGGGCATAAGGGCGAATGGCATAATACAAGTTCAAAAAAGGATTTAGACATTTATAACTTATTATTTACAAAATAAATAACATTTGTTATTCATATTAAAGGTTCTATTATTAAAATGTATATCATTACTTAATAAAATACAGATAAAAAAGATTGTTTAAATTTCAAATTGTAAACGCACGAATGCAAGCAACATTCCTTTGTGTTACAATACTTTAAAAAAAAAAAACGAAAAATGACAAGTTATTTATTGATGTATTTATTATTTATCCTACGTGACATTGGCGAAATAATCTGTGCCCTGCCGGCACAACTAAAAGCCATTAAACTAAGAATTGAATTGAATTTATTATTTATAGAAAAGCTACGTATTTATATCGTCCCATGATAAGCCCAACTGTGGGCAATAAACTTTTATTTTATACAAGTTTTGAAATAAAAATAGTAAGTCATTTTAATATGAACCTTCAAATGTTATCGTTTATAATGTAATGTTTTTCAACGATTTTTATTTGTCGCCTTACAATACGACCTATTTCGACGCCATTCAAATGCTATTGAAATGAGGTTCCAATATTTGCGACGCAACGACTTAAGTGTTGTCACTTATCGTTGTGTACAGCGGAAACGTTACGTGTCTACTCACTGTGAAGTGTTTACTATGTTAGCTCGTCATCTTTTAATAATATAAAGATATTTATCTTTAAATAGTATAAAACAAAGTCGCTTTATCTGTCCCTATGTCCCTTTGTACGCTTTAATCTTTAAAACTACGAAACGGATTCTGATCCCTACTAGATGGATCAAAATAATGTACTACAGAATTGTACATTACCTAAATGTTTACAAAAGAGTCCGCGATGGTATAGGTATGTCTATCTCTTAAAGATAACCCACAATAAACATTTTTTTATCTTTTATTTTTAGAAGAGAAATAATGCCTTATTTTCGAAGCAATTCTAAGCAATATAGCAATAATCCTTATCGAATTAGGAACCTTAAATAAATTGTGTAATACCTTAAATAAGAGTGTAGAACCTTAAATAAAAAGTGTAAATGAATATTTTCGAAGATATTACCTACAGTTTTAAAACGCAGGGACGTAGCGGTTTTTATTTCCTAATAAGTGAAAACTGTGTATATTGTACCTATTTGTTATCACTACAGAGTATATAAATAAAAATTTTAACAAAAAGAAAAACCGACTTCAAACTAAACACACAATAGTGTTTTATTTAAAGTCGTCTGTAGTATATTTATGTATAGGCGGGTCGCTAGTAGTATGATATAGTAAGTATTATTATTATATATTAATAATACAACAAACAACTACAACAACCGTAAATTTACCAATGCTGGCTTAATGCCTTCTCCCCCTTTGAGCTTTGAAACATATTCACGCTGTTCCAATGCGGGTTGTTGGAATACACATGTGGCAGAATTTCTATGAAATTAGACACATTTAGGTTTTCTACTAATGTTTTCCTTCGAGCACGAGATGAATTATAAATACAAGTTAAGCACATGAATATTCAGTGGCGCTGTCCTCTGTTTAAAAATCAAAATAAACTTTATTCAAGTGGGCTTTTACAAGCACTTTTGAGTCGTCATTTAACAATTAAGTGAAGCTACCATCGGTTCGGAAAGTAGATTCTACCGAGAAGAACCGGCTAGAAACTCAGTAGTTACTCTTTTTCAACATTTAAAAAATACAAAATCATGTTAGTTAATACAATAATTTAAATTAATAAATCCTGCCTGGAAGTCAACAGATATCAATTCCACGCTTTTTTATCATCTATAAAATTTTGTATCGAATAATATGCATTTTATAACCAATGTATTTTTTATAAACTATTTGAATTTACGAAACGGCAAAGTTAAAAATGTTATTAAACACGCTGTCTAACTACTGGACCATTTCGGCTCTTATATTAATAATAACTGATAGACTGAATATGTGCAGCATAAGCTCGAAATATCGTTGAGAAAGTGAGGTTCGTTAAAAATAAATTATTTCGAGAAGCTTAATTTTAGACTTTCAATTTCATCCTTTGCCCTTAAACGAAATAATAAAAAAGTATATGTCAATATTGAAAAAACCGCGAAGATATTTTTGACAAAAATATATCATGAAATAAATTATTAAAATAAGTATCCAAATAAGTCTGTGTAGCCTCTAGATTTGTCTGACTAACGCCACATGTCCATTTTATATTATCTCGCGATCACAAGCGACTAAGTCGAAACGTCGGGCTACATACATACAAAAAACTTGTAATCACAGCTACAACCCAATTTACATATATTATAACTGTCTGTGTTTTATTGTATTATACCTGTTTCGGTATCTCACGTAGATCAAGGGTCTGAATATAATGTTTATATTGAAAGAGGAACGGCTCAGGAACGCAAGACACTCATGTCATTTTTATTTTTTTAAATAACTATCAAAACTTATCAATCCATCCCTAATCACACTTAAACCGACCATTACGCTGTTTTACGAGTTATTTTAAAATGTAACTAGCGGCCCTACCCGGCTTCGAATTATACATAATTCTAAAATAAAAGTAGCCTAAGTTACTTCTTATTACATCAGTTATCTGCCAGTGACAGTCCCATCGAATTCGGTCCAGCCAGAGATTAGCCGAAACAAACAGAAACACAGACAAAACTTGTAAAAAAATGTTGTTTTAGTATATGTACCGTGTAGACATACATATGCGTTGAATAAAAAAGGGCTAATTTAATATAACAAACAGAAACTCCAATTTTATTATATGTATAGATATAAGTATTGGTATATTTAGTTGTAATACGTTTCTAAATTTCTCAATTGATTTTTTCTCATAGAAGTTTCACAGAGCAAAATCTGAATCAAGAAAGTGCGTTAGCTTGCATTGGTGTCGCTGGAAAAACAATTTTGTAAGCGACACGTGACCCGCCGGCCTTGTACCTAAACAATGCAAGGAAAACGTGACGCCGTTTTTAATAATATACTTACATAATCGTCATTTTAATAATTGTGCAAAATCTTGATTTTTCTATCCTTGAATTTTTAGATTAAATCTTATCAAATAAAAATATAGGAATAATATCTATTTATTAGTTCTTATATGCATTTGTATCTATTCATTTAATTTCATTAAAATTATAAGAAATGAAATGTTTCACATAACCTAAAAATCGAATGGCGTCCCGCGCAAAATTTGACATATTAAAAAATAAACTGAATGAAAGGTACGAATCTATAAATGCCGTATGAATGCCGCTCTATGAATGCCGTAGCAAATTTAACTCTCTAAAATTAAGATAATCTAGATTTATCTCGAAATAGTTCAACTTGTAAACAAGATAATAAAATTTTGCAGCGTCGACTATTTTTGGGCAGATGACATGCGTTCCTTGATCTGACGTTAAATTGAAATTTATTTTTATCTGTGGTGATTAAGTATTAAGATATTTGTAACTTTGATTGGTGTGGGCGGGTCTATGTTTTAGTAACTACATTCTTTTTATTAGTCATATTTCTACGTATATATATAATGTTCATGCACGTATCATATTATTTAAAATAACACTTGATAAACGATATATTATTATATACTGGGGTTTACCTGCCTTTATATTTTTATGTGAAATCCTTTGATGATTTTATACTACGTCAAAAATTAATAATGAATAAACAAATGTACTGTTTGAGGTATTCTTACGTCTTTTTATGTTTTAATTTGTGGTTGAATAAGCTAATTAACACAAAAAAACAATGTTTTACTAACTACTTGCCGTATAAACGTTGTAAGGACATTTTGTCATTTTATCAATAACTACTATCCGCGGTTACGCTCGTTTTAGGGGTTCTTTGAAGTTTGATGCTTCACACCAATTTTCACCAAATTGGGTTCAGCGGTTTGGTCGTGAAAGAGCGTCAAACAGACAAAGTTAATTTAACATTTATAATATTAATATAGATTTTGTACAATTTTAATTTTGAAAAGTATCCCACTTTTTTGTTATATTTCTTACAATTTGTGGTAAAGATTTCGTGAAAAGGGAAGGTAGTATGTTACTGCGGAGCCGGGAAAGCGCGCGCCATTTGATTTTGACCAATGAGCGAGGGCTGGATTTGACCTTCAGACTGTACCAACAGTCTATTCCAATATACGAAAGAATAAAGATAAGGGAGCGTTCAAGTAATACGTAAGGCAATTTGGGGGGAGGGAGCAACTCGTAACAGTGTTTTTTTTTAAATAAAAAATTAGGGAATTAAAACTCCAAAATTGGCAACCCTTTTCATTTACGTTTTACGGGGAATCCCTTGATTGTATTAGTCTGGTCGTCATTTTAGATTTGTTCTCGCAAGTTGACAAATCTTTTTGTTTATATTTCACGGGGTAACATACTTTTTTGCGACTTTAGGGTAAAAATGGTCACTTGAGTGTTACTTTACCGTTTAGAGAGTGGGAGGGGGAGTACAGAAAGACGTTACGGTGCGTTACTAGGGGGGTCAAAAATATTCAAAAATTGCGTTAATACTTGTACGTTCCCTAAACAAACTTAAATTTTCCGTATTTCATGCGACTTGCTAATAGCTCAGTTATATTATTCACAACTAAGACCTTACGATTAATATATCTTTACTACATAGTATAAAACAAAGTCGCTTTCTCTTTCCCTACGTCCCTTTGTACGCTTACATCTTTAAAACTATGCAACGGATTTTGATGCGGTTTTTTTTCAATAGATAGAGTGATTCGAGAGAAAGGTTTTTGTATATAATACATGGACAATATAGCAAAGAAACACTGATAATTTTATAAATAAACTCTGTAGTATATTTAGTATCAGTATTGCACCCGTGCGAAGTTATTTACAATAGAACACTATTAGACTTAACTACTCATATCAATGATATTCTAATAAACAGATATGTTATATCCATACTAAACAACAGAAAAAAGTGTGCCGCGCCGGGGACCGTTTATTTTACATAACGTTACAAGTAAAAATTATAGCTTGATAAAAACAATAAGTAAAAGGGATAACTCGATGTTTTAACTACGCAAAACGTATTGCTACATAATTATAATGTATTATAACGTATTACTGGCATAATTATGATGAAAACGACTAGGCAAACGTCCCAATTAGGACGTTTTCTTGTCTTCACATTTTGCGCATTAATGACATATCTGTTTACTAGAACATCATTGACTCATAATTATCCTCTGTAATTTTTCTTTCAAAATTCCTTCAACAGTTTCGTCCACATTCAAAACGTCATTTTTTGCAAATCCATTTTGTGGATTAATCAGGCTCTTAGCCAATGATAACGTGATGATTTGCTGACAACTGTTGTTTATTTCGCATTTTTCCTGTTATAGTTGGAATGGAGTGTTTATTCCATGAGGATTTGATGTTAATATTGCTTATAACCAATGTATGATGTCAAATCAGCATTTGCGACTACAGTAAAGCTTTATAAGGACTAAAATTTTCTTTTGCGGACGAGCACATGGGCCACCAAATGGGCATCACCGTCCATAGACAATGGCAGTAAGAAACATTAACTATTTCTTTCAACGCCAATGCGCCACCAACCTTGGGAATTAAGATGTAATGTCCCTTGTGTCTGTAGTTACACTGACTAACTCACCCTTCAAACCGGAACACAACAATACTGCGTACCATTGTTTGATGGTAGAATATCTGATGAGTGGGTTACCCACTCAGACGGGCACAAAGCCCTACCATAAGATAAATAAATTCTTTAAATATACATATAAAATTAATATGCGTAATGTCTCAGATATAAAGTAATCAAAAGATAAGTTATCTATCTATTTTCAAACGAAAACGATGAAATAAACACGAATAATTGATCCTTACCAAGGGCGTTTCGGTTACGGGAGTCGGGACTACGCTTCCAAATAAATATTAAACTCCAGAATCGAAACGTTGTTACATATATTTTATGCATTCAAATTTGTACTCTATTCCTAAGACAATAGATCTCACGACGAGTATTATTACTTCAAGGCTGATGCAGCACAAGCGATTTATATCCGTCTCGCTCACACAGTTACACCAATACACGAGGTGGACAGAGAAGGAGAATGTTATTTTGTATTTATGACTTAACGATATACACCAATACATGCTTGTTTCAAAGCAAATTAAAAACAATATACTATCAACAATTTTGATATCCATGGTTCAATTCACTTCATTAATTATATCGCTTTCTCGACCACAAAATAACGCTAAGTAACCCCATGTATTATATTATTATAAACGGTGTAGTGTTGCCCGAAATGCTCAAAAGATGTCGCTATTTTACAGAAATAACATCGGAAATCGAATCAAAAATCAAAATATACTTTATTCAAGTAGGCTTTAGATTATAATCTAACGCTATTTAGAATTTTACGGTGACATATACGTATTTGTTTTTAAACCTGTTACAGTACGACACAGCTTTGATGTAGCATCGGTAAAATTCGTTAAACTTCGGCTTTTACAAGCACTTTTGGGTCATTTAAAACTTTTTCAAATAAAGTGAAGCTACCACCGGTTCCGAAAATAGATTCTACCGAGTAGTATCAACAAGAAACTTAGTAGTTACCCTTTTTCAACATTTAAAAAGACAGTCATGTTATTTAATTATTATTATTACTTAGTAGAGTGCATGAAACGCTGTTAACAACTGTTACTGTTGCTACCTAATCTAACCAGGATAAACGCCAAATACCCAACATTTGACGCGGTGTTATTGATCTAGTTTATTTCGCGAAATAATAGCGTTTTGAACGTCAATTAAACTTATCGGAACTTTTGAAGTAAAATTAAATTGTATGTAAGTTAAGTGAAACAGTGTTGCACTATAAATAAATATATACAACAACAACAACAGCCTGTAAATTTCCCACGGCTGGGCTAAGGCCTCCTCTCCCGTTGAGGAGAAGGTTTGGAACATATTCCACCACATTGTTCGCGATGTTTTTCTTCACATCCGAGCACGAGAAATTATTAACACAAATGAAGTACATGAATATTCAGCGGTGCTTGTCTGGGTTTGAACACGCAATCATTGGTTAAGATGCACGCGTTCTAACCACTGGGTCATCTTCATTCTTGAGTAATATATTTTAATATATATTTATTCGCGCCGAGGTGAAGGAAATCATCGTGAGGAGACTTGCATGTGTCTAATTTCATCGAAATTCTACCACATTTGCATTCCACCAATCCGCATTGGAACAGCGTGGTGGAATATGTTCCAAACTCTCTCCTTAATGGAAGAGGAGGCCTTAGCACATAGTTGGAAATTTACAGGCTGTTACTACTACTACTACCACTACAAGAACTGTCACTAGAAGACAATATAACTTAGCTAGGCGAGATATACGTAGATATAAGGTTTGTTTAACTTTATTCCTTCTTTGCTTGGAACAGGCTGCTCGCTAATTAAACGAATGTTACTTAAACAACATGCTATCGGCTGTTACGGTTTACTGTAACGAAATAATTCGTTACATATATTGTTTATTCATTATTTACTTATATTTTATTCGTATTGAAATGTGTGTAATTTAGTGTTAATAAGCAAGTTTAGGAGCTGAGATGGCCCAGTGGTTAGAACGCGTGCATCTTAACCGATGATTGCGGGTTCAAACCCAGGCAAGCACCACTATATATATGTGCTTAATTGTGTTAATAATTCATCTCGTGCTCGGCGGTGAAGGAAAACATCGTGAGGAAATCTGCATGTGTCTAATTTCAGAGAAATTATGTCACATGTGCATTCCCCCAACCCGCATTGGAACAGCGTGGTGGAATATGTTCCAATCTCTCTCCTTAATGGAAGAGGAGGCCTTATCTCAGCAGTGGGAAACTTACAGGCTGTTACTTTACTTTTACTTTTTACTTTACTTAAGCAAGTGCACTGAAACTGATTGATTACTTGGTGGTAGGGCTTTGTGCAAGCCCGTCTGGGTAGGTACCACCCACTCACCAGTTATTCTACCGCCAAATAACAGTACTCAGTATTATTGTGTTCCGAAAACGCATTTATAATGGGCTTTTAAAATCCATTTTATACTATTTAGTGGAAGTTTAGGAACCCAGTAAAAGTTGTTTTTTTTATTTCTAGAACATATATCAAATTAAAAATTCCATATTTAAATAGCGCGCGAAAACGCTACTTGGATAATATGGCGCTGCAATGGGGTCGGTGACGTCACTTGCCTGTGTTTTAATCTGTGGTACACATAGTAGATAAGCAAAATTTTAAAAATTCATTTTTATTTATGGATTTCTGAATAAATTATTATTATTTTCAACTTTCTTTAATAAATAACTTGTAATATATACTGATTACAGTTATTGACACTTTATTTTTCGCATTGTCAAATAGCCTATTATTTACCTATGTTTTTGTGATAACGTAGGTACTTGTTATGGATAGTTGGACGCTGTTTGTAGATACGAAGAAATATAACCAGTTATTTTTTTTCAATCAGTTGATTAAAGATAAAGGTAGTCTAGCGAGTTAAGCCGACACTGATAAGATATCATTATATAGTATGAAACAAAGTCGCTTACCGCTGTCTGTCCCTATATATGCTTTGATGTTTCAAATTACGCAATGGATTTTAATGCAGTTTTTTTGATAGATTATAATCTACAGAAAAATAAAGCGTTAAATTGTAAGCAGTATGTTACTTTTCACAATCTTTCGACAGTTCACAATCTCGCGAAATAGATTATAATCTAACGCTATTTAGAATTTTACGGTGACATATACGTATTTGTTTTTAAACCTGTTATAGTACGACACAGCTTTGTACAAACAAATATTAAAGTATAGTACGACACAACTTAGATGTAGCATCGGCAAAATTCGTAAAACTGATCACATCCGAATTAACTACGCTGTCCCAAATTATCAATATTTATTCCTTATGTGAATATGATCTTTACACAAACGTAATAACTTGTAATATAATATATTTGTCAATTTGACACGTCGATTTACACGCACTCGCTGTCTCGGGTTGAACTGACGCGAGAATCTATAGCGACGAATAGCGTCAAATGGCGCGATGGGGAGCTGTTTCTATTGGTTGTGTAAATCGGCAAAAATCGGTTTTATTGAATGTGCCGATGCTACATCTAAGTTGTGTCGTACTATAATTTAATATTTGTTATTACTATTTATTGTTGATAAATATATGTTTATAATGGTCTTAGTTACACAAGAGATTAGACCGCACTGGATCCTAATTATAATGACATCCAATTATCGCCGCAACAAAACAAACATGGCGTGTGAATGGAGTCCTAATGGACAATCAATCAGTAGACTTACATTCACACGATCAATAACAGATTATGTAATACGTTCATATTTATTTTATGCTTAAAACAAATATTATAATTAATACAGATAAATAAACTTATTTGTCTGTCTGTCAAATTAAATAGTTTAAATTTTTTCTTTTGTTTTTTTTTAATAATCCGTTTGCGCGGTAAAACATTTTGTATTGCTTTTTACAGCCATACGAATTGATGTTTTAAAATCGATTACATTTTTATGAAATCGGATACACTAACAAAATATGAGTTTATTATACATATAATTATAATATAAATGTATCTAAATAAATAAATAATTCTAATAATATTTTAATTGTTCTTGGGAATACCTTTGCGAAACGTTTTTTCACGGTGACGCATCAGGAAACGGAATGCGTCACCGTGACGTATCCGCCATTATTTCGAGTGACGTCGCTTGACGGCTGATCAAACTTCTAATTTATATTTGGCAATATAATAACGTGTTTCAAAAGTTACAAATAACAATACTTCTTTAAAATTTCACATTGAAATACTTATTTTAAAAGATTTGAAGTTATTTTAAGTCAATTATATTTCTTGCGATATTTCATTTGAAACATTGTGTTATATAAGCTAAATTTAAATTAATTAATGGTGGATCACTCTTAATATTAATTAATCACGTTCTTATTTAATAGTAAACCTAAGATATTAATGTAAAAAAATGGAATAATGTGTATTCTGCAGAGATGCTTCAATTTCTCGCCAATATTTTTTTTTTCTAATGTTGTCCACTTCAAAAATCGTAGCGACAACAGTTATACAAAGTTTGCAGACAATATTAAACTTTTTTAAATTGCCTTATAGTGGAACTGTTTAATAACTATGATAACATATATATTGTACTTCAATTTTTAACAATAACCATTGCCGTTATATTTCACACACAAACCTCAATAAATTATATACCTCAACATTTCTTATGAATCCCCCTATTATCTATTATATATATTATTATATTTTCTATTAGTGAAACTGAAAATCCGTTGCGTAGTTTTGGAGTTTCGAACATACAAACAGAAAGATGTGGGGGGGCTTTGTTTTGTTATATGTAGTGATTATGTAGTGATTATTACGTATGGTAGTGACGCGGATATATACATTGCATATGGCAAAATATTGCGCAGTCGGTCCGCCCTTGAGAGGACTGTCGTTGCTAAAATTCGGCTACGCGGACTTCCTTAAAAACGTCATAAATACACTGGTACTTACTTTTTTATGGTCAAAATTGGCCGTTAACCATCTTTGCCGGCGTGTTTTACGCTCTTAGTTATAGGAAACCGAATAAATTTCAACTTGCATCTATCTAGGGTTCCGTATCTAAAGAGTAAATACGGGACCCTATCACAAAGACTGTCCGTCTGTCTATTACGAAGCTGTATCTCAAGAAAGGTGATAGCTAGATGGTTGAAAGTCTGATTATGTATTTCTGTTGCTGCTATACCAAAAAACGAAATGATATAAATAATTAAGGGCAATAACTAGGTGCTTGAAATATTCACAAAACACTTCATTGTATATTTACGTAAAGAATAAATTATATAATTAAAATAAATAAATTTTTAGAGGGGGTTTCATTCAACTAGATTGAATCGTTTGCTGCTCATTGTCCGCGGTTAAAGTTAGCACCTGGAAAACGCTCGAAATATTCACAAAATGTTATGTTTCATTGATAATATTTTACAGATTAACAAAAAGAAAAACCGACTTTAAACAAAACACTATTTTAAAACAAATAAATATGCACTAAAAAGTAAAAAAAATAATTGCGTATTCAACATATTTTTAGAGTCCTCCTAAGTAAAATGAAATAAAAAAATATTAGACTACTTAAAAGTCGATTAACGATTATATAACGTAGTTATAGTTATTGTTATATTTGGAGCCGGTGTCAGCCAAGAAAACCCTATAGTATATCGAACAAAATATACAAGAATACGAGAATACTTTAAGAAATATGTTTTTTACAAATTACCTTGTATACGATAATTGCAGCGTTGTGCACTTTCTTAGGGCTCCGTACCCAATTAGAATTTTGCGTACCTACTGTTGTTTACCTAGTCTATGGTACGGAACTTTTACCACTACGCCGGTTTTTATAAATGTAAGGAACCATTTTTAATCAGTTTTTTTCTACAAAAAGTGTTGTTAATTAAATGAACCATGAAATTAACTATATTTTGTTTAAATAGTTGATAAAGATAAACATCTGCTTCTACAGCTCATCAAATACATATTTTACTTTATAATCATAATTATAAATAATAAATATTGGACAACATCACATACATTACTCTGATCCCAATGTAAGTAGCTGAAGCACTTGTGTTATGGAAAATCAGAAGTAACGAAGGTACTACAAACACACAGACCCGAGACGACGTAGAAAATTAATAAATCTTCTACATCGACTCGGCCGGGCATCGAACCCGGGGTCTCGGAGTGGCGTACCCATGAAAACCGGTGTACACACTCGACCACGGAGGTCGTCTAACTTTGACTAATCCAAGCTCATAGTTAGGTAACCATTAGGTATATATTCCTCTTTTGAGCTGTAGTATTCAATTTAATGGTGAGTGAGCGGGTGTTACTACAGGCGCAAGGGACGTCACATCTTATACCATATTCCAAAAACAGTAGAAAAGCCAAAAAACAGTACGCAACAACAAGCTGGCGCGCTATCATTGGTCGAGAGGTTGTTTAATCACTAACTAATTCACTATGAATATGCGCAAAAATACCTTTTTGAACATCAGAAAAATTGTTAATGGGATTTTGTAAGTAAAATTAAAGTGGAAATAAGTTGTAGCTATATAAATATTCATAGTAACATTGATCACTTTGATAAAATCTGTGATAATCATTGTACGTGCACTAGGAGTAAGGATAAGCTTATAACGCCAAGTTTCCGACTCCGCAAAGTCACAGATACAAAAACGTGGATATAATACTCGTTGCCTTCTAGACAGGATAAATTACATACTTAATTATATTTAATTAACATGGCTGTATTTTTAAATGTTGAAAAAAGTGTCACTCTTAAGTTTCGTGATGCTTCTGGGTAGAATCTACTTTCCGAACCGGTGGTAGCTTCACTTAGAACATTTGTTAAATGACGATTCAAAAGTGCGTGTAAAAGCCTACTTGAAAAAGTATAATTTGATTTGATTATTAAAGTATTATCTATTTTCGTTTATCTAGATGAGGAGCCCGGGCCGAGTGACACTAGTATGTGGGGCTCTTTCGAAAAGCATTCTGACAATACCGGGAGCTGCAACCTGTGCCTTAAAACGTTGCCGTGGAACAATGTCGCCTTGAAGGATCATCTGGAGACGCACCACAGATTAAACAAGGTACATATCGTAATTAGACGTCCTTTGAAATGTCAAAGTCAAATTTAAGCGGTACTGACTTATCAGATCGGCCATTTGTAAAAAATCCTGTATTATATAAATTTACACCTCTGTGTACACCTCCCGCAGAGGTAATCTTTCGGACGGACATAGTAGTGACCTTTGCACGTCCTGAACGACGAAGACGATGGCTTCACTACTTCGCAAACGAGCCATTTGTAGGGCAAAATCATTCAGTGCTTAGAATCACACCCCACCGACTTCGTTCTGAGCCGAGGTGCGATCTCATAGGAGACAACCTCAGGACGAACTTTAAAACTGAGCTCAGCGCCACTCGCCCGAAAGTCCGGTGACACTGTAAAGGCCAGTAGGGCCAACAGCAATACTTCAGACACAAAAAAAAACCCAATGTGCGTTCAATGGGACGATGTGCTTCCTACAAGTCCGTAGTTGATTTCTCGTTAGATGTGAAAGAATTTACGATAAAAACTGATAACGATAGCCAACACTGTCTATACTAATATTATTAGTGGAGCAGAAAAGACTTCTACACGCTTTACCAGCTGAACCGATTTGGAGCAATAACAATAATAATAAATCATTCATTTCAAACTATATGTTCATTTTTGTTAGTAACATTTACCTTATCCTATTTTTAGTACAATCAATAATACTAAAGAGAACAAAAACGAAATTAAAAGAAATGTTAACAATCACTGCTGCGCCATTCAATCAAGTCTGCTGGCGATCATCTTGAGTATGTTGTTGGCGCTGCCACTGACTTTACGCACTAGGGTTGCGCATCTTTTAGGCATCGTGGCATAAAAATAATCGACCAGATGTTCCGCGAACATTCCCGATGCACTACAGAATCGCAGCAGCCCTATCAGCACCCTGAACGCTTTGTTATATTGTACCCGGGTGGCGCTGTATTTTTGAGTATAACAAGCCACAGGCTGCACGAGTAGAAAGAAGTACAGTAAAATTAAATTTCATATGGAGATAGTTTCGAGTCCCACATGGTGGCGCTGGCGTTACATTTCAATTTTCTGTTTCAGAACGAAGAGAACAACTCAGATAGCGATGAACAAAACTGCTACACAGAAATTGTATACTTGGAAGACGAGGAACAAACTACAAAGAAAATGGACCCAAGACTTGAAGATCCCAAAACACGACAAGAACCGAAAAAAAACCGAATATCATACGAACCAGTGGATTCAGAGAACGAGGAAATCGAAAATTTCGGCAAATACGTCACTAGTTTATTAAAAAAGTTGCCGAAAGATCTGTGTACGCAATTGCAAATGGATATAATCAATTTGATCATGACAGCCAAGTTGAACAAAATGGCGAAACATTTGGCGCCAAGTTTGACATCTGCCAGTGTTGGTAACGCGTCGTTCATAGTGACGTTGCCCAAGGTTCCGGTTGGGAACTCAAGCGAGGGTATAAAATCGTTTAATAGAGACTCGAATCTCGAAACGTTATAACGTAAATTTAAGCTTAGTATTATATTATTACAAAATTATACTGCAGTTTCATTTTTTAAACTTTATTTTTGATCCCTATCGATATTCCAATTAGTGAGAAAATTAGCTATAAAATTATTTCGGTAAAGCCTCGTTAGGCTGTTTCCTAACGAGGCTTTATGTTGATTGATTTTTCTGCTTGACCTATTAATCCTCTGAAGCAGTGTGATTACATCTAAACTCTTTCCTTTAAGAGAGGCGTAAAGTCATTCTCTATTTTTCTTTTGTGTTATTTCGAGCTGTTTGTTAATATGCTGATTTTTTTTAAATTAAAATTTGAGATCTATCAAAGGACCGAGGTACTGATCTTGACCTAACCTAACCTTGATTTATCATTTTTAAACGCGATTTAGAAATGTCTATGAATAAATTATATAAAAAAGGTCTAAGTGAAATTTTAAAAGTTATGTTTTAAATTATCGTAAGAAAAAAATTTGATATAAAATTGATTGAATATACAAATTTGTTTACATTATTTCACCAGATAACCAAAACGGCCGACCTTCGCACACTTTAAATTTCATTCACCCGTAAACAGATTGTGTTTTCAGCATTACATTTTAAGAGATAAAAAAAATGTTTGTTTTTTTTTTAAATAATAAGGCACGTGTTTCTCTTTTTTCATTATATATATTTGCGTCAGAAATGATAAAAGTTTTGAAATTCTTTCAATATTACGTTGATTTCTTAAACTTTCTTCGATCGTGTAGAAGGCGGATCGGATTTTAATGTCGATATTGCACTTATATTAAACACCTGTGCCTCTTACATTAATTTGTGTATTTACGTACTTAAGTAAAAAAAATTCAAATTTAATTTAAAGTTTCAATATCACCTAAGCACAGATCACTTCGCCAATGTCACGTGCGATGGAGATTGTCTGTCTGTTGTCTGTGTGATCTTAAACAATTCAACTTATAAGTTAAAATAGTTATACAAAGCATAATTCTTGTTTGTCTGTATATGGAGTCGCATATTGCTAAATAAGCGGGCTCACTACGCCAAACTGCAGTACTCTGGGAGGCAGTGTAACAGTTATAATATCTCATTCCCAAGGTTGGTGGCGAGTTGGGAGTATAATGAATAGTTAATATTTCTTACAGTGTCATTGTTTATGGGTGGTAACCACATACCATCATCATTATCCCGTCCGCCAAATTATAGTCATAAATTTTTGTCATTTTTTGGATACAAACATTATTTCTAATTGATTAATTCAAATGTGTGTCAAGATCTAGACTCTCTTGGTCCTTGTTTCCGGTTGTGTCGTATTTTCTTTCTAACTATGAGACGAATAGACGGCCAGCTTGCGTCACCTCGTTCACGATAATGTATCCGCCAGTTGGCTAATCTCCGTTAGAAGTGTCCGCCATTACCGAAATCGGTCAGGACGACATTATCACATAACACTTTCGAAATTTAATGAATAATTGAGATAATTCAACTATGACACAATAGATAAATGTTAACTATACTTTTGTATTTTTTTTATATTCGACCTTTTTGGCAGACGACCTTATGACTTCTGTCATTATTAAATTTTTTATTTTAATTTAATTGTCAAAGATTTATTTTTACCTATGTTCAAATAAAAATTACAGAATTCATTTATTGTTTTTTTTTTTTTTAAATAAAAGCAAATTACTTCCATAAACCCATTAGACACGCTGCCTTATCTGTTGGCGATAAATTTAGCGTCAGACCTAACCTATATTTATTAACCTATAAAAAAGTAGGTAATTTTAAACTGGTACGACGCATTCTATTTTAATGAAAACAATTTGATAACAATGGCCTCGATTATGTTATAAAATATCTCTAATTTGATAGAATTATGTATATCTATCTGATGTGCGACCACGAAAATAAATTCACCATATTAACAAAAATATATTTTGATAGTTTACGAATTGAACAAAGTTAAAATTTGCAAAACAAAACCTTTAATATTTAAAAATCAATTTCAGACTGTTTCATAAACATACCCTACTAAATTTCAATACTCGATTCGTTATAAACAAACTTTTATAACATTAGTATAGTTTTATTTATGTGTCCCACAATCTAAGATATCCATCCTCCATCCATCCTTTATTTTAAATAGAAGAGTTTATAACTCATTCTACTTAGTCTCGTGTGGCGGAATTTCGTCCCAAACGTACAAATCACCACAAAATGTTTTCCTTCTTTGTAAAAATTCGACAAAAATATTACTCATAATCCTTTAGTAATTCCTATTAAAAATAAATCGACATTTCATAATTTTATGAACAAGCGTACTGACTAATATAATTGCGGAATAAATAAGTTCCTTTCTATAATATATGTATAATGTTTCTTCGAGAGAACTTCCACTCATAGACAGTAACAGTAACAGGCTACAGTCTCCTCTACCTTTGAAATCAATACATTGTCCCAGTGAAGAAATGCATGAGGGAGAATTTCGTTAATATTAAACACATGCAGGATTCCTCAAAAAATTTTCATTCATATACGAACACAAATGACGCCTTTGAAAATTTTGAATTTGGAATGAAAGTTTTTCTTCACAACTTCACAAACATTAATTTTCACAGATTATTAATAAATCTGTGAAGATTAATGTTTGCCATTAATTCTAGAAATACAAACAATAACTTACCTTATACATAGACCGTATGTTATTATGTTGTCCCAGAGAAATATTGGTTGTGACCTGATAATAGTTGAAAGGTTATCATATAACGAACGTTCTCGTGCTTGCATTGTGAAAACATTAATAATCTCGAAAATATGTTCATAACTTGCGATTCCTTTAAAAACAAACTCTGCTTCATAAATTGGAACAAGAATTGAACGACTGATTTTTGAATTTTTGACGGAATTCGACAATGGCGGTTTATATTAATGTATTAAATAGTTATCTTAACTTATATTTAAATGTGGACCCGTTCTTTGTCAGTGTTTGTGAATCAGAGTTTGTTTTAGATCTAGGAGCCCTGGGGGCACAACAGTTGAGGCCCTGGACTAGAGGCGTAGCTATCGTAGGACCAGAGGTTGCAATGCACCAGGGGCCCGGAGTACAGGGGACCTCTAAGATAAACCTTAAGATTCTGTAGCTAGAAAATCTAAATAATTATAAATGGAAATAAAAATAATTCATCTCGTGCTCGGCGGTGAAGGAAAACATCGCGAGGAAACCTTCATGTGTCTAATTCCATTGACATTCATCCACATGTGCATTCCACCAACCCGCATTGGAACAACGTGCTGGAATATGTTCCAAACCCTCTCCTTGATGGGAGAGGAGGCCTTAGCCCAGCGGTGGGTAATTTACAGGCTGTTACTTTAAGCTACACTCCGAAGTTTCACCCGCCTTTAATTTAGACTATTAACTATTTATCGTGTATATCATGATCTTCTCGTTGTTTGTAATTTCGTTTTTTTTTCTTTATATATGTACTTATAAAAACTTCACTCCACGACAGTGAAATGTTCTTACTAGAAAGCTAATTATTTTCGATTGTCAACTTTTTTTCTGAGATCAATTAATGACACGAATGTTTAATAACTAAGTTATTAAATGAATATTTTAAGAATAAATATCATGCTTATATCTTAGTTTGATGTTGTTTGACATATGTGCTTTGAAAATGAACTTCAATATCAGATACTCAAAGCTACTTATCTCTTGACATACAAACCATATAAACTTCAGAACCTCATGACCTGCAGATATATTTAGCAATGATGATAATTAACGATTATTTTTTTAATAATAGAAGCAATGGCCCAAATCATTTAATTACAAATATCCTTTTAAGCTTTTAAGCAGTTAGGATTACTATAACCCAAGGATTTAGATCGATCCTGCGATTTCTACATCGCTAGACGAGAACAATTTCGCTACTGACGCTTCGTCAACTATTATTATCAATATATACAACATTGTTGTTAAATAAATCATTAATATACTTTATCGTCGTATTATATAATTCGCTTTTCTCTTCAGTTAATAAGAACAGAAGGTTATCTCACAAAATATCTCAAACTAAAGCAGGGCAGAGTACCTATTATTTAATATACTGACAGATTATAAAACATAAGGCAGCTGGCTCGCACACAACACACTAGTAAAAAAGAACGCTTGTCTTATTAATAATAATAAGTGCACTTTTATTCGAGAATAAATCTTTAAACCGGGTCAGAATCATTAGTGATTGTTAATTTTTAAAATTCGCTCGCAGTTTTTTATCCAGTTAAAATTAAAAAAAAATCTATTAACACAGATTATCTATATTAATATTAATTATATATTCAGATCGACCCTGATTTGATTTAGTAATATACCATTAACAAGACAGTATGCATAAATTATAAACGATCAGTCAAGTCACAGACTAAAAATATTTAGATATATCCTTGTAACAATTATGTATAGATTAAATTAACAAAAGTTACTGTCATTGACAGTATGAATAGAGTAAGGTCAGAGCTAACATAATTATTAAAAAAAAAATTATAAAGGTCTTATTTGTCAACTGATACGTACTAAATGTATCCGAGGGTTCCCGGCTCCCGCAGCTCGCAAGGTCGCTGGTATTGATCGATCATACAAGTCACCTTCCCAATCTAATTTTGGTCCGCACTGCATATTAAATACCTTCTCGATTGTGAGGTTAAAATGAGGTTTTAGTCAAATATTTAAAAAAATACTTAGACAATTAATCCGTACCTATAAATAACTATAATGTTTTGTAATGCATTTATGTTTGTTATTTATAGCATTCGTGTATTTAATTTAATTTTATATTTAATTTTAATTGTACAATGTTAAGATTTTGTAACATTGTACCAGTTAAAATTAGTTCTATATTAATATTTTCTCTGTTTTTGCTGGACGAAATCTCTTGAAGAGGTAATCACGCCATATACTGATTTGTCATCGAGATAATATCCATATTTTTTCGTTATCTGATACATGAATAAAGTTTTATTGATGATGACGACATAAATCTGTTCTTGTACCTACTTTAAATAAAACTTGATGTAAACAAATTTTGATTGCACTACCATTTAGGTTACAAGACCTATCTAGGTATTATGACAGTATATATATCAACTGAGGTTTCACAAGTCTTGACATAACCTAACAGCTGGACGAGTACCGAGATACATAAACTACTTTTGAGGCTCGAGTATCCACCGGAGGCTAAAAATCATCCATTGTTTGGTTTAAAACAAAGGCCTCCCTTACTTCTTACAAATATTTGTATTGACATGTATATCCTCCATATCAAGATATGAATCGTTTATAAAAAGGAGATTCTGTGTGAGGAATCATTATTAAGACCATTATGATTTAAGGGATGTTGCATTATAAAATATGTGAATAATAAATATGTTAACAATTTAAAAATAATAACAATATATATGTTGACTCATATCAATGAAATTATAAATACATTGTGCAGTAATGTTCCATTTTCTAGCTCAGACAAAGAGTTATTTTGACTGGTGTGAGAAAATCCAATAATAGTCTTGAAAATAACATAGATAATACTATAAGCTGTGTATATTATAAAGTGGCTGTTACTTTAAAAATTACATTCTATAAGACTTGACAGTTTGTAATGTTGATTATACTCTTTCAAGTGGATTCTTATGAGCAGATTTGAGTCATGCCGAGTTTATCAAGATATATAAGATATAAGTAAAGTTATTATTATGAATTTGATTACTGATCTAGTCAGTTTATACCTATTGAATCATACTGATGACAGATCAATTAAAATTGATAAAATTCTGTTAAATATTTATGAAAATCTATGTGTCAGATGAAAGATTGTTAGTTTAACTTTGTGAAGCGTGTAAGAAATGCATCATGTTTATGTAATTCTGTGAGTTTACATAACAATTAATCAAATAAATTAGCTAATAACTCTGGAAAGATCTGGATACATTTGCCAAATTCTCATTAAGTCCTTCATATGGATTTAATTTGTAAAGTGTAAAATTTGTGCGTATGTTATGAGCTGTGAAAGTGTCGTTAAAATTAGCAGATTGTAACTTTTAAAATGCAAAACAAACTTGGTGTGTAGCTATTACTTAAGGTTACAGGATTTAGGGGGTTAATAAACAACAAAAATCATTTATTTAACTCACCAGTCTTGAGTTGCTGTCTGCTAGTTTCAAATGACTTCTCAAGTTTCTTCTTGTTACTTAGTGATGGGTGTTCTCGATAAATCATTGGTATCTTGAGCTGAAAATTACCACTGGAAGTGGATTTTGTTTTGACGTCTGTCGTGAGACATTGAAATATTTGGCAGGCTCCGAAGAGCCTTGGGGTGGGACGGGAAGAAGGATGGGTCAAGGGAGGACAAGGACGCTGCGAGCGGCTTAGGTGCGATGGATCACCACCGCACCACCATCTTCACTTAAAAGTATACTTTACAAACTAATATTATAAAAAACTTGTAAAATTCCAAATATTCTCATCATCTTTTTGTACATCACAGAAGCTCCTACGGCAGGCCGCAGACGCCCGCAGCTGAGATCAATATACTCTCTGTACAAACATATATAATCTTCCAATTCTTTAACAGTCGGTTTACACATTACCGTATCGTTAAATTTTAAAATCTACAACTAGAATTAAGGACGCCGGGCCAACGCTTACTTAATAATTTTTTTAAAGCTCTCTGCCAGCGAGGTGAGTGCGCGTGGCTGGCGCGGGCTGGGCCTCTCGCCGATGCGGGGCCCGGCGTTTACAAATAAAAATACATTGGTCTCGTGATAAATAAAACGATACGACTAGCGGGGCGCGCCCCGGCCCGGCGCCTAGAGCCTCATCGCCGGAGACACTCGAAAAATATAATATAACGCCTCATTTATAAAAAAAATGCAACGTTCGTGCGCCTTGCAACGGCAAGCCCAACGGTCACGCGGCGCGGGCTCCGGGACGCGGCGCTGCGCCCTCGCGAAATTTACAAACTTCGGCAGTTATACATCAGTCGAGACATATAGAAAACTCAAAATAATTTCTTTCGAGGGCGAGGGCACAGCGCGACTTGCGAGGAGCCCTAATAAAAAAATCACAGGAGCGCCCTGGTGCCGCTTGAGGGTGCAAGGCGACGGAGACGAGGGTCGAAGCGTCGGGCTTCGCGCCGCCGCGGACCCCCCACCGCCACGCCAGCTGCTCCCGCTATTTTTTTTTTGTGTTTTTCTCGTATTTTTAAAAGGGAGGCGGCTGAGTTGACGGTGGCGTCGTCCGCGGGTGCGCGGTTCTGCACTTAACTACTAAAATTTTCACAAAATAATACCTAACGCCGGAATTTTGTCGACGCCGAGGCGGTATCGCGCGGAACAGACCGCGCTACGCCGCCACTCGCGCGCCAGAGACGCGCTTCGCGTTACGAAATAAAAAACTTAGCACGAGAGAGGCGGGAGCGCAGCCCTACGGCGCATAGCGGCGTCGGGCTGCGCCCCCGGGCACTAACACTAGAGTCCATACAGGGCGGCGTCTACGCCGAGACGCTGACGTTGAGAAGAAGTTTGAGTGGCAGTGCCCGATCGGGTTCGGGTCGGCAGCGGCCCTCGCGGCGCCAGTGCGTGGGCGGAGGAGGCAGCGCGGCTGCGGCCGGGGCGGCACCCCATTTGCTCCCCGCGTAGCGCTCCTCGCGACGCTCACGTTCTCGTTCGCGTCTGGCCCCTAGGGTCACCGGGAGAGCCGTCCGGGTGCAGCGTCTTCGCCCCCGGACTTGTTGTTGCGCCTGGCAGTTCATGTCCCCGGTCGGCACGTCTTAAATTCTAACAAGATCTGGATAAAGACTATGACGGACAGTTCACTTATCACTTTAGCGGTAGCTTAGCCCGTGACGCCCTCGGAGCAGAGCGCGGTGTGCACGAGTGATACGAGTAATACCAGAATACACAAGATGGTCGCCGTACGCGCACGCTCACTTGTCGACTCCGCAATCTGCCGTGTTTCGGCCTCGAACCGCTGTCGATCTACGCGGATGACACGTCGAAACACTTAACTGCTTCACTTTCACGACTATAACGTCGACGGTCGCACTGCTAGCTCCGGTGATAATCGATTAATTGAACATAACATGGACGCCACCTTTCCATTATTCGCACCTTCACCTCTCGATTTCGACTACGTGACGTCGATGGCGCTCGCGGTTTAAATACCGTAATGGCGGCTGCGCGTGTTCACTGCGCAGTGGGGATTTAAAGCCGACTATCAACGACACGACACGATAAGTTAAATACAACAAATCAAACAAGCTCAAACCTATTGTTTGTATTATTCATTTTATGACCCATTATTATGGGCTAAGCGATAATTATCGGGTATATAACAATTGTCGCAATAATTACTTTTTCTGTATAAGATTTGTCTATTCATAAAACAAAGGTTAAGTTACGTTAAAGACTGATCCCTTAAAATAGGCTTACGAAAAGTAATGAGTACTTGGTATGGATGTTTATTTATTTATTGTTTCATTATTCGCTGCTCTATCTCAACTTATATTTGCTAAATAAACTAGTTTTACTCGTGTAATTCAATGGTTCATGAAAATTTTAAAGATTCAACAAAGCTATTTATTTACTTTTACTACTACTACTACTACCACCACTCCTAACTACTATTTACAGATTGCTTGTTATAGTAAAGCAAATGTTAGTTAATATAATTCTTAAATTGTTGTTTTTTTGTAGAATATTTATATATAAATTGCATATATATATATATATATATATATATATATATATATATATATTATTTATAAATTTATATATATATATATATATATATATAAATAATATGTATATAATAAATAATATATATATATATAAATATATATATATATATATATATATATATATATATATATATATATATATATATATAAATAATTAAACTCATGTCTATGGAGCTATATTTAAGTTATGTGTTAATTTTATTGCATTTGTACAAAAAGTACATTAAAAACATTTGTACTTAAACTTGATTAAACTGTACACCTCCTTACATATGCTTTAAATCCCAAGTCGTACACCAGATATGACATGGGCCAGTTCGAACGCGTACATCTTAACGGATATTTTTATGTTCAAGCCCAAGCAAATACTACTGAATTTTTATGAGCTTAATCGGTTTCTTTCATTCGTCTTCTACCGATGGTTTTGCATTAAGCGTGTGTCCTGTTTCATTTTAATCATATTCTTCGTAATTGTATTCATCATAATAAGCATTTTAGTTGAGTGGTAGAATTTAATAGGTCTCTCCAAGTGCACGCCACTGTGGTCTTTCTCCGGCTACTCGCATCCAGCTCCTGCCTGCCGCTTTGCATAAATCATCACTCCACGGTGACTGAGGACGTCCTACACTACGTTTGCCGAGACGATTACTTTACTATTACCTAAATACTGTCTGGGAAGAGATCACTCTCCTGTAGATAAAATCGGCTTTTGTATATAACATTTTTTATATTTTTTTATTACTGTATGTTTCTATAATTCTGTTGGTATACAATAAAGCATATTCTATTACACTCTAATTGACATTTAAAGAAAGCATTGCAATCATCAATTATTAATGGCACTGACCCAATTAAAGGCTTAAGTGCCACTAAAATTAAGTATTTCAGTTGCCTTACTGGTTATAATATACTTACTCTCATAAAATTATAAAACACACAAAAGAATACTTATGCGTACAATACAAGTCTCACTAATTCACTCCTTTAAAGTGAATCTGTCATTTAGAAGGAAAGTGATTTAATGTCGCATAACGACAAATTTGTCGCGACGTCGTGGCATGAATACACTTTGCAGTGTACGTGCCTTGCCTATTGCCGCGTAGCGAGTTGCGTGAAAAAAAGAAACGACGAAAACAAGGAGGTTGAGTTCATAACCCGACCATATCAAATAACCTATAAACACAAAGATATCCAATACGTAACTATGACTCTCCTATTCGCCTGCCTTATTTGCAAATGGCGGCGTGTTATTTTCGAATTCAGCTAGAAACATGATAACGCCTTTGTTTGTTTTTGTAATTACAGTCGAGTTTATAGTTATCGCAGACAATTAATTTTCACTTTTTACATTCATTCAACATACATGATGTTATCGCTACGCCCAACAATAATTGCGCATTATAAAATTCGTATTATGCAACCTAATTCAGAAGGCATGTTTCGTAATATAACTAGTACCGACGAAAACAAAACGTTACACTTGGTCGTGTAGCATCAACTAAAACAGGCCAACTTCAGAATCACGTACTTATTTGTACATACATAATTCGACGTGTATTTAAAATAGAATCTACTTTTTATTAATACACTTTAGCATTTAACATTAAAATATCAACATGAACTATTTCATAGAGCTTCAATATTATTATTTGTCCTTTTTTATACCTGTAGACTTTCAAAAATATACTATTTCGTAATAAAATTAAACAGAATATTGGCAATCCTTTTAAAAGTTATAACGAAATTGCAAATATAAATTTTATTTTACTTTGAATAAGCGTCTTGTGATACTGGCAAATCTAGAGAATATTATGACCTGATTAATTTCATTTTTAATTAACTTAAATTATATAATATAGTACTTCATAGGTAAAAAATGGTTAAATCCTATTAAAATATGCCTATAACAGGATGAAAGCTGATGAGAGTAATTTTAGTTGAATTATTATTAAATTTCTCCCACGCAACGAATTTTTTACCCTACAAAGGACGCAGTTGTCTCTCTCGTAATTACGGCATTTGTTTACACGATAGAAGGAGATGGAACAACTCAAAATAGGCATCAGCTGTTAGCCGGGTGAGTGTTTTTTCAACCCACTTTAGGAACAGGTTGCGATGTTGATAATAGTCGAAGATCTTACGGGAATAGTTAAAATATTTAAGCATAAAATAAAAAGGTTTTATATTTTTTTTTTTATATGATTCATTCCGAAACCATTCATCGGATTGTAATACGTTTTTCTTCCTATGCCCAAAAAGATTACGAGTCAATATAAAAAAAAAAATCTTTACAAATCTATCCTCGTAAAAAGGTAACCTGAATATAAATAATAATTATTTTAAATTGTTGTATTTGATAAATTGGAATTGATATTATGGAATTATAATATCTATTGTTATATCTAGAAGGTTCTATTTTCACTAGCTCATAAAAAAATATTTAAATACGCGACATGTAATTCAAGAGTTTATATCGAAGCAGTTTAGCATTAACTCGCATTGGCTCTAAAAATAAATGATTAAGTAATGTAAATATTTTTAGTTTTAATTTTGTGTGGAGCGAGGATAATATTAGAAGTTGATTGCTTTATTTATATTAATTTATTTCTTAACTTTTAATGGTACATAATTTTTCTTAACGCATTTTTAAATTGCAACAGATTAAGTAAAATAAATTTATTAGTTTATTCTTAGCTATGGTTTTTTTTTCTTTTTAATTTACAATATATCCTTTTTTCGTATTAATCGTCACAAATCTTCCTACAGATAAAAAATCTTTTAGAATAACCTAGAAAATCCATTCACCCTAACAAAACAAAGTTTTACTTAATGCCTAATCTTTTTTATCCGATTAAAAACTGATATGACTCTCTTAATCGATAATCGTATTTTTAATCTAGACAAACCAGTAAGAATCATGCGAGTAAATTATGTTTATTTAACAATGGCTCATGGCGGATGTTTTGTGCATGTATTCACTTGCACTGGAGTGCAATTAATTTTTCGTACATATTACTAATTAAACGTAAACAATTTATCTCATATATAGTATAATGATAAAGATCTTTTTAAAAGAATCCTCCTTGTTAAAATAGTTATAAAAAAACTAGTTTTCGACCTCGTAATACCAATGAACCTTGGAACAAATACTGTTGGGCAGGGTATTCTTACCATAATGAGATGAGACGTTAAAAAAAAAGAAAAAGAATAGACAAAAGACTATGATGATGAAAAACCGTCGAGTTAGTACATATTTGTGTTTCTCATGCAGGATAAATGATGATTTCATTGTAATTAAATAAAACCTTTGTAAATTAATTTGAGAAGAGTAAATAAGAAATTTCTCTCGATAGGATAGTATTCGGATCTGGTTTAAGCTTGAATGTAAATTGGTATATGACGATTAATAGCTCTTTTTTTTAATTTTGATTTTTAAAAGTTTGGCAACGACATTACTGGTTTAAGCTTGAATGTATATTCGTACATGAGGATTAAAAGGTTTTTTTTATTTTAACTTTTATAAGTTTGGCAACGACATTAATTATTAATTTATATAAAATAAATAAAAATAAAAAATAAATAAACAGTAAAAAAAAATTTAAGTGCCTAACTATGGTAAACAAATGATAACAATTTTAATATTATGATTTATTATTACTTTATACATATTTCAAGTTAATAATCATTTATATCGTCTGTAAACAAAGTTTATATTTAAATAACATGTGACCCATTTCAAGATTATTATCTGTGCAAAGTGTAGGTAGTTTTGACAGGCTTTTAAAAAACACTAGATTCGAGACTAGATAAAGATGGAGGGTTTTTCTAACTGGTTACAAAGATATATGATATTCATATATTGATAAAATAGTGATTAAGTGTGTCTGATTAATATGTACTTAAATTTATATTTATAAATATTAATAAGGGTTTCTACACACTAGATGCAAGTTACTAATACTTTTGATTTGTTTCGCATACCTTAATATTATGTATACTGGCCAAATGTAATGAATGATTTGTTTTTTATTCTATATTTATAAGAATGTGGTCGCCTCTCCGACTACGTCTACGCAGCTGAGCGTCCGGGAAATGTTTTTATAAGGCAACCTGTGATTTTTTTTTAAACGCATAGTTACGGGCCTTGATTTTAAATATAGATTTCCATGTCATATTTGATGAGTATAATAAAAAATAAATATTTTTTTCTTCATTTTTATCATAATTATGCGCTTGTTAGTTATTTAAGATTTTTGTTCAAGGATCTTGCTCAATTTAGTTTAAGTCGGTAAAAAAAATTTACACGAAAAATCACGTAATACGAAATGTAGCATATTACGTTTTTTTTAAGAGTTGCCGTAAAAATTCTTAAGATTATATAAAATAAAATTAATTAAATCAGTACAAGATAGTAATTTTTATTTTTTTTAATTAAATAAAAAAAGCTACGTTGCCTTAAGTCACTGATATTGCCTTTAAAACAATATACTTTTTTAATTATAATAATACATTATCGTTCAAAAACATGTTAATCATAAAATATATTTTATCTCTGACGAAACATTTGTCATATTTTTTATTTTTTTTATTTCTCGTAAAACAATAAGATTGTCATTTCCATTGCGTCAATGATAACATTAATTTCCATTGATTAAATAGATAAGAGCTTACATCAGCGTGATAACAGAATTATACGGTCAGCCACTTCCCTTGATAAGGAATTGCAGTACTCGAGTCACGCTATTGTTCTAACTTCTGAGTAATCATTTCAGTGTCGTGAAATATTTCGTAAATTAAGAACGCATTCGTAAGACGCATTAAAAAAAAAACAAAAATCGGTAATTTGAATCATTTTTGTGGATTTTATAAGCTAGTTAATTGTAATTAACTAGCGTGAATGTTCTTTTAAATGTTTAAAAAGAGTAACTACTGATTTTCTTGCTGGTTCTTCTCGGTAGAATCTACTTTACGAACGCTATATTAAAAAAAAACCCGCAGCACTCGCGCACGGTATTACCAACGACTTATTATCACAAAAGTTGCCTAAGAAAAAATTAATAAGTTCTGTAAAATCTGTAAATGGTACAGAAACTTTTTTGTTAAATTCAAACGCGTTCGAAGTCGTGGGCACAGCTAGTTCAATATAGAAACATTACACTAACCTATTGGTTATCAAATCAACACTGGTTCATCATCATCCTCCTGCCCTTGTCCCAATTCTACTCGAGGTCTTCTCCTCCCTACTTCTCTGTCAGACGTCATCTCACAAGTAACATTCTCTCTAACCATATCGTCTAACACACAATCCATCCATCGTTTCCTCGCTCGTCCTCTACCTCTATATCCATCCACATCCATGCTCAAAGCCTTCCTCACAATATGTTCCTTTCAAGGCCTTCCTCACAATATGTTCCTCAACACTACTATTGGTTCGGAATATAAAAACGATGACCCGAGAACCAACAAAAAAAGTCAGCCGGACTTTTTTTTAAACTTTTTTGTCAATTTTATATTTTTTTTATTTAATATGAAAAGAAATAGCCAGGAGGCGATCGTTTGATTCCCAAAGTGCGCTATCAATCATAAACTCACTAATTGTATAATAGCATTTTTAATTAGATTTTATTTAAGCTTACAACATCCACGGCCTCATAGTTGCCCGTGCTTTTTATAAGTTTTATCTTAATACATTTTGGCGTTTAATATGTATAATGTGTAATAACACTCACCCACAAGCGTTACTTTACATGTTTTTTTTAAATTATCGTAATATTGCAAGTAAAATTAAAGTGGCGTGTGTGATATAATGAGTCGAGATGGCCTAGTGGTTAGAATACGTGCATCTTGACCGATGATTGCGGGTTCAAGCCCAGGCAAGCACCGCTGTACATGAATATGTACTTAGTTTGTCTTTATAATTCATCTCGTGCTCAGCGGTGAAGGAAAACATCGTGAGGAAACCTGCATGTGACAAATTTCATAGAAATTCTGCCACATGTCTATTCCACCAACCCGCATTGGAACAGCGTGGTGGAATATGTTCCAAACCTTCTCCTCAAAAAGGAGAGAAGACCTTTAGCCCAGCAGTGGGAATTTACAGGCTGTTATTGTTGTTGTTATGTGATATAAAAAGTTAAATCAATTATTAAAAAAAATAATCGTTATTTAATCAAGCCCTCGAACCAAACATATCGCGTCAATTTGCTGACAAATGGTTATTTAACTTTCTTACGATTATTGTTGAAATTGAGTATAAATAGATGGTATCCATAACCCACTGTCCAAATAACTGTAACCGCACATAATTATATGAATTACTAGTTTCAACGTTTGGGGGACGAGGATGCAGATGTTTAGCGCCATATGTCCTCCACTGCACCCCACTGCGAAATTTCATGATGATTAATTGAGTAGTTAAGATGTCAAAGTAATTAATGAACTAACTCACTTGGTGCGATTGTTTTGAAACGAAATAAATAAAAAATAATATTAAGCAATAGGCTATTTGACAATGCGAAAAATAAATTGCGAATTATTATAATCAGTGTACATTATGAGTTTAAAAATCAACGAAAATTGAAAATAATACTTAATTTATTCAAAAATCTTAGTAGAAGTAAGTACCTAACTTTCTTGTAAACCTTGCTTTTATACTATATGTACCACAGATTAAAATACAAGAAAGTAACGTCACCGACCCCATTGCAGCGCAATCTTGTCCAAGCTATTTAAATATGGAATTTTTAATATGATATTTTTCGGCAAATATATACTAGAAATAAAAAAAAAACTACTTTTACTGGGTTCCTTAACCTCTACTAAATAATGTAAAATGGATTTTAAAAACCTGTCAAATAGCCTATTATGTTATTTTCATTTCAACATACAATAAAATACAAGTCATTTCCTGCCGTCTGTACACTTAGTAGTGTAGTATCTTATAAAGTAAGGAACAGATGTTATTGCGGTTTTCATTCGTTAATAGAGTGATTCAAGAAGTAGGTTTATTTGTATTATTATTCATGTATATTATTGTAGAGAAATACGTGAAAAACATTTAAGGTTTTTAAAAAGTGTACGTATAAGGTTTTTTATAAAGTTGTACTTGGAGTATGTAATTATGTATGTAATATTTTATGATTGTAATGTTTTTTAAAGTTAACACGTTCAGTGCCAGCGACACGCCTAGCGTGTTCATGCGAATTTCTATAGCCACGCCGCGAACACGCTAGGCTTGTTCTAAGAATTTCAGTGATATCTTAAAAACTAGGCTAAATTATTCATTCAAACTAATTGTGTGCAATCTTCAAGCGATAAGCTACTGAGTTTTTAAGTGGCCCGTTAAAAATAATATTTTTTTTTTATTTTACAAAAAAATGTCTTTCGTAATGCCGGCGACACGCTAGGCTTGTTCACTTATTAAGGATAATCATAGATTGTCAAACTGTTTTTTCAACAAACCACATTTTATTTATGGCTTATTACCAATTTGTTGAAAATTGAACTAATTTTGTTATTGTTTTCTCAAATTTGCGGAACTTTGTTACATTTTTTTTTTTGTACAAATATCTATTATTATAAAAATTTATACACCTTTGTAGTATAAATAAAAATTTTAACAAAAAGAAAAACCGACTTCAAACAAAACACTATTTTAAAACCAATTAATATGCACGAAAAAGTAATAAAAATAATTGCGTATTCAACATATTTTTTAGAGTCTTCCTAAGTTAAATGAAATGAAAAATATTAGACTACTTAAAAGTCGATTTACGATTATATAATGTAGTTATAGTTATTGAATCGAATTGATAACCTCCTCCTTTTGGAAGTCGGTTGAAAACTATATAAGCCGTAATTCTGCCATTCCTATTTAATGACAAAGTTTATACAAAATTGTCTTACTTTGTGTTATGTTGATACTGATTATGTATTACAAGTACCTATATGTTAGTTCGATTAATCATTAACTACCACATACATACACCAAATATATAAAATTAAACACTACATAAGGCTGATTTACCTTAAAAATGTAAACTCATGTCAACTTCAAATTCGTGTTACAAGAATTGAAGTAATGAAACAATAAAACGAGTTTAGCTTACAAGAAGCTTGATTATTTTTTAATTATTTGTTTATTAATTATTACTTATTTAATTGTTCTTTATTATTATATCAAGACATGTGCACCGAATCGATATCATATGACCTTTGAACATTTCTAGCAACTAATAAGAAAGTGAACGAAACAAGTGAGATAAAAATTGATTTTAGAAATTAATAAGTATGTATTTGAGAAAACAAAAAAAGAAGGTGGATTTTTATGGACACTTTATGAAGCGAAATTTAAACTCTGTTTTAATTTGTATTGAAAGTTCTATTTTATTTTATTTGATTATACCTTGCTACTTTCAAACTGACCCGCGTCCTTTGCAGAGATACAACAGTAGATAACAGGTAACAGTATATATCATGAACAATTTTTTTATTGAAATACGAACTAAATCATAACGCGATAAAAAGTATATATCAAATTCGACACCAATATAAATATGATATGTGGGAATTTATTAAAAAGTTTTACAACCACTGATTACATTATGATGTTTACTTACCATAAAAGCGGTTTTTTGTCATAATTCCAGGATAAAACACTGACAACATTATTCTAAACACCTTAATTATTGCATAACACAAGAAATATTAACTAACAAATACCGTTTTAACAAAAAAATTATCATTTTTTTGTTCCTGTGCCAGTGGACACGCTACGCTTGTCCATACAATTTATCTAGCGATGCCGGGGACACGCTTAGCGTGTTCGCGGCATTATGTATGGCGGCATCGCTATGAGCATAGGAAAAATTTAGGTGGCAGTGAACGTGTTAATGGAAGTAAAAAATATAAACAATACTTAGTTTTACGCATTTCATGCAATTTGCTAATAACTCAGCTATATTGTGCACTACTAAGAACTAACAGCTTTTGATTAATATATCTTTATTCATAATACAACACTATTACTTGGTGGCGGGGCTTTGTGCAAGCCCGCCTGGGTAGTTACCACCCACTCATCAGATAAACTACCGCTAAACAACAGTACTCAGTATTGTTGTGTTCTTGTTTGAAGAGTGAGTGAGCCAGTGTAACTACAGGCATAAGCGACATAATTATACAAATATTGTAACATCTTAATTCCCAAGGTTAGTGGCACATTGACGATATAAGGAATATTTAATATTTCTTACAGCGTCATTGTCTATGGGCGATGGTGACCACTTACCATCAGGTGGCCCATATGAACGTACGCCAACCAATTCCATAAAAAAAAATTAACCTTAACTACTTTCTACTTAAATTTCCCATGAGTATCGTCAACGTTAGAAACGCTATTTTTTCCGCAAATTCATAATAAATGACGATTCAAAAGTGCTTGTAAAAGCGACCTTAATATTAATAATTCGTATAAAAAATAAAAAATTGTCATATCAAAAATTTAAAATATTAAAAATATATAATTAAAATAAAAATATTTTTTTATGTAATAATTATGAACAGTTTATTATTTACAACTATAAAACTCATTTATCTACACGAGAGATGCGTAATGTTTAAATAAAACAATTATTATAATTAATTTATTTATTTATTGCTCTTCAATTATATTTTGTGACGCTGGCAACACAACACAGTAGCTCTTTGCCACCACACATTTTTAAGCGTTATTTTCACAACCGATCATTTCATTCACAAAGGTATGTCATCAACAAATAAAATTATCATTTTTTTTAAATTATACAAGATTTTTTACGTCGTCATACTTATATCAGAACACAAACCACTTATATAAAGGCTTTAAATTAAATTCAGAGCTACCATCTGACGGTGTGTAGGTTCCACCGAGAAAAAAATTAAATCAGTAGTCAACCTACTAACTCTCTTCCTATGGTGGATTTACCAATAGGCTAAGTAGGTTGGAGCCTAATGCTGCAGATTTAGAGGGGCGAAAAATTTAACCCAAATTTGTTATTATCTTACAGAAATTAAAAAGAACTTATACTTATATGTATACACATTACGTTCATAATCCGTATTGTTGGAATAATACAAAAACTCTCCTCACAATCAATACTTTATCTCTCCTGAAGTGGTACACAATCAAAACTGATACAAGATTGATCATTTGCTCGATCCTTCCGATTAAAGTAAGAATGACCATTTCTAATTTTCTAGGCATACTCCTAGTATTTAATGTTTACACGCCCCTCTTCTGACTGTAGCAACATCCGGTTTTGATTTATTTAAAAAAAACAATTTAGTTTAGTCAAAACCGGATTTTGACAATCAACGTAAATTGTACCAACTATTTAAATGGAATTATTTATGCTGGTAATACTTTAATTCATTAAAACAATAAAATATGATCATATTAAAATAAATATGCTAACATCATACTCGTCACTACATAGCGAGTTGGAAAAATAATCTAGTAACTGACAGAAACATCACCTAGTTTATAATCATACTAATAACGGGGAAAAAGCCGATGTAATGGGGACGATAGAACACAGTCATAAATGTTGCAAAAAAAGTAGGCGCGGTAAAAATTTAATAGCCTACTAGCGGAAGTAGCCTACTACATCCGCCACTGCTCTCTTCCTTAGATCCATGTCGTGTTGCCGGTAATCAAATTTCTTAAATAAATCACAAAATATCGTAAAAGTATTGTGACTTTTGGCTTCAAAACTATTCTTAACGTTTCTCTTATAAATTCAAATTGATTTGTTTCAACTTTAATGTCTCAATAAATTGTTTGGTAGTGTACCAGATAGTGATCTGTGTCGGTTTCAAAAGGCCAAATTGAATGTTTGGAGATACTTGTTGTACATAGCGCCTAGCACCGAATGCGCTGTGGTATTATTTGACTTTGAAAACATTCATGAAATAAAGCTATTACAGAGTTTCTGTTCCGGTTCGAATAATTATAATCCAAGGCTCAGATTTGTCTAGAAATGTCTACAAGGTTCAGTTCTCAGGTCTCTGTTTAACAGTGTATACATTATGATTTTATTGTTAAGAACTGTTGTAATAAATAAATGTTAATTTAACAACAACAACAGCCTGTAAATTCCCACTGCTGGGCTAAAGGCCTCATCTCCCTTTAAGGAGAAGGTTTGGAACATATTCCACCACGCTGTTCCAATTTCGGGTTTATTGGGTTGGTGGAATACATATGTGGCAGAATTTCTATGAAATTTGTCACATGCAGGTTTCCTCCAATGTTTTCCTTCACCGCTGAGCACGAGATGAATTATAAAGACAAATTAAGCACATATATAGTGGTGCTTGCCTGGATTTGAACCCGCAATCATCAGTTAAGATGCACGCGTTCTAACCACTGGGCCATCTCTACTCAATTAGTTAATTTATCTGGTTCTAACCACTGGGCCATCTCTACTCAATTATTATTAGTCTTTTATCGGTTCATTGATATTGACGAAATAATCCATGCCTTGTACTGTGTTCAGAACGCCTAGTGCGAGTTTTAAAAAAAATTACAATTTTTTTTTTTAGGTAAATTTGACATTTCACTGTCAAAATTGCCGCCCACACGCAATTACTGATAACAACCAATCACGAGCGTTCACGTGACGTATGCCCAACGATGAAGTAAGAAACTCACAAATCTTTATTCCGACTTCTGTCACTAGATGGCGCTGTTTTGATTCACGAATCACACTAAACGTAAAAACTATCGTTTACGAAAAACAAAAACTCGCACTAGGCACACTGTAAGATGAAACTCGCAACTCGAAATTCATAGACACGCTTCTGAAATTTCGAAATTTTAATACATTTAACATTAACAATTATAAAATTCAGGAGACACAAATCAAAATGGCGTTTCAGCTTGAGTCAGCTGACATTTCACAAGTGTGATACAGTTTTGTGTAAATTATTTCAGAATTACACAGCTGTTGTCATTTGTTGTTGTAATTTTAATCACTCACTTGATATTTCACAGTCAAATTGAACAACATTCTTCCAATTTTCTAACATAATATTCTATGTGTTATACATATTATTAAAACATTTATTAAAACTATTGGAAGTACTTATAATGTTTACTGAGCGTTATGTCAGCTACTCAAAAATGGGGGGAGGAGGGATAGCAGATGATTTTCAATACCGATCCATCGATATTCAAGGAACGATCCGCCTTCGTTATTCGAAAGCGTCCAATACTGGCCCATTCGTAAGTTTTTACTTGTGGCTTACGAATGGTTGTGTAAGCTTTTCCAAGCTACAGAACCAACATTTCAAATACCATATCTAGAATATTTAACAGTTTCAAAAATCTCGGTTTCTCATCGTCCGTCTTCCTCGAAGCTACTTTTGCTCTGGCCTGTTGGTTCGTGCTATCTGAAAAAAACAAACAACTCCATAACAACAAATGAATGTATAAATTTACCTTTGATTCTTATTTTTATTTTGTTATCAATGTTAACAGTAGTGTACACAGATCTGTAATAATATAATTATGATTATTGGACTTATATTGTATATGGATATATATATTATCTGTGTATTTATGTATCTGTACCCACGAGTGACACACATCGCGGAAAGCGCGGGAATATAAAATACATAAATTTGGCGCGGGTGAAGACGATGTGTGTGCACGGTGGATATTTGAATATATACATATAATAAAATTGGAGTGCCTTGATAGCCCTTTGTTACTCAATGCATATGTATGTATACACAGTACATAATGCGTATACCAAAATAACATTTTTTACAATTTTTGTCTGTCTGTCTGTTTATTCCGGCTAATCTCTGGAACGACAGGATCGATTGTGACGGGACTTTCACTGGCAGATAACTGATATAATAAGAGTAACTTAGGCTACAATAATATTTTTTTTGTGAAATTCAAAAGCGTACAAGGTGCGGTCCCAGCTAGTATAAAATATTATATATATGTATAGTTATTTAACGTAAGTTGTAAATCGATCTTGCGTGTGAATATTACAGTAACATTCAAAAATATTTTTGTTTGTTTAAAGTTTACTGATAATAGTAATACTAGAGGATATAAGGCGTTATAATGGCCACTGATTACCCTACACACAGATCAACAAAAAATTTGGGGTTATGTCTAAAAATGTTCCAAAACAGTCCAAACACTTAATCTTGGAAGTGAACAGTTCTATGAAAAGCAGATGAAGGATTTAGTATGAACAATTCCCTATCGTATCAGGTCAGTCCTATTTATTTATGAGTGTTACTATTACAGGCCAATCATGCTGGCGCCCACTTGAGCACTCAAAGTTCAAAGTTATTTGTCCCTTGAGAATGGCCAAGTATTGCCACTGGGCGAAATCGTTCAGGCTGACTTAGTCAAGCATAGACACTGTACACTGTACAGTCGGGGTAAGAGCAGGTTCGTTACCTTTTCTATTTTCGTTATTATTATTAGATCTATTTTCGTGTGCTCAGTATAATCTGCTTTACCGATTGAGAATGACAAATTGCGTCGGAATGATTCGATGTTTAAGACTTGATAAAGATATGTCATTAACGCGCAAAAAAGTGAAGACTAGAAAACGTCCTAATTGGGACGTTTGCCTTTAGTCGTTTTCGTCATAATTATCCCAGTAATACGTTATAATACATCATAATTATGTAGCAATACGTTTTGAGTAATTAAAACATCTAGTTATCCCTTTTACTTATTGTTTTATCAAGCTATCCAGTTTTTCTTGTAACGAAATGTAAAATAAACGGTCCCCGGCGCGGCACACTTTTTTCTGTTGTTTAGTATGGGTATAACATATCTGTTTATTAGAATATCATTGCCTGGAAACTACTGAACATATTGGTATGAGTTTATGACAAATTTAATCAGAATTGTCTATGGGTACTTTTATAGGCTGTTGATTTATTCAATTACACCCTGGACATACTTTGGACATACTTGGAACATTCAATCCTACTCACCAGATTTTTCAGGGTTCGTGTGGAAGCGCTCTATAGCCATCAGCTGCTCTTCACTGAGCACAGCGGATGTGTCAAGGAACACATGTATGCTGTACTCCGATATTGCATGCGACCAGTCGCCGAATACTCCTATTCCTGGAAAATTTAGCATATTGTAAAAACTGCAGTCTTTACCATAGACCACACTGGGCTCATGCCAGGCCCCCATGCTGCGAGGGCCCTGAGGATACAACAATTTCTTTCACACGTGTGTGCGCATTGTATATTTTCGAAATTGCTGTAATTGTAAGAAATACCTAACATATTTCTCAATAGGTTAGTCGATGTTGAAAATAGAAAGCTATAGGTGCTCTTCATAACAGAAATAGATATGCTATAGCCATAAGATTGTACACCCAATCTGATTCCCATGAATTTAAAAAAAATACTGATGAATTATTTAAAACTTAAATTATAAAGCTGTTAGCTTAGCTGTTAGAAAATTATTTGTACAAGGTAGTAAATATCTACAGTAAGGACCTCAAAGTTATGGGTGCCATGGGCCCCAGCATAGCTTCAGACTGATAGTAAATATTAAAAATTTAAAGGTTATGCATATATCAAGTGACTATGTGAATGTGAATACTCAAAATTGTTAAGTTTAGATAGTTTACTTATGTTATCTTTATTTTAATTTATTGTTGTTATGTAAATAGTCTTTAATTAGCTTTTTTTACCTTCTGATTGTTGTCGCTTAACTTTAATTTTGTGCATGCTGTTATCACCTATAAGTAAGATACCACTATTCTTATTTTTTATTCATGTATTTGGAATTTTTTTAGTGTGTATTTTGTTGGTGATCTAATAAATAAATAAATAAATAAAATAAATAAATGTGCGCTCGGTAGAGACCACTCTATTTTCATTTCATATCACTAAATTCATTTCACAGCTGTAGCCATATGCAGATCCAGAAACCTGCATTCTATCTGCGTCTCCTCTATAAATGAGTTATTAACAAATACCGTGGCTTTAAATCTGCTTTTCTTATTATAAGGAGAGTATTCCATCTGAAGTTATTATCGGGAGTCTTTTCCACTGATTGGAGGAGTAAATATAAACAAATACGCTTTGATTCTCAATTTAAATGACATCACTTATGAGCTTTACTAATTTGTGGTATATATTATTATAGGATTTATTATGTTTTTATAAGAACTTTGGAAGTTATGTTAAAATGGATATATAATCATACATAGTTCAGTGGAATTGCTCTTGAGCTGAGCTATTAGCAATTCACAGAAACCATTTAAATCAGTGACTCCCTAAGTGGTCCAGGAGGACGCCCAGGGGTCCAGGTAGACCCGCAGGGGTCCACGGGAGACATGATGGGGGTCCACGTAGATATGAATATGATGTTAAAGGGATCCACAATATCTGCTTTTGATAGTAAAGAGCAAAAATGTAAGCATAGTTACACATATTACCTTATTAATTTTTTCTCATAATATTATTCTTTTAATAGGTAATGTTTTTAGTTTACCTATTGGAATATTTATTTTTTGGCGACTTTAAGAATGTAGTAGAAATGTAGCAGCAGTGGGGGTCCACCGAAACCAATAAAATTTTGAAAGTGGTCCACGAGAAAAATAAGTTTGGGAACTATTTAACTTTGGTTTATTTATCTATGAGGATTTAACTATGCTTGCCATCAGAATGTACCATTATTATAATATTTTTTAAGTGTGATATTCTATCTATAATATTATTATTACATTAACTATTATTGTATAAACATTTATACAAATCAAAAGTACTGATAGACAGCAACATTATTCCTGAGTGTTATAATTCATAGTAACATTTATATGATACTTTTAGAAATTTTGCGTAAACTAACTATATCTAAATATAACAGTTAATTTACCAATGGGTCGTGGAAATTCAAATGGTATATTAACCAGTTCAGGACCACAGGTTGCAGAGCTGAAGTTATTCTTGTCCACTTCATAGCTTGGCCTGAAATAAATATATATTTTTTTATATAACATTGTACTTAACTATACTTCTATATAGAATCCTATAGCTTTAATATTACTCCTGATAATATTGACTTAATAAATCATTTTTATCTTTATTTCTCGTATTGTAAAACAATTGTTTTCATAGCTACAGTAACATATATGAATTGTTTTAGTACACATACAGGGTTACAGGTTAAGTCGACCGAAATCCTTTAAGAGAGGATAGATTCCATCATTCCTAACCGATTTGACTATGGAACCCCATATCCTAAACCTAACCCTTCTCAAGTTATTGGCATTTGAATTTATTTTATAAAAATGACAGATTTTTTGACGACTGCCCCTTTATTTTTGTTTTGTGTCCCAATTTTGTATTCTTTTTGCTATTTTTGAGTAGAAGATTAGTTGCTTTATTATTTTAAGCTACAAAACTGCCAGTAACTATACCAAATGAGTCGTAGTAGACAGTCAATTGTTAAAAAAAATAATTACATTTAAAAAATATATTTTTTATTTCTAAGATATCTTTAAAAAAGTCTATGACAGATGTACTGCAGATATGCTAAAAAATATCTACGGCTCTTCAGCTTTCCGATAAGGTATAATAACATAGGGTATTATTAGAATCCTTGGAAAAAATCTTTAAACAAAGACGCCCGAGTAACAAACGTTAAGCCGCTCGCAGCGCCTGTTGTCCTGCAATGAGTGCGAGCGGGACATTTTTCAATGTAAATAGGTACGAGAGGCAAAGGTAAAAACTATTTTGTTGTTATTTTGTGTGCTTTTTGATAATTCCTTAATTCCTTATTCAGTCTGCTTACGCGATTCGTCCGTGGTAGATGCGATACATAGTGCTCTTGGTTTTTTACTCGATTTGGCTTGTTTTCTGGACTGTTTCTTCCTATTCGTGACGTTTGTTAACTTGTGTGTTATGTTAATTAGTTATCCCGTCTTGGTCGAATTTTGACTCATCAGTCCACAAGATTCTTCTAAATAACAACGGATCTTCTAAATCTGCGTTGAACATAAATCTACAGAAGTCTAGTCTCCTCGCAGGATCTCCTTCTTCGATGATATGTACTGGCGTGAAGTGGTAGGGGTAGAGACCAGCAGTATGCACTGTAAACCACATTTTCCACTGTGAGAGTCTAAGTCCTCGAGCAACAACATTAGTTGACGTAGTGGGATCCTGTCGAAATCGTCGAATTATCTCATTATCTTGCTCTACGTCGTCGTCATGAATTCGTGGTCTGCCTACGTCTGTTCGTCATCTTGAAACAGAGCCAGTCTCTCTAATTTGCCGATAAACTCCGTCAAAGACACTAATATCCGGTATACGGCGGCCAGGATAACGTACTATGTATTCTTCACGTGCTCGTGAAGATACACAGTTGCAGTACCCATAACAAATCAGAATATCAGCATATTCTTCATTTATAAAGGTCGTCATTTTCAACAGTTCCAAATCAGAAATACAAATCCAGTTAACAAGCACAGTCACGAATAGGAAGAAACAGTCCAGAAAACAAGCCAAATCGAGTAAAAAACCAAGAGCACTATGTATCGCATCTACCACGGACGAATCGCGTAAGCAGACTGAATAAGGAATTAAGGAATTATCAAAAAGCACACAAAATAACAACAAAATAGTTTTTACCTTTGCCTCTCGTACCTATTTACATTGAAAAATGTCCCGCTCGCACTCATTGCAGGACAACAGGCGCTGCGAGCGGCTTAACGTTTGTTACTCGGGCGTCTTTGTTTAAAGATTTTTTCCAAGGATTCTAATAATACCCTATGTTATTATACATTATCGGAAAGCTGAAGAGCCGTAGATATTTTTTAGCATATCTGCAGTACATCTGTCATAGACTTTTTTAAAGATATCTTAGAAATAAAAAATATATTTTTTAAATGTAATTATTTTTTTTAACAATTGACTGTCTACTACGACTCATTTGGTATAGTTACTGGCAGTTTTGTAGCTTAAAATAATAAAGCAACTAATCTTCTACTCAGAAATAGCAAAAAGAATACAAAATTGGGACACAAAACAAAAATAAAGGGGCAGTCGTCAAAAAATCTGTCATTTTTATAAAATAAATTCAAATGCCAATAACTTGAGAAGGGTTAGGTTTAGGATATGGGGTTCCATAGTCAAATCGGTTAGGAATGATGGAATCTATCCTCTCTTAAAGGATTTCGGTCGACTTAACCTGTAACCCTGTATACTTATAAGTATTAGTTAAATTTATCTAAAATATTAACTATGCAATGGAACATTTTGTTTTTTTTTTTTAATATTCTGGCTTGAACCACTGCCAAAAGTATTTGTTTTGACTATTTAGTAATTTATTTAAAAAACATAAAAGCCCTTATTTAGTTTTCTTTTACCTGACCGAATCTGACACGTAAAGATCTGCGTCACCAGTGAGAGATGTTAGTTCTATTAATAAAGGCCCTGTGTGGCCTAGCTGCCAATAGGAAAAGTTTCCAGCACCAACTATGCCAACCACGGTGTCTAACAGAATTTTATCAGGCTCGATTTGCACATATCCCGATAAAAGTGATGATAACGTAGAGATACTAATAATACCAAGTAGTACTAGTATAAATTCCCTTCTCATTGCTCGTCAATTAAACGAAAATTTAGAATAAAATACCTAGTTTACTGGCAGTACAACTTAAACTTGAGTCTCGGCAATGTTTATTAATTTCTTCGACAGATGTTTCAAATTTCAACGTGACACATCCGTTCGCGTCCAAAAACTTGTAAATTTCCGTACGATTTCATTTTAAAATGTGAAATAAAACATGTGATTATATTAAAACAAAATTCATCGCTAGATACGAGTCACTGCTCGAAAGTCCCATTACTTAACCAAAAAACCCGCACATCCGTGCCACTAGACGGGTAGACTAACAGAATCTGCCGTGACAAAAAAAAAACAGTTTTCGGAATGTTTTCTGTACTTGTGTAATATAAAAGATATTGCTTCTTACTAAATACAATAATTCTAATAGTTTTGATTCCCTTTTGGAATGTTTTGCAAATGAGATGTAAAAGCCCATATTTTTGATTGTGTAGGCTTTCATATAGCAATGGAACTGTGGACCTCAGTATTTCGCATTAAGGGGCCATTTATTTATTAAGTAAGACGATTTAGGCGGGAGAACGGTTGACCATGTCTTATGTTTTCTTACAAGGAATTTCGGTACTTTTTACATAAGATATAAAAAAAATGTGCAAAGTAAAAATTATTTGAAAAAGTGCGGGAAGCCTATTGCTTTCGAAAACCGATTGCCTAGGTTCTCTCGGTTGCGTACCTTTAATTTTATTATATATTAAAATAAACCAAACGTGTATTAATTTTTTCGATTAGATTCATACGAATTCAATATTAAATAGGGACGGAGAGAGCCGGCCAAATCTTATTATTTCTTATTTTAGGGAGGAGGTCAAAACTAAGTAGTCTTACGTAAAAAAATGGTCTCTAAGTTCAACTTAACTTTGCATGTTCTTAAGAAAAAGTATCTAGACCATCGCTTCTTAACCCTTTTTGGCTGGTGACCCAAAATTAATGAAATATATTTTAAGGCTACGACCCTGGCTTTTTATTTATGTTCCAGTGATATTAAAATAATAGGAGTGTATTATTTAGTGCAAATATTCATATTTTTCAAGTGGTAGTGCCACACTGCATACCTCTCGGTTGCAGTCGAATGGGCCGGCACGCCCGGGGAAGTACCACTCTCTCACTTAAAATCGGCGTGAAGTGGTAGCTATGCTACCGCGTTTCGTCCGGTAAGTGAGAGTTCCGGAGGCCCGATCCCTCTCCCCCCAAAACATGGTTGTACAAAATTTGGTGACATTACCCCAGGAGGGTACCATCAGCGACTGCGATGGAGAATCCCTCTCTGGGCATCCATGCTCAGGACGTACACCGCCTGAGCAGGGATGCCCAGGCTGCCCTCCGAATTCTGGGGGGGGGGGGCAATTTTGCGCTCGCCACTGTTCGGGGCAAGCGGAGCAGGCATCATAAGGCAACCCCTACCACACTCGCTGTGGACTTCTGCAACATATGAATGCCGTTCACTTTCACCTTGAGACGGCGAAGCCGGCCTTGCTCTTTCTTACCGAGACCCAGATATCTTCTCCTACCGATACGTCTTTTCTCTCTTACCCCGGGTACAAATTGGAGCATACTTTTGTGCCACGAGCTGGGGTGTGCGTTTAAGTCAGAGATGATATCTGCTCTCGACGCCTCGGCAGCCTTGAAGGGCAGGACCTATCAATTATCTGGCTGCGCGTAGACTGCGACGACCATCCGCGAATCTACGCGTGCCTTTATAGGTCCCATAGCGGTAATGCCGAAACCGACCGACTGGTTGAGCACGTCCAATTGGCTACAGATTCCGTGCTGCAGCAGACTCCATCCGCAGAGATCATTATTCTGGGCGATTTCAATGCTCATCATACAGAGTGGCTTGGATCAGGCACCACTGATCATGCGAGTAGATCTGTTCTCGACTTCGCTTTGGCTTATGATTCATCAGGATCATACACCTTCCCTGTTGGACCTTCTGCTGACTTCGCATCCGGACGGCTATAAGATTGTCGTCGATCCCCCTCTGGGCTCGTCGGACCACTGTCTCGTCCGGAGTACAGTGCCAGTTACACGATACTCACGACCTCGTTTCGCGGGCTGTCGTCGCGTGTGGCACTACAAGTCAGCAGACTGGGATGGGATGCGGTCCTTCTTTGCATCTTACCCATGGGGGCGAGTTTGTTTCTCGATGGATGATCCGAGCGTTGTTGCTGACTCTGTCGCCGATGTGGTGCTTCAGGGTATGGAACTTTTCATTCCATGTTCTGCGGTGCCCACTGGTGGCAAGTCCCAGCCCTGGTTTGGTCGCCTCTGTAAGACGGCTTCACGCCGAAAATGGGAACGCTACCAAGACTGGGCTAACGCATCGGCGTCTCGTGATACAAACACCAGCACATTCAGAAAGGAATATAACTCTGCCTCCAGGTCCTTCAAAAACGTGATAGCTGAGGCGAAGTCGAAGTACATTGGCAGAATTGACGAGAGACTGGTGCGCTTCCCATCAGGAACACGTGCGTTCTGGTCTCTCGCTAAGGCTGTCCTAGGGAATTTCTGTCAGCCTTCTTTTCCATCTTTGCACAGGGACGGTGAGTCATTGGCCCATACCGCGAAGGAGAAGGCCGATCTTTTAGGGTCTCTCTTCGCGTCGAACTCGACTCTGGATGACCAAGGAAAGTCACCACCATCTATCCCGCGATGTGATACGACGATGCCGGAGGTTAAATTTCGGCAAAGTGCAGTTCGGAAAGCACTTCTTTCCTTGGACATTCACAAGTCGAGTGGACCCGATGGCATCCCTCCAATCGTGCTACGGACATGTGCTCCCGAGTTGGCACCGGTCTTAACGCGTCTTTGCCGGCAATCCTACGCATTAGGCGTCGTCCCGAACTCCTGGAAGACTGCTTTGGTGCATCCGATCCCTAAAAAAGGCAACCGCTCAGATCCGTCCAATTATAGGCCTATAGCCATCACCTCCTTGCTCTCCAAGATAATGGAGTCCCTTATTAACTGCCAGCTCCTGCGGTACCTAGAGGAGAATCAGCTGATTAGTGACCGCCAGTACGGTTTCCGTCGGGGTCGCTCAGCCGGTGATCTTCTAGTTTACCTTACTCACAGGTGGGCTGAAGCAGTTGAGAGCAAGGGGGAGGCATTAGCAGCCAGCTTGGACATAGCGAAGGCCTTCGATCGTGTATGGCTCAAAGCGCTTCTTTCGAAGCTTCCTTCCTATGGGCTTCCCGGGAAATTATGCAATTGGATTACCAGCTTTTTGGCAGATCGGAGCATCAAGGTCGTTGTCGACGGTGCATGCTCTGACTTAAAATTCGTCAATGCTGGTGTTCCACAAGGCTGCGTTCTATCACCCACTCTGTTTCTTCTGCATATCAATGATTTGTTGCAAATCGGGAACATTCATTGCTATGCAGACGACAGTACCGTTGACACCTTATACACCGGCCGCGCTAATATTTCTCGGGAAAACGTCGAAAAAAACCGAAACAAACTTGTGTCTGAAATCGAGTCTTCGTTAAACGAAGTCTCGAACTGGGTCCGGCTAAATTTAGTCCATTTCAACCCCAAAAAGACGCAAGTTTGCGCGTTAACCGCTAAAAAAACACCATTTGTCGTATCTCCACGATTTGAGAACATCCCGATAGCCGCTACAGGTAGTATCGGAATACTTGGAGTTGCTATTTCGAGCCTCGTTCAGTTCCGCGGACAATTGGAAGGCAAAGCCAAATTGGCTTCAAAGAAGCTCGGTGTGCTCAGCAAGGCGAGACAGTATTTCACGTCGGCCCATCGCCTAAAACTTTACAAGGCGCAAATTCGGCCTCACATGGAGTACTGCTCTCACCTCTGGGCGGGTGCTCCCCAGTACCAGCTCCTTCCATTTGACCGCATCCAACGTAGAGCGGCTCGAGTTATCGACGATCAAGCCCTTTCCGATCTCCTTGATCCTTTGGCTTTGCGTAGAGATGTTGGATCACTCTGCATCTTCTACCGAATTTTTCACGGGGAATGTTCCGAGGAATTGTTCGGATTAATCCCGGCTGCTGAATTTCACCTTCGGACATCTCGTCAAAATTCTAAGTTTCACCCGCACCATCTTGATGTCCGAAAATCCACAACAGCGCGATTTCTTAGACATTTTCTGCCTCGCACAACCACTCTGTGGAACCAGCTTTCGCCGGCGGTTTTTCCGAACCGATACGACATGGGAACCTTCAAGAAAAGAGCCTACTCCTTTCTCAAAGGCCGGCAACGCACCTGCAAGCCCCCTGGTGTTGCAGATGTCCATGGGCGGTGGTAGTCACTTTCCATCAGGTGAGCTTCCTGCTCGTTTGCCACCTATTCCATAAAAAAAAAAAAAAATATGTACTCAACTAGCTACCCGCCCGCAATACTGTTACTTGACATACTACAGATTTTTTTTAATTACGACCAGAGTCTGATTTAAAGGTGTGGAGGCTCCGGGGCCACAAAGCAGTGAGGGCCCTAGACAAACAGAAGCGTGAACACCCTAATAATTATATTATTATGAATTAATTAGTTTTTTTTATTTCAATAAGTAAGCTATGATTTGTTTCGTATTTGTATCGGTAGGTAACTTTTAAAATATTAAATAGTAACATTATTATAATTTGACTATATCTCAGTATTTGTTAACTTGCTGAAAACTGTGGCCCCTCTCATGTGGAGGCCCCCTCTCATATGGAGGCCCCAGGGCAGTTGCCCCGGTTGCCCTCCCCTAAATACGGCCCTGATTACAACATCACATTGGAAACTTCTAAAATTATCTGTGTTTCTTTACTATATTGTTCATGTTTTATATACACAAACCTTCCCCTCGAATCACACTTTCTATTTAAAAAAACCGCCTCAAATCAGTTGTGTCAATCATTTTAAAGATATAGGGATATAGAACAGAGAAAACGACTTTGTTTTATACTATGCAGTTATGGAACTCCTAAACGGCCCACAGTTAGGGTGCGATATGGGGCAGAAATTCTTACTGTATTTAATCAAAGTTTGTGTATGTGATGTGATATCATATGATGTACGACAAATATTAGCTTTTTGCAAAGTTTTTTTACTGAGATCGATTGCAGCTTTTTCGAAGGTGGTACCTTGTAATTTATGCCGCATGACGTATTAAAGCCGCATTTTCGAAAATCTGCCCCTGCGTTTTAAAACTGTAATATCTTCGAAAATATTCATTTAAATTACATGCTGTAAAGGGCCGTATTGATTTATATTGAATGCACAATTTATTTAAGGTACCTAATTGGATAAGGATTAATGCTATATTGCTTAAAATCGCTTCGAAAGTAAGCCATTATTTCTCGTAAAAAAAAAGTGTTTATTGTGGGTTATTTTTATCAGATAGACATATACCATCGCGGACGTTTTTGTAGATATTTTTGTGGTGTACAATTCTGTAGTACATTATTTTGATCCATCTAGTAGGATTCAGCCAGCGTTTACAATGTAAGCGCAAAAAAATTAAAAAAAATTACGACATCACAATAGAAACTGCATCAAAATCCGTTGCGTAGTTTTAAAGATTAAAGCGTACAAAGGGACATAGGGACAGAAAAATAGACTTTGTAAAGATGTGGCAAATCTTTCTTTCAAAAAGCAATTCTTCTTATAATCTAGCCGTATCTTAATACGTATCGCGTTCCGTTCCGAGTCAAGAATGACATCGATTACGGTATTCACTATGACTTTTCAAAATTTCTGGGGACAAATAGACAATATAGTGTTCAAGGGTTCCTATTTTTTATTCAGGGATACGGGGAACCCTAAAAATGAAACAAAGCTTTATTTAAAGTGATTTTTATTCAACTACAAAATCTATATTAGTAATAAATACTACAAAATAAGCCTTTGAACACAATTCTTTGTGAAATTATCAACTATATTAAAAAAAAAATTATAACATACAAAAAACATATAAATATCAATTACTTCCTTATATTATACATAATACACAAATGTCAACAATAACAATTTTTTTAAAATATATACATAAGTTATATCAGAGTGTCAAAAAAGAAAATTATTATCATGGCAAACAAAAAACCATCTGTAAATTAAATATGACATATCTGGACGAAAACCACCTTAGCTTCTAAATTCCGAACCGGTGGTAGATTTTTGACTATCAATAAACGAGTGTAAACACTATTTTGACGTTTTGACCAGTGGCGGATTTACAAATTTGCCGCTAGTAGGCTAGTAGGCTATTCAATTCTTCCCGCCCTTTCTGACTTTTGAACTTCAAATTAATTACCTTTATTTATTTGAAATTGCAACATTTATGATTTCTGTTCTATCGCCCTCATTCCATCGGTTTTTTCCTGTTAATAGTATGATTATAAACTAGGTGATATTTCTGTCAGACGTAATGTATTTACACATAGTTATAAGTATTTTATTATTTCTGTATGATAATATAATAAAATTCCGCAAACATTTTTAACTTTTCCGTTTCATACATTCAAATCGTTTGTAAAAAATTACATTGGTAAAAAAAGCATATTATTCGATACAAGATTTTATAGATGATAAAAAAGCGTGGAGTTAATGACGATTCAAAAGTACTTGTAAAAGCCTACTTAAATAAAGTTTATTTTGATTTGATTTGAATAACAAATTTGGGCTAAATTTGCCGCCCTAGGCTCTAGCCTACTTAGCCTTTTGGTAAATCCGCCATTGCTTTTGACTTTGACTTTTAAAGACACTGGAAACTCGAGTGGTATATCCACAATAATTACTTACAAAAGTCCTTATTATGTATTTATTGAGAATACATTGCAATCTGTCCGAATTACCATTAAAGATTCATGTAAATCCATTTTATAAACACGAATAAACTTGTCACTACTAAATTACAATAACACTTAATGACAAAATGAGATTCATACCTTAAAATTATTGTTAAATTATATAATTTCAAATGTACAACAGATTATACAATAATATTTTTTATCTGTATAGCGGCCAATGACGTTTTAGTAAACAGATATGTCATTAACGCGCAAAAAGTGAAGACTAGAAAACGTCCTAATTGGGACGTTTGCCATTAGTCGTTTTACGTAGGAATACGTTATAATACATCATAATTACGTAGTAATACGTTTTACGTAATTAAAACATCTAGTTGTCTCTTTTTTTCTTATTGTTTTTATCAAGCTATCCTTTTTTATTTGTAACGAAATGTAAAATAAACGGTCCCCGGCGCGGCACACTTTTCTGTTGTTTAGTATGGATATAACATATCTGTTTATTAGAATATCATTGATATCGGCCATTCATTTATTTCGTAAGACGTTTTAGGGAGGGAGGAGCGGACGACTCCTTCTAACGTAAGATAAAAAAAATGCACAAAGTTAAAATCATTTGAAAAAGACCGGGAAACCGAGCAATTGCCGAGATTGCGTACCTTTAGAATCTTTGAATTTACAAATAAACATTTCAAAAAATCGTTACTTCGAAAAACGAACATTAAAATAAACTAAATGTGTATTCATTTTTCCCTTTTAAGTGTGCCTACGTATTATCTTTCATTAATGTTAGCAAAAATCACTGTCCATAATGGCACCTAGAAACAAGTGGATATTCGATATGCTACATTGTCAATTAATACATTACTATATGTTCTGTGGCGGAGTCGCCATTCTAAAATCGAACTGTAATATCGTCGTAACAATTAAATATTGTAAATTATATTACAATACATATATCTATACCCAATTGCCTCTCATTACATGATCCACAAGACATTTAATGCAAATAAGTCTTATTTAATTTATATTATACAGAGGTTGTGCCTATTCTTATGTTTTCTTATTATAGGAGGGGGGGGGGGTGTCAAAATATAATGAAAAGTGTCAAACGTAATTAATGAATGGATCCTTATCTATAATTCGTCTATACAACGTCTGTGAAATGTTTTAATTGGATTTCTTATGTATTATAAGAACTAAAATACACACAGACAGACCCAAATAGGTACCGAGTGGGCACAATGTCAGCAACCATATATAAACATTTTCCTAATTGACACGGATTAAATACAACAACGTACAGTGCACTCTAAAATCTTTCTCACTCACAAAATCCAACGTACATATTTGAAAATGCTCACCAAGTCTTAAATTTAATTTCTAAACAGCACAATTACATAACTATACAATAAATATATATGTCATCGTAGGATTACAAAATTCGTTAGATTCAAATCTATCTCGTCAGATTGTAATCTGTCGAAATATTATATTTCGCTTAGGTAAGGGATTTATTTAATCATTCATTTTAAAGAGGGTTTTTCCTGTAAGAAAATGCTACTCTCATAGTGCATCAACAACAAAAAACAAGAGCCTGTAAATTCCCACTGCTGGGCTAAAGGCCTCCTCTCCCTTTAAGGAGAAGGTTCGGAACATATTCCACCGCGCTGTTTCAATGCGGGTTGGAATACACATGTGGCAGAATTTCTAAGAAATTTGTCACATGCATATTTCCTCACGATGTTTTCCTTCACCGCAGAGCACGAGATGAATTATAAACACAAATTAAGCACATATATATAGTGGTGCTTGCCTTCGTTTGAACCCGCAATCATCGGTCAAGATGCACGCGTTCTAACCACTGGGCCATCTCGGCTCCTTTTATAATACTGAAATTTATTTCGATAGAATGTAAACTACCGAATTACAACGGTGACCATATGTCACCGTTATAATTCGGTAGTTTACGCTTACGTATTCGCTTTTACAGTCAGGAAGAGCTTCAGGGATAGATTGTAATCTAACAGTTTAACTTAGATAGATTACAATATAGTGAAAAACAATACGTTAAATTGCAATCATATTTCACAGTTCACAATATTCCCACAATATATCGACAGATTATAATCTATGTCGTTAGAATGTAATCTAACGAATTTTGTAATCTTACGGTGACATGTATACTAGAAAAATCTCGCAAATATTGTACTGGCTGTGTATTTGAAGCGCTGCAGCGCCATCTTGTAATCGGTTGTGTTAAAATGCTATAACAATCAACTCCATGAATACATTTGTGCCATATAACGCCAAATGTTCGGTCAAACAGTATCGAAATCTATTAATATTTGAAAAACTTGTATCAATATTCATGTCATATCTATCGACCATGATGTACGAATCTCCTAACATTTTCTTGCGATATTGAGTTTCTTATACCTTTAGACATAAGTTTCAATTTCGCGTGCACTGGCCTGACATACAAGTGATTGCTATTCAAATAAAATAACCAATTTAAACTGATTAATAAAATAATTTTTCGCCTCCTGTAGATTTACATCTAAGTTAGATAGGAGATTAATTAATGAGCCGAGATGACCCAGTGATTAGAACGCGTGCATCTTAACCGATGATTGCGGGTTCAAACAAGCAAGCACCACTATATATAAGTCCTTAATTTGTGTTTATAATTCATCTCGTGCTCGGTGAAGGGAAACATCGTGAGGAAACCTGCATGTGTCTAATTTCTTCGATATTCTGCCACATTTGCATTCCACCAACCAGTATCGGAACAGCGTTGTGAAATATGTTCCAAACCCTCTCCTTAATGGAAAAGGTCTTATCCCAGCAGTGGGAAATTTACAGGCTGTTACTTTACTTTACTTTACTAGATAGAAGATCGTACATTATGTTCGATTTTACAAAAATTTAATTGGAAGGCAGTATTAATGATTAAGTGTTCACAGCTGATATTGATACTGTACCTTTTGTAGATAACAGTTCAATACATAAATATTTCCTGATTGATTTAGTCTAATATGGCCATTTTCAAGCTGTGCTGTGCTTATAAGTGCTCAAGTGAATAAACACAGTTAAACTCTCTATTGCACAGACTTGTGTCGTACTATAATCCTTTAAATTATCATGCTATCTAGGAACTAGGTGATTTTCTGTATGGTCAGTTTGGGGTCTAATCGGTCTTCTTGGCAGACTTCGAATTGGCCAGTTTCTCCTTACACTCCTGGTAGATCCCGTCGAGGTCAAAGGCAGCTTTCATATTGTCTTTCGAAAAGAGGAATCTGAAAATTCACAAATCTTAATTTTCTGTAAGACATGTACAGTCAGGGTTTTTTTTGTTTTATTCTTTTTTTTGTTTTTATTGTATAGGTTGGTGGACGAGCATATAGGCCACCTGATGGTAAGTGGTCACCATCACCCATAGACAATGACGCTGTAAGAAATATTACCTTACATCGTCAATGTGCCACCAACCTTGGGAACTAAGATGTTATGTTCCTTGTGCCTGTAGTTACACTGGCTCACTCACCCCTCAAACCGGAACACAACAATACTGAGTACTGTTATTTGGCGGTAGAATAACTGATGAGTGGGTGGCACCAGAAGGGGTAAGGGGTAAGAGAAGGTTCGTCATTTTAAGATCTAGTTTCATGTGCTCAGTACGAGCGATAATCTGCTTTATCGATCGAGAATGACATATTGCGTCGCAGTGATTCGATGTTTAGATTCAAAAGGTACTAAGAGTATAAGACTTGATAAAGGAATTAATTTGAAAACTGACGAAGGTTTTCTTACTCTGACTGTAGATGGTAATATTTTTAAAGACTGGACGTATATTGTAGAATTATACACTTTGTATATCACGTTAGCTTTCCATATAAGTATAGTACGACACAAATTAGATGTAGCATCGGAAAATGCAATGAAATGAAAATAAAACCGATTACTGCCGATTTACACAACCAATAGAAATAGCTTCCTATCACGCCATTCGACGCTATTCGTCGCTATAGATTCTCGCGTCAGAGAAAGCAAGTGCATGTAAATCGACGCGTCAAATTGACGAATATATTATGTCATGTGATATTACATGTTATAACGTTTGAGTAAAGATCATATTCGCATAAGAAATAAATATTAATAATTTGGAAGAGAGTACTAAATTTGGATGCGATCGATTTTACGAATTTTGCCGATGGTATATGTAAGTTGTGTCGTACTATAAATAATTAAATCTTACTAGTGGCGGATTTACAAAACTGCCACTAGTAGGCTAGTAGGCTATTCAATTTTTGCCGCCCTTACTTTTTTTCCCAACATTTATGATTTGTGTTCTATCGTCCTCATTACATCGGCTTTTTCCCGTTATTAGTATGATCATAAACTATGTGATACTTGTCAGTTACTAGATTATATTTCCAACCCGCTATGCAGTGACGAGTATACGGATTACGGACGTAATGTGTAAACATATAATTATAAGATTTTTTTCTGTGAAATAATAACAAATTTGGGCTAAATTTGCCGCCCTAGCCTACTTAGCCTTTTGGTAAATCCGCCACTGAATCTTACTAGTATATTATATATTTATTGTTACCTATATACTCTATTCCAATCATAAAATAACGTCAAATAAACAAAATTTGAGAGCAAATTGACGAGACGTCATTGGTAGAGCCTGTTTACTCTATGATATTCACTATGGATTTGAAAAAAAAATGGCGTTTTACGATAAAACTGTTATCGCAGTTTTGGACGTAGGATTAAAATAGGTGGGAATTTAAATAGGTGAACTGTGACGATAGGTATTAGGGGTGTATTATACAAAAATCATTCCATCACTCTATCTACCAAAAACAACCGCATCAAAATCTGTTGCGTTGCTTAAAGACCTATGCATACTTAGGGGTATACAGATGGACAGCTGAAACCGTTTTTTTTTTGCATATGGGCCATCTGAAGGTAAGTGGTCACCATCACCCATAGACAATGGCGCTGTAAGAAACATAAACCATTCCTTACACCGTCAATGCGCCCCAACCTTGGGAACAAAGATGTTATTTCCCTTGTGCCTGTAGTTATACACACTCGCCCTTCAAACCAGAACACAACAATACTGAGTACTGTTATTTGGCGGTAGAATACCTGACGAGTGGGCGATACCTACCCAGACGGGCTTGCACAAAGCCCTACCACCAAGAAGGTTTAGACAAGTTATATTCTAGGGAAGTATTCGGTCTGTTAAACTCACTTCTGTAACTTCCCGGTGGAGTCAGCGTGCGGTCTCCTCATCTTCTCCTGCCCATCTTTCAGCAGAAGCACGGTCGGCAGCTGGCGGCTGGTCGGGCCGTCTTGTATCCTGTACTTCGCTGCTGCTTCAGGATATCTGTATAAATATGAGTTTGATTTTAATTTTTAGGCATAATCCTGGTAAAGGCCACCTGATGTTAAGCTGTTATTACCGCCCCGACATTATTAGGTGAGAAATATTAACCATTAATATCTATGATACCGAGATGGGCCAGCGGTTAGAAAGCGCGCATCTTAACCGATGATTGCGGGTTCAAACCTAGGCAAGCACCACTGATTTTTCATGTGCTTAATTTGTGTTCATAATTCATCTCGAGCTCGGCGGTGAAGGAAAACATCGTGAGGAAACCTGCTTGTGTCTAATATCAACGAAATTCTGCAACATGTGCATCAGAGCAGCGTGGTGAAATATGCTCCAAGCTTTCTACTCAGTCAGAGAGAGCCTGGGCCCAGCTGTGGGAAATTTACAGCCTAGGAGAATTAATATTTCCTATTAGTTCAACTGACTGGTCGATCCTTCCAACTAGAACACTACCATACTAGGTATTAGCGCCTTCAAATCTCTAGGAAATCTTGAAAATCTTGGGATTTAAATACCTAGGCCAAATCTGTGATAGCCAGGCAGGCGTAGAGATGACTTTTGGAACATGTGAAATTTAACGAAATAACCTGAGCATGCATCATTTATCATCGGTGTTTTTTAATAATCGTGTGAGGCGTTTCTACTGGGCAAGAGAAATTCTGCGGAATGTACCAAATAACACTGGAGCCACATAGTTATGCATACACTTTCTGAATAACTCTCCAAGTCCAAGCCTTCTCATCAAATTGACACGCCTCTGCCCTTATTATTATTTTATATATAATTGTAAAATAAAAGCCCAAATTATTCCTTATTAGATAAGCTATTCCAGTGAAAGTCCCGTCAAAATCGGTCGAGTCGTTCCAAAGATTAGCCAGAAAATCTCCAATCAAAATAAAAAAAATCAAAATGTATTATAAACTTTATTCAAGTAGGCTTTTATAAGCACTTTTGAATCGTCATTAAGTGACAATTAAGTGAAGCTACCATCTTATTATATGTATAGATCTTACCCATTTCGAGGACTTCCTCGCACTTAGACACAGTCAATATAAAATGCCATAAATTATATTACCAACCTTCCAATATCGAGTTTCCCAAATTTAAAGTTATCAAGATTATAGCTAGCTGACAGTTCCGCAAAGACCGGCGCAAAGTTGACACACGCGGGGTGCCACGCGGCGTATAAACAGACCAGCCACGTGGTGTTCTTGTGATGCTTCAGTTCCTCCTCAAGGACTTGATGCCCTCGGAAATATATCACGTGCTCGGGCCCCTTGTAGGTTGGTTCGGGCAGGAGCAGAGAGACCAAAATGAGAATAGCCCCGTATGGAAGACCATATCTGAAAATAATTATCTGTTTTCATAATGAGCTCCAACTTAAAATTGATAATTACTTTAATGGCAGTCACCTACGTCGTCCAAATATGCCAAGCTATGGCTAACTATTTGTGTATTAATAGTTTCACCAAAATTGATAACATTTTTTGGAGTTCAGTGATTTTTGAGTTAAGAAAAAAATGCGATCAAGTAAATGTTTTTCTTCGGATTTATAAAAACGAGTAAACATTGGTTACTTCTCAATATTAAAACAATAATTATCAGTCCGAATTTAAAAATGCTAATACATAACAAAGGAAACCTGTTTGTGTCTAATTTCATCAAATTCTGCCACATGTGCATTCCACCAACTCGCATTGGAACAGGGTGGTGGTATATGTTCAAAACCCTCTTCTCAATGGAAGAGGAGGCCTAAACTCAGCAGTTTAGGGCTCCTCTTCCATTAAGGAGAAAACAACTTTACACTTTTTTACTAAATTAAAGTATATTTAAATAATTAATATGCAATTCAAATACAAATATCTTACCACCTTGTGTCTTCTATAACATTACAATGTTAAATCTGTGTTAAGTAACTATTTAAACAAATTATTATCAACAGACTTAGCAAAAGCAGTGGAGAATACACTTTACAAGCCGCATATGAAAATATAGCTGACAAATCAAACTGATCATTCTATTCTCAAATTAAAATGCATGTTAAATGCAATAGAGTTGTATTATAAATAAAAATATATCAAAAAAATATTCCTTTTAGTGTAAGATATTGTTAAGCTATTAGCATATAGTACATTAATCTATGGTTTGTTGTTTATCTGTTCCTTTGATTACAATAGATATAGGTCATTGCCTTTATACAAAGTTCGTCTGAACAGCTGTTTCAGTAAATAGACATATCATTCTTTATTTTTATTAATCTTTGATTTTCGTTGCTTAAACATATTCTTCTTGATAAAAGAACAAAGTAGTATGATGATTCAAAAATGTTTTTATGAGAGAGTGATTTTATTTGTCTTATAGAGTACTAGTCGTCACCCATTGCTTTCCTTGAGTTTTAGGGGTTCGGTTTTCATGTGTAGTAAGTAGTATTAGTGCTTCCTTGGAGTTGTATGAGCATATATATCATATGCTCCAACAACTAACCATTTTTTCATAACATTCAGTATTTTAATTCAAGCTCATGATTTAAGCAGGTCTCCATAAATATTTTAAACTAAACAGAGAAACTTTTAGTATAATTAAATACTCTATAGAATATACCCTACTGAGATATAATTTATTAAGAAATTGTAGTATTATTTTATCTTGTAGAATATTATATATTTGTCACTTTATTATGTACAATTCTTTTAGTTATTTAACGGTAAGTTATCTTACGGTTTTGTTATTAGTATGTACATGTATCACCTAGCATTATTCTATGGCGAATATTGAGTCAAAGCTTCAAATCATTAAGCTTAGTAGTGTTCGGTTGAAACAGAAAAAAATCATTTATTAGCTTGTTTTTCATTTATTTTATTTGTCACTAAGAATTAATTTTGTATTTTAATAATTTTATCTAAATTTATTAAAACGAAAATAATTATTTTCTATACGTAATATATTTTTATACAAATATTGGATGTTTTCAACCGACTTCCAAAAGGAGGAGGTTATCAATTCGTCTGTATTTTTTTTTTTTTTTTTTGTTTGTTACCTCATAACTTTTCACTGGGTGGACCGATTTTGATAATTTTTTTTTGTCTGAAAGGTAGTGCTTCCCGTGGGGTCCCATTTTTTTTTTAATTTTTTTCCGATGATGGTAGCCATATGAAAACGACATAAGTCTTAAATTTGCATTATGTATATGCGCGACAAATAGGTGAATAACTGAAAATCACGTTAACCAATTTTAATAATTCTTTTTTTATTATAAAATATATACTTCAAGGGTAATTTGGTGAAAGTTTGGTAAGGTTCTGAGCACAGGATCCATGACAAAGTAACGGAACGGAAGGGAACGGAACAATTCTGAGGAGCACGTTAGCGATACTCAGTCGAATATTTTATTTATAGGTTATTTGGATATTTGAGTCACCTTCCGTAATGTGGTTATGTCTATGTAATTATCATAGTCGAATATTATAATCAACTAGCTACCCACCCCGGCTTCGCACGGGTGCAATACTGATACTAAATATACTACAGAATTTGTTTATTTACGACATCACATCGCAAACTTCTAAAATTATCAGTATTTCTTTACTATATTGTTCATGTATTATATACACAAACCTTTCCCTTGAATCACACTATCTTTTAAAAAAACCGCATCAAAATCCGTTGCGTAGATTTAAAGATATAGGGACAGAGAAAGCGACTTTGTTTTATACTATGTAGTGATGGAACTCCTATACGGCTCGCAGTTAGGGTGCGATATGGGGCAGAATTTCTTACTATCTTTAATCAAATTTTGTGTATGTGATGTGATGTCATATGATGTCCGAAATATAGTTGGTCTTTTTCAAAGTTTTTTGCTGAGTTCGATTACAGCTCTTTCGAGGGATCCTTGTAGTTTACGCCGCGTGACGTATTAAATCCGCATTTTCGAAAGTCTATTTTTGCTTTATTCGTAAGTTTCCTTTGAAATTGTCCTCGAAGTAGTTTCTGACTCATATAAACGGAACGCTTAATCTATCCATATTAAAAAAAAATAGTTAGTCAACATCAGCTTCACTTAAAATCAAAAAATAAATAAAATTTTAACAAAAAGAAAAACCGACTTCAAACAAAACACTATTTTAAAACAAATGAATATGCACGATAAAGTAATAAAAATAATTGCGTATTCAACATATTTTTTAGAGTCTTCCTAAGTTAAATGAAATGAAAAATATTAGACTACTTAAAAGTCGATTAACGATTATATCATGTAGTTATAATTATTGTTATATTTGGAGTCGGTGTCAGCCAATAAAACCCTACAGTATATCTATCAAAAAACAATACGAGAATACTTTAACAAATATGTTTTTTACAAATTACCTTTTATACAATAATATACTGGATCAATCAAGGGGCTCGTATCGCTTCTTTCTTTTGATTGTTGGGGCAAGGGCACCGTGGCTGACACCGGCTCCAAATATACCAATAACTATAACTACATGATATAATCGTTAATCGACTTTTAAGTAGTCTAATATTTTTCATTTCATTTAACTTAGGAAGACTCTAAAAAATATGTTGAATACGCAATTATTTTTATTACTTTATCGTGCATATTCATTTGTTTTAAAATAGTGTTTTGTTTGAAGTCGGTTTTTCTTTTTGTTAAAATTTTATTTATATGTACTAACCTCACATCGGCGTATAACCAAAGTATCAAATTTGCTATCTTCGTGTAGACAAAAGACGATGAAAGATAATTGACCATAGTGACGCTGCCCGCCTTCCTCGTCCTCAGCATCACGACGATAATTAAGAAGAATAGGATTTCCGTTTCTCGGCTATCTAATTCACAATCCGAATCGGGGAATAAATAACTACATATTAAATTAGTTCTCTTGGAAACCACATATGAAATGCTGAGTATAATGTTAACCCAGTAATACGGTTTTAGTAATTGTCTTAGATCTTTGCTAAAAGACATTTTATTATTTCGTATTCAGATTATAAATAGGATCTCGAGATACGAACAAATTCGCACAGTGTCAAACTGTTCACTGGTGATAATTAACTTGACACTTAACTTTTTCAGCTCTTCGGGCAAAAGTCTTACACTAATCAGCTTCTGTATGTGTCACTGTTGTTGGAATTAAAAATAAGGAAACATAGTATAAAATGTAGTTATTATTAGTGGGATTAACAATGTTATGAATTAAATATATTAAATAAACTTCTAAATTACTTCGTATCTTCGTACCATAAAATCAAAATTGGTTTTCAAAATAATACAATTTTTATTCTTCGGTTAAAATTTTAATTGGAGAAGAATACATGATTTGTAAGCAATTAATCCCTTTTAAATAGCGTTCAAAATTGAATTGCGTTCCCAAAATTTAGAAGAACAAAGGTTGTTCAATATAATAAATGATTTTTTTATAAAAAGTTGTTTATTATGATTATTGAATTGAACGTAAAGCTTTCACGGGTTCGGCAATGTACTACTTTTCAGCTGCATGTGAGATGGCAAGCATTACCCATTATTTTTTCAGATTATTATCTGTCTCTAGGCCAAAGAATTTTTTTTAAATTCAATTTCAGAAATTCCGACGTGACTGAGTAATAAGTATCCATATAAACTTTCGTATTTATTATATTAACGAGAAATTTGCGAAAAAGCTCAAGTAACTATCAACAATTAAATTCATTGAAGCAACATCTCGTAACTAAAATATTTAAAGATAATATTAAAAGTTTATTGAATTAGAATTAAGTGGATATAAGCCATTGTGTGTAATAGTATTGTATTAAAAATAAAATTAATTACAATCGTTTAGCAATGCATGATATTGCTGAAATATTAGCAAATTGCATGAAATAAGTAAAGCTCAGGTTTATTTGTCTTTGTTTCTACTGCGACTGGCGTAGTCGATGGCTTAAAAGTTACTAGAAATAACGAAATATTTTGTAAATAAAACGCGAAGTCCAAAAAAGTAAAATTTAACACTAGCGAAGAAATAAAACAAAAACTTCCATTAAACATTATTAATGTATTATTTCCAATTAAACAAAACTGTAAACAACATATTACAATTTCAATGAACATTTAAAAAAATAACAGATAATTAAATTTGTCTATGAATACAGATAACTTTTTTATTTGGAGACTTAAAAATTCAATCAGTATAATAAAAAATGCATGTTTTTTTTAATATAAATTTAAACAAGTTTTTACATATAATATTATACAAAGCTAAAGAGTTTGTTTGTTACTAGGTTTCTGACGGTACGATAAAAAAAAAGTTTGTGCTAATTAAATTTATTGCTACAGATTAAACTCATTCCACGAATACTGTCAGCGGAGTAACGTTTAACGCTAGACCACTCAAATTTATTTAATAACCGATTAAATTAATTACACAATCGACTTTATTTGGTTTAATTTGTTGACAGCACATCACTATTTCGAATGTCCTGAATTGACACAGCACCATTTAAATGTATTGTCTATGGTATACATTTTAAAGCTTTTCAGTTTTCGTGATCGGGAAAAACTTCTCCTTTTTTATTTTCACCATCAAATGATTATCTGGATTATGTACTTTATCCATATGCTTTTTTAATTCATGATTCCTAACGAAACTCGCGTGGCACTCTGTGCACTGGAGCCGAGCGCCTCTATTGTGTCTACGTTTAGCGTGTTCCGATCTCCGCGACGACGATATAAACTTTTCGCCGCAATCCTGACATTCGTACGGCCTCTCACCCGTATGCCTTCGTCTATGGTACACGGCGGCCATCTTGGATACTAATTTCGCGCCACAGATATCACATTCGAAGTTCCTGACGCGCGTGTGCACAACCGAATGTTCGGCCAAACGCGCCGGTGTGTAAAAACGCTTGCCGCACCATTGACACTGATGTGGTCGTATATCCATATGTATCCACAGTATATGGTTCTTTAGCTGGGGGCGCGAGTGGTACGTTTTATTACAATAATCACAGGTGAACGTTGCCGGATCCCGAACGTTCGATCTCTTATTCCTCGGTATCGTTTTCAAGTCCGGTTTAGCGTTCGGTTCGCATTTCGACCTGTGCTCCCTGTAACAGCCGCGGTTCGCGAACTGCGCGCCACAAGCGCGGCACGTCCTCACTGCGTGCATTTGTAAGTGCACTTCGAACGAGCCCGGCCTCTGGAATGTTCTCCCGCAATCGGCGCACGTCAATACACCTGGCCCGTGACACTTCTTCACGTGTCGCTTCCGTTCCATCTCACTTTTGAAGAGCATTGGACATTCCGTACATAAGAACATATCAGTCTTATGGATCTTTGCCATATGATCGTGCATCTCTTTCCCTCTTATCACCATCGCGCCACACAGCCAGCACGCCTCTTTCTGGCCGCTGTTACGCAGATGCATATTCAAGTAGTACGGACTGAGAAAACTTTTCCCGCAGTCCGTGCAGCTGCACGAGGGTCCGGCCCGGGGGTGTCTCGGGTGACGAGGTTTCCTCTCTATTAGAATCTTCCTCGCTACGAATCTGTTCGTGAGATGGTCCAGTAGATCCTTCGCGTTACCCTCGAAGTTATTGACGGTGTGGATTAATAGGTTATCGCGTACGATCGCGTAGATAGATTTCTGGGACGTCGTCAAAGTGGGGACCGTTTGAAGCGACTGTACGCAGTTCGTCCACAGCTTCTCTGACTTTCGTACAAATACTCGGAACTCGTACGATGCGATCGCTACACTCGTACAGGATATACAAAAACCCTTTGGGAATAAATATTCTTCTTGCGGCTGAAACAAACGAAAATATATGTTATATTTAAAGTAATATTGAAACGTCTATAATAGTTGATAGAAACTCAATCTGATCCGAAAATTTTGGACGTAAAATTTGCTTTTATGTACATTCTATTCTCGACAAGAGTCGAGATGGCCCAGTGGTTAGAACGCATGCATCTTAACCGATGATTGCGGGTTCAAACCTAGGCAAGCACCATGATTCATGTGCTTAATTTGTCTTTATAATTCATCTCGTGCTCAGCGGTGAAGGAAAACATCGTGAGGAAACCTGCATGTGACAAATTTCATAGAAATTCTGCCATTTTTTATTCTTTATTAATATTCATTATTAATTTGCGAAAGAATTGTTTTTACATTTTCGTAGCTGATAACGAAACATTGAAAGTAAATTTAAAAGAGATATAAATAGTTTAGTGAAATAGTGTTGTATTATAAATCAAGACATGAATTACATCAATTAATGTTCGTAATGTAAAATATATCAGAGCTATTACCAAATCGCATGAAAGACTTAAATCTAATATTTATTTATCCTTATTCCTACTGTCATTGGAATACAATGCCTATGTATATCTAAGGGATATCCATAACGTAGCAGGGCTTATTGCCAGTATCATACATTTTTTAGTTATTGAAATTGTCGGCAATTCCTTTCGCTATATTATATCTGTATCGGTATACTCCGAACCGGGTATTAGAAATAAATATAAATAGAAGAAGCCACTTGCGTAAAGTTTGTCTTATTTCATCCCTATGTGACATTTATACCAACCTTCTTAAACCTCCTTAATTTGATTACCACTCAACAAATGCGCAGATTTGTAATGTTTCTTCAGTTCAAACGGCCTAACGAACCTAGCCTCGCATTGGTCACAACCGTGAGCCATCTCCTTGCTCCTGTGCCGTCTCTTGATGTGATCCAACCTCCTCGAGGCTGACAGGAACCTGTCACCACACACCCCGCACTCGTACGGCTTTTCGCCGGAATGTATCCTCTGATGCATGTTGAAACCGAGCTCTGTGAGCATCTTCGCGCCGCAGAAACATTGGTAGACCTTCCTCTCCGTTTTGTGGATGAGCTCATGGGCTTTGTGGTGATTTTTCGTCGAGCTACGTTTCCCGCATATCTGACAAACGTACGGCAGAACGTTCAAATGTTTCTGAACGATGTGAACTTTCAACGAAGGCTTCTTAGTGTAAATATTACCGCAGTCATTGCATTCGTATATACCCTCCGCTGTGTGTTTCGAACCGTCGCAGTGCTTCCTGTGATGAGTGTAACATTTCCTGTTTTCAAAACTTGCGTTACAGGATGTACAGTTGAACAGGGTGTGCGTGTACATGTGGGCACGGAGAGATCTCTCGTTTTTGAAGCCATTCTTACATATTTTACACTGATACGAGCTATCGCCGTGTAATGATATCTTGTGATTTTCCAATTCAAATTGGTCATCGAATAATTTCTCGCAAATATTGCAGTTCAACACAAACTTAGCGTGAGCTTTATTCAAATGCCGCGCCAAATGTTCTCTCGGCAAAATCTTCCCGCAGAGAGTGCAGGCGCGTTTTTTCGTACTCAGCAAATGACGATTCAAGAAATAGGGAACCGTGAAATCTTTGCCACAATCCTTGCAATTATAAACGTTATCGACATGATTTTTCTTATATTTCGATTTCGTTTTCTTTTTCTTCGAACCGATGAGAGAGTTGAGTCTATCGATCGCGTCCGTTGTGCGCTTGTTTTCAACACTATCCCTTATCAAGGTGTTACAGCCGATGTACAATGTCCTATCTTTGCTTGTCGGCTGAAATTTCGTTTTAGACAGTAACAGTGTCGTCTTTCTCCAGTGCTTGTTCGATTCCAGACATAGCTGTTTGAACTGCCACCCACAGATGGCGCTGTTCGTGCAGTTGCAGCACAGGCCCGTGGGTAGTTCAATTTCCTCCTCGACCTGAAACCATGCGAGCAATCAGTCTTCTTTCTTCTCTATCTTTGATTCTATTCGTGTTAAATTCTTCCATTTGTGGCTTGTTAAATCTTTTATTATCTCTATATAGTCAGTAATTAACAAAACAAAATTTCAGTAAGATTATTTTTTATTTTACATTTAATTTACATACTAGATAACAATTGACGTAACAATTTCAAGATTTCTACAACAGTTTGTAAGAATAGTTAGCATTTAAATAATTTCGTGTATATTTGTTTTTAACTCAAGCTCCACAGCTGCATATTAGTTTTATCTGTGATTGCACAGACTAATAATTTCTCAAGTCAATCCAAGTATAAGATCACTTTGAATTAATGTTTGTAATGATTATAAAAGTCACATAAATATATAATTTTTTATATGTAAACTTGCTACAATTTTCACTTATTAGTCAATTGCATAGCATTTTACAGCTTTAAAATAAATATATATACAATTTTGTGTCTTTTACCATTCTACAGTATACCTCAACATACAATAATATTTAAGTACAATATAAAATAATGAGGTTACACATATTAATAAAATTAATTTATAAATTTACATTTTATTCCATGTAATTTTATACACAATCTGTATTTAGTCCATTCAGCCAAATTAGTTCAATCGTTTTACAATTCTTCTATTAACTTATTTGGTTCACCACTGTAAACTTTGAACATGACCGATGGGTCTGGTACTGTTACATTTTGATGTTTCCGGCTATGATGTAGCAGCCCACGGCACGAATCGAATTTATCGTGGCACACTTGGCACTCAAACTGCGATTGTGTCCCATCTCCTTCATCATTGTGAACTGCTTTTAAATGCTTCTTTAACCTGTATGGCAGCCGAAACTTCGCTGGACACAAATGGCACGCTTGCTTCAATACTATATCCGAGCTTTTGTGGACTCTACGTATATGTTCTGACCTTCTGGAAGACGCTGAAAATGTTTCACCACAGATGTCACATGCGTACGGTCTCTCTCCTGTGTGGAGACGTAAGTGTTGAATGTATCCTAGTCGAGTCTTGAGAACTATACTACAATGCTGACATGTGTACGATGGATCTGACTCATGTTTTTTGACATGCTGTGTCATATGTGCTGCTGCGAGGAACTTTCCGCAGTAGACACAGGGTCGGTGGGTGTTCTTCATATGAACGATTTGTATATGCGCAGCGACAAACTTTTTCCCTGCAAACTTCTTCCCACAGTGATCACATATGCATTCCTTGGCCGCACTCCCACGGAGACCAACTTTTATGTTCCTCTTGCTGTTTTCATTCTTAACGTCTACGGTAACTTTATTCTTTGTATGATGAGTGTCTTCTCTGTTCCTGTCTAAATTACAACATTCCTTCACATGGTAAACATAGCAAGTTTGATTGCGGAACAATTTATCGCAGCTCGGACAACTTTTCGGTCTGTGTACTGAGACGTGTGCATGATAAGCGTTCGATGATTGGAAATTCCGTCCACATTCAATACACGTACATGCTCCTCGAGTGTGTGCCTTCGTTAAATGTCTAATATATTGATTATGAGAATAAAGCAAAGCCGGGCATTTTTTGCAATCATACGGATTCTTTTTATGAACATCTAACATGTGCGTAACCAAATCATTACGTAACATAATTTTTGAGCAAATATGGCAAGCACGTTTGAGATCCGTTGATTCTTTTAAGTGGTGACTTAATTGATGGCTATACTGAAATTCTTTCCCACAGTTCGGACACTTGCATAATGATAAATGATTATCTTTTTTAACGACATTCGTTTGCGGTTTTATGTGTGCGGTTAGTCTTTGAGCAGCTGAATTTATACCAAATGAATCTTCAGACATGTCATCATTAATGATAGTCATCTGGCTTTTGTCTATGATGGCAAACATTGTTTTGATTTTCTCATTACATAGCCCCGGTAAGTTTTGTAAGAGTTGAATGGTTAAGTCCCACTGGCTGATTGCATGGTGGCATAGAGTTCTGAATTCCGCTGCGTTTAAAGCGCATTTCGAGCATTCTGGACACACTCCGGCTGGCAGGTCTCCGTCTGTGTCCAGCTGCATCTGTAACCACCATTCTAGTCAAAAGGCCACAATATTTTCAATATCCCTCATTTACAATATAAGACTAAACTATTCATACCTTATTTTTTACTATAGTAACATTTATCTTTTAATAATAACATAGCTTTTTCCTAAGTGACACTAGATGTCGCTGATAATGTTTGACAGACATTGCGTACTATTTTTGCATTTACAATGTAACAATAATCTAATTAAAAACCTGTACACATAGTTAATATTATTTTATTATTTGTATAATTTCATTTGATATATTCAAGGCACTTACAAATAAATATAACTTAAATGCTATTAAATCGCAGACCGCCATTTTGGTAAAACGAAACACAATAGCGTTCCGTTATCCGCAGAAGTAATTATAAATATTATGATGGCATGTAAACATACCTGGATTCCGGTAACAGTCTCCAGGAGCTCGGAAAGCGTTACAGGTCTTTCACCGTCCATTATAACCGTGTCGTTTAAATGTACTTGTCCTTCTGTAGTATCTCCCATACATATTCGGCACCTATTTACACCGTCACCGCGAACTACGTGCGATACTAGGGCCTTTACGTCCACTTGTCGTGACATGGTAGTTGATTTTCACTTAAAACGTTTTATTGTCTTTCCAGTTTTCAATATAATTCATGAGAAATTACACATGCGGTAACCAATTCGGCAGGACAAGCGAAATATAAAATATATCATAATTGTCAATTGTCAAAATCAAATTTTACCGTCATAGACAATTAATCTACTCTATTTTTTGTCGTGTGTCACTTTGTGGAGTCTTTGGAATATCATGCAGAATCAATTTTTGTTATTATTATTGATATTTTTAATTTTGTTCGTTATTACTTTTAAAAAAAGCTACTAAATTAAACAAAAACATCTTATAAAAATCATCATCAATCAGTTTTTTTTCATTAATTTATTTTGAACAATTTTGCTCTTCATCCTACCTTTTTTAATCGATTATGTTAATCGATACCATCATAAAGAAAAAGTCATTTGACTTTCGTCACTTATAGTTGCTCTTTTAGTCTGTGGGTTTGTTTTGGTTTAAAAATAGAGAGATATTCAAGATGGTAAATTAATTTATTTTTTCTAATGTAATCGATTAACAATTTATCTTAAAAAGCATTTCATTTCATTTTAAGACGTGTTAACTTGTTGTTTATCAAATTATTTTCTTTATTATCATTGTACTTTTCGGTGAAATTTCAATCGAAACAATAGGTTAATTCTCGAGAAGTTTCAGTAATAATTTCGTTTTATTTAAAATATTAGTTTATTTCCAACAAAATTCGTAATAAACAACTTAAAAGATATAATCATAAGTAATATTTATATCTTTTATCTCCCTTTTCATTTAAAATACGATGACTAATTCGACCGTAAAAGGTTTGTTCTTTTGGAGTTTTACTAATTTTATATTAAAAAGCACTCTTTAAATTCATTAAATAATGTATTTTTCGCTATTGTAATTCGTATAGTGACAAATTTAACATTCATAATGAAGTAATATCACTATAAAATCAACTTTTAAATTCAGATGTTTTTTGACAATGATGGCCGATAATTATAAATACGAAAAAATTTAACTTTTATCCATACAAAATAAACTAAAATTGAAATGAACCTATTTAGGTATTTTTGTTATTCATTTAAATGTTTTATATATTAATAATGCATAGTTTTGATGTAAATAGTAATAACCTATCAGTCTTAAAAATGTATTTTTTTAAGGCGGTTGGCATGCTATTTTTACTAAGAGATTAAGAATATACTTTAAGTTATTTAAGTAACAGTGATGAAAAGAAAAAGAGGCTAGGTTGAGACCTTCCCTGTCGCGGTGCTTAATTGTAATTTAACCCATACAGGTTTCGTCATGAGGTTTTCACTACCAAGCAAACGCAAATTTTGTAGATGATGATTTGAGTTGCTTAAGATTTATATGTTAATTTTTTTATAGAATATACAAAAATGATATTGGTGTTATTTGATATTGAAAGAAATATTGTGTATAAGTATCTTGTTACTGCTTAAGTATCCTTAGTGTTAAATCACCATTATAATAGGAAATATGTTGATGTTTTTTTCAGCAACCACAGATCCTAGTGCTGAAGGAAGGGACGGATCAGTCCCAGGGCCGCCCGCAGCTTATCTCCAATATCAATGCCTGTCAACTCGTCGTAGATGCAGTAAGTATGTTCATTATTTTATTCGTATATTGTTGTTATGCCTGACTTCAATCTCACCTGATGTTCAATGCTTCTATGGTGGATTGATATGGTCTAAATGGTCATTCAAGTATTAAATAAGTATTAATGCTGTAAATAGAACATTCTCTTTAATTTGAGGTACATTTTTTTTTATATATCATGAATTGGGCAGAGCTCATCAACTTTCAGGCACTGCTTCCTTAAACAGATAGTATCTGTAATAGTGTTTAATGCTATTGCAATAATTTTGTTTGATAGATAGATAGTATTTTATGTTGATTGTTTTTTATCAAAACAGTTGTGGACTAAGTACATAACTATAATTAATATCAACAATTACTGCACATGATTTTGGGCAGAACTGTTTGATTTCAATTATAAAAGCAATTTATTTAGCAGCATGAGTCATAAGTATTCTTGAACTGTGTAGTAGAAAAATTCTAGGCTTCTCAAGTAATTATGTAGTCGAGAGTGCCGAGGGTCTTCACTTGTACCCATGTTTTGTGTTGGCTATTATAAAATGCTTTAATTTCACTGTCCCACTTGGTATTCATTCTACGATTTAGCTTATGTAATACTTGAATTATTAAATACTGCTAAAGTAATGCTGTAGTTTTGTCAGGCAACATTATATTGTAATTGTTACGTACAATGATTACATTCGTTCCAATTTCTGAAGCAATGATTGAAATTGAATGATATAATGAGACTGTGTGTATATTGCATTTCAATACATTACTTTGCCTATTTATAAACGAAATGTTCTTCACGTCCAGGTTCGTACAACTCTGGGCCCTCGTGGTATGGACAAATTGATTGTCGATCACAATGGAAAAGCAGTTATATCGAACGATGGTGCTACTATTATGAAGGTATGTTTAATTATTTAAAACATCATTATTCCTATTTTTTTACTGTATATGTCTATACTAATGCTATAAATATGAAATTAACAGTCATTCTTAAACTAATAAATAGATTTTTATGATCAAAATTGAAGTAGGCATAGTCTCTGGGTATTTTTTGTTGTCAGATTTAAATTTTTCACAATTAGAGTAAGTTGCATTATGTCTTAGACAACGTAAGTGGATAAGAGATATTTGTATTAAATAATTAATAAATAATAATATAATAGGGTTAGTTAATCAGAATATAAAAATAATTAAACTATATTTCATTGTATTTAGCTTCAATGCCTTTACCATACCATGTGCTTTATCAATTATATTAAACAAAAAATTTCCTTCCACAGCTGTTAGATATTGTCCACCCAGCAGCTAAAACATTGGTCGATATCGCCAAGTCTCAAGATGCTGAGGTAACTGGTGTTCTATTTTTGAGTATAATGTTATACATTTCATTACCCTTTATAAGTTTATTCAAAGTGAGTATCTTGTCTACTTTGCGAGCCAGTAGACGAGACAGCCAGTCTCTCTTGCTATTGAAATTAAAAAATAACTTCACATTCCCTCATATATGATTATAATAAACGGATCCAATTTCCGAATGTATTTGTTGACATAACGTTTAATGATATTCCACAATGATTATTTAAATATTGCTGTCATTGTGTAGATATTATATTTGGTTTCAATATTTCAGGTCGGTGATGGTACCACCTCTGTGGTGATTCTCGCTGGTGAGCTGTTGAAGAGGTTGAAACCGTTTGTTGAAGAAGGCAAGTGATGTTATTATACACATATAATGTAGGTACAATTAGGCTTAAGACGAGCTATAAGATACCCTCAGGTTTCTTAGGCCTTTTTTCTTCTGATAAATATCTTGCCAATGATTAAAAACAATGGATACGATTGCTGAACCAACTGTGTGGTTTATGATAGTAGACATGAGGCCCCTCATCGCACATCTTATTTATATTATAATTAGTTAAAATTCTAATTCAGTATGACGTATCAGGTGTTCACCCGAGGATCATCGTCCGCGCCGTGAGGACAGCAGGCCAGTTGGCTGTGGACAGAGTCAAGGAGTTGGCTGTCAAGATTGAGAACAGGTCCCCCGAGGAACAGAGGTAATATTGTTTGTGAGATTCATTCGATTCTATTTTTATACATATAGTACACTATTGTCGCACGCGGTTTAGCAGGAGTTTTAGAACTTGGCGACCATTCATTTATTACGTAAGATAATTGACACTAGTTTTTAGGGGAGGGGCCTTCTATAACAAGAAAAACAAATAATAGGCCTCCTCCCTCTCCCCTGTTTAATATTTATTACGTAAGAATTTAAGGGAAAAAAATAATACACCTTTGGTTTATTTTAATGTTAATCGTTTAATGTTACCATTTTTTTTAATTTTCATTTCTAATTTCAAAGCTTCTAAAGATACGGTACTCGAGCGAACCTCGTAAACCACACGGTTTGAACAATAATTTAAACTTGCGCATATTTTTGATCTCGCGTAACAACTATCGAAACTCCTTCCCACCCCCCTTTAAGATAACAGAAGTCATGTTCGAACCCCGTCACCCCTAAAACGCCTTACGTCATAAATGAATGGCAGATATATTATACACCTTAAAAAAAAGGCAGGGAAGGATCCCTGAGTTCAAACATGTTTTAAACCAAATTTCATCATATTTTACAAAGACCCATAACTACAAAAACGAATATTATCTATGATTAAAACAACGGATCCAATTACTGAATACTCTGTGGACAGACGAGGAATGAGATGATATCACCATAAATTATGCAAAGTTAATGTAAACACAATATGCTTAATAGTAAATGTTACTTCAAGGGAACTTCTGAGCAAATGCGCATCAACAGCGATGTCTTCAAAGCTGATCCACCAGCAGAAGGGTCACTTTTCCAAAATGGTGGTCGATGCTGTCCTGTCATTAGATGCTCCCCTCTTGCCCCTGGATATGATCGGTGAGTTTGATTAAACATTATAGTTACACTAATTGTTGATTGAATATGTTGCCGATGATTAAAACAAACGGATCCAATTTCTGAGAAGGCTGTGAGGATCATTGTATTTAAAATGAGGCAATGTTAAATAATAAGAAATCAAAACTAATAAAATTATCAAAGGGACATAACATCTTAGTTCCCAAGGTTTTTTTGGCGATGTCAAGACAGATTATGATGTTATGTTCATTAATGTTGTGTTGAGTGTCTGAACAAGAAATACACTTGTTACTAGTGCAATCTGAGATCAGTAATGGTAACTAAGAGATAGAAGTATCTACAAACAATATTAAATTTCGAGTAATTAAATAACCAACAAAACTGAAATGGTCAAATTTAATGAATCCATTGTGCGTGACCAGGGATCAAGAAAGTGGCCGGAGGTGCGCTCGAGGACTCGTTCCTGGTGGCGGGCGTGGCCTTCAAGAAGACGTTCTCGTACGCCGGCTTCGAGATGCAGCCGAAGAGCTACACCGACTGCAAGATTGCTCTGCTCAACATTGAACTAGAGCTTAAGGCTGAGCGGGACAACGCGGAGGTGAGTCGTTTGCTCACGTGGCTAAGCTTTCATATTAATGGTTACTGTGGGAAATGGAACTAAATATAAAAATGCCACCAGCTTTACCCCATGGAATCGCAATTCCTCAAATTTGACAATAGGCTATTTGACAATACGAAAAATTAATTGTGAATTATTGTAACCAGTGTATATTATGAGTTTAAAAATGGTTATTTACTAACGAAACTTGAAAATAATATTTAATTTATTGAAAAATCAATAAATAAAAATGCATTTTTTCAATCGTTTGTCACGTGACACAAAATGCTCCTGATTGGTCGGGTTTATGATGAAGCCACTTTCTTGTAAACCTTGCTTTTCTACTATATGTACCACGGATTAAAATACAGCAAAGTGACGTCACCAACCCCATTGCAGCGCCATATTGTCCAAGTAGCGTTTTCGCGCGTTATATAAATATGGAATTTTTAATATGATATTTTTCGGCAAATATGTACTAGAAATAAAAAAATCAACTTTTGCTGGGTTCCTTAACCTCTACTAAATAATATAAAATGGATTTTAAAAACCAGTCAAATAGCCTATTTTCAGCTCAATGTAAGAGATATTTAAACTTTAAAAGTGAATTATTATTCTGGAATCAGTGAAGTGAGAGATATAACGTTTCCAGGTGCGCGTCGACAACGTGAAGGAGTACCAGAAGGTCGTGGACGCGGAGTGGCAGATCCTGTACGACAAGCTGGCGGCGCTGCACGCGAGCGGCGCGCAGGTGGTGCTGAGCAAGCTGCCCATCGGCGACGTGGCCACGCAGTACTTCGCCGACCGCGACATGTTCTGCGCCGGCCGCGTGACGGACGAGGACCTGCGGCGCACGCAGCGCGCGTGCGGCGGCGCCGTGCTCAGCTCCGTGCGCGACCTGGCGCCCGCCGCGCTCGGCGCCTGCGCGCGCTTCGACGAGCGCCAGGTGGGCGGCGAGCGATACAACATCTTCACGGGTGAGAGCTAGCCTATAACCTCTCGTTTGTTGAAACACCGCCTCCCGGTATAAACACATTTTGGCCGCAACTGTTGACATACCGGGAGCCGGTGTGGCTAAGTGTGTTCTGTTATTCGCTCTGAAGTACCCTTTGTTGAAAGTTTATATATTAGCTATGATTGAGTATTTATATAGAAATGGTTGAAAGTGAATAAAGATTATTCAATTTACAATAAGATTCATAACTTGAATTGACTTGATTCGTACTAAATACGGAGAAAATCTAGTTACAATAAAAGTCTGTCTCAAAATTGGGCTGTCTGTTGACCATACCGGCTCCCGGTATAACAGGTAACACAAGGTGGGCTAATGTCATTTAACATACGAAAGGTTAACATACACTATGCTCCTTACCCCTCTATGTAATACCGTTTCCTAATCCCTTCCCTTTTTCTCCTATCAGGTTACAGTAAAGAAAACGCGCCCGAGGGTAAGATGTATTCCTATGAGATCATAGTAGTGATTGTTATATAGGCGTTATATTGCTAAAATTGTACCCATTTTCTATCTAGGCATCAATCCATCCATCCAACACATCTATGTTGAATTTATTTATTTTCTGAGTGTGACGTACAGTCGGGGTAAAAAAAGGTTTGTCAAAAGAAAAGGAGCTTGTGAAATATTTGAATGTTCTTGCTAATTATAAGAATAATTAGCAAGAACATTCAAACTCTGCCGTCTATTTCTTTATTCATAACAGATTAATAAATTGTTATTTACTACACCGAGAATTTCGGGAACTGGATTCGCTAAGACTGTTTGTTTTATAATCAGTTTTTAGAATTCATTCATCATCATTCATGTTCCACAAACAGTTGGTTAACAAAAGTAGCTACCAAAGACATTGGTCATATATTTACTTTCAGTAAATATTGTAGGTAATAACTATCGAATATTAATCATCAATTTTTGGTCACGTTAAAAGTTTTTTTATGCACACAGGTTGTCCCGCTGCCAAGACATGCACAATGATACTCCGCGGTGGAGCTGAACAGTTCCTGGAAGAGACGGAGAGGTCTCTGCACGACGCCATCATGATCGTGAGGCGTACCATCAAGAATGACGCTGTTGTCGCTGGTGAGTTGAGTGGCAGGCAGACTGCCAACAACTCATTAAATTATTTCCCACACAGTCTATGCAGCGAGCATGGTATTTGAAATATGTCTGTATTGCCCTTAATTATATTGAGTAATTGATGATAACATAACCAGAAAATGTCCAAATTCCCATACATAGATCTTAAAGCTTGTTGAACAAAATGTTGTACCGTGCAATTTGCTTGGGACTCAGTACAGTTGTGTACGGTCGGGGTAAGAAAAGGTTTGTCACATCAAGATCTATTTTCGTGTGCTCAGTATGAGCGATAATCTTCATTACCGAAGGCTTTCTTACTCTGGCTGTACTTAATCTATTGACGTAAAGTATCAACAATGTCACAAAACATCCAGCGATCTCACAAAGCAAAGCTGGTCCTGTAAGTTTACTGTTGTTATACAAAAAGTAAACCTTGTATGTCCAATCGCGTCGTCACTGGAACGTATGTCCGCAGGCGGCGGCGCCATCGACATGGAGATCTCGAAGCACCTGCGCGACTACTCGAAGTCGATCGCGGGCAAGGAGCAGCTGCTGATCGCGGCCGTCGCGCGCGCCTTCGAGGCGATCCCGCGCCAGCTCTGCGACAACGCCGGCTTCGACGCCACCAACCTGCTCAACAAGCTGCGCCAGAAGCACCACCAGGGTGAGCCTGCCCTGTCCGATCGTACCGCATTCGCTCGTTCGACAAAAAAAAATCCACAGATATTTTTAACTTTGCCGTTTGATAAATGTAAATCATTTGTAAAAAATACGTCAAGATTATGCAGACGATAAAAAAGCGTAGAATTAATACTTCGACGGGTCTCAAGAACAAAATCGTATCTGCGAAATTCCTACTTTACAGTGTGATGGCTTAAAGTTTTGTAAAACAATGTTTATGAATAATTTCGTTTGATGAATAAATTTCGAAGGTTTTTTGATCAAAGGTCATTCAATCAAATCAAACACACTACCGTGTAGTTAATGTTATACAGGTTAATAATTAACAATAAAGTCGATTTTGTCTTTCCATAAGATTTTGTTCTTGGGACCTGTCGACTTGTTGACTTCCAGGCAGGATATATTACATGCATACACAATTGTAATTAACTAACATTACTGTATTTGTAAATGTTGAAAAAGAGTAACTACTGAGTTTCTTGGCAGTTCTTTTCAGTAGAATCTATCTATAGTTGTTGATTCAAATGTGCTTGTAAAAGCCTTGAATAAAGTATAATTTGTGTTTGATTTTGACTACCTGGGTGACTTATGTGTATGTATGGGACGCTGTCCGCAGGTGAGGTGTGGTTCGGAGTGGACATCCAGAAGGAGGACATCGCTGACAACTTCGCGTCGTGCGTGTGGGAGCCCGCCATCGTCAAGACCAACGCCATCACCGCGGCCTGCGAGGCTGCCGCACAGGTACAGCTTAGCGTATAGCTTGGGAGTTGACACGTAAAGGCTTTAGTACTACTTCTAAACTTTTATTTTGTAATAAAATATTAAATATTCGCGAATATCGAAACCTACCTGTAAACTGACGACATCTTTTCGCATGTTTTACATTTAATTTTTTTATACAGCCAATTAATTATTTTAAATTGCAACAATTTAGCATAAAAATCTATTTTGATTTTCTGTACATCTGTGGCTGGAACTCTTGAAAATTTTCCTCCTATAATCAGTGGGACAAAAATTAGCTTACGCTTTTAATGTATGAGATTCTTTATCTAAAATTACCTCTGTTACCTTATTCAAAAAAATTGTTGAAGATTATTAGTATAACCGCCCGAAGCTGCTAATATTGTACATAATATATTGAAGTGCAATATTGTATGTTTAACAGATCCTCTCAATCGACGAAACGATAAAGAACGTTAAGGGCGGCGGAGACATGCCGGCGCCGGGACGCGGCATGGGCCGGCCGCGCATGGGATAACGCGCCCCACACACACACACACACACACACACACGCTGCGGCGATCTCACGCACTACTCTCGCTATCGCCCGTCTCGCTCACTCGCAACGTTTCATTAATAAACCGTGAATTAAACCTGGTGAATGTAACGTTTCACAAGGATGTTACATCAAGACGTTGCACTGTTACAACTCCAGTTAAATAGTTCGAGCGAGACAGAGCTAAACAAATATAAATAAATAAATACTAATTGTATTTATAATTCCAAACGACGTTTATCTCATCTCTTTCCCGTCTAATAATATAACCTATGTAAGAAAGAGATGGCAATGTCGAAGTATTGTTTTCAATTCTCATTTCATAACGCGTTAACTATATTTGTCAACAAATTGCTCTTATATGCATTTGTTGGCGAATTAAGATGTTACAGTAATATAAACGCATCTTTAATTTTACAAAATGACATTTTGCTTGGCAGTATTGATCAATCGTGAAAACGCGCCCCTGCATGTTAAATTAAATGTAACTTAACAAATATAATTTTATTTTTTTTTGCTGTCTCTACACACTAAGATGCGTTACTTTTGTACGAATGCAGTCGTTACTTGAACGCGCAGGGCCGCGCTTTCATGAGAATACATGTGTGGTCGAACTGTTATTTGCCTTATAAAGTGTGCCGTTGAGTCGGCGAGTGCTAGATTGCGCTAGTTTCACAAATAATACAACCACGCTTCATAAATATTAGACGTTAAGTTATTCTAGATATGGATTTACTAAATTAAAAAGTATTAACTGACATTTTTTGTTTTATTACTAACCTAAGCTATCTTTGAAGTAGAATGCCCTTTAATACTTCAAAATAGCTTAAAATATTTTTCTATGTTTGAAAAGGAACCCCTTATACCCAAGAAAATATATTTCGGTCAATCAAGCAATGTAATTTCAGTAGTTCGTGATGGCCAAAATAATATTATAGTTTTACAATGATGTCTCCAATCTCTATCTTTTGTACAGCTGAGTCATATTTAAAATAAGAAATAGTGTTACATGCCAGTATTAACATCGTGCTCCAGGAAAAAAGTAGGTATATTAAAATGAGATATAATTTATACACATTTATACACGTTCACTGCCACCTAAATTTTTCCTAAGCTCATAGCGATGCCGCCATACATAATGCCGCGAACACGCTAAGCGTGTCCCCGGCATCGCTAGATAAATTGTATGGACAAGCGTAGCGTGTCCACTGGCACAGGAACAAAAAAATGATAATTTTTTTGTTAAAACGGTCTTTGTTAGTTAATATTTCTTGTGTTATGCAATAATTAAGGTGTTTAGAATAATGTTGTCAGTGTTTTATCCTGGAATTATGACAAAAAACCGCTTTTATGGTAAGTAAACATCATAATGTAATCAGTGGTTGTAAAACTTTTTAATAAATTCCCACATATCATATTTATATTGGCGTCGAATTTGATATATACTTTTTATCGCGTTATGATTTAGTTCGTATTTCAATAAAAAAATTGTTCATGATATATACTGTTACCTGTTATCTACTGTTGTATCCCTGCAAAGGACGCGGGTCAGTTTGAAAGTAGCAAGGTATAATCAAATAAAATAAAATAGAACTTTCAATACAAATTAAAACAGAGTTTAAATTTCGCTTCATAAAGTGTCCATAAAAATCCACCTTCTTTTTTTGTTTTCTCAAATACATACTTATTAATTTCTAAAATCAATTTTTATCTCACTTGTTTCGTTCACTTTCTTATTAGTTGCTAGAAATGTTCAAAGGTCATAGGATATCGATTCGGTGCACATGTCTTGATATAATAATAAAGAACAATTAAATAAGTAATAATTAATAAACAAATAATTAAAAAATAATCAAGCTTCTTGTAAGCTAAACTTGTTTTATTGTTTCATTACTTCAATTCTTGTAACACGAATTTGAAGTTGACATGAGTTTACATTTTTAAGGTAAATCAGCCTTATTTAGTGTTTAATTTTATATATTTGGTGTATGTATGTGGTAGTTAATGATTAATCGAACTAACATATAGGTACTTGTAATACATAATCAGTATCAACATAACACAAAGTAAGACAATTTTGTATAAACTTTGTCATTAAATAGGAATGGCAGAATTACGGCTTATATAGTTTTCAACCGACTTCCAAAAGGAGGAGGTTATCAATTCGATTCAATAACTATAACTACATTATATAATCGTAAATCGACTTTTAAGTAGTCTAATATTTTTCATTTCATTTAACTTAGGAAGACTCTAAAAAATATGTTGAATACGCAATTATTTTTATTACTTTTTCGTGCATATTAATTTGTTTTAAAATAGTGTTTTGTTTGAAGTCGGTTTTTCTTTTTGTTAAAATTTTTATTTATACTACAAAGGTGTATAAATTTTTATAATAATAGATATTTGTACAAAAAAAAAATGTAACAAAGTTCCGCAAATTTGAGAAAACAATAACAAAATTAGTTCAATTTTCAACAAATTGGTAATAAGCCATAAATAAAATGTGGTTTGTTGCAAAAACAGTTTGACAATCTATGATTATCCTTAATAAGTGAACAAGCCTAGCGTGTCGCCGGCATTACGAAAGACATTTTTTTGTAAAATAAAAAAAATATATTATTTTTAACGGGCCACTTAAAAACTCAGTAGCTTATCGCTTGAAGATTGCACACAATTAGTTTGAATGAATAATTCAGCCTAGTTTTTAAGATATCACTGAAATTCTTAGAACAAGCCTAGCGTGTTCGCGGCGTGGCTATAGAAATTCGCATGAACACGCTAGGCGTGTCGCTGGCATTGAACGTGTTAAAAGACAACCGATGGCTTATTTTATGTTATAGGGGGCAAACGAGCATAAGGCTCACCTGATGGAAAGTGATTTAATGTAATGGGTAATGGGCACCCATGGGGGCCCATGACATCTGTGGGGCTTGCAGGTGCGTTACAGGCCTTTAAGGAAGGAGTACGCTCTTTTTTTTTTGGGTTCCGAAGGCGTATCGGTTCGGAAAAAACGTCGGCGAATCAGCATTCACAACCACTCTGTTGCACCAGCGTGCAACAGAGTGGTTGTGCAACGTAGAAAATGTATTAAAAATCGTGATGTTGTGGTTTTTTGAACTTAATGTTGGTGGTGTGGGTGAAACTTAGAATTTTGACGAGTTGTCCGAAGGTGAAATTCCGCAGCCGGAATTAATCCAAACAATGCGTCCGAATATTTTCCGTGAAATATTCGAAAGTAGAAGTAAGTAGCAGGTCGAAAAGGGCTTGATCGTCGATAATTCGAGCCGCTCTGCGTTGGATACGGACAAATGGAAGAAGCTGGTATTGGAGAGCACCCGCCCAGAGTTGTGAGCAATATTCCATGTGGGGTTCAATTTGCGCCTTGTATAGTTTTAGGCGATGGGCCGGCGTGAAATACTGTCATGGCTTGCTGAGCACACCTAGCTTTTTTGATGCCAATTTGGCTTCGCTTTCCAATTTTTTTTGAAATAAAATACTGTCATCTACATAGCAGTGAATGTTACAGATTTGCAAAAAGTCACTGATATGCAGAAGAAACAGAATGGGTGATAGAACGCACCCTTGTGGAACACCAGCATTGACGAATTTTAAATCAGAGAATGCACCATATAACGACTTTAATGTTCCGATCTGCCAAAAAGCTGGTGATCCAATTGCATAATTTCCCGGTAAGCCCGTAGGAAGGGAGCTTCGAAAGAAGCGCTTTGTGCCATACGCTCGAAGGCCTTCGCTATGTCCAGACTGGCCGCCAATGCCTCCCACTTGCTCTCAACTGCTTCCGCCCATCTATGACTAAGGTAATCTTCTATCACTGGCTGAACGACCCCGATGGAAACGAAACAAAGAGGTGATGGCTATTGGCCTATAATTGGACGGGTCTGGGTGGTTGCTCTATTTAGGGATAGGATGCACCAAAGTAGTCTTCCAGGAGTTCGGCTGCTTTCGTAGTCGGCGACTATTCGGTAAAGAGCGCCGACTATCTGTTTTTTAATAATATACTATGAATATTCTCAATAAAATATACAGCGCTATTGGTAATTCCGTATATCCGTTAGGAGGTGATAGGGGTGACTATTTGGACTATTGAGGAGGATTTCATATGAGGATATTTTTGTACACTTTTTCACTCCAATGAACATGTAATTATGATAGTTAGTAATCCCATCTTGATAAAGTGTAGCTTCTAATGGTTCAGAGTTATTTTCTAAATAAGACTGAATACGCGTTAAGCTCAAATTTATAAAAAATAAATTACCTTTCAGGAACTTCTGCGTGAGAATAGTAAGGATAGAATTCTGCATTATACACTGTAGAACATGCTGTTTGTGCTGTGCTCTTTTATAGAGAGTTTCTCGGATTCGATTATTAATACTTTATTTATTTTTGAGGAAAAAAAATCAAAAAAATATTGAAATAATTTCATTTCCGTTTTGCATTTTTAAATTTGGACCAATAATTATTGTTTAAATATTGACAAATATCTAGTGTTTAATCGTTTTTGTAAAACAAAAGAAAAAAAATAGATTCTAATTGATACTTTTTTAAATAAATTGAAAATAGCTAAAAAACACGATAACCGAAAATGGTTCACTTTTGGATTATGCATATGGCGGTTAAAATAATTTCAAATAGTCACCCCTATCACCTCCTAACGAATATACATCGAATTACCAATAACCCTGTACATAGAATGTATCAGAAATGTTACAATCTGTCTTACACATTTCAAAATGTAATGGCACTCTGTAAAAGGTCTTCTATAGTATCTAAAATTACTAACGTGACATTATGACATCAAAAATTAGTATTTTAATAAAATGTGAATAAGGGTATGATTATTATTGCCTCTAGTCTTTGCGTAAAATGATTCATTTTGTTTAGATTTATTGTCGTATCTAAACAAAACGACTTAATTTTCTGAAGAAATCAATAAATACTTACGTTTTGTTTGTTTAATTAGCTTTAAATTATTTTTTGATAATACGATACCGGTTAGCGAAAAAATTTCGGGGTTTGAACCCCCAAAACTCCCGCCTGCCTACGGCCATGTGATATTACAACACTAAAGAATTTCTAGTTGAGTGCACACATTGGGAATGAAATGATCGCCTCCAGGCTGTTTCCAATAACAAAATATATTTGTATTACAACCAATGATATTCTAATAAACAGATATGTTATACCCATACTAAAAAACAGAAAAAAGTGTGCCGCGCCGGGGACCGTTTATTTTACATTTCGTTACAAGTAAAAAGGATAGCTTGATAAAAACAATAAGAAAAAGGGATAACTAGATATTTTAATTACGTAAAACGTATTACTACATAATTATGATGAAAACGACTAAAGGCAAACGTCCCAATTAGGACGTTTTAGTCTTCACTTTTTGCGCGTTAATGACATATCTGTTTACTAGAACATCATTGATTACAACAGACAGTAAAGCAACAGACATTTTCTTCTTATTTATTATTTCTTATTTTTGAATTATGAATTGATTAATGGTGCTGCCATCGCTGGCTTCCGCTATTCCTTATTACTTGTTTCTTATTCCTTATCTCTTATATCTTATTTTTTTCATTCTGTAATGGGCCTTAATGACGCGATACCATTAGTCAAGGGCTCGATTAATGTTCACTATTGGTTTTACGAAGACATTGCGTTTATAAATTTTTAAACGGCGAAACTATTAGAAGTAAAATTGAAGTATATATAAGTAATTCAGTGTCACAGTGTTGATATTATAGATAAAGATACATATATTAATTATAAACTCTTAATGCACAATATAGCTGAACGAACTCGACAAATGTTATCGCGTCTAGTTGCTGTCAAATTATGTTTATTTACCTTTTTCCTGCTATGACTCGAATAGAGCATATTATGTAAGTAAAGGAATCATTAAACGTGATAATTACCCAGTTCGTAGGCCAAATTAATTTGAATCTTAGACCACTTATCAAGCACCGATGTCAATACAATACTATGGTACCATGAAGCCGATGAACGAGTTTGGAGGCGAGAGACTTCACCCTGGAATGTCAACTGGCAATCCCATCGAGTTTCAGATAGTTAGACTGTCTTAAAAAGGCCTCGTCTCGTGAATGTCCTGTTCACAAGTCTCGTGCACAAAACATTCATAGATAATGTCGAAATAGCGAGCTCTACTGGATAAAAATAAAAAACATGGTAAATATCCCGGAATTAATAACTGTAATATTAAAAATAACCATGTTAATTTAAAAAAAAAGTCTTATTATGTTTAACAATAATTGAGTATAGACTCATCTATATATTTTAACAAATTATTTGCATTTTTATATATATATATATTCTTTATTGCTTGCTTTATTTATATATATATATATATAAATGCAAATAATATATCTGAACTGTCATGTAATTGAAAAATATAATACGTAAGGCCGAATATATACCCAAGGTAGAAAAAAACCGATCTCGCGATGCCCATTGGTTTTTAGTGGGTATTCCAGTGTAGAAAACGCTAGGTATCCTGGGCACCGGCGAATTCCTCGCACCCAATATGGTTAAAACGCATAACGCGTTTATAGCAGCGAACATATGGATAAACACGTACTTACAAAGTGTGTTTTGTCAAGTATTGTAAACATCTTATCAAACCTCTGATCATTTAAATCCCGGATATTGTTCCGTTTGCTACACGCAATGATATTCTAATAAACAGATATGTTATATCCATACTAAACGATGTTTTAATTACGCAAAACGTATTACTACGTAATTATGATGTATTATAACGTATTACTGGCATAATTATGAGGAAAACGACGAAAGGCAAACGTCCCAATTAGGACGTTTTCTAGTCTTCACTTTTTGCGCGTTAATGACATATCTGTTTACTAGAACATCATTGGGTACACGTTAATCTACGCTGAACATTATCAGGGAACGTCTATTTGGTGGTATCAGTTACTGTTTAGGATCCCGTATTGAAGATGGTCTCGGGCCAGTAAATTCCGAGAATGCGGCGCAAACATCGGTTGACGAAGACCTGGATTTGGCGTGAGATGTCTTTTGTGACCTTCCACGTCTCGTACCCGTAAAGCAGTACGGCTTTGACATTGGACCCGAAGATTTTGAGCTTGATCCTTCGGGTCAGCTGTCGTGACTGCCAAACAGGTCTCAACTGCGCGAAAGTAGCTCGGGCTTTGGCGATCCGTGAGGCGATGTCCTCCTCACATCCCCCCGTTTCCGACACGACCGATAGATCATCTAACTTTGCTTGCATGTCGGCGTGGGTGTGACTCAGCAGGCAGAGATCGTCGGCATAGTCCAAATCCTCTAAGATATTGGATAATCCCCATTCTATCCCGCGGCGCCGTTTATCTGTGATGCGAAGCATTATCCCGTCAAGGACGACCAGGAAAAGAAGAGGCGATAGGAGGCAGCCTTGGCGGACACCTGCATGCACTGTAATGTCTTCCGAAATGAGGCCGTCGTGAGTAATTCTGCAGGAATATTTTCTATAAATACTCTCCAACAAGCGCCCAATCTTCGGAGGCACCCCGATGTCCAGTAGACGAGACCAGATGCTTGACCACTTCAGCGTATCGAAGGCTTTTTCGAAGTCAACAAATGTAAGATAAATCTGTCTCTGCCATTCTGTTGCCTGTTCTAGTATGATACGCAGAGTGTTGATCTGGTCTGTACAAGAGCGATTTGACCGGAAACCAGCCTGCTCCCTGCGGAGGAGAGGATCTACAGCCTTTAGCAACCTGCCCAGGATGATCTTGCAGAAAACTTTGGCGAGGATTGAGAGCAATGTAATACCTCTCCAGTTGTCACACTCACTAAGATCTCCTTTCTTTGGTACTGTTATGATAAGACCTTTGTTCCAATCATCCGGGAGCTCTTCTGAAGTCCAAATCTTCTCGATTAGAGGCGTCAGAACATTGACTGTGGAGGTCAAGTCTGCTTGTAGCATTTCCGCTGTAATCAAGTCAAGCCCTGGCGCCTTGCCGGTCTTCAGAGAGAGGACTGCTTTTGCCACCTCTGATGGTGATGGTGGTTCCGTATCAATGTCGAGTAGTTGAGGTTGTGGGGAACTAACATTCATCGCGTCAGATGTCGATGTTGCAGATAAGCGGAAGACCTCCTCAAAGTGTTCACGCCAACGCAGCAGCTGCCCTTCTGATGTCGTTAAAGTATAACAGACATAATTTACTTCCCATTTCATAATATTAATAAAATATGACTAAAAGAAATGCTAAACAAAACGTCTTAATTCTAACAGAATTGCTAAAAATTCTTATTCTCAAAATGTTATACAATTGTTAAGCAGTCTTTTGCAGCTGATTAATTAATAAAATTTTAACTTGACCAAGCTTTTATATAAATTGTAAAGTAACAGCCCGTAAATTTCCCACTGCTGGGTTAATGGCCTCCTCTTCCATTACGAAGAGGCCTTAGAACATATTCCACCACGCTATTCCAATGCGAGTTGGTGGAATGCACATATGGCAGAATTTCAATGAGATTAGTCATATGAAGGTTTCCTCACGATGTTTTCCATCACCGCCGAGCACGAGATGAATTATAAACACAAATCTAGCACAAATATATATAGTGGTGTTTGCCTGGGTTTGAACCCGAAATCATCGGTAAGATGCACGCGTTCTAACCACTGGGCCATCTCGGCCCATTTTTTTAGACTTAAATTGAAATATAACTAAGATGATAAAAGGCCCTCGTAAACAAAGTACCAGACTTGTAGTTAATATAATTAAATTAGAAACTCATTACGAATTCATAAACCAACATTGGCCCCAATTCAACGGATACAATTGTATGTTAGCCAAGAATCCTTCACAGTAGCCGCGGGAAATGTTTAATTGCAAAAAAAACTTCCGTTTGTGTCCCAATGTTCGTCAATTTCTCATCAGTCTTGACTTGATTGTGTTTTCATTCGGTATTCATTTAATTTCATATACAAAAAGTAATTAATTGACAAAAATAATTTTGGCGGCAAATAATATGTCAAAATACCCATGTGCTGTATATAGATTATAAAATCTTATTACTGAATAAGAAAAAAAAGTTCGGTAAAATGGATAAAGTATTTTTTATACTTTTGTCTGTTTTATTATTTTCTGAAGTGATTTCCTGGACCGTTGATTTGGAGGAAGTGAAAAAATTGCTTCTCGAAAACGAGGTGCAATCTTACGAAAATAGTGACGACGAAATTAAAAATATTGAAAGCGATTTACTCGAAGACAACTACGCACGAAACTTTGGCTATCAAGGTTATAATGAGAAAGAGGTATATTTGATTAAACATTATAAGTAAAATGCTCTATTCAAAATATAATAATATCAATTGGAAATGGAAATATAGTCTGGAAATTTAATTATTTTACAATTTTGTTAAATAAACATTTATGATCGGAAACGTGCTAACTTTTTCCATTATATGTACTGGTAAAGCTTTTAGAATTTCTCAAATTTAAATAACGCAATGTTACGCGTTCTACTAAAGATTTAACTTATGTTTGAGTTGATACTTGGAGCTAATAACTTGACGCCTATGTTGTGTAATTATAATTATTGTGAATGGGTATGACATCTATTAAATAAAGACTTAGTCAAAAACATCTAATCACTTTTATGTTAATAAATATTTGGATATATAGTAATATATTTTTAGGCAAGCAGTGTAATACGCAATGGTAGTGTTTACCTTGACGGCTTGAGTAAGGCCCTGATGACGTACCGCCAAACATTAACCAAGTGTAGCCTCACTAAAACTGATAACAAGGTATGTACTATATTCACAGGAATAAAAGTAGTATAGGCTATTTGACAATGCGAAAAATAAATTGTGAATTAGAGTATTGTAATCAGTGTATATTGTGAGTTTAAAAATGGTTATTTACTGACGAATGTTGAAAATAATACTTAATTTATGCAAAAAGCCATTAATAAAAATGCATTTTTTCAAACGTTTGTCACGTGACACAAAACGCTCCTGATTGGTCGGGCTTATGATGAAGTCACTTTCTTGTAAACCTTGCTCTTCTACTATATGTACCACAGATTAAAATACAGGAAAGTGACGTCACCGACCCCATTGCAGCGCCATTTGTCCAAGTAGCGTTTTTGCGCGCTATTTAAATATAGAATTTTTAAGATGATATTTTTCGTCAAATATGTACTAGAAATAAAAAAAACAGCTTTTACTAGTTTTCTTAACTTCTACTAAATAATATAAAATTGATTTTAAAAACCAGTCAAATAGCCTATTGTAAGGATATTCGGTTATTAACCGGTATCCGGCTGAATGCTTACGACTGTCGGCAGGATATGTGATACTATATTTTATAAATAAAGCATGATATCAGTTGCAAAATATTACAAAACTAAATTAATATATTTGTAAATGTTCCATGTTGTAACAGACGTCTAATTGATGTACAAAAAAAGGAAGTTCTTAATTTGGTTGTTAATATTTTTATGCATGTATGCTCGGACATAACTCCACCAAAAATATACTCCGAATATAGAATTAGCTTATTCTTTTACAGTTTCATTTCTGTATTCAAAAGATCTGATGATGGCTCTACAATAATCTAGCCAGTTAATTAATCTCAATTTAAGACTAAAACATACTATATACAAGTAATATTTTACAAGCTTTTCAAGTCAACATTTTATAGAACTATTTTAAGTAAAGATAACACTGGTTAAAAATGTACATTCTACTGAGAAGAACCAGTGGCAAGTCACTGGCTAGTTTGCAGTTATATGCTATTGGATCTTTAATTTTTGGTAAAAACTAAAGAATTTACTTATCAATGTAAGAGTTGTTATGTATTTCTTTACCAAATCTCCTCGCTGATGTAGCCGAGAGCACACTTAACACATTGCAAAATTGTTTTAGCCAAACAGTGAATCGAAGGAAAAGTCAAATGATATATTGTCCACGTGTGGGAGTGCCACTAACAATAGCGAATACGTCCAGAAATTGTCTGAACTAGCGCTGTTAACGACGAATAAGCTGCGAGACAAGGCGTATGATAAGGATTATAAGGTAACGACTTTTATTTTGGGCCGACTTGGCCCAGAGGTTAGAAGGTTCAAACCCAGACAAGCACCAAAAATTTACGTGCTTAATTTGTACTTATAATTCATGTCGAGCTCGGCGGTGAAGGTATACATCGGGAGAGGCATGTATGTGTCTAATTTCAACCAAATTCTGCCACATGTATATCCACCTGAAACTGCGTGGCGGAATGCGCTAAAGTAGAAGAACCGGCAAGAAACTCAGTAGATACAAAGAGTAACTACTGAGTTTCTTGCCGGTTTCAACATTTAAAAAATACAATCATATTAGTTAAATACAATTATATATGTATGTAGTGCATCCTGCCTGGAAGTCAACAGGTATTAATTTCAAGCTTTTTCATCATCTACAAAATCTTATATCGAATAATATGCCTCTTTTACCGATGTATTTTTATAAACGATTTGAATTTACGAAACGGCAAAGATAAAAATGTATACTAATATTGTAAATATAATAGTGCCTCCCGCTGTCCTGCGTTTTCGGACAAACCTCTGAACCTTTTATCGGTTCCAGCGACCTCTCACAGAGATTTGGCGAAGCTTAGAACGAAAATAGGTATGTGCCGAAATACATAGAGAGAAGAGATAAACATATAACATGTAATACTATACAATATGTTTATACTAAAGTTGGTGGATAAACCACACACAAGTATAAATATGTATTAAAAATTTGAATATAACACACAATTATAAACTACATATTATTCCATACTTGCTGCTACTTTATTGCACAAAAGACAAAACACTTACAGTAAAACAAATAAAACAATACAAGTGTTACAAAATGCGTTCTTAGCGCTAGACCGATCACCTCAAGGCAACCTTAGGGCGTCGGAAACAGTCTAGTGACGGTGTAGATAAGGAGATTTATAATTACACTAACCTAAACGTAAATCTTACTGTAATGTTTACGTGTAAGGTCGATTTACGAATTAGATAAAATATATATTTATCTAATTCGTAAATATAATATAATAATAGATAAAATGTAAGTTTAAATATCGGAACGCTATCCACAATGCACTGCGTCTACACTGCGCTGCAATTTTTATAATTTTCCCGCGCTTCGGCGATGTCTGTCACTCGAGATGACAGATGCATAAATACACAGATAATATATATTTATATAAAATACTAGCTGTTGCCCGCGGCTTTGCTCGCGTGAAAATGGTTATAAATAAATTAATAAACTAATTTAAAATATTACGTTAATTTAAGGCCTCTTTGTAAAGAACACTGGTGGTTCATTCATGTCCATGCAGTCCATTTTAAAGATTTGACCTTGTGTTTCGTTAATTGATTTAAGCGCGAACTGTTCCCTTTTGAACTTAAAATAAATATTACACTGTATTTCATCTATCCATCCATCATCAAGTGATAACTGTAGCCCCTATGATATTCCGATGGAGTGCCGTAACTATTAGTCTGGTGCCGTTGCATATGGAGGTCGTAAATCACTCAGTAATATTATTGACACTACAATCTTCTAACTTAAAAATAACGTATCTTAAGACTAACCTATATATAAAATTTCAACTTCTATTTCAACACTTAGGAGCAGAATATCCAAAAACGCTTAAATAAATATCAACTCATTTCCAACAACAACGAAAACAACAACAGCCTGTACATTTCTCACTGCTGAGCGAAGGCTCTTTGAGGAGAAGAATTGGAACATATTCCACCATACTGTTCCAATCCTGGTTGGTGGAATCCATATGTGGCAGAATTTCTATGAAATTAGACACGTACAGGTTTCCTCACGATGTTTCCCTTCCCGCCGAGCTCGACTTAAATTGTAAACACAAACAAAGCTTATGAATAATTATATTCAGTGGTGCTTGCCGGGGTTTGAACCTGCAATCATCGGGGTTATCTTGCACGTGTTCCAACCACTGGGCCATCTCGGCTCTTAAAATTTCTAGCCAGTTTCCCAAAAATATAGTTTCATGTCTCTAACTTCAATGATTTTTATTTCACCCCGTAGGGCTTAAATATCCAGAAAATTAAAATATGTATCAACTTATTCTTAACCGATATCCCAAAAATAATGTTTTATGTTTTAACTTAATAAATGAGGGGCTTTCACACATAATTTTAACCCTTATTTTACCCTCACCGGAGTAAAATTTCCATTTAAATAAATTTATTGCTGGTATTTATTTATTAGTAATTAAACGCCTGACAAAGTTAAGACAGACAGACAAAGTTTCATGCTTCTAACTTCAAAAATTGCACACTTCTCTATAAACCAATATAACAATAGCAACCCCTATTTCACCCTTTAAAGTAAGTAAAGTAAAGTAACAGCCTGTAAATTTCCCACTGCTGGGATAAGGCTTCCTCTTGCGTTAAGGAGAGGGTTTGGAACATATTCCACCACGCTTTTCCAATGCCAGTTGGTGGAATGCACATGTGGCAGAATTTCGATGAAATTTGACACATGCAGGTTTCCTCACGATGTTTTCCTTCATCACCGAATGAATTATAAACACAAATAAAGGGTTAAGATGCATGCGTTATAAACGCTGGGCCATCTCAACTTTTACATTTATAATATTAGTATAGATGATATCGAGTGTCATGTGTGACGTTTATACAAAGTTAGTGCATGCAGGATGATGAAAGAAACGAGAACGAGCTGTTGCTGCAGCTGGCGTGGCTGCTGGACCGGCTGGCGTACCTCACCGGGTACGAGCCCAACCCTAAGGACTTTATTGAAACAGGCAAGTCAACATAATACGTCAAGACATTAAATTAAGGACATAACATAACAGCTATGATTACAATAACACATTAACAACTTTAAATAGACCCAGGAAATTACCCAAACTTTACTAAGTGTGTAACTTAGAAAAGTTGGGTAAGTTATGTATCGTCTCTGTTTACGGTTTTAAGGTTTATTTGTACTTTTTATGTGACTTTAAATATTATTATGTTTGTTATTTTGTTTGTATATCCATCGATAACCCGATGTCTGGACTTTTTGGATAATTTTTAGTTTCTTTTATTGAAATAAGTCAAATTCTAATTTAATCGCTCCCAAGATAATACCTCTCTGTCTCGGCCTTCTATATGTCTGCTATAATAAAGTCATACTACTCTTGACTCAAGAGTCGATATGTCTGCTCGACCTGTCAGCTAAATAATAGTGCTTATTAATTTTGTATTAAAAAATCTTGGTACCACCCACTCATCAGATATTCTACCGCTAAACAACAGTACGCAGTATCGTTGTGTTCCGATTTGAAGGGTGAGTGTGCCAGTGTAACTACAGGCACGAGGGACATAGCATCTTAGTTCCCAAGGTTGGTGGCGCATTGACGATGTAAGGAATAGTTAATATTGCTTTCAGCGTTATTGTATATAGGTGACCACTTACCATTAGGTGGCCCATAGGCTCGTCCGCCAAACTATATGACAAAAAAAAATAATAGTGCTTATTAATTTTGTATTAAAAAAGAAATATAAATTAGTTGATATTTTAATTTTTAAAAAAATATTCAGTAAAGTAAATGTGTAACTGGAATGAAGACATATTCATTTTCGTTTTCAGAATCATCGACTCTTGAAAACAAAGAAAGCGACGTCACCGAAAAAGTTACAACGGAATCTTTAGAAATTCTCGAACAAACAGAAAATGGCCGCCCGCTGTCCAAAAACGCACCAACAAAGTTGACAGCTGTCAAATCGATTCAAAAACGATCTGCGGAGCCGTTGGAGGCCGTGATGAAGTATTACGTGAAATATAAAGTTTGGAATAGTTCTAATAGCAATAACTTTAATGACAAAACAGATAAAAAATTAAACTTTGATGTACAAAACGATTTGACAGTAAGGCCCATTAGCAAAAGGTCTATTAAAAGGAAATACATTATTCGTCGAATCAAAAAGAGAATGAAAAATAGTAACTAAGATTTTTTTATGTTAATTAAGCTTTTAAATATAAGTCAGAGATATATTGTGCTTTGTTTTTCTTAATATAAACTTAGATTATTTATGTCTAGTTTTTTTACGGCTATTATTTTTGTCAGCTGCAAGTGATGTGCAATAAAAAAATAACCTAAACTAACGAGCAAGCTTTATTATCATGTGTACTCGATAATAACTCTTGACAGCGCGAAACTTCATTATATTATTGTGTGTAATTACCAGCACAATTCGTGAACACAGATGGCCGGTAGTGGGATTAAGTCGCGCAGTGCATTTTCGTTCGTAGTAGTATTCGGCTAGAATGATTATGACCAGAGTGAGTCAGTTAGACGTGAAGCAATCGCGTGCGGCCTCAGCTCCTTCGTTCCCTCTAAGGAACCTGCCAGGTCAAGGTGCTCACGACTCATGTCGCTTACTATACTTAAGATCCATTTAGACGAAGAAAGAGAAAGGATCAAGGTTTTCAAATGGAAGTTTTGGCGTGAGTAGCGTGTGTGGCGATGTAAAGAGTCGTTAAAACACCCGTATCGGATGGAGTGAATGAATTTGTTGACAAAACCATACCATTGAGTCCAAATGCACTTTAATAATTAAATTGCCCAAACAGATCATGAAAAGAAATAGACATTCGGAAATAACGATAAAACATTGGTTGTTCCTCATTTCTCGTATTATTACTTCAAATTCTGTAATCTTTCTCTCTCTCTCTGTTTAAAAACCACTGAAATATGTATATCGTCGTCGGCCATCTTGTATGAACACTGAACGCGAACCGATGGAAGCCGACTGGTAGATGTGTGGAAAAGCCGGGCTGCCGTCTTTTGCAGTCTCCAAGACTTCGCTGCTATTTTTGACGAAACAGTATTCTTTGACAATGCATATAAATAATCTAAGATTATAAAACTATCAGTGTTATAGTGTATTTAATAGGCTATTTGACAATGCGAGAAATAAATTGTGAATTATTGTAATCAGTGTAGATTGAGTTTAAAAATGGTTATTTACTAACGAAAGTTGAAAATAATTCTTAATTTATTCAAAACTCCTGATTGGCCGGGCTTATGATGAAGTCACTTTCTTGTAAACCTTGCTTTTCTACTATATGTACCTCAGATTAAAATACAGCAAAGTGACGTCACCGACCCCATTGCAGCGCCATATTGTCCAAGTAGCGTTTTCGCGCGTTATTTAAATATGGAATTTTTAATATGATATTTTTCGGTAAATATGTACTAGAAATAAAAAAATAAACTTTTACTGGGTTCCTTAACCTCTACTAAATAATATAAAATGGATTTTAAAAACCAGTCAAATAGCCTATTTGATTTATGATAATCATTTGTACTATTCATTAATAAAAATTCCAAATATTATCTACTAATTAATTGAACCCAGGTGAAATAAAAAACGATAATTATTATGCAAAATATATATTCAATACAAGTAATTACGTTGAACAGTTTAACATAAGACATTTGACGGATCACACGATCGAATGTAAAATTACAATTTAATTCTTAAACACTAACTTACATAACTAAAAAAAAATTGAACAACGGTAAAAGCCATTATTTTGACAGATAAGTTCCCGCCAATTTGCAAAATACAGATTAAATACATGGAATCGATTCCGACACCGATTTGAATAAATAACAGGAATAAACTCAGTAAAATCAACGATTATATTTATTGTATTGGTGGTATTGTCTTGTACTTTGTTTGGACACAAAGTTCAGAATCGAAATCAGAGTTACTAGTCGAGTGTAATTAATCTCTTGATTATGCTTTAACATGATTAAATATCCTTATAACTAGGTTTTATTGTCAATTTCTGAATACTTTAAATATTACTGGCAGATTCGATTTAAATGCGTTTTGGAATGCCGCGTGTCCATGGAATGCTTGGAACCATTTCACATCCGCCATTTTTATTATTATGCCAATTTGTGACTTACGAAATGTAAAATTAAAATGATCTAAACATATTTTCTGAACGATTTGTATACATGAATATTTTATATAAATAACTCTTAGCGAACGATAAAAAACATCAAAAACGATTGAAGGCACGTCACTTATGTACTACGACCTGATTCGGTCAAAATATCTACATTCAAAGGCACGAATAGACAAGAACGGTTGAAGATTTAATAAATTACATAAAATGAGTAAAAGTTCTGACGGCGCTGACGTTTGGGTCAGTGTTGCCATCACAGAGAATGACTTCAAGAGTTTTCCTTAAACATTAATCGGGCTTGTTTGATTATTATGTATAATTTAGTTTTTGTCTGTTACGAGTTACATATGACTCTGCGGTCTCTTCTTCCTGCTGAATAGCCCTCCGAACACGCCCTTTTTGTCTTTCTTTTCTTTAGTCCCTCCTCCCACGGAGAGCTCCGACTCTCCCGATGATCTAAATGATATTAACATAAAGCATAGTTTAAGATCACTTATTCACATAGCTGCATGGCCCTATAATGCCTCGTATTCTATTAATAAGGTGCGGAGCGTACTCCACCATGCACCATTGCAAGCTGACACATGGTACAATAAAATCCAACACACAGTCACACATAAAAATGTTTGTATTACGACTCGCAGTTAGAGTTTGTAACTTACCGAGACGCCGGTCTCTGGTCAAGGGCCGGGGAGCCGCCGCTGCCGGCCACTGAGGCTGGCCTCGTGCTGCCGGCGCTACCGCCGCCGTACGCTGTGATGCACATAACTCATTATTGAGTGCTCACTTCTTTACATATCACCACAACCCATGCGTGACACTTGAAGAAAGCTTTCTTTTTAACATATATAATATAATAAAAACGAAATTGTTACTTTAGCTATAAATTCTAATTATGCATTAAAATAATTCTAGTCTTGTTTCTTAATTTATACGAAACGCCCAATCCAAATAACATCAGAATCGCTTACAGATAATGTACAGATACAAGCTAAAACTAACTACATAAGAAGCTTTAAAACAGATTATTATATACACAAAGACATAGCCAGCCTAGGTCGAGCTAGGTCCTAGACCTAGACTAGTGAGATGAGCTCAAAATCAAAATGTTTTATATAAAAGGATGTGTCGTCCTCGATTGGCTGCGTCATTGTGTAAAATGAAGGAATTTTGAATATAATTTATCATGAATAGATAGGCAGGCAGGCTGGCAAATGGATGGTAACTGCCATGTTGTTACTATAGTCCATTGATATTGACACTAATATTTTTGAGCACGGCTTTTATCGCCCTAACAAATTTGGAAACTAATATAGTCCCTTATAATTACACTGGCTCACCCTTGACTACTGATCAGTAGTTAGGGCATAACCAGGCCACTAAGGCCTATTGCTTAGGTTTAATATTCATTATGAGAGCTTTCATATAAATTTTATACAAATTTCCTGTTATAATGTAGAATCATAAGCTTAATTAACATATAAATATTAATTAGCGCTGATTAGTTAAACAGTACAGTATCTATAAAATATCAAATCAATACCAAAATGACTAAAAGAGAGAAGTTCAACTAAACTTGCGCCAAACAACAGATATATCGAAGGCCGCACAAGCATTGCAACATGTATAGCGCACCGCACGACCAATAACTGAAGCTTAAATAACACATTATATACCATAATTGGCTACTGGGACATCAATTAAATAATAAATATGAGACAACATCACATACATACTCTGATCCCAATGTAAATAGCTAACGCGCTTGTGTTATGGAAAATCAGAAGTAACGACGGCTCCACAAACACCCAGACCCGAGACAACATAGAAAACCAATGATCTACATTGACTCGGCCGGGAATCGAACTTCCAAATTTATAAACCAAAACAATTTAATATTTTAGTAATCCTTAGATAAATATTCTTATGATATTCACTATTTAGTTTTATATGAATAATTTCATTGTTACTATTGTTATTAATTGGATAGATCCTTTGACTGTCTGTTTGTTAGTGATTATTAATATTGAAGAGATCTGTGTCAGTTTAGAGCCAACATGTAAATTAACCCACTACTGGGTTAAGGCCTCTCCATTTGAGTAAAAAGTTTGGAACATATTCGACCACGCTGTCCAAAGCCGGTTGGTGGAATACACATGTGGCAGAATTTCTATGATATTTGACACATGCAGGTTTCCTCAACGATATGAATTATAGATACATATTTAGCACATGAATATTCAATGGTGCCTGGGTTGGAACCCGCTAACATCGGTTAAGCTGTACGCGTTCTAACCACTGGGCCATCTCGCTTCTATCACAGTATCATCTTACTCTTATCATGTCAGCAATGTTTGTCAGTCAAACTGTCTTTAGCAGTAGCCGATTATAGTAAATATATTTATAGTTAACATCAAGCGATACCACAGATAAAACAAGAACACCATCTTAAAAAACCAAAGCTACAAAATCATAAATATATATATTAATACACATATATTGTCTATTACTAAATATAAAGAAAATTAAGCTCAGTTTATACAATTAAAAAAAATATATGTTAGAATCTATAAATAATTTTAAAACAATAAAATATATTTAATAACTTAAATAACATACATTGTACTTTATGTAATACGTAAAGTAGATGGCTGGGTCCTGAGCAGCGTTGAAGGAGACACATTATAAATATAATATAGTGAAAACGCTTAAATATAGATTAGTATAACAAGAAGTGTCAAAAATGTCAAAAAAAAGGCGGGAATATTTTGACAGATAAAATAGAGGTTAGGAAAAATATATACACCGTCGATTTACGATCGAAATCGGTTTAAGTTGCAATTTTTTTTATAATATACTTTGTCAGACGCGTCACATAGCTTGGGAGCTGAGATGCTATGTCCTTATGCCTATAGTTACACTGGTTCAGTCACCATTACAATTTTTTTTTTTACAAATTGTGTCTTTGATTGAATTATGAAAATCGAATATTGAACCGACGCCGCTGAATTATTTTACTATTTCATTATTATAAATAAAAGAAACACTGTTATAACAAATCCTTGCGCATACAAACATATCATTTGAAAACCAATATTCATCTTTGTACATATTTTTGAGTGTTTAAACAGTTACATTGTGCTCAAAACAGATAAAATCAATTAGAAGTGAAATAGATAAAGTGTAAGCTGAAAGCCGTGTTAATTTCAACTACGATAAAACACCATCAAAACCGATAAAACCCAGAACTAACTACTGAAAAAAAAAACGATTAATTACAGTTTAATATTGATCCTGTTGCTAACTTATTGTGGTCTGGGATTAGTTGCATTTAATAGCATATATATTCAAAAATACTTATTGAAACTTTTTTAAAACTAAATAATTGTAATTTTATATTAACAAGTGTTCTGAAGGCCATAGATTAAAAATATTCATCAAATTTATTTGATAAAACTCTTTTCAAAGCCGTATTTATTTGTGGACCATTTTGAATAAAAAGATATTTTGAAAAAAAATTGTGCTAAATTTCTGTATCTAAATGTAGTTACAACTATTTTAACTGACCATAGATTCACAATATAAATCAGAACAAAAAACTAGTATTTTTTTGATATTTTTTTCTGAATAAATTTTTGAAGTTGCATTTTTGACAAATTTGGAAAAAGTCTAAAAAATGTGATAACTCAAAAATGTTTCACTTTTGAATCACGAGCACGATGATCTTTGTCAGAAAAAAACGGAAATTAGTTATTAAATTTAACTAACCCAGCCTCACATTATTCGATATTAAAACCTGATGCGGACATATATAATAATCTCATTTGATTTTTTTCATGTTTATAGGTCAGTGGATGGTGATGAGCTAATTAGTCACCACTGCTTATATACAGCGTGGGAACTAAGTCGTTATGTCGAAAGAACCGTATTTTTTATGTTATAGGTTGGCGGACGAGCATATGGGCCACTTGATTGTAAGTGGTCACCATCACCCACAGACAATGACGCTGTAAGAAATATTAACTATTCCTTACATCGTCAATGTGCCACCAACCTTGGGAATTAAGATGTTATGTCCCTTGTGCCTGTACTTACACTGGCTCACTCACCCTTCAAACTGGAACACAACAATATTGAGTACTGTTATTTGTTGTATCCGTTATGTCTATCTGTTGTTACATTATTCAAATTGGAAATAATGCTATTTAGCATTGCTGTGTGTGTGATGTAGTGGATGGTATTTCAGACATGCTACTTCTAAGCCCAAGGCAACTTTAATACTGCTGATCTATATTTTAAGAACTTAGCTATCGTTTCACTAAATACAGTTATAATTAATTGTAAACGAGTCAATATGTCCGCATCAGCTTCACAAAGAGCGTCCTATCGACTGACCGAGCTCGCTGGCCGAATAAAAGTGCGACGTCTCCACGCCCTGCCAGTTGTTGTTCTGCCTCTCGTAATTCTGCCAGCCGCCCGAGTTCCTGTTCGGGTCCACCTTCTCCTGGTAACTCTTCGACATCCTCTGCTGGTAGCTGTTCACAAGGGCCGTGACCGACTGCTTCTCGCCAGGGTTCTGCCTCTCCATGGAACTCTTGTCGTAGTTGGACATTCTCTCCGAGGAGCTTCGATCGCCCTTGTCGTATCTCTCGTTACTGTTGCCTCTGTCCATTCTTTCGAGAATATTCGAATTCCTCTCGGGGATGTTCGGGCCTCTTTCTGGTATAACGGGGGCTCGTTCTGGGATAGTCGGGGGGCGGTCCGGGGGGCCCGAGAGGGGCAACGGGGGGACACTCTCTGCTGCTTTTGGGTGTAAATCGTGGTTAAGGATTAATTCTATATACTTTTGTAAAACAGCTGAATATATTTATAATTTATTTAAGTATATTGTGTACAATATAATTTGTATAAAATTCCTAGACTAAATATTCAGCTATTTTAACAAATATCGACAATCACAATAATGTATTTATGTAATATATATTTATCTCTTCTCTCCTTTACGAGAGGAGACCGTCTCCTTATATAATATATCATGTACATATATAACGCAGACAGACAACAACAAACAAAATCGCTTCAACAACACAATTACAGCCAATTATTTCCTTAATTGTAATTATAATTTCAAGCACAAATGCTTTCAACACTGACACTCACCATCGCGCTGCGACTTTATAAACTCCTGGTTGATGTCGCGTCCGTTCGAGAATCTCGAGCGGCCCCAACTCTGGGAGGCGTGCTCTGAATTCCTGTGAAAAATAAAATTTGTTATATAATATTGTACTAGTTGTCACAGATGCGAGATGGCCCAGTGTTAGAACGCGTGCATCTTAACCGATGATTGCGGGTTCAAACCCAGGCAAGCACCGCTGATTCATGTGCTTAATTTGTCTTTATAATTCATCTCGTGCTCAGCGGTGAAGGAAAACATCGTGAGGAAACCTGCATGTGACAAATTTCATAGAAATTCTGCCACATGTGTATTCTACCAACCCGCTTTGGAACAGCGTGGTGGAATATGTTCCAAACCTTCTCCTCAAAGGGAGAGGAGGCCTTTAGCCCAGCAGTGGGAATTTAGAGGCTGTTGTTGTTGTTGTCACCCGCGGTTTTTTTCTCGTTTTAGGGAGTTGGATGTCATGTGTCAGACAAAAAACATAGTATCTCCTTGAAGTTTGAGTTTGCTTCCCACCAAATTTCATCAAATTCGATTTATCGGTTTGCTTGTGAAAGAGCGACACAGACAGAGTAACTTTCACATTTATTAAATTAATATAGATTTAATACTAGCAGATCTAGACAGAGACTCTGTTGATAAAATAGTTCTAGAAAACTTGAATAGAATTGAGGAACGTACCTAAATACGACTTCTGCGACGTCTTCCTGGCTCGGCGCCTGTCTTGGTGGTAACGATGGCAAAACAGAAGATTCTAGAAAGAAAATATACCAATTATTATCTTGAATATAGTACTAACAGTTTATGATAGATTTATAGATATATTATAGATTTTTTTGATAAGCACAGGTGAATTACAAATATGAAAATAACATGAAACATCTGCTGATTTTAGAAAGCATGATATGTGGGTGGTACCTACAGCTTGCACAAAGCCCTACCACCGAGTAAATGAGCAAGAACATTGAAGATAAATGTTGCTATCCCTTTCTAAATGTGTGAGGTTATTAGTTGTAAGCAGTGAAGGCACTGTAAACACTGACCGATCTGTCGCTCGGCGTCGGCGCTGGCGGCGCGCTGGCTGTCACGCTGGCCGTCACGCTGGCCGTCACGCTGGCTGTCACGCTGGCTGTCGCGGTGCTGCTGCAGGATCTCGGCCTGCGTGCGCGGGCGCCGCTGCGGCTCCGGGGACGACGCCGCCGACGACGACGACGACGCGTTCCTGTTGTAACGACACGGACACATTAGACCAGTTCGAAATAATAAGTGTTATTCACTAGCATACTTTGTGATTAAAATGGCGGATTACAGTAGCTACTGAGTTTCTTGCCGGTTCTTCTCAGTATAATCTACTTTCCGAAACGATGATATCTGTAAATGTTATTCAAATGTGCAAAAAATTGCTTTTATGAGTCTACTAAGAAATAAAAGAATATTTAGATTAATGACGGCAATGTTTGGGAAGCTACTCACTGCTGTAATCGTCTCCTGATGTCGGCGGTGGGGGACTCCCCGGGCGGCGTGTAGGGCGTCAGCTGCAGCTGCGGGGGCAGCTGCGCGTGGAAGGCGATCTTCGCGACCCACTCCCTCATCAGGTCGCGGTTGGAGCACGCGAACAGGTACTCCGCGCCGTCCGCGCACGACAGCCGGAACACGTTGGCGCGTTTGGTGTAGTCGCCGGCCGGGTCGCAGCGAGCCTGATATAGTATTACTTTTAGACAAATCTCAAATTATTGTAATTAACACCATACTGTGATGTAAATACTGCTCAAGTCTTTACAGTATGAAGGAGAGAATCATTTTGTACGTCGTCTGCTATCGGTACACCCTACGTATATGGATTAAGTTACAGCTCCAACGCCACGCCCCGGGGGTTGGGGGGGGGGGTGCGTCAGGTCGTCACTCACGTTGAGGATGGCGACGGGCGGCGCGGCGGCCTTGCTGCTGGCGAAGTCCAGCTCGTCGCGGAAGAAGCACAGCAGCTGGCCGCACAGCACGGAGTAGTACGCGCGCCACGACCGCACCGTGGCGCGCTTGCCGCCGCAGCCCGCCTCCTGCTTGCGCTCCAGGTGCCCTGCGCAGGTCATCACTTACTACTTAGTACTTAGCAGAGGTTAAGGAACCCGATAAAAGTTTTAGTACATATTTGAAGGAAATATGAAATAAAAATTCCATATTTAAAAAACGCGCGAAAACGCTACTTGGACAACATGGCGCTGCCATGGGGTCGGTGACGTCACTTGCCTGTATTATAATCTATGGTACGTATAATGTACATATAGTAGGTAAACGAGTCAAATAGCCTTTTAGAAGCATGAAAATCCGTGCTCGTCAAGTTGAAATCCTGAACCTTGAGGGTCATATGAGCTCACACGGAACCATGGCACTATGAGGGGCGCGAGCGTACCTTCGATCTCGACGGGCGGCAGGTCGTCGGGGCGGCGGTGGCGGCGGAAGCTCTGCGTGCGGCGCCGCGTCGTGAACGACGGCGTGCGCTTCGGAGTCTTCACCACCTGCACGGATTCGTAAAACATAATAATATAATGAAGTAACTGTTTGTTTGTTTTTTCTATTAGACTTTATTAGATTACATTTCTTTGTCTATATTCAGAACCGATGGTAACTACCAGTAGACGATTTATTATAGTACTTTTTATTACAATTTATATAACCGAGATACCTCTTGTACCTGTAGTTACACTGCCTCAATCACCCATCAAACCGAAACACAACACTTAGGGGTAGTATATAAGATGGTGAGTGGTGCCTATTCAGCTAATCTTACTAAATCCTTACCACCAATAAAAATATTTTGTGCGTTATTGTTGTAGGGCTTTATTGAATAGCCACAAAAAATCGTGTATATAGCGAGTGGCTGCGCTTACGCTCATGCTCTCGGCGCGCTTGACGGCGGCGTCGGGCTTGGGCAGGCGCTCGAACTGCGGCGCCGGGCTCAGCGTCTCCTCCGACGACGCCGCCGCGCCGCCGCCGCTCAGCTGCCGCTCCACCTGCGAGTGCGGGTGCTATTTAATATTGTAACAGTTTTGCCATTGCCTCGCTGATTTAGTGGCTCTATGTGGGGCCACAGATCTGGAGATCCTGGGTTAAAACCCCGATAAAAAAAAGGTTTCTATCGAAAAATTGTCAGTGTTAGACTATTTTACTGTCACTATCTTCTGCAATTGGTTGGCGTTCTGTGAAATCATCAGTGTAGACCTACAGGTCCAGTTTTGTTTCCAACTAATCGTTCCAGCCACTTACCAGCATCGGTCGTTGCTCCTGCAGCTGTCCGGGTCGGGTCTCCTGCATCTCAGTCTCCCTTCGCCTCTCCTCCGTGATCCTCTCCATTTCCCTCCTCTTGACCTGCTGGAGACGGTCCGCCTCCTGCTTCTCGGCTAGCCTTTTGCGGGCCTCCTCCTCCTCGTGTTTTTGGTCTTTGAATGACTTTTCGATCTGTAATCGATGATCATCATAATAATAATAGATCTTTATATTCCATTACTGTAAAATTTACTGCTAGATCATAAGTCGTAAGAGTTTTTGGATTACCAAAATATCAGTAACTTTATTTTCTGTACAGGGACAAAATTTCTAGGAAGCTAGGAGTACTCACCAGCGTGATCCTCTTGAGGGCGAGGAACTTGTCGCGCTGAGCGTCGATGGTCTCCTCCAGGTCCCGGTGGCGGTTGATCAGTTCCTCCGTCTGGGCGAGGCTCTCCCCGTACTTGCCGTCGCGGACCAGGGGAACCCTGGTGGAGATCCAGCGGTCGAGCGCGTCGGCGTCGCGCAGGAACAGCAGCGCGTCGAGGTGGTGCGCGTAGATGCGCGCGCGGGCGTCCCACGCGTGGGCCAGCGCGCCGCGCCGCGCGCGCAGCGAGCCCACGCGCGCCTCCACCTCCTGCGACATGAAGTGGCCCGCGCGCACCAGCTCCTCGCCGTCGGCGTAGAAGCGCTGGAAGCTCTCGTCGCGCGCGTCCATCTCGGCCGCCACGTCCTGGTGGCGCGCCACCAGCCGCTCGGCGCCCGCCACGTCGGCGCTCAGCTCGGGCGCCGTCACCTTCGCCAGCGTCTCGTTGGTCCACGCCCTGCCGGATTCACACACGTGTACTTGCTATTTACGGTGGCTATATTCTTCATGTTCAAAAAGTTTTATTAAAAATGTGATCGCTATTTTACTTCTACGGTATCTGCCTAAGGCCCCTGGTCATTGCCGGTTGTTCCCTGGACAGACCGACTACCTGCAGGTCTGAGGTGGCGGCTACTCACATGAGCTCCTGATACTTGTCGAAGTAGGCCTGCAGCTGGCCGGCGAGCTCCAGCTGGTGCTCGTTGTGGGCGGCGCGCTCCTCCAGCGCCGCCAGAGATTCGGTTACGTCTTCCAATTTAGCGAGTACGTGCTCCTTCGCGTCGGGGAACGCCGCGCCCAGCCTGTGAACAGAAGGAATCACATGAGAAAATATTACTCAGCCATTTAATAGTCCTTTTTGTAACATTTAATAAAAATCCATAATGATTAAAAACTAGTAGAATTTTGTAAGGTAAATTTGAACGGATATCACGCACTCATGAATACTATTATAACCTATTCCAGCCTCAAGAGGTGGAAAGACGTCAAAACCCCAATAGTTTAGGGTCGCGCGTCACCGGGTACATGTATAATTCTGACCCCTTCGGCTTTGTTGTTCCTACTTCTTGCACAAGCCTTAAGCTTAATTAGTGGGATACATTTAATTAATTCCCTTTAAAGGGTACAGAACCGTAGTTTTCTAATTATCTATATAATTATGGGATCATATAATAATGGCGTTTTGATTCAAAATCAAGATATTCCTTATTCAAGTTGGCCTATAAATAAAGTCATATTAATGATTAAATTTTTGTCGAGCATATTAGCGTCTGGAGATCCTGTATCTGACACGTTTTTTTATCTCAACTCTTTAAAACGCCATGGAATTGAAAGGAGTCAGTACATAATCTATTGTTGAGGCGTTAAAATAGAACACGTGTCCCATACCTCTCCGCCTCTTGCGTGAGATGCTGATGCTGGTCACGTATGGCTTGCAGGTCAGCTCGTAAGGCCCGCAGCTGGTGCAGTGCCCTCGGCAGCTGTAGGGCTGCCTCCTTCTCTGCCACCCAGGCGAGGGTCTCCTCGGCGGAGCGGTCGAATTCATGCACTTGCCGAGCTCCAGCCAGAGCCTGGTAAATAACATATATTTTAAATTAAAAAGGTTTTCAAGGGGATGGTTTGGTACTAATTTCATTGTATTGCTCATAAATATTAAGAAGAGTCGAGATGGCCCAGTGGTTAGAACGCGTGCATCTTAACCGATGATTGCGGGTTCAAACCCAGGCAAGCACCGCTGATTCATGTACTTAATTTGTCTTTATAATTCATCTCGTGCTCAGCGGTGAAGGAAAACATCGTGAGGAAACCTGCATGTGACAAATTATAGAAATTCTGCCACATGTGTATTCCACCTTTCCTCAACGGGAGAGGAGGCCTTTAGCCCAGCAGTGGGAATTTACAGGCTGTTGTTGTTGTTGTTGCTCATAAATATTAGATAGCGCATTAGAGGTGTGTCAGGTTAATTATCTCACCTCTTGCCTCGCGATTGCGAGCTCCTTGAGGTCATCCCAGAGGCCTTTGATGTCCTCGATCCTCTGCTTGACCCTGTCGGCCTCCGGGGTGTTCTCTTCCAGCAGCACGTTGCCCGCCTCGCACACGGCCTCTATGCGGCCCTCGTTGGCTGCAACATAAAGTAGGTTCTAAAATTTTCTTGATCGACATTATATTGAATTACGTTATTGATGAGAGCCGAGCCTGCATTCACGTGCTTAATTTGTGTTTATAGTTCATCTCGAGCTGAGCAATGAAGCAAAACATCTTGAGGTAATCTACATGTGGTTAATTTCATAGAATTATGCTACATGTATATTCACCAATCATTAGAACAGCATAGTGGAATTTTTTTAAATGTTGAGGAGTAACTACTGAATTTCTTGCCGGTTCTTCTCGGTAGAGTCTACTTTCCGAACCGGTGGTAGCTTCATATGATATAGTTGTTGTATGACGATTCAAAAGTGCTTGTAAAAGCCTACTTGAATAAAGTTTATTTTGATTGATTGATTTAATACGTCCCACACCTTCTCATCGAGGAGAGAAGAGTTATTATAGTAATTTACAGGCTGTTATTGTTATTGATAAGATCAAAGTATATTTAGTGAACGACGCTGTAGAAATAGTTATTATGATTGAAATATGGTTGAAATCTTTCTGAGGAGGAACTGTCACCGACCGTTCAGCTGCGTGAGGAAGTTGTCGAAGGCCTGCTGCAGCGTCTCCACGTGCTCCACGTCCAGACCGTACTCCTCGCTGGCGGCCGTGGCCATCTGCTCGCCGATCCACTCCTGTACCTCCTCGAACTCCTGGACGAATCTGGAGGCGAGAGTTGTTAACGTGATTGATATGATGACGTACAAAAACGTGCCCAATGAGACACACTCACACACACTTATCATTATCTATTATCTGATATTGATTGAATGATAAGCATTCAGCGAATGAATGCTATTAGTTTGTGTAAACGCGGGCCCTAATATAAAAAGGTGTTATGTATTCAACGGCAGAGTTTAATTGATACAAAACGTTTAAATCAAACAAATAAAATTGGATTACTACTAATGACAGCAGATAGTAAACCAACTCACTTGAAGTACTTCAGGCTCTGCTGCAAGCGCTGCTGGCGTTTGGCGGACAGCAGCTTGGTCTCCTCGTAGCTCGCCTTCAGCTCCTCCAGTTTCTTATTAACTTGCTCGTCTTCCTGACTGCGCTCCTGCTCATTGGAAATATATTTTTTTAAAACTCAAACATCAAATCACAGAACACGTTCGTCGCTCTATAATTGTAGTACATCCTATACGAACCTGTAACGTCTTTTCGAGCCTGGTGAGCGTCGGCTGGAAGGCCGTCAGCTCCCGCTGCTGGGCCTCCAGGCGCCGCATGAGCGCCAGCACGGACTCCTCGTCGCGGCCCGACTCGGCGCCCACCAGCGCCGCGCGGCGCTCCGCCAGCCACGCCTCCGCCTCCCACGCCTCGCTCAGCAGCTGCGGCAGGCAGGGTCAGTCAGTCGGAGAGGGGGGACGCGCGGGGGGGGGGGGGGGGTTGCGCGGGGCGGCACTCACCTGCAGCAGCTCGCAGCGCTCGCGCAGCGCGGCGGAGCGCAGGGCTGCGCGCTCGGTGAGCGTGCGCAGCGCGGCGCGCAGCTCCCGCGCGCGCGCCTCCAGCTCGCCGCCCGCGAAGTGTCCGCGCCGCGCCAGCGCCGACGCGCGCGCGCACACCGCCGACACCGTCGCCTCCCTGCCGGCGGGGAAACGGGCGCCCGTTAGTCGGGGACGACAGGTGACAAGGACGATGTTCCAGTCGTGGATCCCTGCGACGTACCTTCCGATGATCTCGGTCTCCAGCGCGAGGTGCTTCTTGAGCAGCGCCTGCGCCTCGGGCAGGGTGGCGCCCGACTCCTCCGAGCAGGCGGCGCTGGAGCGCTCGGCCAGCCTGAGGGCACATGTAGCGTTAGCAAAACAATATGCATATATATATTAAAACGTGCGCCGTTCCCCGTGGGTGGCTCACCAGCTGAGCTCCTCGTCGGCGTCGCGCTCCCAGCGGTGCAGCAGCGCCGCGTCCTCCAGGTTGTCTCGTCGGATCTGCATCGGCTCCTGCAGCTGCCGGTAGCTGGGGAAACGTGTTATGTTGTCAATCATACCATTTTTTAAATGTCTCTTACTCCTAGCCCAGAATAGTATTTCCAAAAATAACTATTTTTTTTTTGCAATTTTGTTTTATCGCAAAGAATATGTAACTTTAAAGTTATTTCAAGATATTTTTTAAATCATTTGACTGTAAACTCATAATCGTCATACAGCCGTCAAAATCTGTGTCTAAGATTAAGTTTTATAAGTTTACCTTACAAACTAATGACAAACAATCCTTTTATTGTTAACACTAACCGTTTCACGGCCTGGTCGGCCTTTTCGAGTATTTCCTCGGCCATGAAGTGCTGGTTGTCGGCCAGTTGCTGAGCGGTGTCGGCCAGCTGCGTGGCCACGTCGGCCTTGCCGGCCACCGCCGCCTCCAGCCGCGTGTGTCGCTTCAACAACGCTTGCACGGATGATAAGTCCTTGCCTGAAATAGAAATAACATTTTATAAAGAATTAATTATTATTTGCCATAGTATTTTGGTTTCATCACGTTTATCTATGTTTTGAGTTCCTTTAATTGATGAAGATGTGTTTAAAATCCTTGTTGGTGTTTTGTTGCCAATTAGTTTCATTTAGAAAATCATTTAGATGACATTTTTTCCAGTCTCCTCGGATTGCATTGAGCGAGAGAATATAGAGTACGCTTGTGTGTGAGCCTTGAGGAAATATCATTAATGTGTCGTAGTCTTGAATCTGGAAGTTAATGATGAGTGGTGGCTCACCGTGGTCCTCGCTGAGGAGCTGCGCCTCCACGTCGTCCAGCCAGGCGGTGAAGTCGTCCAGGCCGCGCAGGTACACGCGCGCCTGGTAGGCCTCCTGCAGCCGCTCGCGACGGAGCTTCGCAGCCGACTGGGGGCACACACACACACAGGCATCACATAACGCATCAAATATTAATTGACAAGGTGACATTTGTCGGGAATATTATTCAAACTTGTTTTGCTGTCCGTACCTTACATTATTTTATTACCAATGATATTCTAATAAACAGATATGTTATACCCATACTAAACAACTGAAAAAGTGTGCCGCGCTGAGGACCGTTTATTTTAAATTTCGTTACAAGAAAAAGGGATAGCTTGATAAAAACAATAAGTAAAAGGGATAACTAGATGAATCATGATGTATTATAAAGTATTACTGGCATAATTATGATGAAAACGACTAAAGGCAAACGTCCCAATTAGGACGTTTTCTAGTCTTCACTTTTTGTGCGTTAATGACATATCTGTTTACTAGAACATCATTGTTTATTACTGGCAAGCTCTGCGTACTATTTTCTGACTCAGATATTTATGCTGTAAGCTTCACTCACCATGAGGTCGCTCCACAGATTCTCGAGATCCTCGACGTGTCTCGCGATCTCCTGCGCGGCGTAGTGTTTCGCTTCTGTCAACGTAACATGCCAATTTAAAAAAAAAACAACTCGAAAGCGGTCTTATTTAAATTCTAATTTAAAGAAATAATAATATAATCTGTCAAGTACGTAGACACGACATATTGTTGCACAAGGTTGAATGAAAACCGTAAGTGCCATGAAATCCTCAGAACTTAAGACGTTTTGATCGTTCATGTTAACCGATGATTGTGTATTTAGCAAGGCAAGTACAACTGAATTTAAACGCGCATCTCATCTCATCGCCGGTGAAGGGTAACATCGTGAGGAAACCTGCATGTGTCTAATCAAGGAAAATCTGTCACATATGATTCCAATAATACTCATTGAAGGAGAGTAGTAGAATATGGTGCTAATCTTCTCCTCCAAAGGAGAGGCCTTTTTTATGGTATAGGTTGGCGGACGAGCATATGGGCCACCTGATGGTAAGTGGTCACCATCACCCATAGACAATGAAGCTGTAAGAAATATTAACTATTCTTTACATCGTCAATGTGCCACCAACCTTGGGAACTAAGATGTTATTTCCCTTGTGCCTGTATCTACACTGGCTCATTCACCCTTCAAATCGGAACACAACAATACTGTGTACTGTTATTTGGCGGTAGAATAACTGATGAGTGGGTGGTACCTACCCAGACGGGCTAACACAAAGCCCTAACACCAAGAAAGGCCTTAGTCCAATAGTTAAATTTACAGCTTACACATGTGTGATTTATTGCTGTGTTAAAATAGATAACACAATGATTATTGCTGCAGAATGATGGTTCCCACTTAGGTAGAGAGGTCAGGAGCAGTTCCTGTGTCAGTGGTGAGGTTACCTATGAGGTCCTCGCCGGTGGCGGCCACGTCGTCGATGCGCTTCTTGTTGGCGGCCAGCTCGGACTCGAACGCCGCGTGCTTCTGGATCTTGCTTTGCAGATTCGACAGCTCTCTGCACGTGACACAGAATAGTTTTAGAACCAGCTAACCAGTTAAAACCAGTCACATTATGGTAAGTAAGTGGAATACACCCAAGTCATCTGTGTTTGTGTCAATTGTAAGTTTTTTTTTTATGTTATAGGTTGCCGGACGAGCATTTGGGCCACCTGATGATAAGTGGTCACCATCACCCATAGACAATGACGCTGTAAGAAATATTAACTATTCCTTACATCGTCAATGTGCCACCAACCTTGGGAACTAAGATGGTATGTCCCTTGTGCCTGTAGTTACACTGGCTCACTCACCCTTCAAACCGAAACACAACAATACTGAGTAGGTACTGTTATTTGGCGGTAGAATAACTGATGAGTGGGTGGTACCTACCCAGACGGGCTAGCACAAAGCCCTACCACTCATATAATTGTATGGATGGAAATACTAGTCTTTTAAATAGCACTGATGTTTTGTACAAATGATTTACATATTAGTATTGTATGCGAATCAATAAAGTGAATTTTCAAGAGAATGGAAGTTTAGTTCAAATAATGTGATCAGTAAAATAGTGCAGCGTTGACATTGGGGAATCTACGTTTACTTGTATTGCAGTGTATATCAATTATCAATCGCCAAAATGGTAAATGTCATAGAAAAAAAATTAACAAATGTTTAATGTATCCCGAGCGTATATGATTTAGATAATTCTTATTTAATTTTCACTTGAGTTATTTCACAGACATCCTACGTAACATAGACCTAGTCTTTTTACACAGAGCTCTAGTAACCCCTCCCCCACAACTTGAGTGTAGCTTTCGCCACGAGTGGGAGTATATCGTAATGTGTTCGCAGGTCACCTGTAGTTGGTGTCGGTGGCGATCTGCATCTTGAGCTCGATCCACTCCCTCTCGTGCGTGAGGTCGCGCAGGAACTGGTGCAGCTGCTTCGACTGCTCCAGCTTGAGGCCGCGGAGCTTGCACCTCTCCTGCAAACACATAATCATACATAGTCTCTAGTCAACGCATTACAATAGGCTATTGGACTGGTTTTTCAAATTATGTTATTGAGTAGAGGTTAAGGAACAATGTGAAAGTTGTTTTTTTGTTTCTAGTACATATTTGCCGAAAAATATTTTATTGTAAAATTCCATATTTAAATAGCGCGCGAAAAAGCTACTTGGACATTATGGCGCTGCAATGGGTCGTTGACGTCACATGCCTCTATTTTAATCTGTGGTACATAGTAGGCAAACAAGGTTAACAAGCAAGTGACTTCATCATAAGCCCGGCCAGTCAGGAGCGTTTTATGTCACGTGACAGACGTTTAGCAAAAATCATTTTTATTTATGGATTTATTAATAAATTCAGTATTATTATTTTCAACTTTAGTTTATAAATAACCATTTTTAAAGTTAGTCAAGTTAGTTTCGACACATTAGTTTTTGCATTGTCAAATAGCGTATTGTGTTTAGTGTGTGTGTGTGTGTGGGTGTCACCTTGAGGCGGTCGGCGCGCGCACGGGCGTCGCCCACGCGGCGCTGGATGTAGGCGGCGTGGTGGTGCCCGCCCGCCACGGCCGCGCTCGCGAACTTCTCCAGCTCCACCACGCGGCCGGCCTGCGACTCCAGCAGCTTGCCGAACTCCGCGTGCTTGCGGATCAGCATCTCCACGGCTGGGGCAGACACAATAGTGAGAGTACAGTCAGAACAATAAATCCATTGATATTTAAAATATATTATTCTACTAACCGTCCAAGTTCTCTCCGAGGTCGTCGTTGTTGAGGAAGGCCTCCTTCGCCGCGAGCCAGTCCTCCACCAACCTCGCTTGTTCCTTAAGCAGCTGCAGCTCGTGGGCCTGCGTAAGGTACTGCTTCCTCTGCAGCCAGGCCTGGTCGAGCGTCGACGACAGCTTCTCCACGCGCTTCTGCTTCTCAGGGTCCTCGGCTTGCTCTGCCTCTTTCAGCAGCGAAGCGATCGCCTTCTGACGCCCGTCGATTTCAGCCTACGGATTTGTTTAACGGTCTTGTTAATGTCAATGTACATTTAATAAAATCGCGGGTTTTTATTACGACTATAGATTTTTTTATTGATCGTTGAAAGATAATATAAAAGTACTGTCGACAAAAAAGGTATAACAAATATCCTGTTTTGGACTGTCGGAGTCGCCATACCTTCCTCTCGTGGTGCTGCTCGAGCTGCGCCTCCGCGTCGGCCACGCTCTCGGGCTCCGCGCCGTCCATGCGCTTCACCGTCTCCGACACCCACAGCTCTAGTTCCTGCGCACCCAAACACGATCACGGATCACATTACGAGAAAAAAAAAGCAGACAAAGAGAATTTCAATGGCCCCAGCGAAAAAAGTTACGTATCTTTCTTCAAATAACCTTCAAATAACCTAATATTTCTGCTTTTCTAGGTGAACCATTAATTATTGCAGTTGATCGTTTAACTAACTGACTAGACAAACTTTCGAACATTCTCACCTTGAGATTTTCCTCAAACTTGTGCTGCGCGATCGCCTCGTCCAGCATCTTGGTGCGCTGCGCCGCGAGCTGCTGCAGCTTGTCCCACGCGTCGTCCAGCTCCGACAGGCTGGCCTCGATCCGCTCGGCCTGCTCCGGGTGGCTGCGGGTGCGACGTCACACGTTAGACACTCGCCGGACGTGAGCACATGGGGGGGGGGGCAGCATGTGTATGTGTACCTGCGCGCCAGGTGCGCGGCCTGCGCGCGCAGCTCGGCGACGCGGCCGGCGACGGCGGAGGCCTCGGCGGCGCGCGCCTCGTGTCGGCGCCGCAGCTCGTGCGCCGCGCTCAGCTCGCGCCCGCACTCGGCGCTGGCGAACACGGCCGCCTTGCGCGACACGCGCGACCTCGTCTCCTGCACGTCCCTGCGGGCCCGGGCAACATGGTCACATGGTCACTCGCTGTCTCTTGAAACACTTGTCACACTTGGTATGAAGGGACCACGATCGATCACTTATCGCTCACCTGTTGAACGAGTGCAGCTGCAGGGCGGCGGTCAGTCGCTCCCGGTACTGCTGCAGGGCTCCGCTGAGCGCTTTCCACTTGCTGAGGAAGGCATCGCGTCTCGCGGACACCGTCTCCGCTTGTTGAGTCGGTCCCTACATGATCAATATTATTTTTTAATTGTTTTGACTCACGATATATGATTTAAGTAATTTCGTCTTATGATAGCATACCTGCTGCAAGAGTTTGTGCGCGAGCGCCTGTATGGTCCGCACGTGCTTGTCGTCCACCTTCATGTCGCTGTCTAGGTCGTCGAGTTTGCGCAGCAGCGCCTCGCAGTGCTCGTAGTCCCTGCCCGTCTCGTTGGCTTGGACCTGCACATTAGAAAAGTACATTCGACATTACAACACCTACAAAGTACATCAAGCCACTACTTGCAATAATTATCATCTATTTTGTAAAATATGAGACAACATCACATACATTACTCTGATCCCAATGTAAGTAGCTAAAGCACTTGTGTTATGGAAATCAGAAGTAACGACGGTACCACAAACACCCAGACCCAAGACAACATAGAAAACTAATTATAATCTACATTGACTCGGCCGGGAATCGAACCCGGGACCTCAGAGTGGCGTACCCATGAAAACCGGTGTACACACCACTCGACCACGGAGGCCGTCAAAAACCGGTCAAGTGCGAGTCGAAACTGTTGGACGTAAGAACCCAAGAGTCTAAACCATCTCAATAATAGTCCCATTATATAAAGTGAATAAAACAGAACCTTACCATCATTTCCTTATCCCTGATCCAGGCCTCGATCTTGTCCAGGTGCTGGTTGAACTCCAGGATATCCTGTGCCTCCTCTAATCCTCGGCCTGAGAAAATTAGTTAAAACATTTATACTTTGCTTGATTCGTGTGAGATTAAAGATTACGAGTCTGATAATTGTTATAAGGTTACAGGAACCCGTTGGCGTAGTTATTATTTTAGGGAATTTTAGGGCGTTGGTAGTCATCTGATGTCACAGACGGGCATCGTTACTTTCACATTTATAATTTCAGTATATGTAGATACGGACTAGACTTAAACGCACAACGTACCTCTCTGTTCTGTAGCCGTCTCCAACCTCTCCCAGTCTTTGTGGAGCTCCTGCAGCTGCTTCTCGACCTCCGGGTCGGGGGTCAGCTGGGTCGCGAGGCTCTGGATCTCCTGGAGTCGCGCCTTGTTAGCCACCAGCTCAGCTGTGAACGCTTGGTGCTTCTGGAGCTTTTTGATCTTGTCCTCTAGATTCGTCACTTCACCTGGGATTATTATTTTTTAATTAGAATATTTATAACAAAATTTAAAAAAAATTCGGTTGGGTGTGTGAAAGACGGAAAAATGTGGAAGGAGACATGCTGCGCCGAACCCAAAGTTAAATTGGGGTAAGGGTAGGAGGATGATATGATGATGGTAAAATGCGTCGCTGCACGTGAGTGCGCGTGCGCCTCACCGTGGTGCGCGGGCAGCTGCGCCAGCTTGTCGGCCACCCAGCCGCGCGCCTCGGCCGCGTCGCGCGCGAACTGCGCACGCGCACGCGCGCGCAGCAGCGCCTCGCGACGCAAGCCCGCTGACTCGTACAGCTGCGTACGTAAGAGTAATTATAAATTAATCAGATACGAAGAGCTAGCTACTCAGTCATCAATATTAACATGAGTAAGTGAACCATTAATGTTCCACTCTTGGACAAAAACACCTTATCTTTTCTTAGAGAAATAATTTAAAATTAGAACACATGTGGCAGAATTTTATTTGATACACAGGTTTCCTCACTATGTTATCCTTTAAAGCACAAAATGAATTATAAACACAAATTGTGGTGTTAGAGTGTATTTGAACCGGTGACCTCACATTTAGTCAATGCGTTATTGTAATTGAGAAGCGGTTAGGTGTGCGACGCTCACCTTCTTCCTCCTGTCGTTGATGTTCATCAGCTCGTCGGCGATGCGCTGGCTCTCCACGTGGTTCTGCTGCAGCAGCTTGTCGCCGTGGCTGTTCAGCGTTGTCAGTTTCTCATCCTGAAGCATACATCGATTTAGATAAAAAAATATCATAAAAATATGTCGTTATTTCACTACAGTATGGTAATTGAATATCATATATTTATCCGCACATATAAAGCTATGTTATGATGGACCAAAGATGAATTTAAAAAGTTAAAAATAAATTTAATAGTTTTTGTTGACCATACACATGTACATTTTCTCCGTCATGGTATAAACAAAAGACCGTGTCGTCACCTGTGTTGCGAGTAACTTCTCGAAGGCCTCGTGCTTTTTGAGCTGATTCTCGACTTCCTCCACGCTGCTCGTCGGCGATATCTCACTGCCTGTTGAACAGTATTACATTAATATTGAGTTAAAGACACAGCCAGCAAACGTCTCACTCGTAAGCAAGGACATTATCTCCATCTGAGGAATAGGTTTAGGGCTTTAAGACTTAATGCTGCTTGTATGCAATTCTGAAGTAATGAAAAAAATAGTTTGTGTTAGTCTGTGCGTACTTAGCGCGGCCTCCTGCGCCGAGCAGAGGTCGTGCAGCTGTTTAGCGTCACGCAGGAAGCAGTGCCAGTCGATGAGCTGGTCCAGCGCCACCTGCCGCGCCGCCCACGCGCCCTGCAGCCGCGCGCGCTCCTCCAGCAGAGCAGAGCAGCGCTCCTCGATTTCCTGTCGGCACATCATTGGACGATATAAATATGATTCTCGATGGTAGGCAGTCTGGCTCGTTGAGACATTGTCGTTGTTAGGGCTGTTACCCGGTAGTATTGGTACTGTGAGACTTCAAAATAAAACCACCGAGTATGTACTGCTGGTCAGATAGTGTAATTGTTCTCACTTGATGAAATTACAAAAATTGTATTGTACTTTAGAAAAAACATTTCTATAGCGCGATGTAAAATACATGTAACGCCATCTATTGACCAAATCATAAACTAAATGATTATTTGGCATAATATCATTTGATCTTGAACAGTCGTGATAGGGCGCACCTGCGCGGCGGGGTGCCCGTCGGCGACGAGGCGCTGTCCGGCGTCGAGCGCGGCGCGGAAGCTGTCGTCGCGCGCGTCGATCTCGGCGCGCAGCGCGTCGTGGTGCGCGCGCTGCGCCTGCGCCGCGGCCGCCGAGCGCGCGCCGCCCGCGCCGCTCATCTCGCCGCGCAGCGCGCTCGACCACGATGACAGGTCGCGCACCTACGGAACACATTAGGTGAGAAAAGTAGTTCTCTTTGTTTTATGCTAAAAAATATGTACATTTTTGTAGATCATTTATGGCAAGATACGTCCAGCCGACACTGACCTCGGAGAAGAACTGGTGCAGCTGCAGGTGCTGGTGCAGCAGCCTGCGGCGCTCGTCGGCGGCGCTCCGCAGTGCGGTCCAGGCGTCCGCCAGGGCGTGCTGGCGCAGCGCTATCTGCGCCTCGTTGCCGCCGGGGCACAGGCGCTGCAGGCGGGCGCCTTCCTCCTGCAGTACCTGCGTAAGAGATATTTTTATCAAAATATCCAGACTTACAAAACAGAACAGTTAAATTATATTTATTTTCTTCCGTTAAAATAGATGTATATGATGATGTGACAGATCATTCTGTCACTCACCTGCATCTGTGCATCGATCGCCGCCAAATCGTTCTCAGCCGTATCGTGGTCTCTCAGCAGCGCGGTAGCTGCCCGCAAGTCGCGAGGCGGGGGCGGCGGTTGGAGCCGAGCCCGCCTGTCCGCCGCTCGCGCCAGCAGCTCGCTGGCGTCGCGGTGGAAGCGATGTATCTCTCCCGCAGCATGCAGTCGAGCGTTACGGGACTGAATCTGATCGACGAGACGTTGCCAGGACTCGCTGGAAAACATTATTTATTTTTTATATGCTGAACCGATGTTAAGACAATGGTAGTTAGTTAGTTTACGATTACTAGTTCTCTCGACACTCTAGTGGCTCGCGAGGCCGAAGCTAACAAGGAGCGGGACAATTAAAGACACTGGATTAAAGAGTAACAGATATTATGATATGATGATATGTCTGTGTGTGCACACATACACGTAAAAACTCGTGTGCATGCGACTCCAGCTTTATTGGTAAAAAATCTTGTATTGTAACTAATCACTGAGTCAGCGTACCCGAGCGCCTCCTGCCTCTTCTCGATGTCGGCGATGTAGGGGCTCTCCGAGGCGAGCAGCTTCTTGGCCAGCTCCTCGCACTGGTTGAACCGCTCGGCGCCGCTCTCCACGCGGTGGCGCAGCTCCTCAAACTTGGAGCGCAGGATCTGTGGGAGACACAAATCGTTAGGAAGACCAGCTCGGGTGGCTGATGATCAATGGATCGCTACTAGACATTAGTAATATGTCAAATAGGTATAATCTATTCCACAAAGAGGGATGACCTTGGGGGACTGCCTTACGCAGTGCCGATATATGCACACACCTATACTTAATGTTGTTTCCAATTTTAATGTGTCAGTAATACAAAAAGTAATGTTTATACGACGATATTATTCAGACTCCACATGTGGATACAAGGTTTTTTTTGCCATGTTTCCACTTTTCCAATATACACAACAAAAACAACAACAACAGCCTGTAAATTCCCACTGCTGGGCTAAAAAGACCTCCTCTCCCGTTGAGGAGAAGGTTTGGAACATATTCCACCACGCTGATCCAATGCGGGTTGGTGGAATACACATGTGGCAAAATTTCTATGAAATTTGTCACATGCAGGTTTCCTCACGATGTTTTCCTTCACCGCTGAGCATGAGATGAATTATAAAGATAAATTAAGCACGTGAATCAGCGGTGCTTGGCTGGGTTTGAACCCGCAATCATCGGTTAAGATGCACGCGTTCTAACCACTGGGCCATCTCAGATCCAATATACACCCCAAGAAGTTTTATTATGAGTTTGTGTCTCACCAATAGATGTTCATAATCCTGGCCGTAGTCCTCGCTGGAGGCGGCCGCGTACTGCTCCTGTATCCAGCTCTCCAGCTCCGCGCTCTCTGCGAGGTACTCGTGCCTGAAATTATTGGTTTACTACATGAAATTTTATGACTACAGGAATGAAAATGTTACAAATATGATTATTGTAAAGTCTCTCTCGGCGAGTCATGAATTGTCATTATTAAATATGTACACATATAATGTGTTCAAACTTAAAACTCCAGTCAGTCTGGACACCGAGATGACAGCAGCCTTAGTAAATGTTCCATTGCTGGACTAAATCCTCCTCTCCCTTTGAGAAGAAGGTTTTTGGAACATACTCCACCACGCTGCTCCAATGCGGTTTGATGGAATAAACATGTGGCAAAATTTCTGTGAAACTAGTCAAATGCAGGTTTCGTCACGACGTTTTCCTTCACCGCCGACACCATGAGGATATATTCCACGCGTGGGCTGTGCGCGGCGAGTGAGCAGTGTATGGCAAGTCACCTGCACACGCTCTCGACGAGCGCGGCCTGGCGCAGCGCGGCGCGGCGCTGCAGGCGCGCCAGGCTGTCGGCCAGCTGCGCGTGGCGCTCCACCAGCGCCGCGCCCTCGGGGTGCCCGCCGCTCGCCATGGACGCCGCCACGTGGCCCATCTCCGCGATGATGGCCGCGTACGTGTCCAGCTCCAGCTCGACGGCCTGAAGAATATGAGCTTACTATATTATGCCATCACTTGTAATGATGTTTCGTTTAGCTTAGATACTTAGAAGTCTTAGTCAGGTAAGCAGAGGTACGTTATAAGGGTTAGCAAATCATTTAAGTGTCCGTATCATCCATAGCAGTGGTTACTTGTTTGTCTATTTTAAACTGGTGATATAACCGCTTATTAATAAGCAATGTTAGGGCAGTGGTCACCTTGTGTCGCGTGAGCAGCTGCGTGGCGCGGTGGCGGTCGTTGCCGACGTCCGCGGTGGCGAGCGCGGCCGCCTTGTCCGCGAGCCACGAGTCCACCTCGAGCGCCTCGTGCAGGAACTGCTGCGCCTTCAGCGCCGCCTCCAGCCGGGCGGCGCGCTCCTCGGCCGCCTGCGACACGCCCGTGTACTCCTTTTCCAGTTGATCGCAAAGCTCCTTGATCTGAAACAGAACATATTCGTCGATACACTGCTTCTTACTCTTGAAATAAAAGTACAGGTGTGTAATATCAGCGCGGCCGCCTCACCCGGTGGGCCTGCGGGTGCGACTCAGTTGCGGCGGGGCGCAGCTCCCGGCCGCGCTCCAGCACGCGGCGCACAACGGGCGCGCGGCCCTGCAGCTCGGCGCGCAGCTTGGCGTGCTTCTTGCCGGCCGCCTGCGCCGCCAGCAGGTCGCCGGGCAGCGCCGCCGACGCCGCCGCCGCCGCGCGCTCCGACACCCACGCCAGCTCGCCCACCACCTCCGCCGCGAACTTGTGCAGCCTGCGGGACGGCGGCGCGTGAGTACCCGGCGGAGCGCCAACGTATCTCACGCGTGTACAGCGGGGAGCGGCACTGACTGGAGGCTGTCCTCGAGGGCGCGGCGGCGCAGCTGGGCCTGCGGGCGCAGCTCCTGCGCGGCGCGCAGCAGGGCGGCGCAGTCGCGCTCGATGGCGGGCGCGTCGAAGTGCCCGTCGGACACCAGGTCGCCGCCCTGCGCCGCCAGCGCCTCCGCGCGCTGCTCGCACAGCGACAGCTCCTGCTCCAGCGCCTAAGGGTATAAACAACATTTGAAATAAAGACGAGTAAGTACACCACCGCCCATAGACATTATACATTATTAAATTAAAAAAAATAGTATCGTCGATTTTATTCATACAATTAATATTGAAAAGCTCGTGACGTCGTACCTGATGTTGCACGAGCAGCCGTTTGCAGGAACGCAGATCCGAACCCAGCTCCTGGCTGCCCAGAGCGCGCTCCAACTCCACCAGCCGAGCCTTTGCGTCCTCCACCGACCTGCAGGGTATTCATACATAACGTTAATCAGACTATGACACAAACTCATCATTAAGTTCTATGTACAAGAACCTATTCAGACTATTCAGAAATTATTTTTAATAAAAAACAAACAACAAATCTAATCTAAGCACATTTGCATTTTTTTGCTGTCGCTACTTTTAGCCGTCTCACTTACAGCCTGGGTGATGATTGAGTATTTAGCCTTTGAAATGGTATCGACTTCAATCGAGTATCTGGTGTACTGTGTATGAGTCTCACCGGCGGAGCAGTCTCTGCTGCGAGGCCTGGCGCAGCTTGCCGCCCTTGTCCCGGGAGGCGGCCAGCAGCGCCGCCCAGTCCTCGCGCAGGCTCTGCAGGCGCGCCGACACCACGGCCGCGCGCGCGCTGTCCGACTTCTGCAGCGACTCGCCGATCTGAACAGCACGGCGACATAGCAAATATATTACTTGATATATATATATGTCAATATTTAGTTGGCTGTATTACATATTATTCTCCTACTTGTCGTAGCGTCAAATTAAATATATCTAATATTAAAAGATTTATTTTAATTGAACCAGTACTTTCTGATATAAGCGCGTTCAATGGACAATGTAATAAAAACTTTAGTTTTACAATATTATAACATGTAGACAGACATACAATGGTTCGATGTAAAATAATAATGTATATTGTTACATTAATGTTAATAGACTTCTTTGATGTACCAGCATTAAAGTCGGCACAAATAGGAGCAGTTTGTATATCATATACGTTTTTGGACCTCGCTGCTAGAGGGCGCTACAGGTCATCAATAGAGTCGCTCAACAGTCACAGCTAATAAGTTCAGACAATACATACGCTCTCCACGTTTCTGAGCTGCTTCTCGTTCGCCTGCAGCTCTCTCTCGAACGCTTCGTGTTTTTGTAATTTCCGTTCCAAGTTGGCCAAATCGCTGTGGAAAAAATTAATACATGTAAGCAAATTAATTAGTAAGTTCTTGGTCTCTTCTAAGATACCAGTGACTCAAAAGATGAAATTAGATCGATAGGGCGTCGCGTGTACAGTACCGGTAGCTCTGGTCGTTGGCCGTGCGCGTCTTGTCGCCGATCCAGGCCTGCAGCTCGTCGGCGGCGGCCACGAACTGCTGGTGCGCCAGCCCCGCCAGCAGCGCGCGCCGCGCCTCGCCCGCGCGCACGCGCACCGCGTCGCGCCGCCGCAGCACGCCCGCGCAGCGCGCCGAGATGCTGGGGGGGGGGGGGACTTGTTACTCAGCGTGCTCCTCCGAGCGTCACGTGTGTGTGTGTGCGCGGGCACTCACCGCTCGGCGGCGTAGTGCTCGGGCAGCTGCTGCAGCAGCGCGTGCGCCCGCTGCGCGAAGGCGGCGGCGCGCTCGTCCTGCGCCGACAGTCGCGCCTCCAGCTCCTCGTGCCGCTTCAGCAGCGCCTCCGCTTCGTCCACCGACGACTACAGCACATGGTTAGCACACATGGTCATTTTTTGTATCGCATATGATTTCCTTTCTTTTAATTAATGATAACTTTATGTTTATTTAACTTACAAAAAGTTATAATTATCTTGTTTCCAGAATAACTTTATAATTTTTTCAATAGACTAATTTTACCACAGATAATATCATATTGAGTGAAATCATTAAACAATAATAATAAAATGAAATAAAATGAAACTGACGCCGCAGTGCTGGTACTCGAGGAAGGCCTCGTGCGCACCGCTCGAGGCGTCGATCTGGTCCGCCTCGCGCTGGAAGCTCTGCAGCTGCAGGCACTGGCGGAGGTACTGGTCCTTTTCCTTCCACTCTGAGAGAAAGAAATTAAAACAGAAATTACCTCACTTATATTAAAATACGAGTGATTGAAAGTATATCATCGTCGACTTTACGGTCTTACTAATTAAAATAGCAATTCGAGCCTCCTGTTGATTGTTAAATTTTAGTTTTAGTTAGACGTTAGATTACTGACATAAGGAGTCCGAGACTAATGAACAAGATTAAACTGTACTCGGGATGTTTTTAACTACTAGTATGACGCCTTTGAACTACATTGTACTGTGTTCTTAAATAAATAGATCTTCACAGACAGGTTCCCTTGCCTTGGTCCAAATCTGTTCTGTGGTATTGTTTTGATGGCCGCATGCATTTCATTCTACGTTCAATTTAGTCTTCGTTCGTTAAGAGTAACTACTGAGTTTCTTGCCGGTTCTTCTCGGTAGAATCTGCATTCCGAACCGGTGGTAGCTTCACTTTATATAGTTGTAACATGACGATTCAAAAGTGCTCGTAAAAGCCTACTTGAATAAAGTATATTTTGATTTTGTTTAAGATCTGGATACTCAGTACATACCCTTGGCAATAGTGGCCTGGTCTGCGGCGAGCTGTCGCGCGGTTTCAGCCACGTCCGCGAGGGCGGGGTTGCTGCCCACCAGCTGCTGGCCCAGACCGATCACTTCTTTGAACCTGCAAGCGCACAAGTCACCTACATCTCATGACATATTTAAAGTAGCCTTATTTTACACATGGCTATGGCATATTGTGCAGTTTAATTCTGCGATCGACTGATTCGAACTATATAAATATATATATATATATATTTTTTTTTAATTGGACAACATCATATACATTACACTGATCCCGATGTATGCAGCTAAAGCACTTGTGTTATGAAACATCAGCAGTAACGACGGTATCATAAACACATGAGACAACATAGAAAACTAATGAACTTTTTCTACATACAATCGGCCTGGAATCGATTCCTGGACCTTGGAATGTACCCATTAAAACCGATGTACACACTACTCGACCACAGACGTCGTATATCATAAACACTTGTCAGTGTTCATCTGAGAGGTTCGATTCCTGAATGTAAGTGGTAAGTCTCTCGTCGTATAACTAGGGTTCGGGCTACTGACTCGTCGTCGTGCGCCCTGATGTCGTCGTGCAGCTCCTGGTGCTGCTTCAGCAGCGCCTCCGCCGTCGCCACGTCCTTGGCGCACACCTCCTGCGACACCTGCTCGCGCACCTTCTGTTTAACGCCCACACCAAACTTGTTAATGCATTAATATGTCACATGACATCACTTTCAATTCATAAATGAGCATTACATAAGATTAAATTATCATGAATTCATCACTAGCAAGCTGAAATATCAATATATTTGTGTGAGCTCTATTTCAATCAACTTCAAATCAAAATTTCATAGATGGCGCCACGATAGCCGGCCGAAATAACGATAGCGTCTTTTTTGTAATAGTAGGCGTAGGTATATAAAACAAAGTAACATATATTTTGTTTCTAGGTTTACACATTACAATAAGAGGCGATTGTCACAAACTAGCTGGGGAGGTCCCGTGAGCGAGGTTACCTGTATCCAGTCGTGCAGCTGCTTGGCGCCGTTCTCGAACACCTGGTGTCCGACGGCGCTCTCGAGGCGCTCGCGGCGCTCGGCGGCGCGCGCGCGGCAGCGCCCCCACGCCTGCTCCAGCTGCTGCTGCCGCCCCTCCACGTTGGCGCGCTCCGCCGGGTACTGCGACTTCACGCTGCGCGCACGCACCACACGTCATTACTCATTCAACTAATCCGGACTCCGGGCGCTCGGAAGGGGCTACTACGACTAATGTGCAAGTTTGGCGATGTGGGGGAATGCGGTAAGTCTAATTGAATTGAACGTACCAGTGAACACGCAACCAGTTTAAGACGCTGCATGTAAAGACAAGGCGGTTAGTAGTGGGGCGGCGGGCGCGCGGGGGCGTGGGGGGGGGGGGGTGGCGGTACTCACTCGTCGGCCAGCAGCGTGACGGTGTGCACCTTGTCGCGCAGCGGCTCCAGCTCGCGCTCGAGCTGCGCGTGGCGGCGCTGCAGCGCGCGCACGGTGCGCAGGTCGGCGGCGGGCGCGCCGCTGCCGGCCAGCTGCTGCTCCTTCTCCGACATCCACTCCAGCGCCTCGTCGCACGTGCGGTTGAACAGCTCCACGCTGGCGATGACGACCATTAATTTAATCTTGCTACTACTGAATCATTGCATATTAGGTAGTATTTATATATTTAATAAGCAATTTGTACCTGGACGCCCCCTCCAGGCTCTTCTCTTTCTGCTGCTTGAGCCTGAGCAGTCTCTCCCACTGCTGCCGCAGCTGCTGCCTCCTGGCGGTGGCCCGAGCGGCCTGGCTGTGGTTGGCGGCGACCAGCTCCTCCGCGGCTGCGTCGATGCTCTCCAGACGTTTGGAGGCCGCCGAGAGGTCGGTTACGAATTTCTGTAAAATATAACATCACATATGAACTTCTCGTATAATACAGAAGTTAAACTTCTCGTATAATACAGAAGTTAGAAAAGAAATTAAAAACAAATTGTTGGATCTTTAATCTTTATAACTATTAAATATTTTTTTAAATTATAAAGTAAAGTAACAGCCTGTACATTTTCCACTGCTGAGATAAGGCCTCCTTTTCCATTAAGGAAAAGGATTTGGAACATATTCCACCACGCTGTTCCAATGCGGGTTGGTGGAATGCACATGTGGCAAAATTTCTATGGAATTTGTCACATGCAGGTTTCCTCACGATGTTTTCCTTCACCGCTGAGCACGAGATGAATTATAAAGACAAATTAAGCACATGAAACAGCGGTGCTTGCCTGGGTTTGAACCCGCAATCATCGGTTAAGATGCACGCGTTCTAACCACTGGTCTATCTACTCTTTTTAAATTATAAAAAAATAACAATTTAAATTGTTGGGAGTGGCATTGCAATACAGTCGCCCAAATGTCGCGATCGAGCTGTGACCACGCGTCGAGCCGCACCTCGTACTTCCTCTTGGCCGTGTCGACGCTGTCGTCGCCGTCGTCGGTCCGCAGCATCTTCTCCTTCTCCTTGATCCACTTGTCGAAGTCGTCGCACTCCGCGAAGAAGCTGTACAGCTTGATGGCGTCCTCGAGCTGGAGGCGCCGGGCCTCGGACAGCTTCAGAAGCTCCTCTGTGCACAAAGCTTATATTAAGCATGGCCTATTATTTGACTACATATTCCAGACTACAGGTGAGATTCGATTTAGTTATTATACGATATTCATGTGCCTGCTTGGTTCTCTTGCCAAATTCAAAATGATTGTTAAGGAACGCCTGTGTGCGAAAGGTTACTCTACAATTAGTGAGCTTATGATCAATAGCACACCTCGGGAACGAAACGATCGTCTCATGGTTGTTTCTATTCATATTCAATTTAAATAATTTGACAAAAAAAGACCGTAAGTTTATTTCGCCGGTTCCTCTCAGGTCAAGGTGTTTTCTTTTCCGAACCGGTGGTAGTAATTTGACCACCAATAAGTAAGGGTTATGCCTCTTCATTGAATAAAGGAATTTGACTCTGCCTCACCGTATTCATCCTCGATGGTCTGCATGCGCACGCGCACGGGCGGCAGCCGGGCGGGCGGCGGCTGCGCACGCGCACGTCGGGCCGGTTCCTGCCTGCCGCGCCGCACCTGCACTACTTGCTTCACCAGCACCGTTTTCTTCACGCGCTGCACCGTGCGGACCTTCTCTGGTCGACGTACTTGCACCTGGACACAAAATGTGGTAAAGCTTCATACCTTTCCCCCAACATAAGAGAAATTCCCAGTAGTGGGATTGGGTACATAATGCCGTAATCAAGATTCCAGTATACATATATACTCACGGCTACGACTCTGGGCTCGATCTCCCGCACGTAGTTGGCGGGCACGAACCCGTCGGTCCGGTCGGCTTTGCGGACCGACCACCAGTCCGGGTTGGTCTTGCTGATGAGGAACATGACCTCGCCCTTCGCGATGGTTATGCCTTGCCCGCTGAACGCGTACAGTGCTTTCACCTTAAAACAACATTATTGTAAATCTCTTTACATTAGTTATTCTAATAAATGAATGACTGCTTCTAACACGATCCAAGAGACTTCCAAAAAAACTTTGTCATTTTTTTTAATCTAATGCCTGTACCTGCGGGACGCTCCTCTGCTCGGTGACGTTGCGGTGCTCGAGTCGCTCCACGGGCTCCTCCTCCCAGACCTCGGTGGGCACGAGGCGCGACTCGTTGACCCACTCCTCCTCCTGGTCCAGGCCGGCGGTCGCCTCCACCTCGGTCGGGAGCTGGGGGAGCGCACGGGGGGTGAGTGTGGGCCGGCGGGGGGGCGTGGCGGGGGGCGGTGGGGGTGCGCACCTGCAGCGCGTCGATGCCGCGGTCGCGCAGCGCGCGCGCGGCGGCGGCCAGCGCGTCGAGCTCGGCGCGGTGCGCGCGCAGCTCGTCGTGCAGCGCGCGCTGTCGCGCCAGCAGCGCGGCGGCGCCGGCGGCGTCGTGTCCGCAGTCCGCGCTCGCCACCAGCGCGCGCTTCTCGCGCATCCACGACTCCGCCTCGTTTGCGTCGCCGTAGAACTGCAGGGTTGATAATGAATTAGTAGCAATTTTCAACCATGGTGCGATATTTATTTATTAACATAAAGATGCAGACGGGAGCGGAACCCACCTGGTGAGCTTCGGCCGCGTCGGCCAGCTGCTTGTCCCTGGCGTCGGCCAGCTCCTGCAGCAGCTCCCACTGCGCACTCAGCGACGCGAGACGGCGCTCTATCTCGGCGCTCTTGGGGTGCTTGGCCTCGATGAGACTGTGGAGAGAGAGAGCGTTAGCATGGGTCGGCAGTCGGTCCCGATGCCCCCCTGGCGGCGCCACCGACCTGAGTCCCTTGGCGCGGTGCGGCTGCGCCACGTGCCTGCGCGCGCGCAGCTCGTGCAGCAGCGCCGTGTGCTTCTGGCGCAGCGCCAGCACGGCGCGCAGCTCCTTGGCCGCCACGTCGGCGCGGCAGATGCGCTGGCGCTCCGTCACCCAGCCTGCACACGGAAACCGACACAAAGGGTTACTCCCACGCCAATTATATATCTTATGAATTCATTAAACATCAATTTTACTGCCTTCAATCTATTTATAATATTATAACAAATAAGTAATAGTATATTTGCACTATGATGAGTTCTATATTTAAAATCATTTCGCTCGTTACCTTCCTCCTCGTCGTGGTCTTCCAGGAACTGGTAGAGGTTCCTGGCGTCCTCCAATCGCGCCTTGCGGTCTTTAGCGGCCGCGACCAGGCTGGAAATACAAAATTTAATCGAGTATTAGTTATGTAAATATTTAAACTGATCTCTCTCCTCATGATGAAGTAACCTTGCCCAGCAGTGGGCATACACAAGTGGTAAGAGACTTGCTCACCCGGTGTAGTCGTCCTCGAGCCGCTGCAGCTGGTCCTGCAGCTGCGCGGTGCTGTGCGCGGCGCCGACGGCGGCCCGCTGGCGCGCGAGGCGGCGGATGCTCTCGTCCAGCGCGCCCAGCTGCAGCTCCTGCAGCGCGTGCGCTTGCAGCAGCCGCTCCACGTCCACCAGGTGACGGCCAACGTCCTCCGATTGGAACTGTGCCTGCGGTTGGTAATGTTACTTTAAATTTGATGTCTTGTTTTTTTTTTATGTTATAGGTTGGCGGACGAGCATATGGGCCACCTGATGGTAAGTGGTCACCAACACCCATAGGCAATGACGCTGTAAGAAATATTAACTATTGCTTACATCGTCAATGCGCCACCGACCTTGGGAACTAAGATGCTATGTCCCTTGTGCCTGTAGTTACACTGGCTCACTCACCCTTCAAACCGGAACCCAACAATACTGCGTACTGTTGTTTGGCGATTGAATAACTGATGAGTGGGTGGTACCTACCGAGGCGGACTTGCACAAAACCCTACCACCAATTAAAGGTGTAGGAGCCAAATATAAAAAATGGAATTAGAAGTGCTAATTATACAAATTTACTAAAAATAATTCAATACCTTCATTTCGTTGAGGGTGTGCGCGACGGCTTCCGCCTCCCTCAGCAGCGCCATCAAGTGAGCCAACTTCGCCAGCGAGGTCCTGTGCCGCTCCAGCAGCTCCAGCAGCTCCTTCCAGCGCTGCAGCACGGCCTGCTCCGTGCGCGACACTGTCTCCGCTCCGTGGTACTTCTCCTTGACAAGCTCTGCCGCCATCGCTGACAGATCTTCGAAGCGCTCCGTTCTTGTGGATTAGAAGAAGTTATATATTATCAACAGCCACTCGGTTCACATATGGAATAATGGACAATAATAACTTTCGCTGTTAAATGTCATTAAAAAAAAAAAATTGATAGAATATCTAGAATTCTTTCGAATAACCTTGATTTATTGAAATTATATCTGACGTTAAAAATGTAATATTTAATCTTATAATAATAGCTTAAGGCATTTTTTTCCCCAGAGATTATGGGATAGTTACACATAAAAATAGGCTTTGATTTCATAAAAGCTCTTAGCTATAAGCAGAAAAATGAAGAGAATTTAAGCTGCCTGTTTTATTTTATATATTTAGGAACTGTTGAATCTGGCATCAAAGCCTAGTGCGGTAGTGATCAGTAGGGCACTCACCGGGCCAGGATGTCGGCGGAGATGGCCTCGTGCTTCTTGACGGTGGCGTCCACCTGCGCCAGGTTGGAGCCGTAGCGCGGGTCCGACAGCACTTGGATCATCTCCTTCAAGTAGCCTTTGCGGAGCACGGACTGTAACCAGTGTTATCATCATTAATATAACTAAATAAAAAGTTAGTATAGATTCATTATTATGCTTCATAAGAATGCTAGAAAACCTGCCATCTGATAGTAAAGGGTCCCCAATACCCAATTCATACCTACTCACTCTTCAAACCGAAATACAACGAAAAAGTGGTAGTGTAGTGTAATAAGTAGTATGTAAGTCAGATGGCATATAAATATTAAGATCGTTGCACTAATTAGTCAGTAATAAATCATCTTCTACCAAATACACTTATTCAATAACATAAGTCCCCTCAGTAGAATATATGACGAGGCTTTCAAATACCCCCCTTCCCGTTAGTTACTCATTCGCAACCCATTATGAATACTTTTGAGTGGATTCCAAATATAACCCTTATATAATAAATAATTGATCACAGAATGACTGTACCTTAGTGTGGAACTTGTAAGCGAGCTGTTCCAGTCTCTGCTGCCGCAGCAGCTCCGTCCTGAGAGCCAGCTCGCGGGCGTGTTCAGCCTGGACAACAACAACACACGGATAAGTCACAACATATATATATGTAATCTGAAGATATATCCAACATCCTTCATTTGAACAGATTTTTGAACTTAAGACAATGTCATATGAGGAATATATGCTAATGGGGGTTTTAACATATTATTATCACGTATGTTAACATATAATAAATTTGCTCATATATTCAAAATATATTTTCACTGGTAACAAAGGTACATAATTCTTGAATGCTATAGGGTATTATTGTGATAAATTACACAGGTGTGAAGTCACTTAAGGTCGCTAGTCTATAACGTTACCTGTTCCAGCTGCTGCCAGGCTCTCTCCAGGTCCTGAGGTAGTTGACCCTCTAGCGGCGCCCACGGTTCTCCCACCAGACTCTTCTGCATGGTGTTGATGTGGAAGTACAGAGCTTCGATCTCTGAGCGTTCAATGTATCTAAAGGTAAACATTTAATAGAAATAAATACACTGTTTTATGAAAACATACATAATTGAACTTAAGCAGACTGTTACTTTGAATCCTAGAAGAATATACAGTACACTCAGTATGTACTATAATGAAAAGAATATCTGTTACTGAGTTTCTTGCCAATTCTTTTCAGTCACATTTTCATAATAAACCGATAAATACTTTAAATTTACTACTTGAATAAGAATATATAAATTTTATTTAACACAAAACTAATTTAACAAATCGAAGCTGCTTTGTCATTTCTAAATACGAAAAATAGAAAAGGACCTAAAATGAATCCTTATGGAACCCCATTTTATCACAGATCTAGTTAAATATTGTTTTAATGAGATTTTGTTAAGCTTTTCGAATAAAGTATGAAGCAATGGGATTGAGAGGCATTTTACAATGTAACATTTAATCGAATACACAAAAGTTGTGTACAATACAATCGAATGCTTTGCAAAATTCGAAAACGCCATCGTACGAATATTTCCCATGCCCCTAAATAGGTTATATAGGCTGTAAGTGGTGAAGTGTAACTCACTTGGGTGGTTTCTCCACGGTTCTGTACTGCTTGAAGCCGAGCAGCAGTCTCTGTATCCCGTCGAGCGAGTTGGGTAAGTCCCTGCAGTTCAGCTCCTGGATCTTGAGCCGGATCCATTCCAGCAGAGCCGAGACCAGGCGACTGTACTCGGTCTTACGACCGTCGCAGTCCATGAGCTGACCGATAATCTGTAAAATAAAAACAAAATTAATTACATTGGCTAAAGTAACAGTTTTGAGTGTGTAGGTAAAGACATATTATTAAATACAAGATTATACAGACGATAAAAAGGGGTGGAATTAATACTGATATGTAACTGTAGTTAACTAACATGACGAAATTATTGAAAGAGAGTAATTACTAAGTTTCTTGCCGGTTCTTCTCGGTAGAAACTACTTTCCGAACCGGTACGCTTTACTTAATATAGTTGTTAAATGTCGATTCAAAAGTGCTTGTAAAAGCCTACTCGAATAAAGTATATTTTGCAAGTATAATAGTTTCTCGTAATGGTGCGGACTCACGTTCGCTATCCTGCGGCCGCTCTTCTGCTCGTTCTTCATGCGCGCGAAGGTGTGGTAGTAGCTCGCGACGTACGTCATCACCGACTTCTCGTCGGGGCGCGTCGTGTCCACGTCTGTAAACACGTTACACTTGTAATACTGTCCAATGAACGTTTGATTTCATTTCAGTAAGTATTATCTTCCTCTGACTAGTATTTGACTGCGCATGCTAACACAAGTGCGTAAACTAATCGAATTGGTCGGCTATCCCAGAAAACCCCAGGTTTCTGGGGCCCACGGTTTTAAATGCTCTCCGAAGTACACACACACACAAAGGTAGGTAGGTACACATTTTGTAACCGACTAGTTCGTTCTTTAAGATGTTTGATGCGAAAAAGAGCTCATGTTCTTCATTGGCGATAGATGTTCCAAATCAAATTTCATCCTAATGGGTTGAGTGGCTTGGTCGTGAACGCACAACAGACCAACAGACAAAGTTAGTCCCGTGTGGTGGGGGGGGCAAGCTTTTAAGGCCCTAATGGCACAGACGTAGTGCAGGCTGGAGACGAACCCTCGGCGTCCAGCAGGCGCGGGATGCCGAGGTGCGCGTGCGCGACGTCGAAGGCGTGGTTGAGCGTCTCCACGTGGTCGCCGGCCGGCAGCTCCGCCCAGCGGAACAGGTCGGGCCTAGAGGACACACACGCACACACTTTATACGGGAACACTTGATAAATTCTCAAAAATGCTTATATGTGTCTTCTCAAATAACGAATATTATAAAGGTAAAGATTTATCGGCACACAGCGATACTCGGGATTGTGAGTGTTCCAGTAATTTTTTTATGCTATAGGTTTGTGGACGAGGATATAAGCCACCTGATGGTAAGTGGTCACCACCGCTCATAGACAATGGCGCTGTTAGAAATATTAACCATTCCTTTCGTCAACAATGCGCCCCAACCTTGGGAACTAAGATGTTATGTCCCTTGTGCCTGTAGTTACACACAACACAACAATACTCAGTACTGTATTTTTTCGTTAGAATATCTGATAAATCAATGGCCTACCCAGAGGGGCTTGCACAAAGCCTTACCAGCCTGTGAACCCAAGTGACATAACATCTCCGTTACAAAGGTGGAGCTCCATGAGGATTGGTTAACATATCTTCCAGTCGTACCATCAGGTGGCCCAGCTGTGGGCTACACGTGTCGCACTGTGTGTGTACCTGTGGGCGTGTATGAGGGCGTTGAACCCGAGCCCGGAGCGCCAGGAGTCGGTGAAGTTGTGTATGTGCACGCCGTGGTAGCCGCTCGTCTTGCGCTGGCACCACAGCAGCAGCGCGTCCTTGGCTGACTTCTTCTCTGATGATTCATTTTCTTCGTCCTGGTGAAGATTCAAATAGGACATTAGAAGCACAGTAATGCTTGTGTAGCCTATTAAAGGTACCAGTTTAATAATAAAAGTATATGTTTTGTTTTATTTGGCAATCTCACTTTACTGTACTTAGTTATAAGGTTAAAAATTATAAATTTGTACATCAACTTACGCCTTTGTTATTCTCAAACACACAACGTCAACCTTTGTCAGTTCACATTGTATGTTAAAAGCAAATGCTTAAGATAGTTTGATTGATTGATATATAAGCTATATGACATAATATACATCATATAGATATATATAATATGACATAATATTACCTCTATTATATTGTGCACTACTGATCTTGATGAATATATATTTTTTTGTAATACAACATTATTACACGTAACTACTTATATCCACTTTAATTTTAATTCCAAAGCTCTCATAAGAACTGTCCAGACTTTAAAAAAGACTAATTTTTAGGAAACCACAGTCATTACCATAGATTACTCTAGACTCTGACCAATGATATTCCTTCAATTAAATACCAAAGTAGTTAATTTATCATAACCCCTATTTTGGTTAGAGAATAATAAAGCTTTGTGACCTTCAAATCCTTAAAATAAGTCCTTTGCCCAGCAGTGGGATCAAGAGATTTATCGCTTGATTTTCAGTGTTTGGTTAAATATTTAAAGTGCAACATACCACGTCAATCTCGATCTCTTGAATCTGGAAGCGCAGGATGATGGTCCAGATGAGACCGAGGATGAGACGGGGGTTCCCGTCCACGATGTCCTCCGCGCCGATCGATTCCAGGCGCACCTTTAAACGATAACACAAGATTATTATCCAAATATTCTTTACAAGTTTGAGAACAACTGGCGTTACCAAATATTCTGTACATCTGACGATGAATAATTTTATGACGATCTTTTATTATTATGGTGCAGGTGGCGAGTGGGTGGCTCATCTGACGGTAAGTGAATACCAAAACCCATGGCTATCTCCAACATCGGGGGCAAATGCGTTGCTTTTAAGGAATGAATACGTTCTTTCCTTAAAGGTACCCAAGTCGTATCGATGTAGAAAAACAGCCCGCGAAAGCTGGTTCCACAGAGTGGTTATGTGATTGGTTTAGTAGTTAAGACGTGCAAGTAACAAACAAACAAACAATCTAATATTCTCATTCATAATATAAGTTAAGATTCAAAAATAATCTATAATTTTCTTTAACCAGGATTAAATGAGCTGTTCAAATACATCGCAATTTATTTATTTTGGGTTGTTATATAATTGAGCGTTCGGTGTTTCCGTTATCAGGGACAATACTACTTTAATCAGGCCAAATAAAAATTCGGCCTCAATACAAATCTGTTCTTTTTTTTAATTAAATTTATATTGGTAGATTGATTTTTTAGTCCAAGTTACAGACACTATTACATACACCATTAGAAAAATAAATAAATATGAGACAACATCACATACATTACTCTGATCCCAATGTAAGTAGCTAAAGCTGTGTTATGGAAAATTAGAAGTAACGACGATACCACAAACACCCAGACCCAAGACAACATACATGTTGATGACAAAACTAATGATAATCTACATCGACTCGACCGGGAATCGAACCCGGTACCTCGGAGTGGCGTACCCATGAAAACCGGTGTACACAGCACTCGACCACGGAGGTCATGGAATTAACCAACAGTCGCAAATACACTATCAACGTTGAGACTTATTATACTTGTACACTGGCTCACTCACCCTTCAAAGACAATAATGTTAGCTGTTTGTTAAAATATACGAGGAATATTACTATGAGTATGTACCAAGTCAGTCCAAAGGGGGAGTCGTTGACATATACAATTTGAGTAACATATCATATTAATATAATGACATTAGCGACGCTAACTAGCGCATACTTTGAGAAGCCTTCTAAAGTTCTAACGGTACCCGACGAGCGGCTACACTTTTTGCTATTTTTTATAGTATATGAAATAACATACAATCTATACTATCTATATTAATATTATATATTAATGGTTAGAACGCGTGCTTCCTAACCGATGATTTCGAGTTCAAACCCGGGCAAGCACCACTATATATATGTGCGTAATTTGTGTTTATAATCCATCTCGTGATCGGCGGTGAAGGAAAAACATCGTCAGGAAACCTGCATGTGTTTAATTTCATCGAAATTATGCTATATGTGCATTCCGCCAACCCGCATTGGAACAGCGTGGTGGAATATGTTCCAAGCCCTCTCCACAATGAAAGAGTAGGCCTTATCTCAGCAGTGGGAAATGTACAGGCTGTTACCTTACCTTACCTTATGTGTATAATATATGAAAGTAACTCTGTGTCTGTCTGTCGCTGTTTCACGACCTAATTGAATTTGATGAAATTTGATACAAAAAACTTGAACCTATTTTGCCCAACACATGACAACCTAAACGCGAGCGAAGCCGCTAGCTTTTACTAGTAACATAGACACTTTCGAAGGAGACAATTATTGTATGGAAAAGAGCAGGAAAGGTAATATAACACCGATATCCGAATTCGCAAAGTTAATCCATTTCTGATGATAAGATTCCACAGTTATTTTTATACTTGGCTCTTTAAAATGTTTAAAACACCTGATAAAAAACCTTGATAAATAACACGTATTACTCAGCCTCATCGACTAGTCCTAGAGTCTAGACAACTTCTCGACTTACAAACAAATGTATCAGAAGGAATAGGTATTTAAAAAAACTTAAAATAACAGTCCCACAATTGATTTAAGGCTTCTGGAGAAGCTTTGGGAGCAGGTCATACACATGTGTATCAAACACTTGTGTCGGAATTTCATTTACATTAGACTCATACAAGTTTCCTTAGGATGATTTCCTTCGCCCAAAATAGAAATACAGTGATGGCTTCAGCGTGGATTTGAACCCGTAGTCATCGGTTAGGATGTACGTCTTCTAAGGGACCATTCATTAATTACGTTAACTGTTTTCGCTAGTTTTTGACCGCCTCTGTTTAATATTTATAACGTAAGAATCAAGAGGAAAAAAAATACAGGTTTGTTGAAAACAGTAACAACTATTTGAAATGTTTATTTGTAATTTCAAAGGTTCTAAAACATTCGAGCGTACCTCGGAATCGCGCGGTTTCCTGACCTTTTTTAAATAATTTTAACGTTGCACATTTGTCTGATCTGAAATAAGAACTATAGGAACTACTTTCAATCCTCCTAAAAATTTAAGACTTGTTCGACCCCCCTATTCGACCTACATGGTTTTATGTAATAAATAAAACCCCTGGGACATTTCTGCTCTACAGTTATCAATGAAAAATACATTTGAAGTAAATAAGTAAGTCGTTTACATAACGCGCGATAAATATTAATCTTAATACGAGATAAAGTCGATACGCTATCTGACGTGGCATTCCTCTGAGCTGATAACGACACATAACATAATAGGAAGTACAAGTTTAGCGAATTGCAAACACACACCATTGGAGAAAGGAATAAAAGTATACTAAAACTACAAAAAGGTACCCCGTGTATCTAAATGTCTGTTACACTTTTACTCTCAAACCACTGAACCCATTTTCCAATTGAATTGAATTTGAATATGAAGAAAGTTAGAATCTTAACATCTGATTAAAATTGAAAATAAATTTTTCGGCAACCTGGTCCAATAACTAAAGAGGCCCTTATTAAGTCGACAATGTGCAGTTAAGCATACGATCTAAATATAACATATACATAGATGTTAGTTATCTAGACTATTGATCGTATATGACGACATTCCAGAACCCCCTTTTTTACTTACTTAGTTATATGTTTGAAGAGTAACTGAGCTAGTAAAAGTAAAACTACAAGGTTCATAACGTATTCCTTAAAGTTTGTGGGGCATTAAAGATATTGATGATGATGTTGATGAGTGGAATAATTGCTGTATTTCGCAGTATTAATGCTTAAGGGCGGTGGTGACCACTCAAAATATAATTAAAAAAGACTTGAATTGCATAATGAAGAGAAATCAGGTCCATGGTTTCGAGGCACGCTGGACCAGAGCGCTTTTATATAAAATACTGACCTTTGTGTGTAGGAAACTAAGAGATTTGTTGACATTTTCGATCTTATGCACGCGCATGCGCCCTGAGTTGGGTCGCGGGAGCCGTTCGCCGCTGATGATCTCCAGCAGCTTCAGGAGGCGCCGGCCGTCCGCTAGGTCCACGAACAGGTCCTCCACCTCCATACGAGCCTGGAAACAAACACACAGAATTTAATTATAAAAAAAGGGGACAACATCACATACAATTACTCTGATCCCAATGTAAGCTAAAGCACTTGTGCTATGGAAAATCAAAAGTAATCACGGTATACTTTATTTTAGCCGATTTAAAAAAGCCAGATGGCTCAATTGTTAAAACGACATCATCTTAACCGATGATTGTGGTTTCAAACCCAGGTAAGCGCTGAATTTATATGCTTAATTTGTGTTTATAATTCATCTCGTGACAGAAAACGTCGTGAAAAAACATGCAAGTGTCTAATTTCATAGAAATTCTATCACATGTGCATTCCACTAACCCGCATTGTAACAGCGTGGTGGAATATGTACCAAACCATCTCCTCAAAAGGAGAGGAGGCCTTGGTTCAGCTGTGGGAAATTTACAGGCTGTTGTTGTTGTTATATTTTAGTCGGAATCATACCCAAACATTTTAATATTTTATCTCCTTCAGAGTACGTACGGTAATACCGTTGTACCCGAATAGTTCAGAACTAACAGACAGACTACAGAACAGCAATATGTCTAGGCTAGAAGATTTGAAACGAATCAAGCGTGTTAAAAACGAAAACAAAAAAAAGAGTTTTCATTTGCACAATTTGTGTTTATGATTCATTAATCTCTCGATAAGTGAAGGTGAATTTAGCGAGTTATTGTTAAACAAACCGGGTATAAAGACATATTACTCTACTACACCTGATGGTATGTGGTAATGACCTATAGTGCTTTTATGGTAATTTACTACTTGAATTAAGAATATTTTGACTTTGACCAAGAGAAACTACTAAGAGTCTAGCCTTTTGTTCTCAGTCTATATTCCAAAAGTTTAGTAGATACATTTCACTAATCTTGTAACTCATTCAAATAAAGCAAATTTTTAGTTTCGAATTTTGAACCTTAAAAAGGAATGCCTTTGTCCAGTTAAACTTTTAGCTTAAAAAAAGAACTCGATAACTTTATCTCCGGCGCGGTAGGCATGTTGGATGTGACCATTCCGTTGTTTTGTTTTATTTCAATAATGACTTATGAGTCAGTCATTTTGATAAGCGACGCTAAAACGCATATTTTATTTATCATTAACAGATCCTAAGGTCATTGGTTTAAGTCTCGGTTTGAAATAGGAATCGTTTATTGGAATTTTCTTTAAAAGCCCTGCATTCCTGCGGCTTTAGAAAGCACGTAAAGTACATGTCCAGTTCATCCAAACTCTATTCAGCCGTTTTGGATTTGAGAGTACAGAATGCTGTCGTGTTCGCCCCACCTGTGTTTGTCTTTAACAGCCCAAATCTATCCCCAACTTTATTCAAGTTTAAGATTTAATATTATTATAGTTAATTGTAATATAATAGTAATTGGATCTGAGGCTTCTTCTCCTTTAGAGAAGGTTAGCCTCGCCGAGGACATTCCACCACGCCTTTCCAATGCGGTTTAGACACATGCGGTTTTTCTCACGATGTTTTCTTTCACCGCCGAGCCCGACATGAATTATAAACAAATATTTGTTTATTTTTCTTACGCTTAATATTAAGCGTAAGAAAATTCAGTTGTACTTGAATGGGTTTGAACCATCGATCAAGATGCAGGCGCTCTAACCACTGTGTTATCCATTCCATATAATAAACTACTTGTCGCCTGCGGATTTAATCGCGTTTCATGAGTTGGTCGTGAGGTGTTAGTCATAAAACCATGCAAATGTCATCAAATACGGTTCAGTGGTTTGGCGTTGAATGATCGACAGACAGACAGCGTTACTTTCGTATCAATATATTTAAATTGGAGTGTCTGTTTCTAATATCAAAATAATCGCTTGTTATTAAACTTTCTTTTTTAATTTTTGTTTGTATGTCTGTTTGTCCCGGCTGAACCGAATTTGGTGGAAGTTTCAATGGCAGATAGCTGGTGTAATAAGGACTAACTAAGGCCTAACAATATTATTTTTGCGGACTCAGCTTTATAATATAAGTGTAGATTAAACGCGGACGAACCTTTCAGGCGTGGCTCAATACATAGAGGAACAATTTAAATTGAGCGATGACCGAAGTAATGTATATTTAGAGCATGATTTTCCGTCGTAGAGCGCGTTATCAATGCACTGATAAGGCAGGCTGACTCACGCAGGACGCACGTTCGTCCCAGCTCGGGAGACGTGCCCAATCGCACAACACATATATTTTAACTATTTAGTGTGTGTTACTATATTTCTGTTGAAGTTATTCCGTATTTAAACCTGTTTGGACGTCATGATAATTATTTATAGGATTATAAAATAAGTCCCAAAAGACTTCTATTAGAAATAATCAATAATTCACTTATAGTACGAGACAACTTAGATGTCGCATCGGCAAAATTCGTTAAACCGATCACATCCGAATTAAGTACTCCATCCCAAACTATCACTATTTATAATATTTATTTCTTATGTGAAAATGATCTTTACACAAACGTTATAACTTGTAATATCACATGACCTAATATTCGTTGATTTGACACGTCGATTTACACGCACTCGCTCTCTCGGGTTGAACCGAATCTATCGCGACGAATAGCGTCGAATGGCGCGATAGGGAGCTGTTTCTATTGGTTGTGTAAATCGGTTTTATTGAATTTGCCGATGCTACATCTAAGTTGTGTCGTACTATAACTTGGTGCTAAAGCTGTCTCAATAGAAAGCATTTAATCGATTTCTGACAGTATAGTTATAAGTGTTTGCGCAAACACAGGTTAGGACGGCGATTTAACACAACTGGAGAATACCAAATCTGCTACTTACTGAGAATTTCTTATGAGATATCCCCAATATTTTATAACTGTTATGGTAGGTTATTTACATCTAGACTACGGAATCACTAGTCTAATAATCTAGGCACCGACCCAACTAGCAATTATAAATCTAATTAATTATTCTACCACCAAACATAGTATATCGTAGAGTTCCGCTGTGACTTAATATCGTAGTACCTGTTCGCTGACAGCCGTTGACGGTGTATGGAATAATTAATATTTATTACACTGTCAATAGGTCTACAGGCAGGTCACTAACCATTTGAAGGCCTGTTCACATTCCTGTATTATAATAAAAAAAGATTTTTTTTTCAATAAAAGGGTTGATTTGAATGCTATCATAATAGAACGTTACTACATAATTTCTTGTGGATGCTGTTGCGCGCTACGAATAGAATCAGGCATGAGTGCATCGTGGATAGAAGCCTTAAATTTGAAAGTATTTTTATTAATTTACGAGCAAAATCATTGCCAGTCGTCCTACTTCCATGTAATGTATGCCTGTAAATTTCCCACTGCTGGGCTAAGGCCTCCTCTCCCATTAAGGAGGGGGTTTGGAACATATTCCACCACGCTGTTCCAATGCGGGTTGGTGGAATGCACATGTGGCGGAATTTCGATTAAATTAATCGATTAATATGCACGTGTTCTAACCACAGGGCCATCCCAGCTCTTTTGTAGATTAATAGTATGTTCTAAATAAAAATTTCTGTCTTGCTTTCTAACATATCACACAGGGTTGCTTGCATGCTATCTTGGGGAGGAAGGTACCCAGTTTAAGGTTACATGGGATCTTATACACTGAAACCAAAGCATTCGGCCTAAAATAACATAATCGGAAGGTGATTGATGTAAATTAATTTAGCTCTAAATGTTCGTCGGTTCAATGGACCGCGTGTTGCGATGTCATCCGTCCGCTCAACTGAAGTGTCACCTCGTAAACAAAACAATTTACAAGTCGCCGTCGTATCACGCGTTCTAACGCTACGGTGGTAGGTTTTTGTGTATGTTATTATAAGACTGTCATTTATGAAACGATTTCGAAAAACATTTTTTGTTTGGTTGTATAGAATCTGTTTAGTCCAAAGTGATTTTTGAATTAGAATAATGATAGGACTAAGGGGAAATAATACGGATTATTTTTATATGGCATCGTATTTTATTGCCAATTAGTCAATGGGATTTCACCGGTAAATTAAAAACACAAAAGTTTAATCCGCTTGGATGATAAATGTTATATTCAACTCATTTCCATAAGCCTGAATACATTGGTATTAAATATTTGTAACATCAGAAATAAAATCATTCATCCGGCATCAAATACATTTTGTGAAATCTCTTATTGCTGGCCAACATTCCAAACGGAATACCTGCGCAAAATTCATCCTGTTTACATTATATTATAAATGTAACTCTGTATGTCGCTCTTTCACGATCAAACCGCTAAACCGAATTGGATGAAATTTGGTGTGTAGCAAACTTGAACTTCAAGGATGAACATAGGCTCCATTTCTTGCCTGACACATGACAAAAAATCCTTTAAAACGCGAGCGAAGCCAACTAGTTTATTTTGACATACTTACGACTGAGTTTTGTATCGTTTGTAAAATGACAAAACTGCCGGACAATTGTACTTGTTAAAGTACATTTCGGTTTTGTGTGTGACAGTATCCGAGCCTCGCTATCGTCGTGTGGCCGGCCGATGCAATTGATCATTGTAAAGAGGCCGGTGAGAGGTCAGGCGTCGATATACTTAGCTTATTAATAGAATCACACTGTGCACTGGTGACCCGGCCGCTCTGGCCATATGAAAGTGTTTGTGTGCAATTCTCACACGGCAAGTGAAACTACATAATTAAATTATTTTTATTTTTGGTTTGTTTCTCATGACGTATGTTTCAAATGGCAAGGAATTTAAAGATTTACTTGAAAAGGGGAGGTGGGATCTATTCTACAGTCTCGAACATATTTTATATATATACTAAGTGGATCTGCTACATATAAACCGTAACACCGAGGGTGAAACGGCACCCTCTCGATGGGTTGAATTAAAAATAGCCTATTAATAAAGCGATTTCAGTGTGATATAACAGACAAACTAGAGACAACATCACATACATGACTCTGATCCCAATGTAAGCAGCTAAAGCACTTGTGTTATGGAAATCAGAAGTAACGACGGCACCACAAACCAGAACCAAGACAATATAGAAAACTAATGGTAACCTACTTCGACTGGGTCGGGAATCGAACCCGGGACCTCGGAGTGACGTACCCACGAAAACCGGTGTACACACCACTCGACCACGGAGATCGTCATCAAATTTAGTTTAAGATTCATAATATTAGTTGATATTAAAAATGAATTTAAGAAATTAAATTTCTATACAACTTTTCATTCAGCATTTAACCTCCCTAGGAGATTCATGAAAAAAAATATCTCTTGCTGCTGACCTGATATTCCGAAAGTTCTATGTTATATGTTCTATCTAAAATTTCATCCTATTAGACCCGACAATTAAATAAGAGCGTTGTATAACATAGAATGTCCCTCGGACGAGTGAGGACAGATATACATGTATTGGAGATTAATGGGTGCGGCGCCTTTGCTGATTGTGATGAGAGCGCGTCGACGTATCAGCATCGTAAAGATGTCGCACTCCTTTGACCCCGGGCTACAGTCACGTGGGTTTTCCAGAACTCACTGATAGGTACACAGGCTACCGATATAGGCCAGTGGTTTGCGTGTTCTTTAACAGATGATTACAGGTTCAAAGCCAGTCTAGTATCACTGTATTTCCATGGCCGTGAAGGAAAACATCCTGAGGGATCCTGCAAGTACGAATGGGAATCCATTCCTTGAAGCGAGAGAAAGTCTTTTAGTTTGAAGTTATTTCTGATGTCAAGAATATGAAAATCAGAAATCATTAATGAGTTATAAAACTTGTAAGTTTTTTGTTAACTTAATCTTGTACGAAGATGAAATTTGAGATGAAAATTTATGTGAAAAATCTTTATTAGTGTTTTTACACTTAAAAGACTTGTTAGAGAATATTAAAAATTCATCACTCGAATATTTATCGAAAGATGTAATAGGGGATGAAAGTTTATACTTATATTTTAGATATAGATAGATATAACACATGACGATTTGATTGTGTCACTGTTCTGAGTACAGAGTGACATCATAATCGCGTCACCGCGGAACAATCTTAGTATTGTATTCAATAAAATAATATTTTTCCTGTCCATAATTAACCACGACAGACTATGTTTGCACGATTTGTAAATACAGCTCAATACATGCTATTTGGCGGAATAACAAGTGCTTGGGTTTGGTTGCTCATTTAACTTACAAAAATATATTATGTCGTTCTTTATAAGCTAGCTATATTCTTTATGATGTAAGCTAGACCACATCAAAATCGGTTTAGTGATTAAAAAAGAGTTAGGTAACAGGCGGACTTACTTTCGCATTTATAATATTAGTTATTATCAAAACAATTATCTATACATATAATAAAATAGGTTTTTTTTAATTTTGTCTATCTTTCTGTTTGTGCCGGAAAATCTCTGGACCGGCTAGACAAATTTTGATGGGACTTTCACTGGCAGATAGCTTATGTAATAAGTAAGTAATAAGTAACTTGTCTGTTAAATTAAAACGCGCTCGAAGTTGCAAGCACAGCTAGTTCAATAAAACATCTGGATCTAAATTAATTGGATACATGGCCACCCCAATCGCGCGCTTATTCACAATACCAACATCCTGCAGTGACAAACGAATAATTATAATTGCGCATACACTAATCATTGAGATGACACACTCGATAGGGACCGCTCCGACACGAGAGCCACGCCGACGCCGACACGACGCCGACACGACGCCGCACGATGACGCAAGAAACATAACACATTCTGTCCTGAGCGAGCCGTGATGGCCCAGTGGTTAAGAGACATGAAAATAACCGATGATTCTGAGTTCGAACTAAGTGCATGAAATTAATTAATGTGCTTAGTTCGAATTAGAGCTTTATAAAATTATCTTGAAATAAATCATTATTAAGTCTCACATATCCATCGTAAAAGCCAAGATGGTCCAGTGATTAGAGCGCGTGCATCTTAACTGATGATTGCGGGTTCAAAGTCAGATGCTTGACATTGAGCATTGAGTACATCACTGAGTTTTCATGTGCTTAATTTATGTTTATAAAATTACACGCTGTATTTGAATTCACGCTGTATTTCCATGACAGTGATGAAAAACACCCTGAGCCGACAAGTGTGTACATACACACAGATGGAATTACATACAAACCTTTATGAAGTGAAATGAAGACTTTAACTTTAAAGTAATTTCTGATGTTTTATTTATTTATGCATTTTAAATTTTGTATTTTTTGAAATTCATCATCGAACTTGGTTTTAAAGGAAAAGTAGTCATCAACGTACCTTTTGCAAGAAGGAATTGATCCATTTCGTGAAGGTCTTCTTCTGTATGTGTAACCTCTCCTCCTGCAGCGCCTTGATGCGGCCCTGCTCGAACTTGAGCGCGTCCTCGCGTTGCGTCATGTTGGTACGCTGCTGCACTGCCGCCGCGTACCCGCCGGGCTCATACTGCGACCCTGCGCAGCGAACGGGGACTTAAGAACGGCTGCTGGTATTGGTGTAAAACAACAGCTCGGCTGAGACTTTGAACATTTGTTTATGTATATGATTGTTATACTAGCATTTCCTTAGCGAAGCTAGTTGAACGATGTAGTATGAACAGTTAGTAGGTCAAGATTGATCGGACGAAGTACACGTCATGATAAACATTTCAGAATTAATAGGGATGCTTGTGACCATGACCAAGACCATGGTCAGAATTGGAAAGTCAATTATGATGAATCGAACTCTTAATGAGCAATACATGTCTTATTATATAAGTATTATGGAACAACTTATTTTATTATACGAATATGGTCTATACCACAGAACTGGTCAAGCATAGCATTAAAATCTAAAAACGAAGACGCAACACTCCACGTTAAATTAATATTTTTTGAATTATATAAACTTAAAAAAAATATACAAATTTGCATTTTTTTGCTGTCTGTACTCTTCGTCTCACGCACACTGAGACATCTCGTAATCACGAGTGGCACTCACACATACGTTTCTATAATTTAACGTGGATTGGCGCCGTGGGTACATAGGTCTGCCCTGTATTTACCATATCTCCTCGAAGGCTGGTACTCCTGGTAGGAGTGGATGCTGACGTTACTCAACTGTCTCTGCATCGCGACATTAGCGCTTCACACTTGACACTTTCCACTTTTAATATTTACAAGCTCGACTAACGAAACGTGACTAAAACGATACACATACGTTTGAAACTGTGAGGCTAATCGATAACATCATGTGAAATGCGGTTTACAAACAACTTATTTCAACGCCTTGTTTGTGCAAGAGTGACGTCACAATGTCAAAAACAAAACGCGCTTGTTAAACAACACGGATCAGCTGCGATAGACATGATGTGACGTCACATGCGCTTACTACTATTAAACTAAGTTCTCGCGTGCTTGTGAGTCTGTCTGTCAAAATTCTCTAAGCTCAATAACTATTGAAAGCAATTTCATATGGGTTCCGCCAATGGTAAATTGCTTTAATTCAATTTTTACACGAAGCAAGAGATGAGAAGTAAATGTACATTCGAATCAATGTACTCCGATTACTAAGGGCTATTCTGTAAAAAGAAACTCGAATCTCACCGCAGGAAACGAACGTAAAATGTCAGTATGTTATATGTGTTATATTGACTACAATAGTTATCAAATTAATTAGTCTATCTCTGTAAGTTAATTGTTAAGATCTCCTATATAATCTCACTGCTGTACCCTCTTAGCTTAATTAGATCAATGAAATCGCCCTATTTTATTTTTAATTCATGTATAATTTCAGTGTAAGCAAACATGATAATTTGTTACCATATAAAAATAATTAGACTACAATTCTCTTATCATTTTGTAGTATACTAGCGACCCGTCCCGGCCTCGCACAGGTGCAAGGCTGATACTAAATATACTACAGATTTTTTCTTGTTTCTTTACTATATTGTCCATCTATTACATAATCGTTCATTTCCTTATACAAAAACGTTCCTCTCGAATCACTCTATCTATTAAAAAAAACCAGCATCAAAATCCGTTGCGTAATTTGAAAGAACTAAGCATACATAGGGACAGACAGCGGGTAAGCGACTTTGTTTTATGTGATAATTATTTTATATGATAATGATTAATAATAAAAATATATGCCGTTTGCAAGTATAACTGATGCATTACACGTTATAACTTTACATCTCGTTTACGGTTTGTAATTGAATTGTCAAAACCGTGTATCATCCGCGAAGGCCTCTTGACTCGGCACGTGTTGTATTTTACCGTAAACTTGTGTAATGGGCTACGTGAGCGTTTCGCTCTGACCGTTCGGACCGGACTCCCGGCACCCGCATCTCATGCTGGTCAAACAATATTTCATGCAGATGAGGTGTCTGACCCTCAGAAATTTATTATAATTATCTTGACGCAAAATGAGTTACATTTGGTTAGGGTAATTTTGTTTTTTGGCTAGACTTACTTGATTTTGTGTAAGCCCGTCTGGGTAGGTACCACCCACTCATCAGTTATTCTAACGCCAAATAACAGTACTCAGTATTGTTGTGTTCCGATTTGAAGGGTGAGTGAGCCAGTGTAACTACAGGCACAAGGAACATAACATCTTAGTTCCCATGGCTGGTGGCGCATTGAGAATGTAAGGAATACTTAATATTTCTTACAGCGTCATTATCTATGGGTAATGGTGACCACTAATACCATCAGTTGGCACATATGCTCGGCCGCCAACCTATACCATAAAAAATAGATCACCAGCAACATTATCTATACATGAAATACAATTGGAGTGTCTGTTTGTATTTCTTTTTTTTTACTTTTTACAAGCACTTTGGAATTAAACAACTATATTGAGTGAAGCTACCATTTTAAAATAACCGCTAGCTACTAAACGCATATGTATACATCTACGTTGCATATAACAAAATAACATATTTTACAATTTTTGACCTGTTTGTTCCGGCTAATATCTAGACCGATGGAGCAACTTAAACTAACTCAAAACAATGATTTTTATTAAATTAAAAGAACGACGTTGCGGGCACAAATAGTGTACCTATATGTATATGATCAGCCGCGAGATTCTGGACCGGATGGGTAGTTTAATTCCCTCCCCATGTAGATGTAGTGCGTCGCTAACGGAACCCACACGAGTGCACACGTCCACGAGGCGCGTGCCTCTAATTACCCGTATATAGCACGACACAACTCAGATGTAGCATCGGCTGAATTCGTTAAACCGATCACATCCGAATCGAGTCCCATCCCAAATCATCAGCATTTATTTCTTATGTGATGTGATCTTTACACAAACGTAATAACTCGTAATATGATATGACCTAATATATTCGTTGATTTGACACGTCGATTTACATGCAATCGCTGTCTCAGGTTGAACTGACGCGATAATCTATAGCGACGAATAGCGTCGAATGGCGCGATAGGGAGCTGTTTCTATTGGTTGTATACATCGGCAGAAATCGGTTTTAAATTTGCCGATGCTACGTCTGAGTTGTGTCGTAGTATACTAACGAGCGCGCTCGCTTTTATATGCGTCTGTCTGTTGAACTCAGCACCGTTACGGCGTTTTGGAACGTATTCATTGTTAGCTCGCAAAGCACTGGACGGGCCACGCAGCGCTACAATCGCTACAAAATTAATTATGGAGACTGTTTATCACACATCCTTTGTCTATATTAGTACTCTGTATTAAAAACCAAATTTCAGCAAAAACGATTTTATTGTTATTTAATACTATTTAGTACTTGTAAGCAATCTTCAAATCAAAAAATACTTTATTCAAGTATGATTTTAGGAGCACTTTTGAATCGTCATTTAACAACTATCTTAAGTGAAGCTACCACCCGTTCAGACTGATTAGAAGAACCGGCCATAAACTCAGTAGTTACTCTTTTTCGAAATTTTAGAAAACAAAGTTATGTTAGTTAAATACAATGATATATGTTAAGTATTAAAATATTCTTTACTCGTGTAGACTAAAGTGAGCAATTTCAAATCGTCATCTGCTAGTATTCAATTAAATTCGCCGGAACGTAGATTCTACTGAGAACCCGCTAGAAAGTCTGTTTAATTTGCACAATTTTAATTATAGAGTATGTCAGTAAAGTACACTTAAATCTATCTATATCGTATATCCTGCCTGGAAATCAGCAAATACTGAGTCTACACTTTTTATCGTTAATATTATCGTGTAATTAATAATGTGCATTATCTATCAACGTTTTTTGACATTTAAATTTATTAATAGGCCAAGGCTAAGAAATAAAAGCTTAAACATAGCACTTATTCTAAATACATTATGCATTCGGAATTGATGGCAGCATTGAGAATCCGTAAGAAACTCTATGATCGCTGTTTCTCAAATGTACCTAATACGAATGCAATAACAACATACATATAACACTAACGGCGTCCGTGTATCACCGTAATTCACACACACACGTACATAGTACATATACTTATGTATTATATTATGCGCTGCCTCTGTAAATTACCCATTAGGTAGATACCGCTCGTTAGCAGCAATACTTCGACAGTTGTGTTTCGGTTTGAAGGGTTGGTTGGCCAGGGGAATATCATCATTACATAGTATAAAACAAAGTCGCTTCCCGCTATGTCCCTATGTATGCTTACATCTTTAAAGTCACGATTTTGATGCTGTTTTTCTTAATAGATAGATTGGTTCGAGAGGAAAATAAATACTGATTTTAAATGTGATGTAGTGAATTAAATTTTTCTTTTTTATGGTGTAGGTTGGCGGACGACCATATGGGCCACCTGTTGGTAAGTGGTCACCATCACCCATAGACACTGACGCTGTAAGAAAAAATAACTATTCCTTACATCGTCAATGCGCCACCAACATTGGGAACTACGATGCTATGTCCCTTGTGCCTGTAGTTACACTGGCTTACTCACCCTTCAAACCGGAACACAACAATACTGAGTACTGTTATTTTGCGGTAGAATAACTGATGAGTGCGTGGTACCTATCCAGACAGGCCTTGCACAAAGCCCTACCACCAAGTGGTATAGTGTAGTATGGTATAGTGTTCACATGGTCAGTGACGTATTGGCGATAGTTTCAGCGAACGTCTAAGCGTCGGAGACAACTTGTCCCCAGGTGGCCTATGACCACCTTTTCTTAAGGTCTTTCTATTTATAATTTGCTGACTACGCGCCCCTAATGTTTATAAATAGCTTCACCAAACAAAGAGTAAACAAATCCGACGCAGAACCACAAGCCGTGACTGATTATTACGTTAGTGATCACTCGCATTAAAAAATTACCGCGCCTCTATATAACTAATTAGATGAACTTGCAGTTATAAGCGCGCGAAATTTGTAAAACTTTTCCTGTATACAAACTATAATACCTAATATATTATCCTGTTTGGAAGTCAACAAGTAACAGCCTGTTAATTTCCCACTGCTGGGCTAATGGCCTCCTCTCCCATTAAGGAGTGTTTGGAACATACTCCACCACGCTGTTCCAATGCGGGTTGGTAGAATGCACATGTGGCAAAATTTCGATGAAATTAGACACATGCAGGTTTCCTCACGATGTTTTCTTTCTGAGTTTCTTGCCGGTTCTTCTCGGTAGAACTTTACGAACCTATGGTAGCTTAACATAGTTGTTAAATGACGATTCAAAAGTGCTCGTAAAAGCCTACTTGGATAAAGTATATTTTGATGCTGATTGATTTTGATTATGTCTTCTTCACCAATGTATTTGCAACAAATGATTAAAATTTTCGAAACGGCAGAGTTGATGACGGCGAACGACAAATGTCTGCATTTGTCTACACGCGGTACAGTTCCCAGCACTCTCTCCATTGCATTCGCTTTCCCGACTTGTATATTCTACATTATAAGCCTTTCTTATCCATCGTTGTATTATTTTCAAATAATTAATCTGCCTTTACTAATAATCACGAGCAAGTACCTGATCGAAACCTTTGAACAATCCTCGTTTTACCTTTAAGGGAGAGTTCAGAAATTGTGCGTATAATAATTTCCACGATAAATTTAAGACCAAAGTTCATGAAAGAGTTATATGTTATAGGAAATATAAAGGATAGACCACATTTGTTTGGTTTTATGTACTTCACCGACCGAAGCCGGGTCGTCGTCTGGTTAAAGTTTCATATAGCGCTATTATCTATTCGTGACGGTCACCACTTAGCATCAGGTAACCTACATGTTGGTCCGCCAACCTACAGCATAAACAAAACAATCGTAACGAGAAAATACTGAAGGTTAAAAGCTTGCAGTCCCTTGTGCCTGTAGTTACACTGACTCACTCACCCTTCGAACGAGAACACAACAATACTGAGTACTTTTATTTGGCGGTATAACATCTTATGAATGAACCCACCACGCTTGCACAAAGGCCTATAAACAAGTTTCGATGTGCACAGCAACTCCTAAATGCTAACTTAGAAGCCCTAGTGACCTGGAGTCATATAAAGAAACCACGACATCATCGAAGTAGTTCCTAAATCATAATAACACTGTAGGCCTCGTCAAGAATATACAACGATTACAAATATAAAGTAGAATAATATGTACCGAAGTGTTAGTTAAAGAGGTCGGTCAAGGTGCGTTCTCATATCACTGATAACAACTGATAACATTTCAGCACACAGAAATGTACCTATATGCGTTCGTAGTAAGGACGGTTATTGTGTGTTAAATGATAATTAGATATGATTGCGAAATACGTCTTGCGAAGAGAATTTAATTTGGTATTTAGTGTAAGAAAACTTCTGTCTTTATTTTAATTATTTATTAAAAACTCGCATAGATTTTGTTTTCTGATTAATTAGAAAACACTTGATATTTTCAACCGACTTCTATAAAGGGATGTTATCAGTTCAACATGTATGTATGTAACATTGTTAGAATTGAATAATATTTGAGTATGATGATCTATATAGGCTTCCAAGCACGTGTGTTTTATTTCGTAAGTATATGTTTGTACGTTTGTCAACGAATTCCTCTAAAACTAAAAGTCGTAAGATGATCATTTTTAATTGAAATTAGGTACACTTCAGCTTAGCGAACAGTGAAAGTTTCATTAAAAACGGTATAGTAGTTTCATTGGTATACTTTTAGTAGCTTTTTCTAATTTTAAAGTCAGTTTCATTTTTTAAAAACTTATTATGTCTCTTATAACCTTCTTATTAAATAATCTTACTGACTTTTAAATAGTGAAAAAGAGTAACTACAGTAAAAAAGTAAGTATACTACATTTGGCTGTGTCTGTTCTGATGTTGTTTCCACTGCGATTACGTAGAGATTATACACTCGGAGCGTGCGCGATTGAGAAGCACTTAATTAGTATGTCGTAAACGCATAAATAGTTAAGTTGTAATCTACAAGATTCTAGACCTATTTCCTTTAAATGGCTGATAATGTGTTTAGTATGGTAAGGTCGTTTCACACGAATTAGTATTAAATTAGTATATGTACAATAATATTTAATCTATACTGATTTTATAAATGTGAAAGTGACTCTTTCTGCCTGGCGATCTATCACTACCCAAGGGCTGAACCGAATTCCGTGAAATTTGGTGAGAAGCAAGCTTAAACTGCAAGGAAGGACAGAGGCATTTTTTATTGCCGTGACAACTAAAACTAGCACGTAAGAGAAGCCTCAGGCGACGACTAGTTAGATATACATACTAGTACGATTTCCTTAAGCTTAAACTAGTACAATATTGTAGCGCATTTTTTTTGACGATATGGATGCACTTGGTGGTAGGGCTTTGTGCTAGCCCGTCTGGGTAGGTACCAATCGTCAGTTATTCTTCCGCCAAATAACAGTACTCAATATTATTGTGTTCCGGTTTGAAGAGTGAGTGATCCAGTGTAACTACAGGCACAAGGGACATAACATCTTAATTCCCAAAGTTGGTGGCACATTGACGATGTAAGGAATAGTTAATATTTCTTACAGCGTCATTGTCTATGGGTGATGGTGACCACTTACCATCAGGTGGCCCATATGCTCGTCCGCCAACCTATTCCATAAAGAAAAAACTTTCGTGCCTTAGGAATTACGTAAAGTCATTGATCTGTATATCGCCAAATTGATACTAAGTTAGATCTCCACGTAAGAGTTGCAATTATATCTGATGAATGGTTCCTATCGAAGATTAGTAGTATCGGCAGTAGTCCAGTGTGATAACCCCTTAAGAATGGCACAGAAACCGGTTCAGACCGGATTCCAGCAGCAGTTATCCTTACGAAAATGTTGAATAACAGCGAAATTTTGATGCATCGAATCGATGACAATTATTTTTTGTAAGCATATATTTTTTGTTGGAAAATCACTTTAAATTTATTTGTAATTGTTAATTTGCTTAATAATAGAATATAATAGGTGTTCACTTCCGGTACTTTGCGAGTAGACTTCACATCGCGACTTATAACTTTAGTCAACTAATGAGTCTTGAATTAACAATTAATGAGGTTTACTTAGTCAAAACAATCAAATTTTCAAATATAGCTGCGAGCATTGTTTGGATTATTGGTTATAATATATTAGACATAAACCACAGTAATAAAACTAGCTATAACGGATTTGAATCGCGTATATTAATTATTTTTGGCATCCGTTTCGAGCACTTCACAGCGTTCGTGGTCACGGGTAGACGGGTGTCTACCCGTGACCATGTGTATTCGCGAAAATTTAAGACAACATTATAAACCACAGTAAATAGATTAATACCAGTCGATACTTGAAATGTCCCAATCTATACTAATATGAGCTGAGATGGCCCAGTGGTTAGAACGCGTGCATCTTAACCGATGATTTCGGGTTCAAACCCAGGCAAGCACCACTATATATATGTGCTTAATTTGAGTTTACAATTCATCTCGTGCTCGGCGGTGAAGGAAAACATTGTGAGGAAACCTGCATGTGTCTAATTTCATCGAAATGTCACGTGTGCATTCCACCAACCCGAATTGGAACAGCGTTGTGGAATATGTTCCAAACACTCCTTAATAGAAGAGGAGGCCTTATTCCAACAGCGGGAAATTTACAGGCTGTTACTACTACTACTACTATACTAATGTCTGCCTGTCTGTCGCTCTTTCACGAGCGAAACGATGAACTGAAATTTGGTGTAAAGCAGGCTTGAGCTCTAAGGAAGGTCATAGGTTACTTTTTTACCCAACTTATGATAACCAAGCCCTAAAACACGAGCGAAGACGCGGACAACAACTAGCTAGAACAATAAATAAAATTTTAACAAAAAGAAAAACCGACTTCAAACAAAACACTATTTTAAAACAAATGAATATGCACGAAAAAGTAATAAAAATAATTGCGTATTCAACATATTTTTTAGTCTTCCTAAGTGAAATGAAATGAAAAATATTAGACTACTTAAAAGTCGATTAACGATTATATCATGTAGTTTTATGTAAAAATGGGACCCCACGGGAAGCACTACCTTTCAAACAAAAAAAAAATTATCAAAATCGGTCCACCCAGTGAAAAGTTATGAGGTAACAAACATAATAAAAAAAAAAAAAGAAAAAAAAAAAAAAAATACAGACGAATTGATAACCTCCTCCTTTTGGAAGTCGGTTGAAAAACGAAAGCTCGATATTTATCATGTTGCTTCACACATCATGACAAATTTGAGGTTAAAAGGCTCCAAATAACGGACAATTGATTCATTCATACGAGTGACCTTTGAGTGCGAGCAGCATCAATAAAAACTCAGCACGGCGACTCAAATAAGTCGATTATGTCATCCGGGACCTTGGCTTCCAAGCTTTGCATTTATCTTGCCGTTTTGTAAATATAATAATGAATACAGAATAATGTATATCTATTTATTATTAGTTTTACTTTTTTAAAGTTGTTCTATGCGCGACTCTCTTTTGTTTTCTTTTTTTAATCCGTTTGCGCGGGAAAACATCTTGTATTATTTTATACAGCCATATCGATGACGTTCTAAAATCGATTACACTTTTATTAAATCGGACACACTAAGAAAATATGAGCTGAGATGGCCCAGTGGTTAGAACGCGTGCATCTTAACCGATGATTGCGGGTTCAAACCCAGTCAAGCACCACTATATATATGTGCTTAATTTATGTTTATAATTCATTACATGCTCGGCGGTGAAGACAACATCGTGAGGAAACCTGCATGTGTCTAATTTCATCGAAATTCGCATTGGAACAGCGTGGTGGAATATGTTCCAATACCCTCTTCTTAATGGAAGAGGAGGCCTTATCTTAGCAATGGGAAATTTACAGGCTGTTACTTTACTTTACTTACTTTACTTTGAAAATATAAATTTATTAAATATATAACTATAATATAAATGTATTTACATAGAGAATTAGTTCTAATAATATTAATAATCTCCTTTCTGAGTTATCGTGTGTAAAACAGCGCGATCGATCTAAGCAAGTCACGTAAAATCAATACTAGGCAACTTGTAACCACGTGTCGGAAGTCGAAAAAAAAAAAAACGTAAGTAGCAATCGGCCGCGTCCGCCTCAACAATACCGCGCGCCGTGTCCAACCTGTCTCAAGGTCGCGCGGATTTGAATTCAAATTTCGAACGCGTTCGATAACCGCCTTCCCGCCGGAGAAACATGGCGGATTATTCACGCACCAATAACAATTCGCTAACTACTCTCTGTCAAGGTCAAGTCGTAATGTCAAACAGTCTCTAAGAATAGAACCTCTTTTGGAATTAATTATTCCTGTTTTAGACAAATCTATTATGTTCATATCAAACAGCTTCCATATGAACTTTATATAGTACACGCAGATATATCAATTTTATAGCACAGAACCTTTTTTAATGGACAGTAACAATTGTTACTTTATAAAACTTGTATTAAAAAAATCAAATTTGACATCTATGTGACCTAGATTTATCTATTTAATATCTTTCCTAGAATTAAGATCAATGTTCCCTTGAATTCAATTATAGCTGAAAAGACTTGTTGTTTAAACCGAACATATTACTTATACTATAAGATAATCAAAAAAAAGCAAAATAAAAAAAAACTTTATTCGAGTAGGCTTTTACAAGCACTTTTGAATTGTCATTTTACAATTAAGTGAAGCTACCACCAGTTCGGAAAGTAGATTCTACCGAGAACCGGCAAGAAACTCAATAGTTACTCTTTTTTCAGCATTTAAAAATACAAAGTCATGTTAGTTAATACATTTAAATTAATATATCCTGCTTAGAAGTCAACAGGTACAACAACAACAAAAATAATGTTCTATGTATATGAAAAAAAAAAGTAAAAAACTATATGTGAAATTAAAAGTCGCGCAAGTGTTTTGGGTATAACGACATCTTCCGTCTAATCATTGTGAGAAATACTGAACTACAAAACAGTCCTGCAGATTTGGATAGAATCAGTCTGTAACCATTTAAACGTTTCAAATAATAAGTCTAATAAAGAACAAAATTATTCCAAAAAAATTACCTACACAGACGTGAGTAAGCACGTGAATTGACAGTGTAAACATGTCTTACGCTGACGTCATCTGACATTCGAAGTCCTTACACTTACTCGGCTGACGCTTGAAGTCTCAGCTAGACCGAGTACAGGTCACATCATAAAAACATTACATAAATTAAATACCTAACAGCTTCTCCTCAAACGCACCCTGAGCCCAGCAGTAGGGTATTATTATGTATACAATATACACTGATATTTTAAACCCAAGTGGTTTATGGTAAGTAATCCCCATAGACATTGGCACTGTTAGGAATATCAAGCAATCCTTTCATCACCAATGCACCACCAATCTTGATAACCAAGATTTTATGTATCCTTCAAACCGAAAAACTATGCTACATACCTCAGCTAAACTAATAATTCATGTAGTTTGTAAAGTCAGTACAGCCTTGGTCACGGTGTTCGTTACTATAATATGATTTCATAATTATTTTTAACTTAACCTAATAAATGTCATGTCAAAAAACGTTGATAGATAATGCACATTATTAATTACAAGATTATATTAGCGATAAAGAGCGTGGACTCGATATTTACTGATTTCCAGAATATACGATACAGATAGATTTAATTGTACATTATTGTCATAATCTGTACTTAAAATATTTGTAACTGCTAAGTCTCTCTACGGTTCTAAGTAGAATATACTTTCCGGTTTTTAAGTCGCTATATTTGGTCGGTAATTGAGACAACAATATGAGACAACATCACATACATTACTCCGATCCCAATGTAAGTAGCTGAAGCACTTGTGTTATGGAAATCAGAAGTAACGACGGTACCACAAACACCCAGACCCGAGACAACATAGAATTCTATTAATTATTAAAAAATGGGCGTCCATAAGATGTTAATGGGGGTCCACGAAAATTTATCTGCTTTTGATAGTAAAGAGAAAGCATTTTAACTTATTAAAGTTATATTAACTTATTATTTTTTTCTTGTAATTCTTATGTTTTAATAAGTAAAGTGTTAGAAAATGTAATATTGTTCGTTTTTATTTTACCTATCGGAATATAGGGATAGAACTCAGAAGTGACATAATATTTATTTTTTGGCGACTTTAGGAATGTGGTAGAAATGCAGCAGTAGGGGGTCCACCGAAACCAATAAAATTTCGACACGAGAAAAATAAGTTTGGGAACTACTGGCCTAAATTAAGAAGGCTTTAAAAATCAACAATGACTGCACAGCTGCGAGGCACAGGCTAGTGACGTAACGCGTTTGTTTATCATTAAAACGACATTCGCAGGTATCGGGTTACAGCTTCACCAAACCAACTGTTTCCATTAATTCTGAACAAATAAAACAAACTCAAAACATATACATATAATTCAAGTGGTATTGGGTTTGATAAGGTTCATGACCATTATTTAACGCGTTATCTTTCGATATCTATATAAAGATCGATGTTTTTTTATTAAACGCATATACTGCTGAATATTTTGATATGAAACTTGTGCTATTAATAATATGGAAACGAGACGGTTTTGGGTAATAATGATTACCTATACTAATGCTATTGTGTTGGGTTATCTGCAAGAGATGGCTACTTAGAAGCTCGTCTGTCGAATAGAACATCAAATATTAGTTCATAGTGTTTTGTGATAAGTCCAAAGAGTTATTTTTATATTATGTGTGGTGTGTACAATCTATACTGATATTATAAATGTGAAGGTAGCTCTTGTCTGTCTGCCGCTATTTCAGAACCAAACCGCTGTACCGAATCTGATGAAATTTGCTATAAAGCAAACTTGAAGTCCAAGTAAGGACGTAGGCTACTTCATTACCTAACTCATGACAACCAACTCCCTAAAACAATAGCGAAGCCGCGGGCAACAAACCAGTACAGTGTATTTTGATTCTGATGCTCTCGAATATTTAAACCAGCAGTTCCCAAACTTATTTCTCTCGTGGACCACTTTCTAAACTTTATTGGTTTCGGTGGACCCTGGTTTCGGTGCTGCTACATTTCCACCACATTCTTAAAGTCGCAAAAAAATAAAACTTATGTTGCTTCTGAGTTCTGTCCCTATATTCCGACAGATAAACTAAAAACGATAAATAGTATATTTTCTACCACATTACTTATTAAAAGAATAGAATTACAAGAAAAAAATTAATAAGGTAATATAACTATGCCTACATTTTTGCTCTTTACTATCAAAAGCAAATAAATTTACGTGGACCCCCATTTTTATCACGCCTACGTAGACCCTTATCATGTCTCCCGTTGACACCTGGGGGTCCACCTGGAACACTTTGGGAATCACTGATTTAAACTTCCATAACGGTTGTCATGTTTTTAGAGAGAAACCAGAAGAACCCAGGTTTAGGTGCCTTGTCAAGCACACTGGCATTGTTTATATACATTCAAAAACTACTTATTACATAATACCTGTCGATATTTGAAGCCTGCAAAGTGTTTAATCACACTCGAATCATTTATTTATAACACTCGTTCGATACCTATACGGTCACCGGCCAACTCTAGAGAGATGTCGACTCAACTCAAGGTCACAATTGTTTATTTACCTTTTCTCCGGCGACTGTAAGACTACGTCATTGAGATACTATAGGCTATAGCTAAGTATTACAGAGTAAGCACGAGTCACTACTCGTGATGAAAAGATGCACGCGGGCCATCTCAGCTCACTAGCTGAGATGGCCCGCGTGCATCTTAACCGATGATTGCGGGTTCAAACCTAGACAAGCTCCGCTATATATATGTGCTTAATTTGTGTTTATAATTTAACTCGTGCTCGGCGGTGAATGAAAACATTGTGAGGAAAGCATGTGTCTAATTTCATCGAAATTCTGTCACATGTGCATTCCACCAACCCGTATTGGAACAGCGTGGTGGAATATGTTCCAAACCCTCTCCCTAATGGAAGAGGAGGCCTTATCTCAGTAGTGGGAAATGTACAGGCTGTTACTTAACTTTACTTTAAGTATAATATGTCTATACTAATATTGTCGAGATTAACGAGTGCATGTCCTTAATATGTGTTTATAATTGCATTGTGAAGTAAAACGTCGTGAGGAAACCTGCATGCGACCACGTGAGTCTTCAAAAAAATGATGTGTATCCGCTAATCGATATTGGACAAGTGTGGTGGAGTAAGCTCCCATCATCTCTTCAAAAGGGAGAGGAGCTTAGGCCAGCAGTGGGACATTCACAGGCTGCTACTTTATACTAATATTACGTACCATTTTTAAAAATGTTTCACCATAAAAAGCTACATTGTCCCTAAGCTATTTAAACTATATTTATAACAAAATATGTTCTTTATCAAAAAAATGAGTACATGCGAAGCTGGGGCGATTCGCGAGTACAGTAATAAATGACGTTAGCAATATAAATGGAAACGCAACAATTATTTCCAACTTCATAACTGTATTTGACTAACATAACTTTATATATTTGAATATTGGAAGAATATTTACTGATTTTGTTGTTAGTTCTTTTCGATAGAATCTACATTCCGAAACGGTGGTAGCTTTACTAAGTTTGTATAATGACTAAAGTATGTCTTAAGTTGATATTTATAGACAATAACTCTCGATCATCACAACAATGTTTGAAACGTTCTGTCGATATATCGATAGTCGATAACGTCACTAGCTTTCAAGGTCACGTGGAATAGAATATTACTTTCTAAGTCGACTTCTACGTATGTATTATAACCTTTTAGATGTGGCGGAATTTATGTATGCACATATGCAAATAGAATTGATGTCTGTCTGTGACAGCCTAATAACAGCTTATTCCAAAAGGGCCGGTTATTTAAAAACGCTGCATTTGTATACGAAAAAAGGGAGGTCACTCTCAAATTGTAATTAATATTATTTCTTTTATTTCTGTAAAATTTCTTGTTTTAAAATATATTTTTTTCTGTAGCTTAAGTAAGTATAGTCAAACTGGGATAGGTTTAAGTATAATATTTTTAAATAAAATAAGTATTGCTAGAAATAAAAACTATTTTCAAGAACTTTCAAAATCTCCTATATAAGTCATATACTTTGCTATGCTTCCGTTAATACGTAGCTATGCAAGTAATAAAGTTTCAAAGTATTGTTTGATTATACATATGATAAAAAAATCTTGGAATTAGTGATGACTTCCAGGCAGGATATTACATACACATAATTAACTCACATGACTGTATTTTATAAATGTTAAAAAAGAGTAACTACTGAGTGTCTCGCCGGTTCTTCTCGGTAGAACCTACTTTCCGGACCGGTGGTAGCTTCACTTAATTGTTAAATGACGATTCAAAAGTGCCTGTGAAAGCCCACTTGAATTAAGTATATTTTGATTTTGGAGGTAAAATAATTGTTAGATGCGACCTGTTACAAGCGAGATTCTTTAGCCACTGAACTATCACGGTCACGGAGATATCAGCTCGTAAGCAGGCGACACACGCGCGCAGTCGTGACCGGAATCGTTTGAAACTTTCACAATGAAAATAGAAATTCTCCATTTAATACCAATTTGTTATTTATAGCCAAAGCACCTTGTTATACTCGGGGCAACGAATTGTATGCAGTCGCTACTCGTCATGATATGAGCCGTGGTGACCCAGGACAGGAATGGTAGCAGGAGATTGCGGCTTCAAACCCGGACAAGAAAAGCACTTGGTGTTTGGGCTTTAAGCAAGCTTGACATCTATACATATGATAAATATGAAGTGTCTGATTGTAATATTAAAATATTTTTTTTACTGAATGCATATGTATGTATACAAGGATTTGTGATTCTGTGTCTGTCAATTTGTTCCGACTTATCTCTGAAACGACTGGAACGATTTTAACGCGACTTAAACTGGCAGATAGCTGATGTAATAAGGAGTAACTTAAGACTTATTGAAGATGAAGATTTAGTAACGACGGCACAAACAACACCCAGACCCAAGGCAACATAAAACATATTTAACTATTTCTACAACGACTCAGTCTTATCGAACCCAGGACATCGGAGTGGTGCACCCATGAAAACCAGCGTACAAACTACTCGACCACAGAGGTCAAATGACAATATGTTAGTAATGTACTATAAATTTTTATATATCCAGCCTGGAAATCTATAATTAAGCCAACATACTATATACTTTGTATGATAAATATTCCTAACAGTACAAAATTAGACTACTATTTCAAACATGTTTTGATTTGATCGTTATCTTCTATCGCTACCGCTTCACATAGCCCGTCAGTGGTAGCGGCACCACCAGTGCGGGTTCGGTTTCCGCTCAATAACATACCGGTAATAAAATCTAATTGATGTAATTTCACGTCGCGTTACACTTGTTCAATATAGATAAGATTATCAATCAGTTGTAACGATATAAATATTGATAACACTTAGTTACATAGTTAAACCATAACGAAAAGGACGACCGAATGCGTGATGGTAAGAGGTCACCATTACACTTTACTTATAAAGAACATACATCAGCCACTTATAACCCCCACGACCACGACTAAGAATGAAAAAAACTTGGTGATGGTTGCGGGTTCAAACCCAGGCAAGTGACTGAATATTTATGTGCTTAATTTGTCTTTATAAAACATCGTGAGGATCGTGTCTAATTTCATAGAAATCCTGCCCCATATATGTCCACCAATCATTGGGGCAGCTTGGTGGAATATGTTCCAAAACTTCTCCTCAAAGGGCTTAGTCCATCAGTGGGAAATTTGGAGGTTGTTAATGTTATGTGCATGCCATTGGAAAGGACTCGATAGATAACGTTATAGGTTTGACAATTATTACTATAGGACACATTACACAGTAGGTTTGTAACTGCACGACGCTGTATGCTCGACTAAATAATGCAATGATCTCTCTCAAATAGCTTTGACGTTGGATTAAAACCTTTACACGAAATTATGATAGATTGACTGAGTATTTTGGATTTTATTGGATTTGGATTGGATTTACTTGGTGGTAGGGCACTCATCAGACATTCTACCGCTAAATAACAGTACTCAGTATTGTTGTGTTCCGGTTTGAAGGGTAAGCCAGTGTAACTACAGGCACGAGGGACATAGCATCTTAGTTCCCAAGGTTGGTGGCGCATTGACGATGTAAGGAATAGTTATTATTTTTACAGCGTCATTGTCTATGGGTGATAGTGACCTCTTACCATCAGGTGGCCCATATGCTCGTCCGAAATATACTTCAGCGAATTGGGAAAGCTTGCGAAATAATCACGCAATCGATGACTACAGATAAGTCTTATCATCATCCATATAAGGACGTCATTTGCTTATCAAGTATCAAATATTTATATATTAAAACAGGCAGATATATATTTATTGTAAGTATTTTCAGCAATCTTATCTACGATCATATATAGAGGATACCTGCACCCAATGTAGGTTTCAAACTAGTGCTGTCTGCATGAATTTGAATCCGAAATCTTCGAATAAGATACGTGTCCTAAGCGCTGAGCCACTAAGCACTAATTTATTTTACAAGATTATCATTACATAGTAGAAAACAAAGTCGCTTACCGCTATTTGTCCCTATGTATCCTTGAAATTACGCAACGGATTTTGATGCGGTTTGATAGAAATCGAGCTGCGATGGCCTGGTGGTTAGAACGCGTGCGTCTTAACCGATGATTGCGGGTTGAAACCCAGGCAATCACCACTATATATATGTGCTTTATTTGTGTTTATAATTCATCTCGTGCTCGGCGGTGAATGAAAACATCGTGAGGAAACCTGCATGTGACTAATTTCATCGAAATTCTGCCACATGTGCATTCCACCAACCCACATTGGGACAGCGTGGTGGAATATGTTCCAAACCCTCTCCTTAATGGAAGAGTTTACAGACTGTTACTTTACTTTACTTTTCTTTTTATAGAGTGATTCGAGAGGAAAGTTTTTGTATATAATACATGGACAGTATCCCAATGATCCTTTTAGAAGTTTCCAGAAGCATCACAGGCAGTTACTTTCGCAGTTTTACATTGGTATGCATTGAACAGCACCCCATATATTACGACCAATACTCCAAATACAGCTTCTCTAAGAAAATCTGCCATAAATATCAAAGTGAATCGATCTCAGCTCATAAATACGTGATATGAAGAGTGTTCGTTGATACGCTTTCGCCAACAACTCAACCGATGATCTTGATTATTGTAATCAGTGTACATTATGAGTTTAAAAATAGTTACTTACTAACGAAACTTGAAAATAATACTTAATTTATTCAAAAATCAATAAATAAAAATACATTTTTTCAAATGTTTGTCACGTGACGCAAAACGCTCCTGATTTGTCGGGCTTATGATGAAGTCACTTTCTTGTAAACCTTGCTTTTCTACTATATGTACCACAGATTAAAATACAGTAAAGTGACGTCACCGACCCCACTGCAGCGCCATATAGTCCAAATACCGTTTCCGCGCGTTATTTAAATATGGAATTTTTAATATATTTTTCGGCAAATATGTACTAGAAATAAAAAAATCAACTTTTACTGGGTTCCTTAACCTCTACTAAATAATATAAAATGGATTTTAAAAACCAGTCAAATAGCCTATTTTGCACTCACGTCGTAGTATAGAGAAAATAATATAGGGTACTAACTTCACCCCTAATGAAAGCGCAGTCACTAATACGCGAATATTGGATTCTAAAGTATTACCGCCTCAGTTCGAACTATAATAGGTTTTGATGTAGTCAGTCAGATATTAATATTATAAATTTGAAATGGATGCGAGTAGCCGGAGAAAGACCAGAGTGGCGTGCACTTGGAGAGGCCATGTCCAGCACTGGGCAATAAAGGTTATGTTTTATTTGGCGGTAGAATTACTGATAAGTGGGTGGTACCTACCCAGATGGGCTTGCACAAAGCCTACCACTAAGTACTGCTGCTGCTTTTTTATCTAACACATGGCAAGCAACACGCTAAAACGCGAGCTAAGACGCGGCCTACTACTAGTAATATAACATTTTATACAATCTTAACTTATAACAAACAGAACACAAACATTGAACAACGTCACATCACATGCATTACTCTGATCCCAAAGTCAGTAGCTAATGTACTTGTGTTATGGAAAATCAGAAGTAACGACGGCACCACGTTTAACAGCATTGACCAGTTAGTTCGAGGCTTGAAAACGATTTCAGCACGCTGTAATACGAGTCGGGAGTCACCGCCTAGTATGTGAATTACTAAAAGAAAAAACATCGGATATACGTTGCACGGATTGAGAAGCACCGCGGTTGACACACTAAGGCCCAAGATTATTTTATGATAATATACTAGACATTTCAACCAATCCTAGTACCCGGTAGGATGCGCACACATGCCGGAACTCAATGACATAGTCCAACGTTAATGGGGTAGTGCAGTAACGGTCACTTGTCAAACGTATATAAACAAATATATATAAATGTTAAACAAGTCATATATCTTCCTTTAAGTACCCAATATCTTATGAGATATAAACGTAATAGGTATCATTATCATTACATAGCATAAAACAAAGTCGCTTACCGCTTATACCTTAAGTACCTATGCTTAGATCTTTAAAACACAACGGATTTTGATGCGGTTTTTTTCAGCAAATCAGTGATTATTTTTGAAGTTTCTAGTGTGATGTAAATTAACAAATTCTGTACTTAGAATATCAGTATTGCACCCGTGCGAAGACGGGGCGGGTCGCTAGTTTTTTATAAAAGTCATCATTGAAGCGATTTGACGATTCCCTGCGTTATTTCGATATCCTTTACACGACTGTCAATAAAGGTGTGTTATGTTTTCACGGCATGTGTGCCTGTGTTTCCTTATTATACTGTAACTTCTAAATGCAAAACAGATGTGTATGCATTGGATGACATTAGGATCTCATCCTGAATACTGTCATTATCTTATGTTCTCGGTAGACACTTTCCGAACCGATTGTAGCTTCAAAATAGTTGTTAAATGACTATTTAAAAGTGCTTGTAAAATCCTACTTGAATCAAAAATCAATCAAAATAAACTTTATTCAAGTAGGCTTTAAAAAGCACTTTTGAATCGTCATTTAACAATTAAGTGAAGCTACCACCGTTTCGGAAAGTAGATTCTACCGAGTAGCAAGAAACTCAGTAGTTACTCTTTTTCCACATTTAAAAAATATAATTATATTAGTTAAATACAATTATATATGTATGAAATGTATTCTGCCTCATCATCATATCATATCTATAAAATCTTGTATCGAATAATGTATCTTTTTTACCGAAGTGTTTTATAGACGAATAAAGTTTTCATTAATTATTTCGACATAAATATTGAATCATCTTAAACTGTTGTAATATTAATAATCTCCGATTAAACACTTGTTTTGTGCTTGACGTCAACACCCAGTTTCAAACGTATACGTTAACGGTTACAACATAATACATCAAAAAATAATAAAATAAAAACCAGTGGCGATAACAATCCATCCGATGTCAGAACACACACACTTCACTTGGACACACACACAGATACAACTTGTTAACACGCGGGAGATGCGCGCGCGACGGCGGTTAGACGCGAACTGGCCGGTCGCCGGCGAATTTGAAATATGCCGTAAATGGCACGATTCCGCCATTACGATTTTAGAGTATCGCTGCTTATGTATTAAAACCACACATGTATTTTATATTTATATTACATAAATTAATAAAAAATGAATATTTGACCATGTTCTAGTAGCTGTTACCCGCTTGGCTTGGATTTGATCGCGTGGAATATGAATATATTTGCGAATTAACTAAAAATATTACGTTTATGATTGGTATAAAAAAATGGTTACCTCTTTGTTTCCAAAAAATAGCCTATGTCCTTTCTATATGTTTACCAAATTTCATGCAAATCGGCTGAGTAGTTTGGACACGAAAGAGCAACAGACAGACAGAGTTACTTTTTTAGATTAGAATAATCTTCATAGTTTTGTCTCTTCCCGTTATGTAAGAAATAACTACGTATAATATAAGCCGTTATATATATGTACGCTCATGAAGGCGCGCCCCACTATGTACAGTTATTAGACAGTGCGCATAATTTTTTTACTATTATCATCATTGTATTCAAGCTGAGATTGCCCAGCGGTTACAATGCAGGCAATTACCACTGAATTTACAAGTACTTAATTTCTGTTTATGATTCATTTCGTGCTCAGCAATGAAGGAAAACATCGTGAGTAAACCTGTGTGTGTCTAATTTTAACGAAATTCTCACATGTGCATCCTGCAATGGAGCAGTGAGGTGGAATATGGGCCAAATCTCCTTAAAGAAAGAGGTCTTAGCCCAACATTGCAAAAATTTACAGGCTGTTACAGCGTGTGCATTAGTATGAATGACCGATGCTTGTGCTTACATGTCTGAGTGTGCGTGAGACAGCAGAAAAAAATATACAAATTACATGATATTTGTTAAGTTTATTTTGTTAACTTAATTAGTTAACCTGGAGAGGCACGCAATCGCGAGTGAATGGATATAAGCATACATAAAATAAAAACAGTCTTAGTAAACAACTACACTCAGTTTAAAATTAGAACTTAATTAGCAATTTTTAATTACAAAATATGTACTAACATATATCATTTGCTCTACTTGTGAACAGGTGTTCATTGTGTAATTACGAAGAAGATTAAATTAATTTACAGTTATTGGTGCGTTATGTATTATGCAATATCTTAACTAATTTTAACAACAAAGAAAATAGTGTCGATTTCTCGTGTGTAACATTAGAAAAGCGGGCACTTTAGTTCTTTACAGATCGGATCCGGAGTTTGCACAGACACCGAGCTTCAGATAGTTATCAAATGCATGTTGCTAACTGCAAAGTAATGTGGCGTTAGGTCAGTCACAATCGAGATAATACTCTCAGTCTCAACACATGATAATAAGCACGTAGTTTGAGAAAGTATTTTACATTAAAGTAAAGTAAATGAATGGAACTAGAGAAAACTTTGAGTTTATTACCCCATGCTGTTCCTAAGCATATTGGTAAATAAAGTTATTAAAGCATTTTATATGACACGTGCATGTAATCCTCGTAATGTTTTCCTTCCGCTTTTAAGCCTAAAAATTTAGCAACAAAATGTGTAACAAATTTCAAATATGAGGAAAGACAATCAAACTGGTATCTTTATATAGAATTTAATACTTTAACGGTATATTTAACTGTCAAATTCTTAATCAAATGTTGGGATTTTGTGTTATGTATGCGTATTATTAGAGCAGTGTTTTTGGGTTACTAGACGCTTGTGAGTTAAAGATACCAGCGTTTGTAGGTCCTATAGTGCAAGAAAAATTACAATTTAATTCAGCTTATTCCTATCTATTTGAACAGCGAAGTTAGAAAAGCGTTACTTTTAATAATAATCACAACTTCTTCACCGTCATCATTTCATATATGAATTTGAATTCACATATTGTCAATTACCAGTATAGGTCTCAATAAAAAAACTGTCAGAATTTGACGTTCTGTGTGTCTATTGTAACATATTTAAACAGTTTCAATAGAATTTAAATATTGTATAAATATCTACAGTATTTATTAGGTTGGATAATGTTCAAATAATAGAAATAAATTATCCAGAATTCAACTATTAAGTTCGAATCATTTTCCTGTATCTGCGTGCTATTATTATATATAGAACTGTATTATCCTTATAAAATTAATTAGAAATAATATTATGGACAGTTAATGTCAGTACATATTGTTGAATGTATTTTTAAAGTTATATTTTCCAAGGAAAGAGGACCTGGATTAACTGTTGTTAAGTTATAGTCAGTGCCCATAAACATTGACACTAAGAAATATTACCCATCACTTACATCGTCATATACCACTAAACTTGGGAAATATATTGTTGTTTATTTTAAGACTGTACTAACACTAGCTTACTCATTATTCACATCGAAACACAACAATACAAAGTATCTGGTGACGCAATAAAAAATATAAATGAATCTTATTCTGAAGTAATAACATGTAAGTCTTTATGGCAACACTCGATTATTAAAATAATACGAACGATATTACATGGAATTATTTTTTCAAAAACAACGTATAAATTGAAGTGTTGCCTAATCTCGTGTGATATATGGGCAACTCTTTAAATATATGATGTATGAGTCATTATATCCATATATAATAAACATATAAACACTTAAAGGTAAATATTAAACAGTTTGCAATGACAAGCAGATATGTGGCAACCAAATATAGATAAAGATAGATAGCTGTTGTAGCTACACAGTTTTATGTTAAATTATATTCAAATTGTACGGAACCGATGCAAATAATTCGAGTCTGACACGAAATTGTTTATAAAGACGAGCTGAAGGAATTCGTTGCCTGTAATCTGTTTACGTCCGGCGCCTGCGCGAAAGAGGGATAGTTTTTGGGTTCCGTTGTCATTACATCAAAACCATAATCTGGTTAAGGATATCTTACAGTGCTAATATTTATCGACAATGATGATAAAATTAGCTATTTTATATTTCAAATAAACTCGAGCGAATGCAAATAACACCTTTGATGTATTATAAAAAAATCACCCACCCGTACACATTGGAGAGTCGTTGGCGGGTTACGCTCTAATTAATTTGCAAGCGGACAGTGACCGCCGTGATATTGATATTACTTTCGTTGTTTATGTTACGATTATATTATTATTCTTGTATGTTTGCTGTCGGAATTAATAAGTAAGCATTTTTGAGTTCAAGCTCTATGAAGTTAGCCTTTTGAAGTGATTATTTAAGAATATTTTCACTAACTTTGTTTCCTAACAAGCAAAACGCTTCTCACGAGTCACAACGCATTGGTGCGAATAGACTGGGTGCGGCTCATGACACTTCAATGTCAGTGGCAATTAAACTAAGATTCACAGCTATCGATGCATTATATACAACTCAACAGGCTGTAAATTTCCCATTGCTGGGTTAAGGCCACCTCTCCCTTTGAGGAGAAGTTTTGTCATATTCCATCAGACGGTTCCAATGCGGGTTGGTGGCATGCCCATGTGGCAGAATTTCTATGAAAATATAAACATTCAGATTTTCTCAGATGGTTTTCCATCACTGTACTTTACTGATGTATGATAAACACAAATTAAGTATATGAGTATTCAGTGGTGCTTACCTGGGTTTGAACCCGCAATCATCGATGCCGAAGCACGCGTTCTAACCACTGGGCCACACAGACTCACTAATAATTTAAACCTATAATATTCTACTATAACAGTATTCGAGTTAAAACTATGAACAAAAGATGTTTTTACTACAGTTTTATCAGACGGAATTCCTCTTACAGAACCATGATACAGATGAATAAAGAAAGCCAATGATACGGAACCGTTAGAGCTCGGAGCGTCTCGTGTCTGACGACATGTTTGTAACGTAAAAAGATTTTGAAAAACGCGCACACATGCGCCGCCCGGCCACACGTGCGCGCCACCCGGCGTTACTCAGCTTTATAATTAAACTAGTTTATGCTACAACTTCGTTCTGCTATAGGGTTTAGGGGTTGAGAAAAAAACAATTAAATAGATTTTCTTAACAACTTAATATTGTTATAAATTGAGAGATAAATTTTACGTTGGAACAATGATGTTGTAGTAAACAGATATGTTATTAACGCGCAAAAAGTGAAGATTAGAAAACGTCCTAATTGGGACGTTTGCCTTTAGTTGTTTTACGTAGTAATACGTTATAATACATCATAATTACGTAGTAATACGTTTCGCGTAATTAAAATATCTAGTTATCCCTTTTACTCATTGTTTTTATCAAGCTATCCTTTTCACTTGTAACGAAATGTAAAAATAAACTAAAATAAACGGTCCCCGGCGCGGCACTCTTTTCTGTTGTGTAGTATGGCTATAACATATCTGTTTTTTAGAATATCATTGCGTTGGAACGAAAATTACATCGAAATTAAAAAAGTTCGATCGCAAATTAAAATTAATAAATACCTAACCTCCTTCTCTCCCGAGTCGGATAAAGCTTCTTCGATACGAGCCAACGAAGGACCTTAACAAAGAATTTCCTCATTTCAAACGATACAGCCGAGGAGGAAGTGACGTCACTCCATCTAAATTCAAGACCTTTAAAATAACTGAGAGAACAATTTAATTACAAACATCACGACTTGCTTTTTTATTCGATAAACGTTACAAAATATATGTAATGCTATATGAGGAAAAAGTTGTGTAAAGCCTCAGTGATACTACTGAACCAATATAAAAAAAACTTATACCAAAATATACAGCGCAATGATATTCTAGTAAACAGATATGTCATTAACGCGCAAAAAGTGAAGACTAGAAAACGTCTTAATTGGGACGTTTGCCTTTAGTCGTTTTCATCATAATTATGTCAGTAATACGTTATAATACATCATAATTATGTAGTATGTTTACGTTTTGCGCAATTAAAACGTCTAGTTATCCCTTTTACTTATTGTTTTTATCAAGCTTTCCTTTTTACTTGTAACGAAATGTAAAATAAACGGTCCCCGGCGCGGCACACTTTTTTCTGTTGTTAAGTATGGGTATAACATATCTGTTTATTAGAATATTATTGATACAGCGTGTTTCGGAGAAGGTTATAGTACATAATATTATTATGCAATTAAATAATACTACTACATTATATAGTGTGTTTACTAGCGACCCGCCCCGGCTTCGCACGGGTGCAATACTGATACTAAATATACTACAGTATTTGTTTATTTACTACATCAAAATGGTAAGTTCTTAATCTGCGTTTCTTTACTATATTGTCCATGTATTATATACAAAAACCATCCTCTCGAATCACTCTATCAAAAACGCCCACCCGTGCGAAACTGGAGGCCCCCCCCCCTCTAGTATAATATAAAATAGTAATATACAAAGTATAATTATGTAAGAGTATGATGATTATTATCGAGGTTTCAAGTCAGAACCTCGGGATCTGGGACATTGTATCTAGCCACTAGACTATTGTTGCCACTTGGTAGCAGCGGCAGTGGTGACCACTTACCATCAGAGAGCCATTTGCCCGTCCACATACATATAGAAGTGTACATAGAAGATCTACCATTAAGTAAATACTTTTAAAAAAATTAAAAGAATGCAAAATTATCAGTAAACTTTTTTTAATGTATATTATTTAAAGGCACAGATAAGAAAGGAACGCATCTCTTTTGTATTTCGTGATGGCGACACTGAGAGCCTAATGCTGTCTCGCACTATCGTTCTTAATTTGAAATTTAAAAAAACAAACGACCAACGGACATTCGTCGAAAGGTTACGTCATTAACGGATTACCGCGACGATGATTTTAATCTATGGCAGAAATGGCACATAGCAGAAAATGTACTCGGAGTCGTTAATATAAAATTATATATAATATGTATATTTTGATGTACAGTCGGGGTAAGAAAAGGTTCGTCACCATAAGACCTATAGCTAGTGTGCTCAGTACGAGCGATACAGATTATCGCTCGTACTTTACCGATCGAGAATGACATATTGCATCGCAGTGATTCGATGTTTAGATTCAAAAGGTACTAAGTGTTTAAGACTTGATAGAGGAGTTAATTTGAAAACTGACGAAGATTTTCTTAGTCTGACTGTGTTTAGTTTTAGTTATTACATGCGGTGTATAACTATAATTAGCTTATCATTTTGTTTCATTTTTCTTTATAACAAGCTAATGCACCACCGGATGGTAAATGGTCACCGCCGCATACATGATAGTGCTATTGACCATTCCTTACATTTTCAATGCGCCTCCAACTTTAAGAACTAAGATGTTATGTCCCTTGTGCCTGCAGTTACACTGGCTCACTCACTATTCAAATCAGAACTCAACAATAGTGAGTACTGCTGTTTGGCCGTAGAATATCTGATGAGTGGTCGTTGGTGGCGGAACGCAAACGCTTGATACCATATCCAATCGCCTCTGATCTGTGGTGTATGTAAGACCCTGTCTTAGTAACTTTTTCTAAATCCTTAATTCCAATTTAGGAGCTCGTATTGTTGTGTTACAGCGACAGAGTTTCAAATGATTTACAGCACATGTAGTCATTATAAAAACAGTTTTATTTCAAGGGCATAAGATCGCTTATCGATCACGTCACCCGCTGACCTCACTACATTCCGACTCACTAATTACTATGACTTAAAGGGTAAAAGTTTTTTAAATATTATTATTGTTGTACTTAACGCAGTTCCGAGATGGCCCAGTGGTTAGAATGCCGATGATTACGGGTTCAAAACTGGGCAAGCACCAGTGAATATTCATGTGCTTAATTTGTGTTTATAATTCATCTCGTGCTCGGCGGTGAAGGAAAACATCAGGAAATTCTGCCACACGTGTATTCCACCAACCCGCATTGGAATAGCGTAGTGGAATATGTTCCAAACCTCCTCAAAGGGAGAGAAGGATTTAGCACCGAAGTGGGAAATTTACAGGCTGTTGTTGAACAACTTTATAAAGTAACCCCATTGGTTAAAAGGACCCTCTCCGTAAGGATTAAACAACCACCTAAAAATAGGTTGTGCAATTCGAATAAAAATATGCGTCAACACACACACAGATATACCATGTATGCACACACTAAACGTCAGTGTGTAAGTGTCTTCAGACCCTCGGCCTGATAACAAAGCAATCAGTTTTGTCTAAAAATAATCGGGATTAGCGGCGACCTTGCAGCGCTGATAACGTTATCACTAATTACCGCATTACGAGTTACGTGTCTTGAGCCATTTTCGAAGTTATGTTGGTATGAGTAGGTACCGCCCATTTATCAGATATTCTACTGGAGTACTTAGGAATGTTGGTCGAGTAAATAATCAGTTAGCCAGTAAAGTAAATAAATATGAGACAACATCACATACATTACTCTGATCCCAATGTAAGCAGCTAAAGCACTTGTGATATGGAAAATCAGAGTAACGACACCACAAACTCCAGACCCATGACGACATAGAAAACTAATGATAATCTACATCGACTCGGCCGGGAATCGAAACCGGGAACTTGGAGTGGCGTACCCATGAAAACTGGTGTACCACGAACACACCTTTCGACCACGGAAGTCGTGATAAGTACTTACAATGTTGTTCAGGTAAATAATCAGTAAGTGTAAATACACTTCTTGTAACGCCAAAATCTATCTGTCTGTACATATCTCAGGATCCCTTGGAGCTGTGTAAAAATCAATCGTCCACGACTAATTATATCTGGTGATACGGAACTCTCAGTACGCTGGTTCGAATCGTACTTGCCCGGTTATTTTATACCTATAACAAAATATTTAACGTATGTTCCTATGATATAACGTCAGATGTAAAATCTCAACGCTTTTTAATTGAAAACAAAATATGTATGTATTTGTAGTAAAGCGACCTCAGAAATTTGATTCCATTGATTGAATCAATACGAGGCGAGCGCAGGGTGACCAAGAAAGTACTCACGGGAAGGACGCTGGCAATCTTAAGAGACCGCATCCTTGAGTCGATCGCCTCCTGACTAATTCTATTCAATAATGCTTATGTACTGAGTAAAGGAATTTGAGTTTATGTTTGCTTTCATGGATGGGTGCTAGACGAGTCACTTAATTTCGATATATATTATTTGTAAAACAACAGACACAATAAAATAAATTAACTATGTTTGTTAAAATTGTTATTGAAATCCCAAAAAGAGAGGGAGAAGTCGCCGTAAGGTGGCATAACGTTTTATCCGTATGTGACAGGTTACCTCACTGTGAGTAATCTCTGCTTTTTCTTGACATAAAATGATTAAGATTAATAAAATTTAAAAGTTATCATCTATAGAAATGTTATGTTCTTTAGGTTTTACGAAGTAACGTTTATATTTTAAACATTCATTCGAAAAAGACATACAACTGAACTGTCCAAAGTCAAAGTAATAAATCTTAATTCAATATTGAACTGTTACACTGGCTTATTGACAGGCGAAAATCTACCACCGGTTCGGAAATCAATACCTCGGACCCGAGAAAAACCGGCGAAAGAAATTAGCCAGATATTTTTTCGAACGTCATATTTTACAATTATTGTTTTCATGAGATAACAATAAATAAATTTTCGTTAAGAAACAGCCTGGTGGCAATCATCCCAGGACTAGGAAGGCATTGGTTTTATAATATTTTTTAATCTTTATAATTAAACTAGCGAAACGCCCCGGCTTCGCTCGGGTACAATACTGACACTATATATACTACAAAATATGTTTATTTACAACATCACATTAGAAACATCTAAAAAAATCAGTGTTTCTTTACTATACTGACTATGTATTATATACAAAAACATTCATCTCGAATCACTCTATCTATTAAAAAAACCGCATCAAAATCCGCTGTGCACTTTTAAAGATTTAAGCATACAATGGGACATAGGGACAGAGAAAGCGACTTTGTTTTATACTATGTAGTGATATTCTTGCATGTTTCCTGGGATCCTGTTGTAAATACGTATGCGTGGAACAAAAGAATGTCCGTCTGTATATCAGAGTCATGGCTACCCTGTCCGGCGCTTAGCTATATACCAGTAAATAAAACTGTTTTGTATTTAATGTTTTATTATATATCGCCATGCAAGGTCGTGTGAGATCATCTTAGCAGTTTCGCTGTTCACGTTTATAATAACAATATTTCAGGGTCAACGCTATTCTCTACGAAGTGTTTTTTTTTTAAAAATAGTTTGGCGGACGAGCGTATTGGCCACCTGATGGTAAGTGGTCACCATCACCCATAGACAATGACGCTGTAAGAAATATTACAATTCCTTACATCATCAATGTCCCTTGTGCCTGTAGTTACACTGGCTCACTCACCCTTCAAACTGGAACACAACAATACAGAGTACCTACTGTTATTTGGCGTTATAATAACTGATGAGGGTATGGTACCTACCCAGACAGGCTTGCACAAAGCCCTACCAGCAAGTTTATTAGTTGTATTATGTTATTAAGTGTATTAGTTAAGCAAATTGCGAAATTACAGAAATAACACAACAAACTTGGTCCAACTGGGAACATCGCACAGTAGTGTGTGATCTTCTACGGGATACTTTTTCAGAAGTGCACGAGAGTTACACGATTTAATAACTAATGTTAAAACAGTAACCCTAGCCTCCAATTCGGTGTCATGACATCTGATTTTCTATCATTAATGATAAGTATACATACATGATTATTATACATTATGAATAATAACACAAACTATTAAATTTATTTTCAACCGACTTCCAAAAGGAGGAGGTTATCAATTCGTCTGTATTTTTTTTTTTTTTTTTTTTTTTTTTTGTTTGTTACCTCATAACTTTTTACTGGGTGGACCGATTTTGATAATTTTTTTTTTGTTTGAAAGGTAGTGCTTCCCGTGGGGTCCCATTTTTTTTATTTTTTTTTTCCGATGATGGAATCCATGTGAAAACGACATAAGTCTTAAATTTGCATTATGTATATGCGCGACAAATAGGTCAATAACTGAAAATCACGTTAACCAATTTTGATAATTCTTTTTTTATTATAAAATATATACTTCAAGGGTAATTTGGTGAAAGTTTGGTAAGGTTCTGAGCACATGATCCATGACAAAGTAACGGAACGGAAGGGAACGGAACAATTCTGAGGAGCACGTTAGCGATACTCGGTCGAATCTTTTATTTATAGGTTATTTGGATATTTGAGTCACCTTCCGTAATGTGGTTATTTTTATGTAATTATCATAGTCGAATATTATAATCAACTAGCTACCCACCCCGGCTTCGCACGGGTGCAATACTGATACTAAATATACTACAGAATTTGTTTATATACGACATCACATCGCAAACTTCTAAAATTATCAGTGTTTCTTTACTATATTGTTCATGTATTATATACACAAACCTTCACCTTAAATCACACTATCTTTTAAAAAAAACCGCATCAAAATCCGTTGCGTAGATTTAAAGATATAGGGACAGAGAAAGCGACTTTGTTTTATACTATGTAGTGATGGAACTCCTATACGGCTCGCAGTTAGGGTGCGATATGGGGCAGAATTTCTTACTATCTTTAATCAAATTTTGTGTATGTGATGTGATGTCATATGATGTACGAAATATAGTTGGTCTTTTTCAAAGTTTTTTTGCTGAGTTCGATTACAGCTCTTTCGAGGGATCCTTGTAGTTTACGCCGCGTGACGTATTAAATCCGCATTTTCGAAAGTCTATTTTTGCTTTATTCGCAAGTTTCCTTTGAAATTGTCCTCGAAGTAGTTTCTGACTCATATAAACGGAACGCTTAATCTATCCATATTAAAAAAAATTAGTTAGTCAACATCAGCTTCACTTAAAATCAAAAAATAAATAAAATTTTAACAAAAAGAAAAACCGACTTCAAACAAAACACTATTTTGAAACAAATAAAAATGTACTAAAAAGTAATAAAAATAATTGAATATTTAACATATTTTTGAGAGTCCTCCGAGGTAAAATGAAATGAAAAATATTAGACTACTTAAAAGTCGATTTACGATTATATAATGTAGTTATAATTATTGCTATATTTGGAGTCGGTGTCAGCCAACCTACACTATATCTATCAAAAAACAATACGAGAATACTTTAAGAAATATGTTTCTTACAAATTACCTTTTATACGATATTATACTGGGTCAATCAAGAGGCTCGTATCGCTTCTTTCTTTTGATTGTTGAATCGTGTACCCGTGGCTGACACCGGCTCCAAATATAGCAATAATTATAACTACATTATATAATCGTAAATCGACTTTTAAGTAGTCTAATATTTTTCATTTCATTTTACCTAGGAGGACTCTCAAAAATATGTTAAATATTCAATTATTATTATTACTTTTTAGTACATTTTTATTTGTTTCAAAATAGTGTTTTGTTTGAAGTCGGTTTTTCTTTTTGTTAAAATTTTATTTATATTATATACAATTATTATCGTAAGTAATTTATACAACTGTAATTAATATTATTTTATGGCGAAGCATTTAATACTGGCATATAACACTATTTCTTATTTTAAAATTGAGTTGTCATTAGGATAAGTGTCAAGCTGCCATCAAAAAAGTAAATATTTAATATTATTGTGTTCCCGTTTGAAGGGTGAGTGAGCCAGTATAACTACTGTACAAAAGACAGAACATCTTAACTACAAAGGTTGGCCCATTGTCGATGTCGATGTCGATGGCGAAGAAACGGTTGATATTTTTTACAAGCACCATTATCCAGGGGCGGTGGTGACCACTTAATATCCGTCGAGCTATTTCTCCGTCCGCTTCTAGTCCACCATATTACAAAAAAAAAAACAGATCATCTTCATTCAATTAATTCACACAAAGCCTTTTACAATGAAATGAGCTTGAGTGAACTCACAATAATCGCTGCTTGCAATATATCACACACAACTTAGATAATGTTATATTATAATATAGATACTAATAAAGATAGATAGATAATTCTGGAAAAGCATTTTCTTAGGAATTAATAATGTCCATGACGTAAGGGTGTGCGTGGGCGTATTGGCCAGCAGGTTCAGTAAGATTAGAGCCTAGAAAATCTTTAAGAAGGTTACAATATTTTTGATACCACATAGTAACGAATTTTTATAAAAAGAGACACTATAAGGGTTGGGAGGCATCCTGTTCAATCCGGATATAACTGGTTTCATGCGATCTCGTCCGGTTTTTTGTGAGTTGAGTAATACGAAGCGTATGTATCACAAAATTAATTCGAATGAGTCAATTATCCCTGCTATAAAATACTTTCGGCTGAAATCTATCGGGTATTTTAATAAATCTGGAATTTACTGTAACTAACTAACCAACATTATTAATATATAATATAACTGTTTAAATATATAGTAGCAAAACCTTTGTATCTTATGGAGGTTTGCAAGATACTCCAATGGTGTTCATACTTACCCGAATTAATATTTGATTTATTAATTGTTGTACTCAAAATTTACTTTATTCAAGTAGGCTTTAACAAACTGTTTTAAGTGAAGCTATCATCGGTTCAGAATGCAGCTACCGAGAAGGACCGACTCGAAACTCAGTAAATACTATTTTTCAACATTTAAAAATACAAAGTCATATTAGTTAAATACAATTATATATGTATACAACTTGCCTGGAAGTTATGTCGTAATTTCAAGCGATTATTGAAATTTCTTTATTGAAAGCATCAGGCGCTTGCCTGGTTATACAAAATTCAGTACACTTACTAAATGCACTCATTCTAACTGCTTTTGTATCTCGGCATATATTGAACCATAATAATGACAATAAAAACAAATAAAGTTACACTTTGATCACTTGTAAACAGCAATCAACAACAACAGCCTGTAAATTCCCACTGCTGGGCTAAAGGCCTCCTCTCCCTTTGAGGAGAAGGTTTGGAACATATTCCACCACGCTGTTCCAATGCGGGTTGGTGGAATACACGTGTGGCAGAATTTCTAAGAAATTTGTCACATGCAGGTTTTTCACGATGTTTTCCTTCACCGCTGAGTACGAGATGAATTATAAAGACAAATTAAGCACATGAAACAGCGGTGCTTGCCTGGGTTTGAACCCGCAATCATCGGTTAAAATGCACACGTTTTAACCACTGGGCCATCTCGACTCTCTATAACAGCAATCAAATCAAAATAAACTTTATTCAAGTAGGCTTATTACTAGAACTTTTGAATCGTCATTTTACAATTAAGTGAAGCTATCACCGGTTCGGAAAGTAGATTCCACCGAGAAGAACCGACAAGAAACTCAGTAGTTAACACAGTTGAAACTCAGTTAGCCAAACTAACAAATCATTCAGTTCAAACATTCATTCAGTACGTATGGATATATATAAATCAGGGTCAGCTGACCCGCTGGCGGTGTTTACGCGTTCGTTATCATCACCAAAGACTGCATTAACAGTTCAATCACTGTCACCCCACCGACCTTTCTGCGGTGATCTCATCTCTGACTAACCATGTACGATACACACACGCTAAGTGATAACCCAGTGGATAAATATCGGAGAATTAAACTTAGAACTTAGTTATTTACATGGTGGTAGGGCATTGTGCAAGCCCGTGGGTAGGTACCATCAGATGTTCTACCGCTAAACAACAGTACGCAGTATTGTTGTATTCCGGTTTGAAGGGTGAGTGAGCCAGTGTTTAGTGTAAGCGATCACCATCACCCATAAACAATGGCTTTAAAATAAATGCGTCATTCCTTACGTCGCCAATGCGCCACCAACATTGGTAACTAAGATCCCTTGTCTTTAGTTACTATAATATCTGATAATCTGATTGTGGTACATACCCAGACTAGATATGATGCCCTACCACCAATGTTTTGAATTTATGTTTCATCAACGTTAACGTGTTAGGTTATGTTATGTCCCTCGTGCGTTATATTATCATACATATTGATGTGAAAAGTGTATTAGCATTGGAAAAGGGTGCGGGCGACGCGTAACGCTATTCAATGGAGATTCCGTCGTGATATAACGACGCCCGAATGCGACCAAACACAGCTGGTATTAAATATGAATTATACTATTTAGTTTCATACAGAACCAAGGTAACTCGATCTTAAGGATGCACAACACTAATGTTTACGAATAAAATAATTAGGAGTATTTTCATAACGCCTCGCCTCATTGCCTCCACTGGTGACAGGAGTGCTGGTTCGTTTGGCCAGAGGATCGGAATTGCGATTCAACGGGGAAATGCTGCTAGCATTCTTGCCACCATTCCACGCTGTCAAGATTTATACAGTAACCAATTTTAGTTCATATTTGTATATATTAATTAAAATAATAATTATTAGAAGTCATTATAACTATATTTATTAACTTTTTTGTGTCTGAGTCTTGTTGTGCTGTTGGCCCTACTGGATCTTACAGCATCACGGGCGTTGGGTTTTTTTTATATGCAACAGTCCTTAAAATAGATCGAATCAAAATCAAATATACTTAAATCAAGTACGCATTTAAAAGCAATTTTGAATCGTCATTTAACAACTACATTAAGTGAAACTACCACTAGTTCGGATAGAAGATTCTATCGAATAGAAGAGGCAAGAAACTCAGTAGTTACTCTTTTTCAACATTTAAAAATACAGTCATGTTAGTTAAATACAATTATGTATGTAATATGTATGTAATATACCCTGCCTGGAAATCAAGTATTAGCTCTACGCCTTTTTATCATCTATATAATCTTGTATTGAATAATATGCCTTCTTTGCCAATGTTTTTTTAACAAACGGAATATATGAAAATGGCAAAGTAAAAAATTACAGCGGATTTTTTTTATAGAAACGGATACCTTGTCCCAAGAGGGATATATTAATTTAAATAATTGTATTAACTAACATGACTTTGTATTTTTTTAAATGTTGAAAAAGAGTAACTAACGAGTTTCTTGCCGGTTCTTCTCGGTAGCATCTACTTTCCGAACCGGTGGTAGCTTCACTTAATTATAAAATGACGATTCAAAAGTGCTTGTAAAAGCCTACTTGAATAAAGTTTATTTTGATTTGCGGAGTCGGAATCGGAACTAATCACTTGCAGTACTTAGATAGTACGAAACAACTTAGATGTAGCATCGGCCAATTCAATAAAACCGATTAGTCCCCATTTACACAACCAATAGGAATAGCACCTTATCGCGCCATTCGATGCTATTCGTCGCTATAGATTCCCGCGTCTGATCAAACCCGAGAAAGCGAGTGCATGTAAATCGACGCGACAAACTGACGAATATATTAGGTCATATGATATTACGAGTTTGTGTAGAGATCATATTCACATGAGAAATTAATATTGATATTGACAGCGTACTTAATTCGGATGTGATCGCCTTACGAATTTTGCCGATGGTATATGTAAGCTGTGTTGTACTATTAAAACACGACTGTTAACATTTATAATAATAAGTGTAATCAAGTAAACGTCACCACCGCGTCAGCTTATTAAGTCACCTCGTTTAGTTTTACTGAACTTTCATAATGCATCGCAAGCTATTTATCGGTTTTTAGAATTGATTTCGTAAACAATTTGAATCATTTTAACGAAAATATTGGGTAATGAGGAAAAGTATTCGTATTATATATTTTACCTATCTATAGTAACATTATAAATGAGCAATTAAGTCTTAGAAGTGATAAGAGTGAGCCAGTGTAACTACAGGCACAAGGGACATAACATCTTAGTTCCCAAGGTTGATGGCGCATTGACGATGTAAGGAATAGTTAATATTTCTTACAGCGTCATTGTCTATGGGTGACTACTTACCATCAGGTGGCCCATATGCTCGTCCGCCAACCTATAGCATAAAAGAAGTCCGCACTTTTAAAACAATAAACCGAATTTGATGAAATTTGTTATGAAGCATATTTGAACTTGAAGGAAGGCCGTAACCTACTTTTTTGCCTAACACGTGACAGCCAACCCCTAAAATGTGGGCGAAACCGCGTGCGATAACTTGTATAACATAACGATAGCAACATCGTTTGAACCAGGTGCTTTCTAACACCTTTCGTGTTTTATATTATTAAATGTGCGAATTTAAGTTTAACGTGCTTCCAAGTTAAATTGTCAGCGCTGTTATCGAGAGCAACGGTCATGACGTCATCGTTTGGCTTGTGCAGGAAAGTTAGACCACCCATAAATTAGTTGTAAAGGCACAAAAATATACGTGAATACTTATCATTGACGTCCAATAAGGCCGTTATCTTTGAAAGCGATCTTCCTTTTTAAAGATAAGAAGGCAATGATAAGGTAATAATATGAATAAATTATATATTTTAAAAATATATAATTTTCGAATTTTCACACCCACACATATATGGATGTATAATGTGTATGCAGAGTTACTATTTTATGAAGTAGACCATAACAAAGGTTTACTTGGTAGGAACAGGACTTAGTGGTTTGGCTTTCGGTAACTGGGTAACTGCAACAGTTTTGTTGCGTTTAGATGAATGAGTGCCAGTGGCACTACAGACTCGAGGGACATAACATCTCTTCTGAAGGTTGGTGGTGCCTTGGAGAACAAAGTAAATGTCAGTAAATGTAAATGTAAATCGACCATCGACCACATGACCCATTTGATCTACTCAAGTATCATCTGACCGATCACAGATAGTTAAATGTATGATCGGTCGATTTCTACTATCAGCAATTTTTTTCCTGTGGAACTGTCTATAAAATCTATGCTTGTATATATTTATTGATTCTCTTTTGCTGTGATCACAAGGTTTGAAGCTACTTTAGTAGGATGCGTCCTAAGCATCTCCAGATATTTTTGAGTAGTAGGGTGGATCTCTTCATTCACCTTTGATATTATACTTATATACATTTAATGGTTAAAAATAATCGTTAGCTTGTAAATCCTTCAACGAAACTCAGAAAGATCATTTGTCATCTCAGGTCAATTAAGAGTTCATTAAACAATAATTATACATTTATAAATATCACATTTAATTCCCAGGTCAATCGTTAAGATATATCTTGTTACAGATTATTTATCTATCGCTCAGAATATAAAAGTTATAATATTGTTACTATTTAATATATATCACGATTGATGTGTAGAATGTAATTAATACCAAATACTAATGAACTAGACTAATCTGACATGAATAGTGATATTGTTATCTTCTCACACATGAAGGACAAACAGGGATGGAAATATTTATCAAATTGTAGTACATATTACAGTAATAATAAAAAAGCTTTAAAACTTTTTGATGAACTATAAAAAGTTCTTTATTCAAAACTGACATTACATGTTTCATTGAGCAAGCAGGATTACCGATGCTAAAGCGATTTTACGTCACATTTAAATAATAACAAGCAAAAGGAGTGATTTATAAAGAAAATAGCGTAAATAATCGATTCCATACACCTGTATCTATCTACAGCCTCAAGGGCATTTACACAATGCCGTTCGCACCGGATTATTGGATTACGTTACTTGCTCGCATACCTTCGTAATTACTTTTAAGTTACGGAGAAATTTAATTAAACAATTATTTAATTGTCACGTTTTAGTAATTAAGTAATAACATATTTATCTCTCGATTGGGAACGTACCGTAAGTTAAACAATTTAACTTAACACTGGAAACCTACTTTCATTTATGTGCGACGTGCGTACGTAAAGATATGCGTCGCCTATGGTAAAACTTTCAAACGTAATAAAAGTAGTTTAGATTAATTTTATATTCGACTAAAGTTTATTTCAGCTCACCTTACAACGGGCAGTTCCTTTTCTTCACGCTGTCTCAAATAAACTCATGCAAAATACACAAAAATTTGACCCACTAAAAACTTTTTAACACCTAGTTTGAATACACTATTTAACATTTATTTCTACCAGTTTACACAATAATAACAGAACAAAACATTTCTAAAGGTAAGTCTAAAACATGATTAACGAAATCCAATGCACTGATAACACTTTTTCAATTAATAATCTTGTTTCCTATCGAAAAACAAGTCGGCGTTTTTTGTAGTACGAAAAGTTGTAAGACTACTATTTGTGATGTCTTTGACAGTTCCTATCGGACTTGATTGCCATCGCGTCCAATATTATAACAGGTAAAAAAGGTGCTGTAATATTAAGTAACATTATTATAATAGCGTCTAGAATAACTGTATCAAATCTTAAGCCACTTATCAAAACAATTTTGGAATAAAATATAGTGAAACTAAGTAACTAGATGAATGAAATAATGTTTTTCTTATAACTTGGCTGAATCTTATGATACCACAGCCTTTAAAGTAGTAACGCCTCAACCAATCAGAGAAGAGGATTTAGTGCATTCCAAGCATATTTTTGCCGCCATTCTCAGCCAAAACCAGTTTCCCCTCTTACTCTCAAACTATTACGTTGGTGTCGCGACTCGCGTTGTATTGTAGTGTATTGTTTATATATTAAATGGAAACGAGAATCACTTACTGTTATGGTAGAACGTAGCTTATACGTTATTGTCATATTGTATTGTATTGTATATATTTAGTTAAGTTTTTAAATAAATTAATATACATATTTAAGATTCGTTACATTAATTCAATCGTTTATTTGTTGAATTACTTTAATATACAAACGAGGGTGTATTTAAGTAGAACTAGTATTTCTTTGTATTTAATGATTTATTAAAAAATTATATAAGCCTAGGTAGTTTTAAAAAATACCAAAAATTTAAGGACACATTTTAAAAGGACGTAGTATCAGGCGATATGGTACAGAGTTCCTAGTTCTATAATTCCTAAATAATTTGGGGATTACCTTTAATTGTATTATTAAAACAAAACAAATAAATATTAATTAATTATACTATTTTATTCCAATAGTTAAGTAACTTTATTAATTATTAAGAACCTATCTATCTTTCCACTTTACTTGACCTTTTTGAAATGACTTTTTGTGTTTTTATTGACTGGGTTACTAGTTTTGTAGTTGTCAAATATGTCGGCTTGCTGTTACGACGCAAACTACAAAATTAATTACCTTCACTCACTATAGTTTGGCATATTTTAGGCTTAGTCGTAATTTGTTCATTTACATGGATTAACAACCTGTAAAGCTGTCCAAGCCTTCTCCTCAAAAGTGAGACGGCTTGGAGTGCGGGTTGGTATTTACATGTGTGTGTATGTATTTAGATAAGACACATGCAGCTTTCCTCACGACGTTTTCCTTCACCGTCGAGCACGAGATGGGTTATAAAAACAAAGTAAGCAAAATTTAGTGGTGTTTCCGAGGTTTGAACCCGCAGTCATCAGAATATGTTCTAACCTCTAGTTTCACTTATACCTAGAATATAAACGCAATGTGATGGAAAATAATAAAAGGCCGGCCGTCGTTCTAAACTTTATTAAACATCTTTGGTTTAAGAATTTTCACATTCAATAAATATAAAGTTTATCATACAAAGCATACAATTACAAAACAGATTATATATCAGCTGACAATTGACTTTTGAAAAACAAAAATTTGGACAATTTAATAAAAAAGCTTTTAAGTTTTTTTGGTTTATGACTTTGTAAATAAGTATTTGTATTTTTTTTTGTCAAATTAAAGTATTTTTTATAAAAAAATAAATAAAGAAACGTCGAAATAAACTCGATTTTTTCAGTTTTTTTTTTTTACAATGTGAGCCTGTACATTTAAACGAGACCTAGCAACTTAGATTGCTTTATAAGTATTTACAAATATCTACTGTCTATGGTCTGTGGAAAGTAAATTATCTGTGAAACGATTTATCTAAACAATAACGCTGTTGAGAATTTTATTGAAAATACTTCGACGTTTCTCTATTTATTTTGCACAAGGATTATTTAACAATAATATCACGAATCAAATTATTTTTTACGTTAAAAATACACGCTATACGACTTCCTCGTTCAGAAATCACGCTATTAGTGTACAGATATCGTTTCTGGCAACAAAAGCAGATATTACTGATAATCGAGCTAGAAATTCGACCACAGATATAATATAATGCTAATTTCCATTGTTTTAAACGCATCTAACTTCAGTCTGGTTTTAGATTAAGGGTATTGTAAGTAGCGAATGCAATCATTACATAAAGAACTTTTAATTAAAATATGTTTCATTGATCAGGGAAAAGAAGATTTATATTAAATACAATTGTGCACGAGACGTTGTAAAGCAGATTATAAAAACTATCTACAAGTGTCATTGGAACTTTTAATGAATGAATGAATGAAAATGTAGTTCATGATCTTAAACAAAAAAGAGATCTTTGATTGTATGGTTCGCAATACAATCATAAAAATGAACAGTTATAAATGTTAAGTGTCTCGAACTCTTAAGAGTAAGTTTGTTTCAATGCGATTCATCAAATTACCTAATAAAACCTTATTGGAGGTAAACCTACTCTTTCACGTGAAAGTTCAACAGGCCAGCAGCAGTGACTGGGTCACCTCGTCTCATCGGTCATACAAGACATGATAAAGAATTTTTATATTGTTTTAATATATTTTGGCGGAAGTGACTGTACATTATTTCTTTCCGACTATTTTATTGATGTCTAATGATTTTTATGAGGATAATAATCATTCGTAATAATGATCTACGAAATGATCAGTTTGCGATCTTCATTAATTCATTCATTTAATTAATACTTGAAATTGTTTTAGTGTCAGAATTCCAAATGCTATGAAAACAGTTCAAGATAAGCTTTTAAGTTAGCGATAGTAAAATAAGCAGTGGCGTAGCTGGTTGAGGAAAGGCCCCGGTGCACAGAAAAAGAATCAGGCCTTCACCCCCTCTTTCCCATCCCTCTTCAACTAATAATTACCCTTTAAGAAGCTTAAGATTTAGTTTAGAGGGCCCCCTGAGCTCGGGGGCCCTGGTGCACTGCACCGCCTGCCCTACGATAGTTACGCCATTGAAAATAAGTTTAATTAATATGATGCCTTATTCGTTAAAAGATGTTGACTTATAAAATGTTAATATATAAATAAATTATATTTGTATAATGTACACTTATTTTGTTTCAAAAACAATTACTTATTATTAGAAATGCAATTCACAAAACCATAGAATCAAGAGTGACAATAAAAATAAAGGTTGTAAAGAATTAAAGTATACTACGACATAACTTAGATGTATCATTGACAAATTTTATAAAACTGATTAGTGCCGTTTATACAACCAACAGAAACAGCTCCCTATCGCGCCATTCGACGCTATCGTCGCTATAGATTCCCGCGTCAGATCAACCCGAGACAGCGAGGGCGTGTAAATCGACGTGTCAATTCAACGAACATTAGGTCACATAAGAAATAAATTTTGATAATTTGGGATAGCGTAGTTAATTCGGATGTGATCGGTTTTACAAATTTTGCCGATGCTACATCTAAGTTGTGTCGTACTGTAGGCTGGTTGATTGGACGGATTTACGTGCGAGAAAATAAAATTACTGAATGTATGTTACTGCTGGCGGCGAGGGTGTGAGGGCAGAAACACAACCGAGACATAAAATACTGTAAGGGTAGTTTTAGTAACACTGTCACGTCCTACAATCGAATAGATCGACTTTTAATCTGTATTACAGAAATAAATTAAAATTTCATAATCTTGTGTTTTTTTTTGTTGACCGTACCTTCCTTTATATTTTGCTAAGAGTAAGAAGATATATTTTGTTTATTTTGTCCGTATAATTTATTTTATTTCAAAAATCTTTGTATCATTTCTATTGATCCTGAATAATATAAAATTCAAATTAACTTGAAGATTATTTCGTTCAAAAAATATGAGACAACATCACATACATTACTCTGATCCCAATGTAAGTAGTTGAAGCACTTGTGTTGTGGAAATCAAAAGTAATGACGGTACCACAAACACCCAGACCCAAAACAACATAGAAAACTAATGGTAATCTACATCGACTTGGCCAGGAATCGAACCTGGGACCTCGGAGTGGCGTACCCATGAAAACCGGTGTACACACCACTCGACCATGGAGGTCGTTCAATGCCTTCGAGGATACGGCCGGTTTCTCTAGTCTGTATCAGCGTAATTCTACTGTAGGCTATAAGCGCAGTGCTCACAAATGGATAATATTAGGGATAATAAAGCTTAAGAAATTAGAGGCTCATAATTGGATACATTATAAAAAGTATAAATGTTTTTGTCCATAACGGTTTGTATAAGACCATTCCATACATTTTTAACATAAAAACAACACAAAGAACACATTCGATCAATCCACAGAACCACAGACTCTATTAAAAACTAAGATGCATTTGGACAGATTAAATAAAGCTTTGCGAACAGCCATCGACCAATCAGCATTCAATAAAGAAGCAATTGAGATAATTTCAAGCTTAAATTGTAGATGAATACAGCTCTTATTTCACGCAGCGAAGAAACATAAATATGACATTGCAACATCACAGATTAAAAATAAGTTTTATATGAAAATAATAATTTTAAATATTAAAACTGTTGCTAGATTAATTTGGATGTGTTTCCAACCAGAACGCTAGGTTATTTTATTATCTGTCGGATTACGGTTGAACACGTTCATACCCAATGATAAGTATGATACAGAATTGCAGTTTAAGACGGAGCGCGCTCGTCTGGAACATGCCTAATGACTTTGAAAATGTAAGCGTAGTTCAACAATTAAGTCCTGTAGAATGATCTGGAGCGATTAGCAAACAACACATTCGGGCTATCTAAGACGGCTAGTACAATCGCATTAAGCTGTAGCGACACAAGTTTGGAGGGAGGAGGGGGGGCAATCTTAATATTTGTTGTAACCACAATAATTATAATAGTTAAATAAATTAGTCTTTTGGCTAAACAGTCCATTCAAACTCATCACAATACTACAAGTGAAAATCAGACTTGTATTTTAAAATTTAACAAATAATATATAAATATATCCAGGCCCCCATCCGCACGGGGACTGCAGGACTCAGGGGACTGCCTGTAAACCCGACGTCGCCGTGAGCTTCGCTCTGCTACCCGTCGTTTCCTCTTTTTGTTTTACAATTAGAGTAAAAAGGTATATCGACTACTTCGGTTAGTATATCGCCTACCTAGACCTACCTACCTAGGAGAGGTATAGCCGAGTCCAATGGCAGGGCGAGTAAGACAAACAACTTTAAGCTTCAATTGACCTGACCTTGGTCGATATCTAAATAATCTAACGCGGAAAATTTGTGTTATTTTGAAAGGTAAAGTGCAGATAAGTAAATTAACGCTGCCTGTGTTGGCGTAACTTAGCTGAGCTGTTACAATCGCATAGTATATGTAAATCTAAGATTTGTTTACTCCTCCCGCCATCGGAATGTACAAAACGTATTCCCGCGTCAGCATCTGCCAATAGATGGCACCTCTATAAAACCGCGTAACGCTTACAAATAGACATTACCTGCAAGCAAATATAAATATGTTTGGCCGTTTTTTATTACAAATATAATAAATTCGAAAAAACGACGCTTCAAACATCCGCATTGGTGTCGTCGAGCGCGCCGGCGGCGGCTAGTCCGGCAGCCAGTGCTGTGCGTTCCAGAGCAAGCAGTAGAAGCCGGAGTATGTCGTCGTGTTATTCGACTGAAAGAGGAAATATGCTATACTAACAGAAGGATACATATTTTTTCGTATCAAAATTGTTTATTTATAACTCTTAGTTTAGCGGTTGTTGGTCGGAACGATAACATTATTATTCTCAGTAACACTTGGTGGCAGGGCTCTGAGCAGGTCCGTCTAGGCAGGTACCACCCACTTTTCAGATTCTCTACCGCCAAACAACAGTACTCAGTATTGTTGTGTTCCGATTTGAAGGAACGTAACATCTTAGTTCCCAAAGTTGATGGCGCATTGCCGATGATAGTAATGGTTAATGTTTCTTACATGGCCATTGTCTATGGGCGGTGGTGACCACTTACCATCAGGTGGCCCATATGCTCGTTTGCCAACCAATAGCATAAAAATCAATTTATTATTGTCTAGATGTTGGATGTTGCAAGCGGTAACTACGCACCTGTGCAGGAGCGTATCGCTGCAGCAGCGGCCGGTAGCCGGCGCCGAAGGTGACGAGCTGCGTCTGCCGGCGCTCCCCGCACGCCGGCAGCGGGACGATCGCGCGCACCTGCCGCCGCAACATCGGTGCAGGTTACTCAACTGTATCTCGATACATGTAACTGTGTCATGTCCCAGACACAGGCGTAGAGACATGATGCTCAGCGGTACAATGATAGAGGATAACACATAGTGTGTCTGTGTGTGATACGTGAGGGAGAAGTCACTCGCCTCCTCCTCGTAGGGGCGGAACACGGTGAGCGGGCGCAGCGACGCGGCGTGCGCGACCACCACGCAGCCCCACGCCGTGCCCACCAGCGCCTGCTCGCCCAGCGCCGCCAGCGCCGTCACCTGCGACACGCCGCCGTGAGTAGGCGATATACCCCCCCTCACCTCACCCTGTGCATGTGTGGGTATGGGCGCTCACCCGACAGCGCTCGACGCCGAGATGCTCGTCGATGGCGATGGACTGCAGGCTCTCGGAGCACGGCACCAGCTTGCTGCAGTCGAGGCGCGCCGTGGGGCTGCGCGTGCGCGCGCACCACGCGTACACGAACACGTCTGTACACACGCATCGCATACAGTAGCAGCACATACAAGCCAGGGGTCGTGTCGGTGCGGAGTCAGTGCGGGTACGCTACCGGCGCGGGCGGCGGCGAGCACGGTGCGCGCGTGCGGCGCGGCGCAGAGCAGCGCCAGGCGCGCGGGCGCCGCCAGCTGCTCGGCCGCGCTCACGCCCTCCGCGCGCACGGCGTACGCGTGCAGCGAGGGCCCGCCCGCCCACACCTCCACGCTGCGAGCCAGTCGCCAACATTACCAGTAAATCATCACAGAACATAAATTGATACCACCTGACATATCATAACTCAGAGCGAGTCGGGGGACTTTACAACTTATTACACTCAGTTATTATAACGCAACATGTCCGTGCAGCACAGTATTTTTCTTTGCTTTCTGTAACGAAAAGTATCCAAACGCATTGCGTTTTCTGTCCCAAAATATCCTTACTAAATATGAAATGCAGTCTGATGTTGGCACTCGAAGACCGAGCTGCGCTACTTACCCGTCCTCGGCGGGCACCGCGGCCAGGCAGCTCAGCTCGGTGGCCGCTCCGAGCTCGGTCAGCACGAAGCTGCCCTCCTCCTCCGGCCGCTCCGACGTCACCAGGAACAGTCTGTACGGAGCATAAACGATAGCTTTAACAATACACAACATTAGCGAATGAATGAGTGAATGAAAATTTAATCAGTTGCTTGTGAGGCGGAGGCGGGATAAATGAAAATGCGAAATTGAGTTCACAAAACAATATTTCAAACAAAAACAGAACAGTAATTTTGTCAGTATGGTCTGCAAAATAATGTTAAAATTATTAATTTCTAAGCGAACCCAATATTAAAATGACATTTGAATCCATGGTGTGTTACCTGCCGCACGCGAGCGCGACGGCGACCTTGGGCAGCGGGGCGAGCAGCTGCAGGTCGGCGACAGCGCTGGGGGCGCCGCCCACCACGTCCTGCAGGCGCACGCTCCAAGACAGCGCGCACGTCGATATGCTGCGAGCGGACGTCAGTCAGTAAATAGGCGGTCAGTTAGTCAGGACCGGGCATCTTCTGTTATGTTATTGAATTAATCCAACGTAACTTTAAGAAAGCCTCTTCGATTAATCTTATCGAATAAAACAATTTTGAAATGTTTCCCTTGAGAAAAGGAACAGATGTTGGTGGTGCAGTGCAGTCAGTGCAGTCGGTCACTAGCGGTACTCACGCGTAGACGAATATTCTGCCGACGGAGTCTCCGAGCCACATGTGGGCGCCCACGCGGCACATGGCCGTCACCAGCACCGGCTCCGCGTTGTCTGCAATGACGGAACTTCGTAAAGGCCGGTAGAACATTATGGAGACATTGCTGTTTTTGTTTGGGAATTAAGACATATACGCATGAGGTGAAATCATAGATTTATATGTTTCACAGTTTAGATATAATTGAAACGTGTAACGCACTCCCAATAGGCTATTTGACTGGTTTTTAAAATCAATTTTATATTATTTAGTAGAGGTTAAGGAACCCAGTAAAAGTTGATTTTTTTATTTCTAGTACATATTCGCCGAAAAATATCATATTAAAAATTCCATATTTAAATAGCGCGCGAAAACGCTACTTGGACAATATGGCGCTACAACGGGGTCGGTGATGTCACTTTCTTGTATTTTAATCTGTGATACATATAGTAGAAAAGCAAAGTTTACAAGAAAGTGACTTCATCACAAGTCCGGCCAATCAGGAGCGTTTTGTGTCACGTGACAAACGTTTGAAAATTTGCATTTTTCTATACATATAATCTTTAAGTTTTATTAATTTTCATAATTTATTTTTCACCACCGAAAGTATCCTGTGACATGCCAAATAATGGTAGAATAAATTTTGTGTTAAAAGAGATGATGTACAACACTCCAACAGGGATTTCCGATGAGAGACTTTTGCGACAGTAAAATGACATACTACCACCCTGGGAGCATTCATAAGGAGCGTGACGTCATACATGGGGGGGGAGGTCGCTCACCGGGCGGCACGCGCAGCGTGTGGTGGTGCGCGAAGGCGGCGGCGCCGGCGGTGAGCGAGTGCGCGCGCTCGGGCTCGGCGCCGGCGTACCACACGTCGGCGGCGGCGCCGGCGCCCGGCACGCGCAGCGCGGCGGCGGCGGCGGCGCGCGCGGGCCGGGCCGCCGCCGCGTCCTGCAGCGCGCGCCACTCGGGCGCCGCGCACACGGCCGTGAGCGCCGCCGCCGACGGCCGCAGCTCGGGCGCGCCGCTCCAGCAGCGCCGCATGCTCTCCAGCATGCTGCACGGGTACTCCAGGTCCTGCGGGCGGCCGCTCGGTCAGCGCGGGGCGTCGCGGTAACGTGTCCGGCGTTGGAGGGGCGCTCACCCGCGGCGACAGCGGCGGCCGGGCGCCCTCGAGCACGGCCTCCTTGACGGCCTCGTGGCCCTCGAACGGTTGTCGCAGCGTGAAGATTTCGTAGAGCAGCATCCCGTACGAGAAGCAGTCGACCTGCGGGGTTTGTACAGTATTAACATATTTATCACCCAAAATATGCACACACTCTTCAAGGTAGCTCTTGGACACTTTAAGGCCCTTTTTCATCGTCATTCATTATAAGTGCTTCCGGTTCATAACGAGGTTGTAAAAAAGGATCTAATGCAAGACTAAAAGGCCTTGCGTATATATGAGTCTCCGTGGAAGTGTAACTTCCTAACTTGGCAAGCTTGGGGGTAAAAAACGATCCCTGATCACACAAAGCTGATAAAACATGGTATGGTAGTAGTAAGACCTTCTCGGTGTACTCCTCCTCGCCGTTGTATCTCATGATCTCGGGCGCCATGAAGCCCTCCGTGCCGCCGAAGCCCTTCGTGCCGGACGGCGGCGCGAGGCGGGATATACCTGATGCGGAAATGTGTATTAAATATATTGATATTTTATATATAATGTATATAACTTTACTGCAATAGCTATTATTTAAAAACGATCTTCCGTCTTTAAAGAATTGCTAGTGAAACACAAACGTGTTTGGTGGTGATATAAAAAAACGGAATCCGAGTCATCATCTCACCGTAGTCTCCCAGCTTGACGTGCACGTCGATGGGGTCGGGGCTGCTCTCCGCCTCCTCGGCGTCCTGCGGCGCCGGCAGCGCCCACACCAGCACGTTCTCCGACTGCACAGACAGGCGTGACTGAGCGCGTGGGGGGAGGGGGGGGCGGTCCGGGCGGGGGGGCGGCGGGCGCACCTTGAGGTCGCGGTAGAGCACCCGCTGCGCGTGCAGGTACTCCAGCGCGCGCGCCACCTGCAGCGCCAGCGCGCCGGCCGCGCGCACGCCCACGCGCGCGCCGCAGCCGCGGTAGCGCCGCAGCGCGCCCTCCAGCGAGCCCTGCGGCGCCTCGGCCAGCAGCAGCGCCAGCGGCGCGGCGCACGCGGCCAGCAGCGGCAGCACGTGCGGGTGGCGCAGGCGCGACAGGATGCCCAGCTCCTGGCGCAGCCCGCAGTACGCGCGGCACGCGCCGCCCTGCGCGTCGCGCTCCCAGCGCGACACCGCCGCCTGCGACAGGCTACCTTATTACTTCGATGGAACTTTCTAAGTGATCCCGTGCAATTCCATGCCGATAACAAAGAATTCAGCAATCTACTTTTATGTAATACATTTTTTACAACAGTAGAGATACTAACATCATATGGAACTATTTATTAAGTACCATAAGTGGCACCGATATATTATAATGTCACCTTGTACGCCTGCATAGCTGCTATGTCATGCGCGGAGGGCGGGGCCACGGGCTGCAGCGCCTTCACTGCTACGGGACAGGGCTTAGCCCCTGGTCGGCGCCATGTCCCGGTGAGGACGGTACCGAAAGCCCCGCGACCGGCGACAGCCGTGCGAGTGATGTGCTCCCAGCGGGCGCGCTTTTCCTCCTCCACGTCCAGAAGGAGCTGAACGAAACAATTTAAGATTGAATCTCATCGCATCCGAACACGGCCAGTCCCGCAGCTGTCGGACCGCGGTGGTCGCTCACCGTGTCGGGCGCCACGTCGGCCAGCTGCACGTCGGGGTGGTGCGGGCAGCGCAGGGGCGCGGACGTGCAGGCGGCCAGCACGCACTCCTCCAGCGTCCAGCACGTGGCCACCAGCGCCGGGCTGCTGCACACGCCCTCCGACGAGCCCATGCGAGACGACGCTGAAATCACAGACTATATTATAGATTTTATATTGATTTTGTGTTATGGAACATTACACCATACACCCGCAATGTCTGGAGATCAGATGGAATTTAACGTTTTTGGCTCGTTGCATCTTTACGCTAGTTAAAAAATATTGATAACGTTCTCACTGTTGGACTCTGCTCCCACGCCGCTGTCGCCGTCCGAGGCTCGCGACTCCTCGGAGAGGCGCAGGCGACGCGGCTCCACGCCGCCGAGCTCCAACCGCTTGAACACCTACAACGACACAGAGCATTTGTTTTGATATACCAACATACGCCGGTTGCATCCGTTACAAGGTCTGCGCCAGCCCACCTGTGCGAAGTGCTTGTCGTGGTCGTGCGCGTGCGCGTGGTGCGGCTCGTGCGCCTCGTTCTGCGCGTCCGTGAGGCACGCGGGGCAGGGCGCCACGCGCGTGATCAGGCAGCGCCCCTCCGACGTGTGTACAAAGCGGGTACCTGCAAGTACGAGACGAACACACGGCGCCGTTAGAGGGGGGGGGGGGGACACCTGCCTTTCAATTAATAAGCGTTACAATTAATAAACATTCTCACCAAGGGATGGGTACCAATCTTCGAGCAGCAAGTCCACGTGGTCGGACACCAACGCTAGCACCTTCGTCAACACCTCGGGGTTCGGTTCCAGGCTGAGGCTCTGTTGGGGTTACAAGAAGTTGGGCCGTAGAATTAATTCAGAAGCTGATATGAAATAATGATGTAGTCATCGTCGAGGACCTGGCAGCCGGCGAGCGGCAGGCCGTCGTCCCGCCGCACCACGCACACCTGCGCGGGCAGCAGCAGCTCCACGCACGCCGACGACTGCACGTCCAGCTCGCTCCACGAGCCCTCGGCGCGCACGCGGAACCGGATCGAGTGGTAGAGCTCGTCGGGCTCGTCCTCGTCCCCCACGGCGCCCAGGAGCGGGTCGTACCGCGGCGGCAGCTCGCGCAGCGCCAGCAGCACCAGCTCCCCGCACACCAGCTTGAGGCCGGTCTTCCAGAGCTTCCACGACCAGTTGAAGTCGAGGGCCCTCGCCACGCTCTCGTCTATGTCCATCTGAGCACGGAAGGATACGTTGTACTCGTGTCAACGGGCGAGGAGGGGGCTGCAGCTAGGGACGGCGCCCACCTCGCGCGGCGCGCAGTAGAGCGCGGGCGCGTGCTGCGCCAGCGCGGGGTCGGCCAGCACGCGCGCGCACAGGCGCGCCCAGAAGCCGCGCGGCACGTAGGACAGCAGCAGCAGGCGCCGCACGCTGCGCCCGCCCGCGCGCGCCGCCACCGACACGCCGCCGCCGTCCTCTGCCACGGGACACGTTAGAGCGCCGGCGCGGGCGCCGCCTGCGCCGCGGGGCTCGGGGCACTCACGTATGAGCAGCGGCGAGTCGGTGCCGCGCGGCGCGGAGAGCGCGGCGGGCTGCGCGGCGCGGCGCGGCGTGCCGGGCCAGGCGCGCGAGCGGAGCGCCAGCTGCGGGCAGCGCGGCTCCCGCTCGGGCAGCAGCGGCGGCACGAGCAGCGAGCGCGCGTCCCAGCAGAGCGCCAGCTCGAACTTGTTGAGCAGCGAGGCGCCCAGCGAGCGCGCCTCCTCGCCCCCGCCGAGCGCCGGCGACGCCTTGAACACGTGGCACAGGTCCTCGACGCGCATGATGCCGTTGCTGGCGAAGGGGTTGACCTCGCGCACGGTCACCACGTGCGCCAGCACGTCGCACAGCCACTGCGGCCGCACGAAGTACAGCTCCTTCAGCGTGGCGTCGTCGTAGTGCAGCAGCACGCCTGGCGTGAACGGCAGTAGCATTCGGTCAAAATAAAACTTGGACCCCCTTAACGCTCGTCGTACCGTTCGTATACGGGCTGACTAACCGTTTTCGTGGAGGAACATGGTCGCCTGGTGCAGCTCGGCGGCGTCGCGGAACATTCGGAGATTCTTCTGCTGCATGTACTGAGTCACCTGCGGCATGGAAGGGGAGCGATCGTTAGTCGGGCCTCGTGCGCCAGTGTAGCTAGCTGCGCGCGGGGGCACTGACCAGGCGCTTGTACTGGTCGTGGCGCAGCACGGGCTCCTTGAGCTCGGCGGCCAGCGCGTGCACGCACTCCTCCAGCGCGAGGTACGTGGCCGGCACGCGCTGCTCCAGCAGCGGCTCCTTGCTGCCTGCAACCACACACATACGGTATCCGCACGCACTCGGGGGCTCGTTTGCTAGCTCAGGCATATCCGCTTACCGGGGGGCTTGACGCTGAAGGCCACGGAGTAGATGATGTCTGCGAGGAGTTTGATGTTGTGGCGCGTGCTGCACGACACCTGCGACAAATGCACTCGTCAGTGTTGAGACGAGGTCACAAAAGATAGTGCATCCCACGATCGCCTACAGGCCGCACCTCGACGGAGTCGAGCACGCGCGGCAGGCCCAGCTTGTCGGCGTCGGGCGCCGCCATGACGGCCCCGCGGATGAGGCGCTGCAGCGCCATCGGACTCTCGCTCTCGCTCATCTTGCTCTGCGGAACACCGGACATAAGTGTCGGATTTTATATTACACACTGAATGTAAAACGATTGCATAAGGATGCCCGAAAAAGTTTAAACTAGTGGCGGATGTGACGTATGAGGGATTCTACGACATCTCTCAAGGACAGTCACGAGTATCACATATTCCATAGCAGTGAAATAAAAGTGACGTTATACGCAGTTAAAGGAACCATCAGCAGAAGAATACGTCGCCACACGAATAAAGCGCATGCAAGCGAGGGTCGGCGGTGTAGACGTAGCGCGAGACTCACGTTGTTGACCTGGTCGTAGTGCGTGCCCACCATGATGACGGGCGAGCCCGGCGCGCGCGCCTGGATCGACCTGCGCCAGATACACTCGTCAGACAACCGGGTGAGACTCGCGTCCCTCCTCGAGGCCAAGGTTATGTTCTTGAGGTCACTTTTTTTAAGGATATATTTTTTTCTTTACAAATAAATGCTTCGACTTAGGTGGAATAATATTATAACTTAAAGTATTGTGCATGGATATATTCGTGAGTACAGGGGACGTAAGGCATGCGTACCTCAGCCACTGCAAGGCGCTCGCGAGGCCCTTCCTGCCGTCGGTCACCTTCCATACGACCAGGTACAGGGAGCGCTTCGACAGAAAGTACTGGTGGGTTGCGTAGTATCTGAACAGAGAACCTTCGTTAAAACTGCTTTCTTTAATTGTTTATTTTGACGAGGGATTTTTTTGTCTGTGACTTTATGATGACTGCCTTCAGATCTGCACAAAGCTAAAGAAAGTTAACGAATGCTTAATGGTTTAACCATAAAGACTACGACGATAGAATCTCCGGCAAAGAAGAGTGACTCACTCCTGCTGCCCCCCGAAGTCCCAGGTGCGGAAGGTGAGCGGGCCGCGCTGCGAGCGCTGCGACTCGTACACCCACGCGCCGATGTCCACGCCCACGGTCGACATGCCGCGGCGCGACGACTTGTTGCCCATGCGCTTCGCCCAGTGCTGGGGACATTCGGAAAGGATGCAGACATTTTTGCAATATGAGAATACATTTATTGTATCCAGTTAAGTGAGATTACTCACTTCCGTCGGCTTCCTCCGGTGGTGAATGGCGGACTCCTGCCTCAAGCACTCCAGCAGACTGGTTTTGCCGATGCCCTGCAATACAGAAGAGTGTAAAAAATCAAGTTCAACACCAACACTTGCGTGTGTATGTACTAGCGTGCGTACCTGCACCCCGACCACCATGAGCTTCATGCGCGTGTAGGGCTTGGCCTCCTGCAGCACGGAGCGCAGGTAGCCCACGACGTCGACGCTGCGGCAGCGGCCGCCGCGCACGACGGAGCGCAGCGGCTCCTGCAGCGAGCAGCCCACCGTGTTGAGGTTCCAGAGGCGCGTCAGCAGGCCCATCTGCGGCGGCAAGTCCGTGATGTCTGCCCGCCAGAAAGTTACTGAGTGTACAACTCGATTGCGATACATAGCGCTCGTTAAAATTATAATTTCCTGATTAAATTTATATTAAATTCCTGAATAAAAAGAATATATTCTTTCCTCTTCGTGTATATATATATATATATATAAGGTTTTTCAAATTAAGCAATTTGATTCATCTAAAATAGAGTTTAATTTTGTTAGTAACAAATAAATTTTACAATTAAAAAAAATACAATAATAAAAGCTGAGTATTACAAACCTAAAATAGAGAATCGACAATTGCAATGTATAACTACTAACACAGAGATTATATCTCCCCCCTTCGAAATAATAAAAAAAAATATATTTAAATTTTCTTCCTCTTAAGTTAAATATTTATCTGTGAGAAAAAAAAAAAAAAAAACTAAAAATCAGTATGTATAGGGATTAGCTTTGTGACATGATAAAGTCCAGTTGATCTTGTTCCACGACCAGTATTTAGTTTAAAAACTGAATCGGATATTTTCTTTTCTATTGCAAATGGACCAATTCTAATTTCATCCATCTTTTTTTGTTTAATTTGTTCCCGTAGTCAACATATACCATATCTCCTTTTTTAAAATCATATTGTAATCTATTTTTGGCAAATAAAATTTTATTATAGTCGTGCGATTTTATTGACCTTTGGAGTGCTATTTTCCTGTCTTCTTCCAAATTTTTTGTTAATAACTGTTTTTCTTTTAATTCACGTGGTAACAAGTCTGTAGATTCCCCAGATAGCAAATATTTAGGAGAAAATCCTGTTACAGAATGATTTGTTTCGTTATATCTGTTTCTACATTCTTCAGCTATTTTTGACCAATTTCTTTTTTCCTTTGATTCATTCATTTTGCATCTTATTTTGTTTACAATAGTCTGATTTAGCCTTTCGTTTAAACCATTTGAGAGCGGTGCATCTACCGCAGTAAATATTAATTGAATGTTTCGGTTCTTAAGATAATTTTTGAATTCAATCGAATTAAAAGCTGGATATTGATCAGAAAGTAAGATGTCTATTGTTTCTTCTTTAGGAATTTTTTCTATAAGTTTAATAAAGTCTCGAGCGTGTTGATTCTTAGAACATAAGATATATGCATATCTAGTAAAGTGGTCAACTAGTAGATGTAAATACTTTTTTGTTGATCTTTGCCCACCAAATCCTCCTATTGTATCCAGTGACATTATTTGAAAGGGTTTATTAGCTGGGCCTAATTGCGATATAAAGCCATATTTTCTATTTAACCTTGTTTTATTTTTTATACAAGTCTCACAGTTTTTGCATATATATTTAATATTTTCTGATAGATTCGGTGCAGTATAAAAGGGTTTTATTTTAGATTCTGTTTGATTTATTCCAGTATGACAATATTTTTCATAGGTTTTTTTTATTATAATTTTACTGTAATTTTCACTTAGAAGTATTTTTTTATTTCTCTTACCATTTTTTTTATAATAAATTCCATCTTCTAACACAATATTCTTTTCGTGTTCTTTTATTTGCAAATTTTGTGCTTGATCACATTTTATATCATGAATATCAATAATATTAACCGTCCTTAAATTATCTTCATTATTAGCATCCATGTCCAACACTGGATTTCTGCTGAGACAATCAGCTTCTGTATTATTTTTTCCTGGGAAATATTTTATTTCACAATTATATTGTGACAGATAGTATGACATATCGCCTAATTCATCATCAGGTCTGTTTCTTACATTTAACTTCTCTAAGGGTTTGTGATCTGTATAGACAGTAAAATAGTTTCCAATCAACCAATGTTGCCAAAATTTTATACTCTCTTTTATGGCTAAGCATTCCAAAAATATAGCTTTTTTATTTCTTTGTGATTCATTTATTTTTTTAGAAAAATATGCTACCGGCTTTTCTTCGCCGTTATGTTGAATTTGTTTTAAAACTGCTCCTATTCCCACAGCACAAGCATCTGTATAGATAAATATTGGTGCTTGTGGATTATAAATGGCTAGTATTGGTTTGGAACACAAATAATCTTTAATTTTCTGAAATGCATCCTCACATTGTTGTGTCCAATTAAATATCTGATCTTTTCTCAATAGTTTGTGTAAAGGGTCTAGAACGATTGAAACATTTGGAATGTATTTTCCATAAAAATTAATTTTTCCTAAAAATTGTCGTATTTGTTTTCTATTTTGAGGTGCAGGAAAATCTTTAATTGATTTTAAATTGTCTTTTAGAGGTGTAATTGTATTCTTTTGTAATATATGTCCTAAATACTTAACAGAATTACTTGCAAATTTGCATTTTGTAACTTTCAACCTGAAACCTTCTTCTTGAATAGTATTCATCAATTTTTTTAAGTGTGTGATATGTTCATCAAATGTCTTAGAAAAAACCAGTATGTCATCAATAAAATTCACTGCAAATCCCGACAGGTCATTTTTTCCTTATAATATTTCCCAAAATTTGTTGAAATATGGCTGGTGATGTTTTAAGGCCAAATGGTAAACAAGTCCACTGGTAATCCTAAACCTTCCTGTGTTACAAAACCAGTTTTGTATTTGTCTGTAATTTTTAATGGGATGGACCAAAAAGCTGAATTTATATCTAGAGTTGTAAAATAATTACAATTTATTGTTTTTGTTATTAAGTCTTCTATGAGGGGAAATGGTTGTGATTGAGGTATGATCAGTTTATTTAAATCCCTGAAGTCTATGCATAATCTACTTTTTTTTCCTTCGTCCCTTTTAAAAGCTAAGGTCACAGGTGCCGCAAACGGACTGTATGATTCTTCAATCAATCCATGTTTTAAAAGTTGTGAGATTTGACTTTCTATTTCTAGCTTGTCTTGAACTGAACATCTGTATGGTCTTTTATAACAATATTTTTCAACTTGTAAATCTATACACGCTTCATAGTTTTTCACTTTTCCAGTGTCAAATTTATTTTTTGCAAAGATATCGGTATAACTATCCAATAATATGTTTATCTGTTTTCTTTGATGAGTATTTAAGTGTTCTGTATCTATATTAAATTTGTTTGTGTCAATGCCTTCATTAAAGTTTACAGTATATTCTTTTTCTTCTATATTTATTCCCATTTTTTTAGTTTGGTCATCTTCAAAATTATTTTTATTTCTTATTTTGAAATTGTCTGTTTTTGTATTTGGATATTTAAATTCTCATCATGAGTCAACCCAAAGTTATGTATTGAATCTAACCCTAGTATTAAATCATACTCAAAATATTCATTTTCAAAGATAAATGCATTTATTTTAATCTTCTTATGCATTACCTCCGCGTCTAACGTAATTAATCCTTTTGTTTTGCCCTCTCCACTTATTGTTTTTATTGTGTTGTAAAAATAATTTGTTTTCGTATTCATCACCTGAACTAGTTTTGAATTTATTAATGTTATTCGTGAACCAGGGTCATACAGTGCCTTGGTTTCTAATCTATTATTTAACGTCACTGTAATCTCAATAAGTGGAGGAAATTTTAGTTTTTTGGATCTTCATCACTTAGTTCAACTTTTAATATTGAATTAGAATTAAGTTTTTTATCATCTGTTGTTTTTTTTTCATAGTTATACCAGCAAACACTCTCTGGATGTGATCTATTCACTTTTCCTTTATTTTCACAAATCCTGCATGATTTTTTTTCAGTTTGTTTTATTTCTGGTTTATTGTATTTATTAACAGTGTTTAAGGTCTTCCTTGTGTCGTTTTTTCTTGTTAAACTTTCTAATCCTCTTATACAGTTAAAAAGGTCATTTACTTCTTTAAGGTTTTCCCTGTCAATTCTATCCGTTACAAAGTTCGGTAGACCGGTGGCAATTAAATATATTAAGGTTGGTATATGTATGGATTTGTTTATTTCTAGTAACAGTCTCTCCTTTTTTAGAGCGTATTCTAACATTGATCCTTGTATATATTTAAAGTTCATAGCGTACCTTATTGGTGACCAGCCTTTATCAGCAAATGTTTCACTCAAACTTTTCTTCCATACCGACCAATCTGAATCTACAGTATGTTTAATAATCATTGAGCTGTACCAATCTACACAACTATCTTCCAATAGCAATCTTAGAATTTCTACTTTTTGTAAGTCTGTATCTATTTGTAATCGTGAACAGTCACTTTCAAAAGTATCTAACCATTGTTTAACATTTGTTGTATTTTTTGAAAACTTCTCTATTGAAAATTCTGATATTAATTTCATCTTATTTTCTGTTTTTTTTTTTAACAATATTGGTTCTGTTGCTAAAGACTCATTTCTTTGTTCTAATTTTTCAAGTAAAAACCCATCAAACTGTATGTTATTATCATCTAAATATGTTGATTTCATATCCTTAGTTAATGTTATCCAAACCTGTCTCTTATCGTGCCTTTTCTGCAGAGATTTTTTTTATTTTGTCAAATATTTCATGCTTTATTATTTCTTTGTGTAGGTGCACTGGTTGGTACTCTCTAGGCATAACATACGTTTGGTTTTGTGTATCCGTAATTGAAGTTATGGCATAAATACTTGTCTTATTATCATCTGGTTTGGCTTTTATTATAAATTCAAATCTTAATTTCTCCATTATGTAGGTAAAAAAATGTTACCTTTTTTTACATGCAAATTGCAATTGTCGATTTATAAGGGTGATGGGTTTTTCAAATTAAGCAATTTGATTCATCTAAAATAGAGTTTAATTTTGTTAGTAACAAATAAATTTTACAATTAAAAAAAATACAATAATAAAAGCTGAGTATTACAAACCTAAAATAGAGAATCGACAATTGCAATGTTCTTGCTTTAATTTTTAAACAACAGAGACCAAATGAACATTAATTAATAAAAATAAATACTTTTATAACATGAATGTCTTAAATCAATATTTTAAAATTAATTGACAATTCTTATGTCATTAAAAAAATATATAATATCTTTTTTACTGAGTCAACCTCCTTCGACTCAACTATTAATTACTAACTACTAACACAAAGCTTACATATATATATATATATAGTGTAAATTCAAAATTGCGAACAGTGAAAAACTAGTAATTAGTAGTTTCGTTCACCATTTACTCGCCCGCTGATGAAAGGACTATGTGACTATTTTACAACGCCATTATCGCTATCGCATTATCGGCAGCGCTATTATAGGTGGCTTATTTGCCCCATAGACAACCTATATCAACAGAATAATAATGCTCTCAAAAACTTGCAACTCAACGGACCTTTATTCCCGCTGAGGTTGAGCACGGCGAGGTTGGTGAGCAGGTGCAGCGCGGGCGGCACGGCGCGCAGCAGGTTGCTCGACACGTCCAGCATCGACAGCAGCGGGAACAGCAGGCGCGCCTTCAGCGAGCCGCGGCTGCTCTGCTCACACCGCGCGGGGTAACTCAGTATCATGGACAAACTCGTCCATGAGCCAGGGTAAACAAGCAGTAATCTCCAAGGAAATATCGGCAACTCACCCACTCGTCGTCGTTTTCGTCACTGGTGGGTTCCACCGCCGGCACGAGGCCGTCGTCGTCCGTCGTCAGCTGAATGCGCGTCAGCATGTTGTTGGCTAAAATCTGAACATAAACGAGCGGCTCATTAAGATTTAAAAGTGCGTGGCAAAGTTGTACCCTACGCGTGAACTTGTTATCTCCTACTGGCAAAGATTTTCTCGAGGGTATAGAGAAGAAGTCGTTTGTTTAACACGTTTTTCCACTTTCGGTGCGAGAATGCCCCCACATTTACATATATGTCGTAGTTGTCAGCTTTGTTAAGTAGACTGTGGACTATTTTTAAGGTCTTATGACATTGATCCATTATAAAAATGTTCTAATTATATTTTGAAATCAATATTTCAGTAAAGCCTGTTCGGCGGTAACGCTCGACATGACGGACCAGCGTGCGCAGGCCCTCGAGGCGCAGGTGGCGGCGCGCGGCGCAGGCGGCGCTGAGCAGCTGCGCGCGCACGGAGCCGGCGGAGCGCGGGCGCGCGCGGGCGGCGCGGCGCGCGCAGTAGCAGCGCAGCGGGTCCGCGCCGCCCGCGCCGAAGCTGTCCACCTGCGGCAGGCTCGGCCAGCACGAGATCTCGTTGTGGCTCAGGTCCAGCTGGCGCAGGCTGGTCGGGTACGACGTCACGTACGACATGGACCTGCGGCACGGGAGAGCGCGCTCTACACTAGCACTCGGAGACGACTGTCCCGTCACATATATGCATAAATAACGTTCAAATACCGCCACTTACGAAACTCTGTGCATTTCGTATGGCCCATTCGAGCCAAATTCAACTTTATCGCTCAAACTGTGGAAAGCAGTGTCATGATCGAATAGGCATGTTTGAAAACAGTATTAGGAGGATACTAATACGGAACACCTCACCTTAGATTATTGTAGGCCATGTTGAGCCTCGTCAGCGCCGGCGCTCGACACGCGAGGGGCGCCGGCACGCACGAGAACTGGTTGTGAGCCAAGTTGAGAGACGTGAGGCAGCTGCCCTCCGTGGGGGGCTCTGCGCCGCGCGCGGGGGACGCCGCCCGCGCCCCGCGCCACGCGTGTGCGCGCCGCGCCTCCGACCATCTGGACACAGGGGCAGAATAGAGCCGGTCACTCGGGGTTGGTTAACTGAACATGGAAGATCGGGCATCACCAAAGTAGAGCATACAATAATTGACGAAAGAAGAATAAGGATACTCACCCGACCTGGCCAACTAATAGTTATGTACTCACACGGCGTTCCCGGCGCGGTTGCCGAGCGTGGGGATGTCGTCCTCGTCGGGGGAGGACTCGCTCACGTCCAGCGATGGACTTCGGGAGGATGAATTCTGCGAGACCGGTCGGTAATGTTGATAAACATAGTTAAAGGAATACTACCAAACAACCATCATCTTGTATATTTGTATGAGTGTCCAAAACACTGGTCTTGGTTTTTATTAAAAAGCCCGTCATTATTGCTAGAGCAGAGAGTAAGTTAAATATAAATCAATCTTTTGAAGAGGTTCTGACAGTCAAAGACCTCGGGATCTGCGGCCTCGTAGCTAGTTAAAAGACCAATGAGGCACGTAATATTCATAAAATAAAACATACATTTCACATATAATGCCAAATCACGTAGCAAGTGTTATTAAAGTGAATTAGCATGAGTTAGTAGGGCTCGGTGACACAACTCACTGATTGGTCGAAAGCGAACGGTGCGGAGTGGACGGAGGGGGAGGCGCTGGGCGACGAGGACTCCGAGGGGGAGGCTGGCTGCTGCACCTCCGGCACGCCCTGGACACGACACAACTACTCAAGCGGGGGCTTCGATAGTACTGCTTGCTACGATACTATACGATACATTCAGATAACATCACTCTAATCTATGGTTATTATACAGATAATAATAATTATTGGTTGTGGATTAAGCAGTAAATATACCACCTGAAACAAATAATCTACTAAGATAAAACAGTACTTACCATAAATTAAATCACATAGGTATTTCAATAAATAAAATTATTTAGTTAAATATTTATGGATTTTCATGTAGGATCAGTGATCTAATCAGAATATCGACTAAATTCACAATTATGTCAATTTACAAAGGAGAATCCAATTGGGCGTGCAATGAATTCATTCAACGATATGGGCAGACGAATCCGTTCAAATGCGAATAGCATCTGACCTCACTATGACGTCATTTGAAGCTTATAAGTACTGCTAGCAACGACATCGTGAAAATTAACTGGTGTACTGTTTGACGAAAAAGAAACGTATGATTTTCTTTTTATCGTGTCCCATATATTTCAATGAACTATTGTTAGTAAAGACTAACGGGATTATTTTTCTATCCCTACATGATATCACCGTGCGTTACACAAAAGGCCCGCAACTAACAGATTTGTGGATAGTTAGTTATCTGTTAAGCCACAATTTAATGGAGACTGAATATTCATACTTTTAATAATTAAATTTCATTCTATTTTACAAAAGCAAAACAAATCGTTTCTAAATATGACCTGCAGGTGACCGTCTCCGATCGGTACCTCATCTCCAGTCGGCAGGTCCTTGAGGTGGTTGAGGGCCGCATTGAGGTCTCTCAGCGCTGGAGCTTGCCACATCTGCGGCGGTAACGCGCGAAGCTTGTTGTTGGAAACGTCCAGGCTTGTTAGCGAGGGGAGGGAGAAGAGTTCCGGCGGAAGTTCCTCTAGACGATTATCCTGGATAAAAATTTATTATACCAAATGCATATAAGACTAGTTGTCGCTCGTGCTTTCGCTCGTGGTGTTGGAGGTTGTCATATATTAAGGCAGAAAAAATTGCCTGGTCCTTCCTCGGAGTACAAATTCGCTTCATACCAAAGGTCATTAAATTTGTTTGATTGGTGGTAATTGAAAAAGCGACAGATAGACAAACAGAGTTAAATTCAATCATGAGCTAGAAAATCCAATACATTTGTCATTTCGTTATGTAAATAGTGACATACTTGTTTAGCTGCGAGTGATTTGGGTGAGGCGGTTGCATATTATGATGTTTCTGTATCCCTGACTAAATGTGGGAAAAAATCATGGATTGAGTAGTCAAGTCACTATCGTATTTATATTATTAGTGAGGATCGCAGGTGTCCAGCTGTGTTACGTGTCCCAACGTTTATTGCAACCGTACCTGCAAGTAGAGCTCCTGCAGCACGGGCGCGGTGTACACGTCGGCGCTGCGCTTCGGCTGCTTCCTCCCGCGCCGCCGCCCCTCCACCTCGTCCTCGAACGGGTCCTCCGCCGTCGGCAGGCGCTCCAGCTTGTTCTGCGCCACGTTGAGGTACCTGCACATACCGGGCGGGTGGGTGTCCGTGGGGTCGGAGCTAACGGTGCGACACACCGGAGCGCGGCCTCACCTCAGACTGAGCAGCGAGAACAGCTCGCGGGGCAGCAGGCGCAGCTCGTTGTTGGCCAGCTCGAGGCGGGTGATGGCCAGCGCGGCGCTGCCGGCGGCGCCCAGCCGCGGGTTGACGCGCAGCGCGGCGCTCGCCAGCCAGCTCATGCTGCACACGACACACGGTCACGCTCGCCCCTCTCCCCTCCCCCTCACGCTCGCCCCTCTCCCCTCCCCCTCACGCTCGCCCCTCTCCCCTCCCCCCACCCCCGCGCCCGCACTCACCGCAGGCGCGCCAGCTGGCAGCGCAGCTCGCGCCAGTTGACCATGACGGGCGTGCTGGGGCAGCGCGCGCTGTACGACAGCGCGGGGTCGGCGTCGCGCGCGCTCAGCACGCTCTGCGACACGCGCGACTTGTCCAGCTTGTAGTCGGGGTCGGGGTAGGCCTGCGGACGCGCTCGGTCAGTGGCGTGCTCGGCCCTACGTGTCGCGGCGTGGCGTACTACCCACCTTGGTGGCGAGCAGCGCGGCCAGCAGCTCCGCCAGGCCGTGGCGCGCGCACTCGCGCAGCGCGCGGCCGCCGGGGTCGGTGGCGCCGGCCGCCAGCAGCATCTCCACCACCTGCACGTGCTTCGCTCGCGCCGCCACCGCCAGGGCGGTCCACGGGCCGTCTCCTGGGAGGGGGGGGAGAGGTTGGTAATTGTAATGACCATTTAACACGCCTGAGCCCGGATGAGTATCGTACTGGATGATTTATCACATCAAGTACATTAAAGTTAGATAAACTAAATAAGAGCAAACTCGCAAAACTATCGAATAAGTATTGAGGGCACTCACGCTCGTCGCTGTAGGGGGCGCGCGCGGGGGCGGGCGAGGGCGAGGGGGAGGCGCGCGAGCGCGACACGGACACGCTGCGCGAGCGCCGCCGCGCCTCGCGACCCTCCGACTCCTGCGCGCACGCTCTCATTACTTGTAGCAATAAACAACCGTGACCGACCGCCGACCAAATAAATCTTCATCGGCTCACAAGGAATTACAATCCAGAATATGGAAATCGTTGTCACTGGTTAGTCACTAGATTAAGAGATTCGAATAAGCTACCATTACAAATATATTTACACTGGAAACAAACGACACAGGGCTGGTAACATCGACCTCGAGAATTAAGATGTCATCTCCCTCGTGCCCTATTGCCCCTATGTTACGCCGGCACACCCAAATTAGAACACAACAATGCATACGGTAATGCTGATAAGCAGTATGCCATCTGATAAGGGGGCGGTACTCTGATAGAGCTGTTAGTGTGATGTCTTACCGGCAGCGGCGGCGCGGCGGCGGCGTCGGGGCGCGCGCCGGCGGCCAGCAGGCGGCGCAGCACGCGCACGTGGTTGAGGCGCGCCGCGCACGCCACGCAGCTGTCCGCGCCGCGCGCCGCCTCCACGCGCACGGCACGCACGCGTTGCGCGTCCGCCGCGCCGCCCGCTCCCGCGCCCGCGCCCGCGCCCGCCTCCGCGCGGCTCTGCGGGACGACACACGCGTGAGTGACCTGACGCTACCTTACGGAATGTCCGCTTCCTCCTCGTACAGGGAGGCGCCGCTACTCACTGCGCTGGGCTTGTTGGCGGCGCCGGTGAGCTTGCTGACGATGGCGTGTATCCCGAGCGAGATGCTCGCGCGCTGCGGACTCTGCACCGTCGGCACCTGCGCCGGGACCGGGACCGGGACCGGTTCTGCGCTCGTTGTTTGAGGCTACGCAAGCAATTATGCATATAAATTCACTAATAAGTCCCTCATGACATAACAAGAAAGGCAAGCAATACTGGTATATACTAAATGAACATTTTATAAAAGAGTTTGATGCAACTAGATTGAATTAAATTAAATTAATAAACTAATTGAATACTTCAAAACTGTAAAATCAAAACAAATATATTTATCTTTTAAAAAAAAATTGTTTAGTTTATAGTATAACTTTAAGAAAATCGTTTGAGTTTCGCAGATGTAAAATTTACTTACAGACCTTTTATGATTAGTTAAGTGAGTTATTATAATAAGTAAACGCATGGTCAGTGCAAGACCGAGGCGCGGACCTGGTGCACGGGCACGGTGTGCGCCAGCAGCGCGTCGACGACGGCGGCGTTGCCGAGCGTGCACGCCACGTACAGCGCCGTCTGCCCGCTGGCGTCGCGCGCGTTCACGTCGAACGCGAAGCGGTACTGCCACTTGCCGCTCGCGTCCCTGCGGACGGCGACCACGTGCCGTTAGCACTCGACCATCATCGGGGTGCCCGAGGATGGTCGACTTGGACCAAATGTTAGACCTCAAAAGTCTTACAAATCTTTATTTAACTGATGTACCACATAGATATAGGAGTATAAAAATTTTAAAAGTATTTCTTATTTTAATTTTCTGCTCTGGATACAGGCATTTTTGGAGCTATATTAGACTTGCACAAACATTATAATACATTGAAAATTTAATTTCATAGACCAAAAATGAAATTACTAGCTTCCATCAAGAAAAAGTAGTCATAGACAATATTCAAAAAGTAAAAAAAAAAAACCGCTGATATTAATCTGTGATGAAACATTTTAAATTTAAAGCCCAATGATTGCCTTGACTGCCGACACGAGAGCTGGTTTATTTTTCGTCCAGGATCAGAATTGCGATCCAGCGAAAAAATGCCACCAACCTTTTTGTCACCACTCAAAACATTCATGATTTATATAATCTATTTTAAATTTGATTTCTATATCTTAGCATAGCACGCAGCAATCCATATTGTTTAGGGAAGTGCGGGATAATTTATATGGTGATAAGGTAATTTTTGAGATAAACTGCCCCGGCGACCCGCGCGTCACGGGGCGCGCTGGGGTCAGCGTCAGCTCTTACATCACCGCTTTTATATATCACATCACAACGAACTATTGAAACGCATTCCAAACTTGAAACCAATTGATTTTGTTGACGAGAAGAAGTAAAAAGCCGTACAATATTTCTTCTCCCTAGAAAAACATCAGCTAAGTGTAAGTTGGTCAGAATGCCGCATAAAATAGATTTTGCGTATTGCCGTCACTCACGTGTAGGTGTTGAGCAAGTGGTCGGGATAGGGGTACTCCAGCAGCAGCGTGACGAGCGCGGGGTGGCCGCCGATGCACGCCGCGTGGAGCGGCAGCCACTTCTCCACTGTCTCTTGCTGAGGACAACACAGCCATCACTTAAATCACACATTTGACATACGCGGCACACATACTCATTGATAGACCGTGCTATAGGTTACTGGACGAGCATATGGGCACTCTATCATCATCAGCGAATACTTCGGGGCCGAGGAGTTCGGGTTAATCGGGCTTTCTGAGGCACTGGAGTTTAAACAGAGTTAATTTTCCAACTTCTAACCAGACAAGCATAGGTAAACGATTACACTATTAGGACGTATTATGAGGAGGAATGAGGATATTGTATTGAATATCATCCATATTGTAAGGAAGGTCTTGCATGAATGTGGATGGATATAGAGGGGACGACCTAAGAATCGATGGATAGATTGTGTGAAATACGATATGGTTAGAAAGAATGTTACTTGTGAGATGACGTCCGACAGAGAAGTATGGAAGGGGAAGACATGCTGCGCCGACCCCAAATAAAATTGAGATAAGGACAAGCGGATGAAGTAGAAGTAAACGACGGTCACTAGTACTGGGCTATTAGTAAGTCACCTGTATCGCTTCCGGAAAGTGCTGAAGCAGCAGCTGCGCGATGTCCAGGTGTCCGTGGTAGCAGGCGATGTAGAGCGGGCCGTAGCGCGTGACGGGGTGCGCGCGCCCGTCGGCGCCCGCCTCCACCAGCGCCGCCGCCGCCGCCGTCGCTCCCAGCTCGGAGGCACTAGAAGCAAACACCGCAAGCTTTATGATCGCCTGGTACTTTGGCCTAAGAATACAAAATATTAACATAAAACAAAGTATTCATGTGTTTTAGTTAAGTTTCTTCCATGCAACAGTCCTTAAAATAGATCAAATGAAAATATACTTTATTCAAGTAGGTACGCTTTTACATTTAAATTGTCATTTAACAACTACAATTAGTGAAGATACCACCGGTTCGGAAAGTAGATAAAATACAAGTATGTTAGTTAATTCCTCCAATCGTGCTACGGACATGTGCTCCCGAGTTGGCACCGGTCTTAACGCGTCTTTTCCGGCAATCCTACACATTAGGCGTCGTCCCGAATTCATGGAAGACAGCTTTGGTGCATCCGATCCCTAAAAAAGGCAACCGCTCAGACCCGTCCAATTATAGGCCTATAGCCATCACCTCCTTGCTCTCCAAGATAATGGAGTCCCTTATAAACTGCCAGCTCCTGCGGTATCTAGAGGAGAACCAGCTGATTAGCGACCGCCAGTACGGTTTCCGTCGGGGTCGGTCAGCCGGTGATCTTCTAGTTTACCTTACTCACAGGTGGGCTGAAGCAGTTGAGAGCAAGGGGGAGGCATTAGCAGCCAGCTTGGACATAGCGAAGGCCTTCGATCGTGTATGGCACAAAGCGCTTCTTTCGAAGCTTCCTTCCTATGGGCTTCCCGGGAAATTATGCAATTGGATTACCAGCTTTTTGGCAGATCGGAGCATCAAGGTCGTTGTCGACGGTGCATGCTCTGACTTAAAATTCGTCAATGCTGGTGTTCCACAAGGCTGCGTTCTATCACCCACTCTGTTTCTTCTGCATATCAATGATTTGTTGCAAATCGGGAACATTCATTGCTATGCAGACGACAGTACCGTTGACACCTTATACACCGGCCGCGCTAATATGTGTCTGAAATCGAGTCTTCATTAAACGAAGTCTCGAATTGGGGCCGGCTAAATCTAGTCCATTTCAACCCCAAAAAGACGCAAGTTTGCGCGTTAACCGCTAAAAAAACACCATTTGTCGTATCTCCACGATTTGAGAACATTCCGATAGCCGCTACAGGTAGTATCGGAATACTTGGCGTTGATATTTCGAGCCTCGTTCAGTTCCGCGGTCAATTGGAAGGCAAAGCCAAATTGGCTTCAAAAAAGCTGGGCGTGCTCAGCAAGGCGAGACAGTATTTCACGTCGGCCCATCGCCTTAAACTTTACAAGGCGCAAATTCGGCCTCACATGGAGTACTGCTCTCACCTCTGGGCGGGTGCTCCCCAGTACCAGCTCCTTCCATTTGACCGCATCCAACGTAGAGCGGCTCGAGTTATCGACGATCAAGCTCTTTCCGATCTCCTTGATCCTTTGGCTTTGCGTAGAGATGTCGGATCACTCTGCATCTTCTACCGAATTTTTCACGGGGAATGTTCCGAGGAATTGTTCGGATTAATCCCGGCTGCTGAATTTCACCTTCGGACATCTCGCCAAAATTCTAAGTTTCACCCGCACCACCTTGATGTCCGAAAATCCACAACAGCGCGATTTCTCAGACATTTTCTGCCTCGCACAACCACTTTGTGGAACCAGCTTTCGCCGGCGGTTTTTCCGAACCGATACGACATGGGAACCTTTAAGAAAAGAGCCTACTCCTTTTTGAAAGGCCGGCAACGCACCTGCAAGTCCCCTGGTGTTGCAGGTGTCCATGGGCGGTGGTAGTCACTTTCCATCAGGTGAGCCTCCTGCTCGTTTGCCACCTATGCCATAAAAAAAAAAAAAAAAAAAAAAAAATTACAATTATATGTATATGCATGTAAGTATCCAGTCGGGCAGTCAGCAAGCATAAATTCCTAAACTTGTTTATCGTCTACATAATCTTACATTGAATAATACGCCTTTTTTACCAATGCATTTTTTTAAAAATGATTTGAATTTATGAAACAGCAAAGTTAAGAATCTGAGTATGGTTATCAGGCTTACCTACCGTAGCACCAGTCTGTCTGCATTTCGTCTAAAATCACGACGCTATATTGACCCCGCGATTACCTTTAGTTAATAAAATTTGTACCGATTCAGATCACAGAAGCCGTGAGTTAATGCGCCTTTATTTATTGTTAAATCTCCAGAGACTGCGCGTACGGGCCTTTGTTATCTTAATTTTTTTTTTTTTTTTTTTTTTTTTAATTTATTTATCAGAAAAAGAAAACAATATTACAGTACAATGTGTTGATTAGCACTATAAAAAACCACAAAGGTTTGTCCCTAATGCTAAAATTTCACTGCGCTTTATCTAAATTAGGCAAGTATGATAAATAAGTGTTTAAAACGATCATTCTTAAGACTGTTGCAAATTATAACGACGACTTACTTAGAGATTATCTATAAAGTAGTTCTTCAATATAGACTTAATATTTTTTTGTGTTAATTTATTTTGTGTACTGTGCGGTAGATCGTTAATTAATCGAGGCACTAGGTACTCTGTCGTCCTCCGGCCGTAAGTATTGTTAGCACGTTCCGTGCGCAAGTGATGTCGGGTAACTGCCCGTGTTTGTATAGGATGTTCCACTTTTTGTCGTAAATTTGAGTTAAAAAATTGTTCTTTTAATAAGATATATTTAAATTGTTCGTGAACTGGTAATGTTTTACAATGTTTGAATAAACCTAATTCATTGTTATTATATTGATGTTTAGTAGAAGATGACACAATAGTTTTTAAAATTTTTAGCTGTAGTTTATATATCTTGTTTAAATATATGTTGAAAGTACGACCATAGCTACTTAAACCGTATTGAACGTATGCTTCAGGTAACGCATTGTATAGCATAAGTCTTACTTTGTAAGGAATGCGTCTTTTTAATACAGTAATATTTGCAAGAAATTGCCGTAATTTGTTACAAACTTCGTCCACATGATTACTCCAATTTAACTTGTTATCAATTGTCAGTCCGAGATACGTTTGCTGGTCAACTACATCTATAGGTGGGCAAGCACAGTTATCATATTTACCAATGTGCAAGCACTCGTGATCGTGGGCTTTTATATTCATGTTAGGTGTTTGTTTGATATAAGGTGATTTTATATGAAGTAGTTTAGTTTTAGCAATGTTTATCACAAGGCCTGCATCATGACACCATCTACTCAAGCTATTGAAATCAGCCTGTAGTAGCTGACATGTTTTGTTTGGATCACGATCCGCAATCATTAAACATGTGTCATCAGCAAACTGATAACATGTGCATTGCCCAATACAGTTGTTCATGTCATTTACATAAGATAAAAAATACAACGGCCCTAGAACCGAGCCTTGAGCTGTACCTTCAGTCATCTTAATAGCATCACTTTTTATATCATTAATTTTTACTGTAAATGAACGATTATTAAGGTAATTTGTGCACCAGTCTAGTAATGGTCCACGTACTCCACAAGTATTCAGTTTATGTCTTAATTGGTCATGATTTAAGGTGTCAAAGGCCCGCGAAAAGTCAATAAAAAGGACCAATATATGTTTTTTATCATTTAAGTGCCTATTTACATCATCGGTAAATTTAGAGAGAAGATTTGACGTTCCCTTTCCTTGTTGAAATCCAAATTGTTTTTCGTATATGATCTTATTTTTATTGTAGAAGTTATGTATTTGTTCACATACGTATTTTTCTATAATTTTGTTTATGGAAGATAGAAGTGTTATAGGTCGATAGTTAGAAATTTCGTTGCGTTTGCCTTTTTTAAATATAGGCCTTACACAACCTTTTTTAATCTGTCAGGATATAAGCTACTTTTAACACTACAGTTTATTAAATTAGCTATTGCCACAGATATGTTTTCCCCTATCATTTTAACATGGTTTAATTTAATATTATCATCCCCTGGTGCTTTATTCGATTTGAGACATTTTATAATTTTACAAATTTTAGAATTAGATGCTCTTTGAAAGTACAAACTAGAGTTTACTGGTTTTGAATGCAAACTCGCATCTAATAATTTTATTTTACATTTCGGAATAATTGTTTTTACTGCTTGCTCGAATCCCTTTGCGAAGCTATCAGCGAGAGCCTTAGTTGTTAATCCTTGCGATTCAAAAGCCTTTTGTATAGCTTCATCGATCGATGATGTTGTTCGGCCTAACATTTGGTTAATTATTTGATATATCTTTTTTGAATTACTAAAGTTATCTTTTATTCGACAACTGTAGTATGAGTTTCTTCGATGTTCAAGAACCTTATGAACTTTATTACGAATTTTATTATAATTTAGTCTTAGTTTTGGGTCATTTGGTGTCTTTTTCCATAAACTAAATAATTTGTCGCGTTAATTGCATAATTGATTTATATTAGTATCCATCCATGGCACTCTAAATAATCGCCTACAACTATTTTTATAAGTGTTATTTTTTTTGGAAGCTTCGAGAGCATTATAATATGAGTTGTAAATAAAATCAAGAATTTGGTTTGGGGAATTCATATCATTGGTTTGTGTCCACTCAACTTTTTTTAATTCACTATATAATATTTTATTATCAATATATTTTTTTAGATCATACTGTATATTATTTGTTTTCATAGTACTAACGCAGGTAAAAATAATGGCTCGATGGTCCGCCAGTACTAAGTCGATCGCTGCGCAGTATGGACTCAATGTTCGGAATCGAGCAAAAATGTGATCAATACAAGATTTTGTGACGATTTCTTTTTTTAATTCGATTCTAGTATAATCGGTGATTCCACACAATAATCCATTTTCGCTCAGTGTTTCGAGATATGAGTCTTTGTATGAGGAAATGCATTTTAAGTCTATATTTGTGTCACCGATAAGAAGAACATTATATTTTTGATCATAGTTTGAAACATACTTGCGTAATTCATTAACAAAAATAGTTCTATTTGACGATGGTGGTCTATAAATAGCACACACAATTATATCTTGGTTCTGATTTATTTTTAATATGCCGGTTAAGTTTTCAAATGTATTACTTTTGTACTGGAAGGAGGTGAATTTTAAGAAGTTTTTTGTGTAAATAATAATGCCACCACCTTTTTTATTTACTCGTAATTGTGTGTGCATATTATAGCCCGGTATATTATATAAATGGACAATATTTTCCGATATGCCAACTTCCGTAATAATTATCATATCAAGAGGAAAAGGACAATTGTGGATTACTTGAAGCAATTTAGTATAATTTTTAATTAATGATCTTATGTTAATATGTAGACATGAAAAGTTAAGATGCCTATTTATTGGCAGCTGTTTAAAAAAATGGTCAATAGAAGTACAATCATAGATTTCTTGGATAACGGACATGTTTAAAAATTTAAAATAATATATATATAGATAGATAGGCTGGTATGCTAATTAGTGTAATAAAAATTTATTTTTGTTTTTCGATGTTCTCAATGTCTTTTAAAGATCTAATATAGTAGATTTTACTATTACTTGTTTTTCTAGCACATACCTTTCCATCTTTACACCATACAAATTGAAAAGTTTTACCTAATTTCTGTTTAGCGTTATATAATAGGGTTTTTATATGTTTAGTTAAAGCTTCTCTAATGAATACACGATCACTGGCCTTTTCTTTAGCAATTTGCGGTAAAATTTGACCTACGGAAACATTCTTGACTTTATTAGCCGCTATCCATTTACTACATGCATCTTTAGACTTCATTTCTACTAGAATAGTGCAGGGCTTGTCTTTTCCACCTGGGACACGTTGGGATGACTGGATCTCGTTTTCATCTGTCTCGAGTTTTGAGGTTATGGCGTTTAATACTTTACCAAGTTCTGATGAGGAAAAATCGGGTAAGCCCGCTATTTCGATGGTCGTAGACAGTGCTTTTTGTTCGAATTGTTTAAAATCTTGTTCCAGCACAGCAACACGAAGTTCTAAATTTTTATTTTTGTTTATTAATTCCTGATTTTTATGTTCAAGGTCCTTAATTTTGCTGTTTTGGTTACTAATTGATTTTTCCATAGTATTAATCTGGTCACTTAAAAACTCGAGTGATGCTTCTAAGCTGCCAATCTCCTCTCGAAATGTTTTTTTAATTTCATGACTTATATCTTGAACAAGCTTTCGTGTATCTATAGTAGGATGGGCGTTAATAATGTGACCTACATCAGATTCTTCGTCAGCATCTTCATCGGGAATCATGAACGACGATCTGCGAGTCATATTTTGTAAACATTCCTCACAACTCCACTCTATACCCGTCGAGTTTCGCAGGGTATTAATTTGTTTATTAGATAAGTTGGAACAAGCATTTTTAGCATGAACCACTTTATTACATCTACTACACTCAAGACCTGGTGATTTTTTCGTAATATTTCTTTTACACACAGTACACTTTTTAAGCACCATATTAGAGGGTAGAACACTTTTAAAAGATATGCTAACACGTCCGTACGCGATGAGTTCAAAGTGCAGTCTCAATTAACAATAGCAGTTGAAATGTCATGTATCGCGTGCATACATTGCAAATATAAACACAGCAGTGCACTCGTATCAATTGTAATTAAGTTCTTAAGACTCATTATCGATTTGGTGATCTCCAGTGTAGTAAAGTAAAGTAACAGCCTGTAAATTTCCCACTGCTGGGATAAGGCCTTCTCTTCCATTAAGGAGAGGGTTTGGAACATATTCTACCACGCTGTTCAATGCGGGTTGCACATGTGGCAGAATTTCAATGAAATTAGACACATGCAGGTTTCCTTATGATGGTTTCCTTCACCGCCGAGCACGAGAAGAATTATAAACATGTGCTGAAATGGCCCAGTAGTTAGAACGCGAGCATCTTAACCGATGATTACGAGTTCAAGCCCAGGCAAGCACCATATATGTACTCCGATGTAGTTGTAACACCAATACTTACGGCACTTCCAGCTAGAAGAAATCTTTCAGCAAGGTCAAACACTGGCACAAATTGCCATTGACCCCAGCTAGTTTAAAAACATATCTAGAATCCGATCGCCGTAGATACTGACACTAATGGCAAACCCTCCATGAAATTGGAGATTTCTCGTTCTTTTGCATTTATTTACACTGGCTCACTTCAACAAACCCAAAAATAACTATAGAAAGTCTCTGTAGAATGAAAATGAACTCACACATATAAGAGCGTATTGGCGCCCCCGGGAGTGAGGTTGGCCACGATGCCAGCGGCCGAGCCGAGCTCCGTCAGCCTGGTCTGCAGCGCCGCCGCATCCCCGCGCACCACCAGCTCGCGCAGCTGGGCGTGCTGCGACACGCGCTCCCTCTCCAATGCATCTGGGGGCAAACAATTAACTTTTAAAACAAAATCATCATCATCAATCAACTAGGCTCATTAAAGCAGCGCTATGGTAGCACGAAAAAGTGATCCTGTGGCGGCCGCAGAAGAGACAAGGAGGTTACCCCTGGTCTTTTAGTGGGTATTCCGGGGTACTAGATTTCGTTCTGGGCATCGGCGAGTCCCACATACCCCACACTCCATGTAGGGATACGTGTAAATCGTTTTTCCAGCGAGATAGAAAAAAGTATATAAACGCACATCATGTTTGTTCGTCATGTCGAAAAGTATATTTAATCGAGAAGAACCGGCAAGAACCTTTATAGCTACTCTTTTCCAACATGTCAATGTCCAAAATTCAAAACTTGGTCATTGATTACTAAGTCATTACATACATTTCTTCTATCATTAATATAACCTTGGGTTCGGTAACATGCCTTATTTATTAACGTTTTAATAAACTCATGACATTTTTTATTACGTATGGCTATATATAATTCAGTATCAGAATCAAAGTACATCCCTTAATTTTGAATTATACGTCTATCGGTATAAAAATCATTATGCAATAGCTTTGTGTGGGTACCAGCCATTCATCGAAAATTCTAACGCCAAACAGAAATACATGGTATTATTGCGTTCAAGAGACATAACATCTTAGCTGCCAAGAATGGTAACACATTGGTGTGATGTAAGAAATGGTGGATATTTCAGTCCACCCACCATCGGCCATTTGCTCGTCCTACCTATCATATATACAGGGTTATTGGTAACTCGACGTATATCCATTTTATTTCGATTGATTTGAAATAATTTCCTTCTTTTTATGCATTTCCGGAAAAATAAGAAAACGGTTATGTTTTTTAAATAATCTGCAGGCCAAGTTTAATAATGATTTTTTTTAGTTTTTAAGGCATTTTTGAGGAAAAAATATCAAAAAAATATTGAAATAAATTCGATTTCCGTCTCGTATTTTTAAACTTGGACCGATCATTATTCTTAAAATATTGACAAATATCCAGTGCCTAATCGTTTTTTATAAAACAAAAGAAAAACTAGATTTTAATTGCTACCTTTTTTTTAACAAATTTTTGAAGTTGCATTTTTGACAAATTTTGAAAAAAAATAACTAAAAAACGTGATAACTCAAAAATGGTCCCTTTTGCACTATATATATGGGGATTAAAATTATTGCAAATAGTCCCCCCTATCACCTCCTAACGGATATACGTCGAGTTACCAGTAACCCTGTATAAAAATAGTAAGTTCGTCTTTCAGTGCGCAAACCACAACCAGCAAGGAATATAATTACGACAGTTAATCACGTTTTAAGTGACGGCCTCTAAAAGCGATCCACCTTTACTTTCTTTTAAATTACAGACTTTCACTTTAATGTTTCATAGTGAACACAATGCTCTCGCTATTTGTTTTACCGAATCTACTTTTACCTAGGGGAAGGAGGGGGGGGGGTGATCTGAAACCTCGCCTGGGTTCCCACTCATTACTTAACAGTAATACACAGTATTGTTCAGGTTTGAATACAGACATTCGCTACTAAGTTTCGAGTTTTGGTACTACTATTAGATGACGAATGAAAGAACTATTGACCAAGTAAACTCAAAGTTTTATTTCGAACAATGCCTTACATATCGTAACAAAGCGAAGATAATATAGCGCGATTTAAAATCCTACTAATGCCATCTATTAATGACAACTAATAAAAATAATTTAATTAACATAAACATGAACAACTGCATTGGTGAATTGTTATATCTAGGAAGTATATTAAGTTACCTACTAAGCTACTAATGCTTCGAAATGTAGACTATACAGAAGACTATACGACAAATAAAATGAGTTGTAACTCGTTTGGAACGCTTGAAATACAAAGTAATGTCATTTAAATACAGTCATACATAATAATATATCCTGCCTAGAAGCAACAAGTATTAGCTCCGAGATTGTTTGTCATTTACATAATCTTGTGTTGAATAATATTATGTTTTGTTTATGTTTACTAATGTATTTTAACAAATTATTTGAATTTATGACTCAGCAAGTTAAAAATATCTGCGATAATTTTATTACAGTTCCGTCTGTCCAAAGAGCCGAGATAGCCGAATGGTTAGAAGACGTGCATCCTAACCGATGATTGCGGGTTCAAATCCAGCATCACTGAATATTCACGTGCTTAATTTGTGTCTATAATTCGTCTCGTGCTCGGCGGTGAAGAAAACATCGTGAGGAAACCTGCATTAGTCTAATTTCATAGAAATTCTGCCACACGTGTATTCTACCATTAGTATTGTAAAAGCGTGGTGGAATATGTTCCAAACCTTCTCCACAAATGGAGAGGAAGTCTTAGCCCAACAGTTGGAAATTTACAGGCTGTTATTTTTTATCTATCCAATGTCTAATCGATAGGACAATTTACGATCAGATGACCAGTTTGCAGACCGTGTGTCAGTCCGTTGTAAATAAAAAATATTGGGATCAAACTTCAACTTATGTGCCATTCGTTAAATATTTACGTCATAATGGACCGAATTTCTGCCAATTTTAAACGCAGTTCAATAATTCTGCACAGACTTCCGGCGACTCGCATTATCAATGAGATAATGGCCTGAAGGTCAGTCTTGGACCACGGTGAGTGACGTGACTTGGACGATTGTCAACTGACACACTCGATCATAAAGGAGGTCGTTAGTAACATAATAACTTAATTCACATAAGGGGCATTTACTTAGTCTAGATAAGAAATAACTTATATAATAAGTAATTGTCGCTCACGACTTGACACGACGCTCGCATTTAGGGGATTGATTGTCATCTGTTAGGCAAAATAGTAGGCAGTCCTTCCTTTGCGTTCAAGTTTACTTCAAAGAAAATTTCATCAAATTCGATCCAGTGGTTTGGTAGTGAAAGAGTGACAGACAAACAGCGAGACGAATATACTTTGACATTATTAGTTGAGATTGAAGTTTACAAAGGCATTAAGCACGCTACCTGCTTGTGTTCTCATGCTAGTAACAAGCGTGCTAGTTACTAGATTTTTTTGATGGTATAGGTTGGGACGAGCATATTATGTGCCACCTGATGGTAAGTGGTCACAATCACCCATACACAATGATGCTGTTGGAAATATTAAGTATTCCTTACATCGTCAATGTGCCATCAACCTTGGGAACTAAGATGGTATGTCCCTTGTGCCTGTAGTTACACGGGCTCACTTACCCTTCAAACCGGAACACAAAAATACTGAGTACTGTTATTTGGCGTTAGAAAAACTGATGAGTGGGTGGTATCTACCCAGACGGGCTTGCACAAAGCCCTACTACCAAGTAAAGTAAAGATATATTCATAGGAGCCAATAGTCTTAGGAGCGGTTAACTGCTTACTGGTATACAGTAATGAATACGGCATAAAAGCCGATGCCATACGGGTCTGCTTGTATAAAATAATGTTTCCAACAAAAGTTCGATATCAAAATCGCCGATGAAAAAGTCAATCGAGTTTGTCATTTTGCAAAACATAACCTCACCTTAAACGTAAAAAAAAGTAAATTTTTCGTCTCATTGGCGTCTCAAGGGCATTTTTTAGTCTTGTACGATAATTTAAATGTTTTAAAGATTTATTTTTATCTTCTACTCCGAGATCGTAAAAGGTCAATCCGACTGATAAAATCTTTACAGCACCAAATATCAGTATGAGTAATGCTAAACTATAATATAGATTTCGGCAAGTCCGACTGGGTTCGTTTATTCTACTGCCAGAGAATTAATAATAATAAATAATTAAATAATGGACAACATCACATACATTACTCTGATCCCAATGTAAGTAGCTAAAGCGCTTGTGTTGTAGAAAATCAGAAGTATCGACGGCAACACAAATATTAGACAACATAGAAAAGTAATGAATTTTTCCGCATCGCCTCCGCCGGGAATCGAACACAGGACCCATGAAAACCGGTGTACACACTACTCGATGGTCGTCCAGTTAAACTTTCTTTTGCCTTAAGTTCACCAAATCGGGTATTTCAGGGTCAGACATTTCATGTAAAAGAGACAACTCTTTGGATACCATAGTTAGATGGTGTAAGAAATAAATTATATTCCTTATGACCTTATTTTTAAGTGTTGAAAAGGTGTAACCAATGATTTTCTTGTCGGTTCTTCTCGGTGCTAGCTTCACTTTATATATATATTAAATGACGATTCAAATTACTTATAAAAGCCTGCTGAAATAAAGTATATTTTGATTTTGATTTAAAACTCCACATCATTGGAAGTAGGCGAGCACCTAGTAACTTACTAAAATACATTAAAAAAAAACTGGTCTATACTTTTGCCATACCGAGCTCATTGACGGAGCCGAGTAATTCAGGGACGTAATCGTTTTTGCAGATTCTGTAAAAAGACGTAAGGCAAACTTTCGCTTCATATTCTGTAGCGATTGCCCAACAGTGGGCCATATTTCCTACCCACCTGCTTGCCACGGATCCTTAACGTCATCTATGAAGTACTGCGCGGCATCGTACGCATCGTCCGTTTTGTCGCAGCTGTCCTGTTGCTTGCTCCTGGTTGGCGAATTCGTCGGCGGAACTATGATGTGATTGGAGGAGCGCAGCCGGCGTAACATTTTGAATGGCCAATAGAGTTTAGCGATCCGCGCGTTCTCACTTTTAATTGCTTATTTTTAACACTTTATATTTTTATTGATTGTATTTTGAACACTTTTTTTGAACATTTTTTGGTTTTAATTTGTTGTTTTAAACTTCGAGTATGAACTTTGTTAACTTTTGTATATTTGCAACTGGAAAAAATAATACGGTTTTTTTTTAATATTTCAATTGGTTAATGTATTCATAGAGCGCAATTATTAATTTGACTTATGGTTAATTAATATCTCTTAGTACTTTCAATTTTAGATGTAAAACATGTTGTGAGAATAGTCTTGAGCATGAATGTGGATGCAGAGGAAGGGGACGACCGATGATGAATCACGAACGATGGATGGATTGTTTGGAAGACGATATATTTGGAGATAATGTTACTTGTGAGATGACGTCAGATTGGGAAGTATGTCAGAAAATGATATGCTGCGCTGACCCCAAGTAATTTGAGATATTGTAGTAATGTTTTTCTAAGTTCACCAAATTATAATCGTCATTAAATCAATTTGATTTTTGTGTCAACATTCGTCCACTTAATTCTAGAACGGCGGGAGTGCAAACAAACAGTATTGACCTTGAACAGATATGACGTCATCGGTCGGTCATTAAATAATCTGTGGCACCCATTATGGATTCTTGAAAAATTGTTATCAGAAATAAATTTAAAGCGGATAAAAGCAGTTAAGATAAATAGAGAGTAAAATTATTGAGACGGTTTCAATATCGCATGCATGTAAATTAATGGTTTGTTTTGGTTTTATTATGACACTTTTAACTGACTTTTTAAGAAAAGAGGTTATCAATTTGACATGTATGTAACATTGTTAAAATTGAATAACATTTGAGTATGATCAACCATTTATGTTTACAAACACGTGTGCTTAATTTCGTTAGCGTGTTTTTGTATATTTGTCCACGATTTTCCAAAAACGAAAACCAATTCTGGATACAAAATTTGAAGTCCAGCTACTCAATTACATGTAAAGCGGCGAGGCTACTACCAGATCATCTCGTTGTAATGTAACTATATCAATGATGATGTTTTCAAATTGTTTATATTCTAATTATGGACAGTATCATATAACCTATATATATTCATACATCAAGTGCTGAGATGGCGCAGTGGTTAGAACGCGTGCATCTTAACCGATGATTGCGAGTTCAAACCCAGGCAAGCACCACTATATATGTGCTTAATTTGTGTTTACAATTCATCTCGTGCTCGGTGGTGAAGGAAAACATCGTGAAGAAACATGCATGTATCTAATTTCATCGAAATTCTGCCACATGTGCATTCCACCAAACCCACATTGGAAAAGCGTGGTGGAATATGTTCCAAACCCTCTCCTTAATGAAAGAGGAGGCCTTATCTCAGCAGTGGGTAATTTACAGGCTGTTACTTTACTTTTTTTTACTTATATTCATACACGCTAAATACACTCCAGATATAAATCCGTGGTAGTATTAGTGTTGTTCACTTACGTCTTGTACGAGGAAGACCTACAACACGTGTTCAATTAGCGTTTAAAATAAATATCTTCCTTTATTGCCTTAGTATTGTAAAGGAGAACATAAAAGTTGATCTGTTTATTTTTCTCTCTTAATATACGGCTAGCAGAGCCGAGGTGGCTCGAGAGGAGACTATGAGCGACTGATCAGAAATTAAATTAAAAAATTTGTAACGTTTTTTATTCGCGCAAAAACGCTGTCAGTCATTGGTGACGTCACATTGATAAATACAACAATTGTGCAGGTAAGACTGGCACTCGTTCAACCATACCGAGTATAAATATTGAGGTTTCTTTGGAAAAAATATTACTATCGCTATCGTGTGAGCTGCATATTTTTTATGGAATAGGTTGGTGGACGCGCATGCAGTCCACTTGATGGTAAGTGGTAACCATCACCCATAGACAAAGACGCTGTGAGAAATATTAACTATTCCTTACATCGATAATGCGCTACCAACCTTGGGAACTAAGATGTTATGTCCCTTGTGCCTGTAGTTACACTGGCTCACTCACCCTTCAAACCGGAACACAACAATACTGCGTGCGTTTAGTGGTAGAATATCTGATGAGTGGGTGGTTCCCACCCAGGCGGGCTTGCACAAAGCCCTACCACCAAGTAGTGGAAACCAGTGTACCAAAAGTATGTGCAAATACTAGCATTAAAACTAAAAAAAATGTTTCTCGAACTGCCGGAAGATATTGAGATGACAGTTCTAGCCTATCTGGCGCCACACCATGGTTAAAATATACTAGGAATGAGTATCGCGTCGAAAATTCAGTAAGGGTTATTGGGACTATATACATATATTGAAGCATACTACTACCAATTATAGATTTAAATTCTCGTGGACTTGGGTCTCGAAACCGCCCGAATACATACAAATCCGGCTCAAAGGCAAATATATTTAAAAAATATTCTGCAAGATGTTTTCCCACGTGTAATAATGAGCCGAGATCCCGTTTGATAACGTATTAGTCGCTTCCGGTTCTCGTTCCGTCTGTGTTACTATTCAGATCTATTTGTAGTCACATTGACCTCTACTTACATACAAGACCTCTACTAAATTACAATTATTTAAGTTAAAATCGAATTTATATCTAAATATTGATACACTAGCGAATTATTTAGTATTATTAATAAAGAAAATATATTTTTTTTTTTATGACATAGGTGGCAAACGAGCAGGAGGCTCATCTGATGGAAGGTGACTACCACCGCTCATGGGCATCTATAACACCAGGGGGCTTGCAGGTGCGTTGCCGGCCTTTAAGGAAGGAGTACGCTCTTTTCTTGAAGATTCCCATGACGTATAAATAATATAATATATACCCCATAGCACCTAATAATATAATTTTCTACTAGTTAAAACATTTTTATAATTGCATAATTAGTTAATTTTGCCTCTCGATTTGTGGCCTTACATCTAATTTGATTACATAATCACATTAGAATAACCTACCATGTAAATCGCTTATATAATTAGTTAACCTAGCGCGAGCAAGCCAAAAGCGCACAGATTCGTTATATATGACATGTCGTAGCGCGTAACCAATATATAACACCTATATAATACTTTGGGTATTACCTAAACTTGCGTAATGATAAGGTTTCATGGTAATAATATGGGGCAGGTAGTAGATAACATATGTTCCACTGGTGGTAGAGCTTTACGCTAGCCCGTCTGGGTAGGTACAGCCCAATCATCAGTTATTCTTCCGCCAAATAACAGTACTCCGTATTATTAACTGATGAGTGGGTGGTACCTTCCCAGAGGGACTTGCACAAAGCCCTACCACCAAGTCATTTCATGTCGATCGATTGAAAATGAAGAGTCGATAGCATAACAACAGACACTTGAGTGTATATATTATTAGTAGGGATTCGAGCACGTCGCGTCGCGGTGATTGAGAAAAACCACAACGCGCTCGGAAGCCTGGCGGCGACCGCAGTACGAGCGTCGACTACTGGGGTTGTAGGACACACTATTGTCATAATCAACATGTAATACTTAACTCTACCTGCCTAGGTTGCTACTTCATATTAACACGGTATATAATATAACAATAAGTTCCTACCTACCTCATATAAACTATTGCAAAGAGTCTTGAATCGTAATTTCGAAAATCAAACCATTATTTATTATGTAGGCTCATAAAAGTACTTTTGACCAGCTACTACCGGCTCGAAATGTAGATTCTACCGAGAATAACTGGTAAAAAACTCAATTGTTATTCGTTTCAATAATTCGAATTACAGAGAATGTCAGTAAAGTTAAATTTATTTTAAATCTGTCACCAATTCCGAAAGTATTTTCCAGAGAGATTAATCGACAAGCATCTCAGTAGTTGCTCTGTTTAAGACAAATGAACCAAATAGTGCAATGATTAGGAGACATCCATTAATTTAACCGACGAACGCGAATTCACCCACGCAAGCAACACTGATTATCATGAGCTTAGTTTGTGTTTACAACTCATCAACGTCATCGTTAGGAAACCTGCACTGGTCTTATTTCCATTAAACTCCATCTCGCATTGGAGCGGCGTGGTGTTACCTCAAGGATAACACCATACAAGAATTACAGGTTGTAACTTGCTTGCAAAACCGCGAACAGGTATGACTATGGAAGCGAATACATTCCCCATGAGTTATATATTCGCTTCGAAGCCTCGTTTGTTACATTTATGTATGTATAAGATACTAGCGATCCGCCCCGGCTCGCACGGTTACTTGATATGTGTCATTATATTACAATTAAATTACATAAAATCATCATAAATTGTATCCTATGTGTTATTTTGATGTATAACCTATACAACAACAACAACAACAACAGCCTGTAAATTCCCCCTGCTGGGCTAAAGGCCTCCTCTCCCTTTAAGGAGAAGGTTTGGAACTTATTCTACCACGCTGTTCCAATGCGGGTTGGTGGAATACACATGTGGCAGAATTTCTATGAAATTTGACACATGCAGGTTTCCTCACGATGCTTTCCTTCACCGCTGAGCACGAGATGAATTATAAAGACAAATTAAGCACATCAATCAGCGATGCTTGCCTGGGTTTGAACCCGCAATCATCGGTTAAGATGCACGCGTTCTAACCACTGCGCCAGCTCGACTCGTATCACCTATATTACTGAAAAATTTCATCCAAATTCGTTAAGTAGTTTTCTAGTTAAAGAGTAACAAACATACATACATCCTCACAAACATTCGCATGTATAATATTAGTAGGATTGCACAACGAATTGAAATTGCACGACAGCTGAACTTCATCAGTACCTACCAGCCGACCTCGAACCTTACAAACAGACATTATGGAAAATACTTTACTGCAGTAGTTATTTATTGATTTTTAATGATTAACTAGTTTTCGCCCGCGGCTATGTTGACATGTTAGGGGTTGATTGTCACGTGTTGGGCACAAAAAGTAGCGTATATCCTTCCCTGGAGTTATTTTTTGCTGCATACCAAATTTCGTGAAATTAGATTTTGTGGTTTGGCAGTGAAAGACCGACGGGCAGAGTTCACATTTATAATATAGAATTATAGAAGAAATATAGATTAATGTACAATCTTGACATTTCTATTTAGTTTAATATAAGAAGTTCTCAAACTTATCAATTTTATTCGAAAGTAATCCTAAAGTTCGATGCAGCTTATGAGTGTATCAGTACTAGTACAGTAGTATAATACATTTTACTAAACCAATATACATAGAACTCATACGATTAGCGTTAGAGTATGTACAATTTAATTTATTTGTTAAATCTATAGCAATATTATAAATGTGAAAGTAGCTCTGTCTGTCTGGCGCTCTTTCACGACCAAACCGCTGAACCGAATTTGATGTAATTCGGTATGAAGCAAACTTGAACTCCACGAAAGGACATGGACTACTTTTTTTGCCTAGCACGTGAAACGTGAGCAAAGCCTATGACAACTAGTTCTACAATAGGTTACGGTTCAAAATCTTTCGACAGATTACAAACTCGCTAGATAAATTATAATCTAACGGCACCACAATTTAACGGAGACATATCAACCACGCAGCTAATGGACTTGACGCGTTTAATTAAACTTAACTTATCACCGTAATGAGATCAATAATACAACATTCCTAATTGAGGCATTTTCTTATGTCCAAACAACAACAGCCTATAAATCTCTCCCTTTGAGGAGAAGGTTTTGGAACATATTCCAATGCGGGTTGGTGGAATATACATTTCTATGAAATTAGACACATGCAGATTCTTTGCGATATTCTCCTTCACCGCCGAGCACGAGATGAATTATAAACACAAATTAAGCACATGCGTATTCAGAGGTGCTTGTCTAAGTTTGAACCCGCAATCATCGGTTAAGATGCACGCGTTCTAATCACTGGGCCATCCTGACTAATATACACATATGAGTGCTCGATATGTCCAAACGTAGAGTGAATATTTTCCTCCGCAGTGATATAATCTCGAGCGATTAGCTCGTGTCACTCCCAGCCAACGCAACAAAACCCGTTCGTATTGCGTCGGCTATAAATACCTATAAATTTTATAACGAAACACGAAACACGATTACCCAGAACGCTGGTGAATCTTTAAGGCATCGCGCACTTTTTGTTAACACGCTTTATAAATAAAAAAAAAACCTTTAAAAGGTCACGCTAGACTATACTTTTTCCATTCGTTAATGCGACCTCGATTGATAATTATACGTCAAATGTGGCTCAGCGCTGAACGCCGGTTCTTAAGTACTTAACAAACCGGACGATAATACCGCCGATAATTTGCCGATTCATAAATTCAAATCATTTGTCAAGATTGTATACGTATACATGTAGAGCAACGGTCGGCAACATGCGGCCCGTGAATGTTATGTAAAAAAGTTGACAAATATATTAAACTTACAGAAATAGCGCCTCAAATACAACCTCAGACATCACATTAAAATTGGTGTAAAGTCAGTTTCCTATTTAGGTCGTTTGCAGTTTTCATTTCTTTATTTTTCTCTTATTTTTCTAAGCCCAAAAATATAAACATAATGGAAGTATTATGTGTACGAATTTAATTCTGTATCTTTTAACAATTTTCAATAGCATTTTTCTTTTTTCTATGTAATATTAGTAATTAACACTAATTATGCGTAAGTATATTGGGCTTCTAAGGTCAATATTATGACGGCGGCCCGCCTACGGTTTATTTTGCCACCTTGTGGCCCTTGCCTACCAAAAGGTTGGCGACCGCTGATGTAGATAAATAAACAAAGCGCAATATTCAACACCAGATTATATAATGTCAAAATATACTTGTTGTCTTTCAGGCAGAATAAGCCTTTTTTTAATCAATGTATACACATTACAATTTTTGTCTGTCTGTCTGTTTGTTCCGGCTATTCTCTGGAATGGTTGGACCGATTTTGACGGGAGTTTCACTTTCAGATAATTGATATAATAGGGAGTAACTTAGGCTACAATTTTTTTTTTGTTAAATTCAAACGCTTACAAGGTCGCGGGCACAGCTAGTATTGTATACAATTGTATTTAACTAACATAGTTTTGTATTTTAATTTTAACTGATAAAAAATAGTAACTCCTATCAATTATTTTCCTCTAAATTCCGAACCGGTGGTAGCCTCATAAAACAAAATCAAAATTAAATTTATTTAAGTGGGCTTTTACAAACACTTTTGAATCGTCATTTAACAATTAAGTGAAGTTACCACCGGTTCGGAAAGTAGATTCTACCGAGAAGAACCGGCAAGAAACTCAATAGTTACTCTTTTTCAACATTTAAAAAAATACAGTCATGTTAGTTAATACAATTATTAAATTAATATATCCTGACTGGAAGTCAACAGGTATTCATTCCACGCCTTTTCATCATCTACAAAATCTTGTATCGAATAATAAGCGTTTTTTACCAATGCAAAACCACTTAATATTGTTGTTAAATGACGATTCAAAAGTGCTTGTAAAAGCCTACTTGAAAAAAGTATACTTTGATTTTGATTCTGACGATAAAAACAAATCTGGATCATCTCGATGTCTTCAATACAAAGTAATGATTCTATAAGAGAGATCTCGCAATTCAACCACAAAATGTAATATGTGTTACAATGTTACCGGTGAGATCGCGTCTCGTAGCGCGACCGCGAGACCGCGTGCTATGACGTGACGCTCGTCTGCTTGTAATCGCTGATTAAAACCAGCTCACTTCATCTCACTGAGGAACTCGGAAGTGTATGCTTGCTGATCGGGAGGAGCGTGAACAGGGAATCTTTCCGAGTACCGATGGAATATTCGCGTAGAGGTGGCCAAGTGGTTAGACCGTACATCTTAACCGATTATGGAAGGTTCAATCGTCTGCTTAATTTGTTTATAATTCAGCTCGTGCTCGGCGGTAAAGGAAAACATCGTGAGGAAACCTGCTTGTGTCTAATTTCAACGAATTTCTGCCGCATATGATTCCAGCAGCCAGCGTAAGGCAATGTTGGAATATACTCCAAACTTTCTCCTCGAAGGGAGTACAGACTTAGTCCAGCAGTGGGAAATTTGCAGGCTGTTATTGTTATTATTTATTTATTATTAACGTCAACAATATCCAAGCGACAGTGAACTTAAAGTTATGCTTGCAATATATAACGTTGTACACGTTATAGAATACCTCATTGAATTAATCTATATTTTTTATATTTATTTATGACATATGTTGGCGGACTAGCATATGGGTCACCTGTTGGTCAGTGGTTCATTAAGTTAGTAAGTTGGTAAACTCTACAGCATTCTCGGTAAAAAAATTAAATTGTAGACCGACGTGTATGACCTCTACAGTATATCGTCCTACACCACTCTACTTTAGGCTGATGCAGCCGATAACAAGACAAATGCTCTACTTGCAACATCACCCTGAGAAATGTCTCTGAGAAATTTAAATACTGACTATTATATGTATTCTCAATTTTAATTTGAGTATTTGTCACCCCTAGATTCCTTCGTTCTGTGGCTCAATCGCCAGGCTTTCGAAAGTAAACACTGTCAATCCTTGAAGTACAAGCTTCCTGCATATTGAATTTCATCAAATTCGGTCCAGTGACCGCGACAGAACGACAGGCAGATTGACAGTTACTTTCGCATTCACAATATTGGTATATAAATATATGTTCGTAAAGATATATCAAAAAATAAATTACCTTATTAAAATCTACTTTCATCAGTGACACTGATTACGTGTATAATTAAGTTCAATGCAACCGGAAATGTTATTTAAGACATTACGCCAAAAAACTGCGCCCGCCATCGCCTCGAGGAAAACAATCGCGCTGTTTCGGCAACATTCTTTTCCGCTGGAAAACAGACTTTCAAATGGTGTTTTCACGAGCGGCTTGGGAGGTGACGGCGACCGGCGACCAAACGTCACGGTACGACGCCTCCTCGATATTATTGAAGTGTACATTTGCTTGTATTGTCGCCATATTGTGTCGTCACTGCTGTCAATATAACCGGTTTGGTACGGTCAGCAGAATAGTTGTAAATAGTAATTATACAAAATATAAAAAAACTAATTGAAGAATGCTTTAAATTGAAGTAAAATTTGCCAAATGTTCCTCTTTACGAATTTTATTTTAGAGATTTTATTTTGGACAATAACAAACCAAAGCAGTTTTGTAGAATTGTTCCGATATAGTAATGATCTTTTTACATTTATAACAGGCAGGCGACATGGCAAATGGGGCTATTGAAAAATCGTTGTACCAACATTGACAACTAATTAATGTTCCTTATGGGCACTAGCTCAATGACACTTCAAATCCAAACACAACAACACTCAATTTTATAGCTGGTAGAATAGTTAACGCATAAAGTCCTACAAAATAGTATTAATAAATAAATTAATGCTCAACAAAACAAACAATAACAGCCAATAAATTTCCCACGTCTGGGCTTAGGCCTCCTATCCTTTTGAGAAGAAGGTTTGGAACATACTCCACCACGCTGTTAAAATGCGGGTTGGTAGAATATTATTAATTATTAATTAGTGCTCATTCATCTTCAATCTTTCGACCTTAAGATTGAAAATTTGCAATACCTCACCACTAATCTTAATTACACTCGCGGTGCTAATTAGTCCATTATTTCTGGGTGTAAGTCGTCTAGGACGCCGGTTCGATAGACGCGGAACTTTCACGAAGTATAACTTTGTCCGATATGGCCGTAATGTTATGAGGTGTGTTCTTACACTGAGAATTTAATTAATCACCGAAACTCGTTTAACGAGATTTATTAATTACAAAACTGAACTTTTTGAAAAAATCTCTCGAGACAGGTTTTCTCGTTGGAAGTCGAACACAGACGCGTTGTTATTATAGTCTTTAGTAATACTAGTCTAAAGATACTAATGATGAAATAATATTTACAAAAGAAAAGTAGAATAGAGCCACAGTAGTCTAATAGTCCAGGTTCAAATCCAGGCAAGCGCTACTGAATTTTCTTGTGATTAATTTGTGTATATGTCAAATGTGTGAAATATTAGGAATTGTATACAATTTCTCGGAAATGTATAAGATATTGTTCCAAAAACTATGTAATGCATACATGTCCTAGAAAATATGTACAATTCCTAAGCATTTCCTAGATTTTTTTTCCGATAACAATCATAATAATCTCGTGTTCAACGATGAAGTGAAACTTCCTTTGGAATACTCCATATGGTGAAAGAGAATCTTCCACCTGTATCCACAACCTCAGGTCGGAGAAGCATCGCAGAATAAGTCTTAAATCTTCTCCCCGAATGGAGATGAGGTCTTTATCCAGATGTGTAAAGATAATGAAGTATTACTTTAGTTATTTTTTTTTATAAAATTCAGTGGTGCTTGCCTGGGTTTGAACCTGCTGTCATATATATCTGTATATAAGTATAAATTTTGAAATTACATTATGTAAGAGCGCTGGTATCATTGTTTACGAGGTATGCATCTTTAGTCGGATGCAGCACAGGATTGAAGCATGGTGGAATCTCCTCCATAGAAATACAGAGGCCTTTGACCGGCAATGGGACTCGGCTGTGCAACTTGCATAGATAATATATTTGCTACATACATTCCACAACACAAAATTATTATTAATAACTTAAGTTCAGATCATTGTGGACAACAAGCGTTATTTAATTTTCATGTTAAAAAAGTAAGTACTTCTGAAAAGATAATGTTTGTTCCTTTGACCACAAGTCGTATTGAGAAGTTTAGAAGTAATATTATGGCTAATCTCCCTCACCTATCTTTTAGTGACAATCCCAATGTCTTGTATAACAATTTATTCAAATTAATTAGAAACAATTTTAAATCCATATTCACTTCTAAAACAGTTAATACAAAAAACTTTTTAAAATTCAATGATTGGGCGACTATTGGAATTCATAAAAGTAGGCAACGAATGTATGAGCTTTACAATGAAAGGACATACAATCATAGTGCCACTTTTGCCAATTATGTAAGTAACTATTCAAAATTATTTAAAAAAGTGTGCTTTTTGGCAAAATCTTTAACTATAAAAAATAAAATTAAAAATGCACATGACAAGATAAAAATGACCTGGAAAATTATTAATTGTGAAACTGGTAGAGTTGGCAGTAGCAACTCCGAATTGAGCCTGAATTATAATAGTAAAGTAGTAAATAGTCAAAAGGAAGTTGCTACAGTTTTTGAAAAATTTTTTGCTGACATACCAGTTTTCACAACTAAGTTACTTATTTCTTCTCCTGATGTTGCCGAGTCATTGATGAAAGAAAATGTAAGAGCATGCAATTCTAACTTTAATTTTACCCTTGTAAACCCCAACGACATAATACGCGCCTTTAAGTCATTAGACATCAAGAAAACGGCTGATTTATGGGGTATTTCTCTAAAGGTGATAAATTCGATTATTGATGTGATTGCACCTTATCTTGCTTTAATATTCAATAGTTGTGTCCAACGTGGTATATTTCCTGACCTGATGAAACATAGTAAAGTTATTCCAATATTTAAATCTGGTAGTTCTTCAGACCCCAACAACTATAGGCCAATTTCAATTCTACCTACCCTGAGCAAAATATTTGAGAAAATAATTCTAAATCAATTATTAGAACACTTTAACAAACATAATCTGCTTCATAGTAAACAATTTGGCTTCACGAGGGGTCGCTCGACTACCGACGCAGGTATCGAGCTTATTAAGAATATCTATGAAGCCTGGGAAGAGTCACGGGATGCCTTAGGGATTTTCTGTGACTTATCCAAAGCTTTTGATTGTGTTCAACATGAGACTCTGGTCAGGAAACTTTATCACTATGGAATTAGAGAATGTGCGCTCGACCTTCTGACTTCCTATCTTAACAATAGAATTCAGAGGGTTGACGTTAAAGGAAAAAGGTCTCCTGGGGTCTCAGTTGGTATGGGGGTCCCTCAGGGATCAATTCTTGGACCTTTTCTGTTTCTCACATATATAAATGACTTGCCCTTTCTTGTTGGGAACAAACATGATATAGTATTGTTTGCTGATGACACCTCCTTAGTTTTTAAAATTAATAGAAAACAGGTACAGTACGACGACGTAAACAATGCTATAGCTGATATAGTACATTGGTTTAGCGTAAATAATCTCAAACTAAATAATAATAAAACTAAAATTGTGAAATTTAGTACGCCAAATGTACAAAATGTAAAAGCCGATGTACTCATCAATGGGGAATCGATGGATCCAATTGATTCTGCTGAGTTTCTTGGCCTTACTGTTGATGCCAAGTCGCAATGGGGCCCTCATATTGACGGATTGGCGAGTAGACTGAGTTCTGCGGCATTCGCGGTCAAAAAAATTAGATTATGTACCGATGTTGATACGGCTCGCTTAGTATATTTCAGCTACTTTCATAGTATAATGTCATACGGTATTGTGCTGTGGGGCAATGCAGCCGCTATCCATACCATATTTGTGCTACAGAAGAGGGCTATTCGCGCAATCTACAACCTAGGAGCTAAAGAATCGTTAAGGAATAAATTTAAAGAAATCAAGATATTGACTGTTGCTTCTCAATATATATTCTCTAATGTTATGTATGTACGAAAAAATATTAATGATTTCATGAGAAAATGTGATACTCATAACATTGGTACAAGGAACAAACACAAACTTGTTACTCCTGTTACTCGACTGCGTAGAGTCAGTAACTCCTTTGTGGGGCAATGTATACGGTTTTACAACAGGATCCCAGAAAGCGTTCAAAATGCCTCTGTTGCCAAATTTAAAAAAATTATTAAGGAACGCTTGTGTGAAAGGTTATTATACAATTAATGAGTTTATGATCGATAGCACACCTTGGGAATGATACGATCGCCTCCTGGCTATTTCATCTCATATTAAATTGTTTATTTACATAATACATAAGACAAACAAAAAAAAAAAACCCGCTGAGTTTCTTTCGCCGGTTCTTCTCAGGTCAGGGTATTTTCTTTCCGAACCGGTGGTAGTGTTTCAATTGACCATCAATAAGAAAGTGTAATGCTTCTATGTTGAATAAAGATATTTGAGTTTGAGTTTGAGTTTGTGCTTAATTTAACCCGAGGATTCTTTATACAGAAAAAAAAAAAAACAAAACAGACGCGAGTTGTCGAACGGGACGCGAGGACGTTCGCGTTGGGACGGCTGATAACGCCGCGTCGTAAACAAACGACAAACCGGTATAAAGCCTAGTGCGCACTGCACACACCGATAAAGACGCACAGACAAGTTTACACAGTTTGATAATGACATGCTAATTACTGTTTGATTAATATTTTATATTAATACTAGCGACCCAGCTTCGCTGATACTAAATATAGTAGAGAATGTCTAAATTATCAGTGTTTCTTTACTATATTTTCTATATATTAAAACAATGTATAAAAAACCTTCCTCTCGAATCACTCTTATCTATCAAACAAAACCGCATCAAAATCCGTTGCGTAACTTTAATGATCTAAGCATACATAGGGACAGACAGCGGTAAGCGACTTTGTTTTATACTATGTAATGATAATGACATATTATTTGTTTATTTATTTATTTGTCATCTCGAGTGACATTTGTGTGGAGAGCGAGCTGGTTTTGGAATATAATATCGATTTAATACAACTCGTTAATCGAATATATTTATATTGGCATTTATTTAATCAAGACCGACAGAAAGGCGAAGTATAAATCGTCAATGAAATAGAACCTGCACAGAGCGCAATAGCAATAGCTCAAAAAAGTATAATATTCATATGACATAAATAAATATTATAGTTTTTTGAGATACTATCTGCTAATGGTACGTCCACACGACACTACCCGACACAATACAGGCTAACAAGTCTAATTTGAAAAGTCTATCGACAAAATGTCTGTACTGACGTTACCTAAGACTTTTAGTTCTGATGATGTAGAAACAAACAAATTTCTTAACAGTACCATTGCAAACCTCGGTGAGAATAGTTGCAATCAGAGATGGATAAAATGTATATAAAAAGGAGGTTCTTTGATTTATTGTTCCAGTAAAAAAATCATCAATTAATAATTATTTTGCTCCAAAGAATACGCAGACATACATACGGCCTTTCAACTTTCATGCAAAGATCAGACTTTTCAAATACACCTACTTTCATATGTGCGCTAAGCTGCACAGACAAAATTGTATTGAATAGCGCCAAGTCTGTGTTTGGTGGATCTACCATAACGACAAATTAAACTCGTTCTTGTAAGACCACACGGCACAGAGATGCGACGTCAAACAATACTCAGCGTTCATTCACTGAGACGATTTTGATATTGTGTGCATTAAAAGTAAATATATATCTCAATGCATCAGCGTAGTATTGTTCTATTGTATTTATTACTTTGTAAATACACAGTGTATACGTTTGTTTTGTGTTGTTATTATTAAATATTATACATTAGACACTTCTAAAAATATCAGTGTTTCTGTATTATATTGTCCGTGTCTTAAATACAAAAACCACATCAAAATCTGTTGCTTAGATTCAAAGATTTAAGCGTGCTTAGGGATTTAGGGGCAGGAAAAGCGACTTTATTTTATACTATGAATGGATAATATAAGTCCACAGTGTGCATGCAGACTCACACTGAGTCAAGTTCAAGGTCCTGTGACGCTCACCGGCGCTCGGAGGTTCTCACTAAATTGCATAAATTATACAAAACTATTTATATCCGCGCGACAGCTCCTCGTGAGTACCTGCTCGCTAAGGTGACTGCTAGGAAATGCCAAGACGTGAGTTCCTTAAGTCAAAATCTTTATACAACATCGAAGCGTTACTACAGGCGAAGGAAGTAAAGCTGGTTTTCTGTTGGATACAAGTTCTGATGACCAATCGCATTTTAATAGTAAATTACTAATCAGTAGCCAAGAACTACTTAGCTTCTTGCCGGTTCTACCCGTTAGTTTAAAAATTAAGTTCAAAACATGACAATTCAAGAGTGCGTTTTGGGTGCCTACTTGATAAATAGTACTTTTGTTTTGTTTTGATAATAAATAAAAAAATTAACAAAAACAAAACACTATTTCAAAACAAATAAATATGCTTTAAAAAGTAATAAAAATAATTGCATATTCACCATATTTTTTAGAGTCCTCCTAAGTAAAATGAAATGGAAAATATTAGACTACTTAAAAGTCGATTTACGATTATATAACGTAGTTATAGTTATTGTTATATGGATACCATCATCAGAACTGCACTAAATTAAAATGGGACCACACGGGAAGCACTAGCTTTCAAACAAAAAAAAATATCAAAATCGGTCCACCCAGTGAAAAGTTATGAGGTAACAAACATAAAAAAAAAACAAAAAACAATAATTACAGACGAATTGATAACCTCCTCCTTTTTGAAGTCGGTTGAAAAAACTACCCATCAAATGTGATAACTTTGAAGGGTTCTGAGAGTTTTTGATGAACACTACAATCGTGACAGGTGTTACTTAGTGGTGGGGAATGTACTGACCCATCTGGGGACCAGCTCCTACCTAGTTATCTTATCTTACTAACAGGCATTAAAATAAATATAATATTAAGTTCTAGGTTTAATGGTGATTAACCTTGATTAACTACAGACACAAGGGTAACACATCTTATATTATGCAATCTATTCATCTGAAGTAAATGGTTTATGGGGATGGCGGTTGCATTATGGTGTTAGAAATGATTTATATTTCTTACAACACCACTCCCTCTGGAAAAAATATATAGTGAAAAAAAAAACAGTTAAATTATTGGAACGGCTGGTTGAAAATCAGTTGTTTTCTCTATATATTATGTGCTAGCTGTGTCGCGTTCGCGTACTCCTTATTACGTCAGCTTTCTGCCTATAAAAGTCCCATCAAAATCAATCCATCCATCCAGAGACAGATTGACAAAAAAATTATTTTGGTATATGTACCGTGTAGACATATGTATTAAGAAAAAGCTATTATTTTGATATTACAAAAAGGCACTCCGAATTTATCATATGTATAGATTGAAAAAAAAACGTTACGTTTTCAGGTCGTAAAGATTTTTCGTAAAAGAATTGCGTTTCAATTATCTATCGATGACGTCGCACTGCTCTAGTTTTACGGAGCAGTGTCGACAGATTTGTCGATAACCACGCACTTGGAGCCTGCGTGGGAGTCGCGCCCACCTGTCGGCCCTTAAGCCGCTTCAATTAAGGCATCACCTTCGAAGTTTCTAGGAAAAATATTTGTTACGATAGAGAATACAAAGTTACGACAAAATAACTCTTGACAAAGATCTCGAAAGGTCTAAACTATTGCACTTTGACGACCAAACTAAGCCCTAGAGCACCGTAGGAAGGACATACGCATATTTTCTTTCTACGTAAAACCATGATAACAATGATGTTTAATGAAGCTGGCGAGGAACGTTTTTATCAAGATTACTTATGGAAATATGTATTTTTTTTATGTTATAGGTTGGCGGACGAGCATATGGGCAACCTGATGGTAAGTGGTCACCATCACCCATAGGCAATGATGCTGTAAGAAATATTAACTATTCCTTACATCGTCAATGTGCCACCAACCTTGGGAACTAAGATGTTATGTCCCTTATGCCTGTAGTTACACCGGCTACTCACCCGTCAAACCGGAACACAACAATACTGAGTACTGTTATTTGGCGGTAGAATAACTAATGAGTGGGTAGTACCTACCCAGACGGACTTGCACAAAGCCCTACCATCTGTCTTCGGAAGTTAGAAGCAGGTTTTGAATTATGTTTGTGAATATAATACGAATCTTATTGTAGATTGTTTGACTTTTAGTGTTAAAAGGATTACAGGTGGTTTGCCGAGATCGAGGTGAGATGAGGTTATACACTACAGGTTACCTAAATTATATAATATTCTAATTGAGTTGACTGGCAGAAATAAAGGGTCATGATACCCAAACTTCATGGCAACCTTTATACATTTATATATAACACATATTATTCAAACGTATTTCTCTATTGTTTAATACAATTGTTATTGTTATTTAATAATCTCAAACGTTCTAAAATTATTTATGTAAGACAGCGAAGCCAACCGGGAACACGACACACACTTTTCTCAGATGAATACGTTCAGGCTAATAACTTTTACCACCAACAACGACAACAGACTGTATATTTCCCACTGCTGGGCCTCCTCTCCCTTTGAGAAGGTTAGGAACATATTATCACACGATGTTCCAATGTGGGTTGGTGAATACACATGAGGCTGAATTTCTATAAAATTAGACACATGGAGGTTCCCTCACGATGTTCTCCTTCCCCGAGCACGAGATTAATTATAAATACTAATTAAGCACATGAATATTCAGTGGTGTTTGCCTGAGTTTGAAGTCGAGTCTCACGAGTCTAACCACTGGCCATCTCGGCTCTTTATAGTTATCTCTATCACTTTAGATATAAATATATTTTGCTTAATAGTGTTTCGTTAATGATTTATTTCGTGTATTTTAATATAAAGCCGTTACGCATAAATCCGATTATGGACACGCGTACGGCTTTACCGAGCGGGCGCCACACACGGGGCCCGGCGTGACGCCTACGTCGCCTTCAGACGTCTTCGCGTACGCACAGACCGTCACGTTTATATAAAAACAATTAATTATACATAAAATTAATATATACGAGAATTTGGTAATGATCTTTCGAATTGACTGAATTATTTTTCAGTCGGCTGATTTTATTGTTGATATAAATTAAATTGTTTAAATTTTGTAAACTGTCGGAATGGATATTGAAGACGCTTCTCCAATAGATGGAGCAGACAGACTAACCTCAGACATTCACACAACAGAATGTGTCAAGAGATGACCCATTGGTTAGAAAGCGTGCGACTTAACCGATGATTGCAGCTTCACCCAGGCGCCACTGAATTTTCATGGAGCGCTCGGACACAGAAAATATCGTGAGGAAATGATTTTTTTCCACTTGTGGACCCATTGGTAGAATGGATTAGTTCTATACCATCTCCAAGGGAAAGAACCTTAGGCCAGCAGTGGGATTCCTACAGGTTATTATAGTATGTGGTAGTTATATATAAAGTTTTTAATACATGAATAGGTAAATTAATATTGGACAACATCACATACATTACTCTGATCCCAATGTAAGTAGCTAAAGCACTTGTGTCATGGTAGATCAGAAGTAATGACGTTACCACAAATACTCAGATCCAAGAAAACATAGAAAAATAATGAACATTGTACACATGTACATTGACTCGGCCGGGAATCGAACCTGGGACTTTAGAGTGAGGTCCACGAAAGCCGATTTACTACTCGACCACGGAGGTCGTCGAGGTCGTATTTGCACAAACAAACACCGGTGTCTCGCTGCAAAGGACGCGTGGAGGAGAAAAAATATCGAGCGCATACAAATCAATACGACGACGTAATTACTAGAACATGTTCGAAGCCGCTTTCGCTTTCATACCTGATCGCCTGTCGGAGACACCAGCGCGGAGTGTTATGCACCTGGTCGATTGTTTGTTTGAACGCGTGCATGTCAGGAATCTGAATGTCAGGGAATAGGGTTTAAATGTCATAAATCTTCTGAATTACATGCTTAATTGATACAGACAATTAGTATATATTCGTGTCTGTCTTAATCCAACATAAAGGAAAGTGCTACCTTTCGATGCTGTACGTAGGGGGCGCTTCCCCGATGAGGGTCTAGAGACGATGAGACTAACAGTTAAATAAACTATGTTTGATAATGAATTGACGCGATATCATTGAGAGGTCGAATATAACCGATGATATTCCTTTTTTTTAATGTGATGAGACGGCAAACGAGCATCAGACGAAAGATTCCCTCTATATTTTCGAAAACACGGTGTTTTGAATGTTGTCGAAATTGTTATCGGCAATTTGAAAGTAAACTTCATATAAGTGAATCTAATATTAGTTCATCTTCACTCATTCTTGGATTGAAATCGACTCTACCATTAAAATATTTTGGGAAGGGAGGCCAGTTCCACTGATCACTGTTTGCACTCTTTGTATTGTTGAATGTCGCGCAGATCGATAGTTTTCCGTTGAACGTGAACAATAAAATATGCAACACGCCATCGTTAATAGGCAAAATCCAAATGGGTCTCCTGATGGTAGCCACTGGCACTATAAGGAATATTAAGCATTCCTCCTTCCTTGGGAACTAAGATGTTACATGCTTTGTGCCTGTAGTTTAACTGTCGCACAAACTATTAAAAGAGAAACACAATAACACAGTGCTATATCTGCTTGATGATAGAACATCTGTTAGGTTGCAGCGGGTTGTGATACCCAAAAGACTTGCAAACAGTCCAACCAAGTCCCAACTACAAATAATACTATAAAAGTAGTTCTGCAAACTACTGAGTCTCTTGCCGGTTCCTCTCGGTAGAATCTACTTTCCGAACCGGTGGTAGCTTCACATAATTGTTAATTGACGTCTCAAAAGTGCTTGTAAAAGCCCACTTGAATAAAGTTTATTTTGATTTTGATTTTGCAGGTCACAAAAATCCAACGTACCTCGTGCTAAGGTTACTTTCGATAGCATAATTTGAATATTTCATAATACTTGTACAACTACCTATTGCAAAGTATAGATGCATATATTAATAATAGTAATACGTTCAAAATGAATAAGTTATTTTCCGACTCCGCAAAGTCAATAACTCCTTTTTGGGGCAAGGTATTCGTTTCTATAAAGTTGCTCTGCATGTCTATCTGCCTGTTGCTTTTTCACGGCCAAACCACTAAACCGAATTCGCTGAAACTTGGATGAAAATTGACCAACTAAAGTAAAGTCGTAGGTTCAGCTAGTAATATTATAAACGAGAAAGTTTAAGTGTATTTGTATTTGTGGGTTCAAACATGTGCTTAATTTGTGTTTATAATTCATCCCGCGATCGGCAGTGAAGGAAAACATCGTGAGTATCCAACCCGCTTTGGAGCAGCGTTACCCTCAGAGGGAGAGGACGCCTCCAGCCCAGCAGTGGGAAATTTACACGCAGTTAATGCAATGTTACTTACTAATAATGGATGTCTTGATCTGTTATCATAACGTCTAACGTCTTCTAGTTATAATGTGTCACCGTCATTAACTTGTATGTGTGGCAAGAGGAAAGAAAGCGGAAGGGGAAGTCAGTCCAGTGACTCAGGTGAGTCGATCGCGCAGACGTAACACAACTGTTTTTTATATTATTCTGTGTCTCTTCAATCTCTGTTCATTTCACTGATTCTTCTCGGGTCCGAGGTTTTCCGTTCCGAACCGGACTAGCAATAGGCAAGTGTAACAGGTTTTCTTTACAAAGATTTTTGAACTTGTCTGATTGTGACTTCTAATAGTATTCTAGTGCAATTATTTGGTTAAATAGTGGTCATAATTATCATATCTTAAGTAGATTGGAATATATATAACGACATATAACCAAAATAACATATTTGGGTTACAAAATAGATGTCAATTTAAGACTTTTATTTATTGATAGGAAATTTGATTGTTATTTAATGATAGGAAAGTTATAGTTTTCGATGTTTCTCTATTATTATATAGACTTCTTAAACATATAGATCTCCCTCTTGAATCACTCTATTTATTGATAAGAACCACATCAAAATCCGTTGCGTTGTTTAAAAGATCTAAGCGTACAGACAACTATCTTTTATACTGTAGAGCTGTATGCGTGCGTTGTTTACTTATTAGATAAATATTAAATAGTTTTTAGATAAGAATGACTATTTAAAATTTATTTTTTATTTTACTAGGCACCCGCCCATGCTTCGCTCGTGTGCAATGCCGATACTAAATAGACTACAGAATTTTTATTGTTTCTTTACTATACTGAACATGTAATATATACAAAAACCTTCCTCTTGAATCTCTTTATCTATTATATCTAAAAAAACCGCGTCAAAATCCGTTACGTAATGTTTAAGATAAGTGAACAGCGGTGAGCGACTTTGTTTTATGCTATGTAATGTAATGATTCATATAAGTGCTACTTTCGATACATACAGTCAACATGTTCACTCCAAAATGTACAGTCAGTAATTTTTTCACTGCCGGACTAAAGCCTCCTCTCCCTTTGAGGAGAAGGTTTGGAGTACTTGGTGGTAGGGCTTTGTGCTACCCCGTCTGGGTAGGTACCACCCACTCATCAGTTATATTTCCGCCAAATAACAGTACTCAGTATTGTTGTGTTCAGGTTTGAAGGGTGAGTGAGCCAGTGTAACTACAGGCACAAGGGACATAACATCTTAGTTCCCAAGGTTGGTGGCACATTGACGATGTAAAGAATAGTTAATATTTCTTACAGCATCATTGTCTATGGGTGATGGTGACCACTTGCCACCAGGTGGCCTATATGCTCGTCCGCCAACCTATACCATAAAAAGAAGAGTACATTCCACCACGCAGCTTCAATGCGGGATGGTCGATTCATATGTAGCACAATTTTGTTAAAATTAGACACAAGCCCGTTTCCTCGCTATGTATTCCTTCTAACTAAGAACATAAAAGATGGTGCATGCACGGCTTTGAACCCGCAATCATCGTTTAAGATGTACGCGTTGTAACCACTGAGTCTTCGGTTCTTTCTCGAGTGTTTCTTCGCGTATTCTAAATGACTCGTAACGAGGGACATAATTAACGTTTGGTCGTTTCATTGGTTCTCGTTGATTGCTCGAATTACAATCGGAATTCCGCCATTGGTTATAATTATATCGCATAATTAAGATAACTACTGTAAATATTATCTGACAACAATCCATCCTTATGATATAAATTCTAAAGTAATTCTGTCTGTATGTTACGCTGACTCAACTGAACTATTGAACCGATTTTGATTACATTCGGTACATAGGTTACTTTTTTTAATTCAAGACATTAGGATGCACAATTAGGGGTAAGGTTTGTTTGGAATTAAGTTTTATAAATTTCAGCCAATAATTCCCTGTTTCAACGAGTATGTTATGCTTATTTATATCTTATAGAAACAATGACTAAGATTGATTCGATTACTTAAATAATTTGGCAGCGCCATTGTCTATGGAGGTTGGTGACCACTTGCCATCAGGGCTACTTGCTCGTCCACCAAACTATGTCTTAAAAAAATGTCAGTCTGCGATGAGTGACTTTTGCGAGTGAGGTACGAAGTTAGTTCTCACTTCTCACAGAATGAACTCAATCGGCCGGCTCTCTGTAGGGTTTCAGTTAACACTGTTAAATGCGTTTCGTCCCACATCGCTGTGTGAACCCTACAATGAACTATTACGAGTTAACAATACAAATAACATAGATTTTGTCAAGTGACGGTGTTGCTAACCAATTAGGCTTTGAGGTCATGCTTGACATGGTCTATTCCGACGGCACGAAAACCAAATATGACACATTGAATTGACGCGATATCATTGATCGTAAGTTTGACTAATCTATGATATTCACTATGGATTTGGGAAAAATAGTTTTTATAGTGGTAGTGCCACACTGCATACCTCTCAGTTGCAGTCAAATGGGCCGGCCAGTCAAATTATTGTATTTAATTAACATGACTTTGTATTTTTTAAATGTTAAAAAAGAGTAACTACTAAGTTTCTTGCCGGTTCTTCTCGGTAGAATCTACTTTCCGAACCGGTGGTAGCTTCACTTAATTGTAAAAGCCTACTTGAATAAAGTTTATTTTGATTTTGATTTTTTGATTTTTGGCGAAGTACCATTCTCTCACGGGGACCAATTTTGCAAAATTGCGCGACAAAACTGTTATCGAATTTTGTAAGTAAAATGAAAGTTGATATAAGTAGTTAAGTGTAATAGTCTTGTATTATAGAGATATATTAGTTAGACATATATGTTATTTGTTGGAAAATCTATTTTTAATCGATATATACTGCAGTGATGTGCCCACGCAAATAGCTTATTTCTGATCTGTAGACTGCTACCGAGACCTCTTAGCAAAATCTCGATATCACTGCGGCTTGTAACCAGCCCCTCGGGCGCTGCGGCGATATGAACTGGTCCCTGGTGACTAGAGCCTTAACACAGTGACCTAAGAGAGTGTTTCACGAGATTGTTTAATTTATGTACGATAACCGATTACTCTGTTCTTGGTACTTGAAATAATTATGAAAGTCATTATCACAGTGATTATGAACAGAATAGTGTCCATCACAAATGATAAGCAAAATTAAACAATTCTAAATTATTTTGGCCTATCTCATACTACAGCATTTAATTGGTGGTAGAGATTTGTGCAAGCACCTCTGGTGAGGTACCACCCACTCATCATATATAGTACCACCAACCAGCAACACTCAGTATTACTGGGTTCCGGTTTAAAGGGTGAATGAGCTAGGGGAACTACATATACAAGGGACGTAGCATCTTAACTCCCAAGGTTATTGGCGCTGTTGGGACTGACCACTTAGCATCAGGTGTCCCATATATTTATTTTGTAAAAAATCACTCAACGAAAAATATATACGGAATCCACACGAGTGCGACTCGCACTTAACCAATGTTTCAACTTTAGTTTTCGACGAATCTACGAAACTAAGCAGATAGAGACAAAACCACGTGTCCTGTACATAATTATGTATTAAGACAAAAATCTATGAATTATTTATATATTAAATGTATTTTTATGTTCGAAGATATAATCAACCATTAACATTCCCCATCTTAGGACAGACGCCTCAGAGAGTAAATTATTGCGAATGATTTAACTTACGGTTTTGTTATTTGCATACTATTAATATTATTAACAAATATTTTACACAATATTTTTAACCGGACACGTTCAGAAACTTGTTCCACTTCGCACAGACACTGATCGCACACTTTACACGAAACATTTTAGTGGGGGTTTTTTTCATTTTATGTTATTGTTGTATCGTGTTGCTGTATCAGCCGGGCGGTACACGACCGCTCCGCAGCGAGGGCGCGTTGTCACTGCCGGTGCCGGCTTGCTGGTGCTGGTCCGGAGCCGGTGTCGCGACCGACGCTGATTAACGACCGAGTATATGGCAAAATTATTTAAATTATATATATTTATATAATACTTCGGTGGTTTGGTCACTTGGGAATAAAGACTAGCCTGATAGGTGACTATCCTCGCAGTTGTTGATATTCTTGACGCATATAATTAGTTGTTTCAAAGCTACTGATAAGAAAACAAAAAACAAAAGGGCATCGGAATTGACTTCCTAATGATACTACGTTAATTAGTGGAGATATTAATGACATTCTTGTCTTCTGTATGTACGCCTCGTTTACGATTCGGTGGTATTTACAGATAATTTTAATATTGTAACAGTGCTCATAAGATGCAACATCATTACATAGCATAAAACAAAGTCGCTAACCGCTGTCTGTGACTATGTATGCTTAGATTTATACAATTACAGATCGGATTTTGATGCTATTTTTTTTAATAAATAGATTAATTCAAGATTTACATGTATAATAAATGCACGACATAGTACAGAAACAGTGATAATTTTAGAGGTTACTAAAGCGATGTCGTTAATAGCACAATTCTTGCAAACGCTGGTTGGACCCTACGAGATAGATCAAAATAATGTTTATAATGAGATTGTCTAATGAAATAAAAGCTGCGAACGTTGTAAGACATTCATTTATATTAGGTATCAGCATGCCATCCGTGCGAAGCCGCGACGGGTCGCTAGCACAGCAATAGCTTTTGAGTTTTGAAAGTGAGAGGGTTGTGAGTTAATATTAATTTTTGTGTGTAAATAGCAAGATTTGAGGTTGCCAGAGTTCGTCTCGGGGGTCACATATTACGAGGCGGTCAACGCGCGACGTGGCGATGTGTGTAATAACAGCGCGTGAATACATTACGGCGCATACGCGGTTGTCCCACTTGGCCGTGGGAGTTCGTAACACTCTCGACCTTGGAGCCCTCGGAGCATAAGCCCATTATTAGATAAAGCTGTCAACCCTCACCGCGTGACCCACCTGTCAACTTAACGGGATGTTACGTGTCTACGAATGTAAAGTATTAGAAAAATATTGTATCGGTCATTTCAAAAACCTAAGTCACATTTTTTTCCAAGATGCTTTTTGCACTGAAAATGATTCGTTAAAGTTAAAAAAAACACGTAATTCTTAAAATTCCTTCCTCTTCAAATAATTTCGCATGAAAGACGTTCATTGCGCACGACAGGTCAGTGACTTAAGATGTTTTTGCAAGGACCACTTGGTAGCGGGAGAAGCTTATGACAATTTAAACTTTTTTTTTTCAGCAGCGAAATCGGACGAATGCATAAACATGTCTCCTTTGCGTTCTTGCGTCTGACTTAGCATGTCGTGGACGTGGCGCCTCCACGGAGGCTTCTAAGGAAATCGAGTGCGGAATTGTGCAACGGTGTAGGTGTAGATATTTTTGTATGTCGTTATTATATTGTCGTTCGTTGTGTATTGCGACAATCAATAAGAAAGTGTAAACACTTCTATTTTGAATAAAGGTTTTTGACTTTGTGTGTGTTTGTACCGTCTCGTCCTTGCTGAGGGAACATTATCTATTTAGATCCTGTCAAAATATTGGCCGATGCAACCAGTAAGTACCGGTGAACTAAAGCCTTCTGCCGTCGCTATGACAGTTCTTTGAGGTGTCGTTATTTATTAACAGAGTTGTTTTAAAATGTATCATAGACCTAATATTTTTTTATATAAACCTTACTCATAGTAATTTGTAACTGGGGGTTGGTAGGTATGGAAGTATTTAAAGTACGCGCGACACTTGCCGCATTCTCTTCGATGTTTCCATAAAGCACATGAGAGCTCTGTACTTCAATGTAAGTAAGTCTACATACAACACTGGACCGTATTGATACTTAAAAAAGTATTTCCGCTCTTACATTTACGAAGGTTACACATAAGACCGAATAGAGATAGTATATTTAAAAAGGCGGCGACATAATTGGGCTCATGAATTGGAAAGGTGTAGAGCGTCCTTGACACGGCGGGCGCGCGGGTAGCGGCGCGCGGAAAGATCGCACTTTTTACACCAACGTAAGGCACAAGTAGATCAGTTGGAAATGAGTCACAGGCGGTTGCCGGCGAGCGGGTTCGGTGGGGGGGGGGGGCAGAGTCGGATTTAAAGGTGTGGAGGCCACGGGGCCACAAAGCAGTGGGGGTGAACACCCTAATAATTATATTATTATGAATTAATTAGTTTTTTTATGTTCAATCAATTCAAGAATTGAGATTGGAAAATGAAACATTGAAAGAAAAAATATACTACCTTGAAAAACATAAAAGAGTTAACAATATCATTTTATACGGACTACATGAAAGCGAAAATTCAATTAAAACACTTATTCAACTTGTTAAAAAGAAATTTAAAGACGACTTGAATATTTTAGTGGAAGACAGAGACATTAATACGATATACAGAATCGGTAAAAGAGACAAGCAGAAAGAAAAAGGGAGGCCAATACTCATATCATTTGTCAACAACTGGAAAAAAAGCGAAATTATGAAGAACAAAAACAAATTAAATAACAATGTCTATGCTTCTGAAGATTATCCGAGGGATGTGCTTAATAGGAGAAGGGAACTACTACCAAAACTTGAAGAGGAGAGGAAGAAAGGGAACTATGCGACAATAAATTACGATAGGCTTATCGTCAAAGACGGCAAATCAGGAAACGTGAAACGCAAAAGAGACTCCCCCGCCTCGCCAAGCATATCTGAACAACCCCGTAAACAACAAACAACCAAAGCAAACAGACGCAATGCATTCGATTTGATGAGGAATAGAAGCAACTCCCTTCCTATTGGTAATCACCCGTCCGAACCAGAAGCATAGGATAAAATCATCAGCCGCCGGAACAGTAAAACTACCAATAAAGTACCAAATAAAATTAGTAAAAAAACATTCCCCAAGCCGACTGGTCCTCGTGGGGAATTAGACCACTACCCTCCATCAAATGCAAAAGATACATGCAAAGCATCAACTCTAAAAGTGTGCACATTTAATGTAAGATCCTTATTATCAACAGAAAGATACCTTGAACTAAACTATGCCCTAAAAAACGTCAATTGCGATATCTTAGGAATCTCAGAAGTCAGAAGATTGGGATGTAATATAGAAGAGCACCAAAATTATATTTTTTGCTACATTGGTCAAACGAAAGGTCTGCACGGAGTAGGATTTCTTATTAAGAAAAAATATAAGAAAAATATTACTAACTTCATAGGAATTTCGGAAAGAGTAGCATTTTTACAAATAAAATTTGAAAATTTTACTTTATCAATAATCCAAGCATATGCACCTACCGAAACAGCATCAGAAGATAAAATTGAACAATTCTACAAAGAAATGGAATCAGCGCATGAACTAGCATTTAATGACCAAGTCATAGTAATGGGAGATTTCAACGCGAAAATAGGTTGCTCAAAAGCAAATGAATATCCCATCATAGGTCAACATGGTTTTGGAGAACGAAACGCAAGAGGTGACCGCCTTATTAACTACGCTTTCGAACATAAATTATCTATAATGAATACATTTTTTAAGAAAAAACAAAATCGCAGATGGACTTGGATGTCACCTGACCAAAAAACAAAGAATGAAATCGATTACATAATGACAAACAATCCTAGGATGTACTAAACGTGGAGACAATAAGTAATATTCCTTTTCCCTCTGATCACAGACTAGTGAGAGCAACGGTACTACAAAAACATCCACCAAAGAGCAGAAGGAACTACACAACACCACCTAAGATACCGAAGTCAAAAGCAGAAATAGAAAGTTACAAAACATGCCTAAAAACAAAACTAGGAAACAATAAAATGAACTCAGATGATACTCAAATATACTACGATTTCCTAGAAAAAAGTATAGCAGAAAGTCTGAAGTTGAAAAATAAAACTCAAGCAGAAGGACATAAAATATTCAGTAGAAGTACAATTGAATTAATTAATAGACGCACCGAGTTAATACACAACAAACACAAAACAAAAGACATGAAAATTGAACTTACTAGAATATACAAAGAAACCAGCAGATCCATCAAGAAGGACTACAGTAACTATAGACATGAAGTTATCACAAGAAATATAAAAAAATTTAGAAGTACAAAAAGAGCCTTCAAGGAGCTCTCCACACACAAAACATGGATTCATAAGCTAGAACAAAACTCAGTAGAAACCAACTCAAGGAAAGATGTTCTAAAACACGCAACTAACTTCTATAAGGAACTATACCGGAAAAGAAATAAAAATGATATCGAGATAGAAGCCAACAATTCTAACGAAAATAATAAATCGTACATAGAACCAATCAAAGACATAGAAGTGTACGAACATATCAAGAAGTTAAAGGATGAGAAGAGTCCCGGTCCAGATGGAATATACAACGAAGTTCTCAAATCAGCTGCACCCATTTTAATCGACCATCTAACAAGATTATTTAACATGATAATGGATACTGAAACCGTACCAAAACAATGGCGCACATCTGACATAATTCTAATTTTTAAAAAAGGAAATCCCTCTGACGTGGGAAATTATAGACCCATAAGTCTACTTTCGAGCATGTACAAGCTGTTCTCATCTATACTTTTAACGAGAATAACAGGAACTATCGATAAAATGCAACCAACAGAGCAAGCTGGGTTCAGATCAGGCTTCAGCACAATGGACCACATACAGACGCTAGAACAAATAATAGAAAAACACCAAGAATTTAATAGACCCCTGTATGTGGCCTTCATAGACTACAGCAAAGCTTTTGATAGCATTAGCCACTACTCAATTTGGAATGCATTACAATGCTCAGATGTGCACCAAAAATACATCAACATCTTAAAAAATATCTATACAAATAGCACAAGTAGAATAAAACTAGAAACTAGAGGTGACGTAATAAAAATAGAAAGAGGTGTCAGACAGGGAGATCCTTTATCGCCGAAACTCTTTATTGCGGTACTCGAAACCATATTTCGAAAGTTAGACTGGTCAAACAAAGGGGTGCTAGTAAACGGAAAATATCTAAACCACCTAAGATTCGCTGATGACATAGCTATAATTGCCGAAACTCCAAGGGACATTGAAGAAATGATGAGGACACTGGATCATGAAAGCTCAAAAATTGGTTTAGAAATGAACTTAAATAAAACAAAGATAATGACTAACAGTTATGAGCGACCTATCATAATAAAAGGAGACTACATAGAATATGTCCAAGACTATATATATCTGGGTAAACAAGTATCATTCAACAGGACTAGCAACGAAGAAGAAATAACAAGGAGAATTAATGTTACATGGAAAAAATTTTGGTCTCAGAAAGAAATTCTAAGAGGTCATTATGGATTGCATTTAAAAAAAATCGTATTTGATACTTGCCTCTTGCCATGCTTATTATATGGATGCGAAACATGGGTATTCACAAACAAAGCAAAGCAGAAAATCAAATCCACCCAAACAGCAATGGAAAGGAGTATGTTGAAAATCAGAAAAATACATAAAGTGAGGAACGAAACTATCAGACAAAAAACCAAAATCAACGATGCTCTGAAACATGCACTCACACTTAAGTGGAAGTGGGCTGGACATATCTCACGATATACTGACAAAAGATGGACTATTGAAACCACAAGATGGAACGGCCCTGGGGGAAAGAGAAGTGTTGGTAGACCAAGAAAACGGTGGGCTGATGATATCACCAATGTGACAGGGAGCGACTGGCTAACAGTAAGCAAGGACAGAGAGACGTGGAAAAAACTGGAGGAGGCCTTTACCCAAAAAGGGGTCCATATTTCACACAATGGAGACTAACCACACTAACAATAAATTAAGAAAACTTACTAACAAACTACTAATTTCATTTGAAATGTTATATTGAAATATGGAATAAATGGCTTTATTATTATTATATTATTATTATTATTATGTTCAATCAGTAAGTTATGAATTGTTTCGTATTTATATCGGTAACTTTTAAAATATTAAATAGTAACATTATTATAATTTGACTATATCTCAGTATTTGTTAACTTGCTGAAAACTGTGGCCACCTCTCATGTGGAGGCCCCCTCTCATGTGGAGGCCCCAGGGCAGTTGCCCCGGTTGCCCTCCCCTAAATACGGCCCTTTGCCAAGGTGCTCAAGACGAGGGACTCCCACAAGTCTGTTCGATTCAAAATTCAGTATCCTCACTTCTTGTTACTCTTCCGACAAAGTTGACTGACTTGGATATTCTGAATTATAGAGTTCATTGCAGACGCGTCATACTGAATTGGAAGCCGGTGTGCCTAAACGCCGCTGACTGTTTCCGTAATATCAGAGAGAACGCTTAACGCATGTCAACAGTCAGAAGCTCGACCTATTCCGCATCCTTGCTCCTTTACTCGTCTTAGCCACGGAGGCTCTTCAGGCAGATGTTCAGGCTCGCCGGCGCCGCAATTAATAATCAATGTGCAGACCGTCCGTCCTTAACTTTGGTGTATATTTATATAACATGTTTTTACGTTATGTTTTAGAAGCATGTGTGTCTGTACATTGCGCTGACTCACCCTTCGCCTCCCGCAGCGCCAGCGCGGCGTGGCGGTGGCGCCCCCGCTCAGCGAGCGCGAGCGCCGTGTCCCCGCTGGCCGTCAGCGCGCCGAGGTCGGCGCCGGCGCTCAGCAGCGCTTTGACATTCTCGACGTGGCCGCGCTCGGCGGCGGTGTGCAGCGCCGTCTGGGGCAATCATTACACTTGCAATACGAATCGAGCTGCGATCGGGTCAAATTAATCGTTTTTATCATAATCACAGTTTTGCGAGTGTCTTTCGAAATACCACTGAGTACTAGATTGTATCAATGATAAAAAGCATGGACTTAGTGTCTGTTCAGTTTTAGGCAGGCTACATATGAATTTAATTATACTTTATTGGCATACTCTGTAGTTAAAATGGTGGGAGAGTAACTACTGAGCTGTGATAGCTTCAAATTCGAGATGCTTTTATGAGCCTACTGGAGTAAAGAATTTTTCTACTTTTTTTATGTTAGGCGATTTATTTGTATGGAGCGAGCGAGCGAAGCGAAGTATTTGTATGGAGTCCATCACAACGCTTAAAACGGATCAATTTACAAAATATATCCAGATTCAACTGGACCACGTCACGGACATCAGTCCTCAAAGCATTAACTAACTGAGCGTTTTTGGATATTCCAAAAGTTGAGCCTTAACAGTGAAGTGTCATTAGTAACTTCGCTCACGAACCATGCCCCCGGTGTCGTGGTCGGAGCGCGCGTCGACGTGGGCGCCGGCCGCGCACAGCGCGGGCAGGCAGCGGCTGCGCTCGGCCAGCGCGGCGGCGTGCAGCGCGCTGCGCAAGTGCGCGTCGCGCGCGTCCACCTCCGCGCCGCCCGCCAACAGCTCCTGCAGCAGCTCCAGGTTGTCCCACAGCGCGGCCTTGAGGACCACAATATGATGACTTGTAACCACAGCTTTCCATATCGTATTAAAAAGTTTTTGGGCAAAGATATTTGCATGTATATAATAGCATGTTGAAGATATAATAAATTTATAATGTAACAATTATTAAAAACAAATTTAAGGCAAAATCTTATAACTCATTAAAACACTTGTGGATAAAAAATCCCTAGAATTAGGCTCAAATTAAGCGTGGGTTCCATCACAAGAGTGTCTAAACAAGATTTGTCAAGAAAATAATAATATTGTAAATCTAATTTTTAAAGTAACTATGTGAAATTCATGCCTCTTCTCCCTGAAGGCTTTTGAAACTGTGGTAGTGTTTAAAAATTGTCAATTTCAAAGTGCTCTATTGTAAAATTGACAAGGACAATATACATTTGATTTGGTATGTAGTAATATATAGAATTACAGTAATTTATTAAGATTCAAATCCACAGATTTCAAGTTTTTACAAGAAATTATAGATTTTTGTAAAATTATAACAACATTAACGGCTCGGCTCAGTGCAGTCTTAAGAACTACGAGTCTGACTTGAATATTTTTTTTTGCAGTGGGTCCTTTGTTATATTATTATATTATATACACCTTATATCTATCTCTACAATCAAAAACTGGAGCGATCACACAAAAGATGTGACTGTGTTACAGTGTATGAAACAGGAATGCATATTTCAACTCTGCTTTCGAGATCAACTATAATTAATATACAATAAATCATTAAATATTATTAACATTGAAGCATTAATTATATACAAATTGAGTTTTCACACAAAAGATTGGAATTGCAATGTAATGAGGAATTGCTGCTGGCATTCTATGCAGTAATGATTTATTCAGAAACTATTTTCAATTTTAAGTACATGATACATGTTTTGTTTAGTTCAATAAACAGAAAAAAAATTAAAATCATAAATGGGTTTTAAACATGTTTTTAAAAAATTACATTTTGATTTTTTTATAAATATTACAGATTATATGTATATAAAAAGATAAGATAGATTTTACCTTAATTCGTATCATAAGATAATATTAAAATAACTAATCTATGAAAACAAAATAAGATACACATATAAAGTCTAATTAAACTGTATAGGTACAGTTTAATATAAATATATTTATTTATAAATACGATGTAATCACGCAATTCCATATTATTGCAAAACACACTCGGCCTCACACGTAAATATGTTACAATTACGACATTCTATCGCGATGAAAATTTATATTTCTAGTCGCGAAAACAAGCGCCTACCTGATGCAGGAGCCGGCCTTGGAAGTGTTCCTCGTCTGGCGACAGATCCATTGTAATACTTTAACACAATTTCACTCAATTTACTTGCATTTCCGCACCAAACAATCGCTCAAGCGTTACAAATTCATTGCGGTAAGCCAAATTCATTTTATCTTTGGAATATTCAATGGAGCCGACATTGAAACGGAAGATAGTCTAACATTTGTGTGTTTTAATTAAATATAAACTTTTAGAATGTTCTTTAAACGTAGAAATGAGAGAAAATTTCACATATTTTGGATATATTGATTTTAAATGATCGTCATTTAGAAATGACAGCTTACAGATGATTATGTTTGGATACTTGCACTTGCATCTTTGCAGATTATGAACGACAGTTATGTTAATCATATATTTCAATCTTATAAACTACACTTTTATATGAAAAAGTTTAATATTATTATTTTTTTCGACGCTATGTACGTGTATATAAGTTTTAAAGTAACTATTTATATGTAATAAAATTTTATTATATTTGATAACTACATTGTCATACACAAATGAAACTACCTTCAACATAACTTTGATATAATACAATGTGTTATACAATATATTTGTTTATATAAAGTAAGGGAAAATAAGTACAGTGTCCAAAATGTGGCGAAGTACGAAAGAAGAATGGGAGAGGCGAAAGACTTACTTGATACGAAGTTTATTTGAGGATTTACCTAGTAAGCTCTATTATAATATTCCCATTACTATAGTAATCAGTTAAAGTATTCTTTTTTTTAATTTTAGCATTGTCCCCTATAAATGAAAGCCAAGAGCCAACATCACAATCGCCAATCGATGAGATTTACAGACCAGAGAGTCCCTTGCCAGATCTGATAATAGAAAAAGAGCCTCGAAAATATGTACAAGACGAAACTGAAGAATTCTATAAGAAATTAGCGAAAGAAATGAGACGGCTTTATAAAAGAGACTTCCTAAACATGGACTACGATACAAGCAGTTGTGATAGTACAGGCTTTGAAAGAGGAGACGATATACAACAAGGTACATCTGACAGCGAAAGTAGAACTTTAGAGCTCGATAAATCAATTCGAGAAGCTACATTGGATGAAGGGGAATATTCTAAAATAACCAGCGATGAAAAAAATCAGGGGTTGACTAGATCGACGAGCTTTTACACGGAGAGTACTGAATCAGAAGAGTGTATCGAACATGAAGAAATATTGACACAAGCTGATGTCCACACCGCTGTTGTCAAAATGTCGAAACGATCGTTGCGTAGAAGGTATTCAAGCAAGGAATGGGATAACAGCAGCCGAGGCTACTTGGCAACACAAACGGATGTATCCTCTTCCACGGGAAGCAAACTAAGCTACACAGGACCACATGAAACGGAAGCTGGTCAAGAAGTGATGGAGGAACTTGTAAAAACTACAGGTCAATGTTTTTTAATGATACATCGAGATATTTTCAATTTGCTGCTCGGAGCATGGATATTCGCAGTGTAAACACTCGTGTCTCAGATAGAATGTAAAGCCACAGTGCTGCGCTTTCATTATCTTCTTCAGTTGATATACATTTATTAAAATAATTGTAATAAACTTGCTAATATTATCGATACGCTAAACTAAACGGCTCAAAAACGAAAACTAGAAAACAAATTGTATTGTTGTAATTGTGAATCTAATATTCAAAGCGACTACGGCAATTAAAAAAACTAATGATTTTATAAAATGTTACAGAAGCAAGTCCAAGGCAAGCCAGTAGCAGTCCACGACATGATAAAAATGACGAGTGTACACCAGAACTAGTAAGGCGGCGTCAAACAATATATTCTGAATATTCTTTATCGCACCACGAAATCCCCATTTGTGGAAGTAACGATAGCAACGTTAACGAGAGTTTTGGAATCGATATTGCACACGCGATCGCTTCAGGCAGTGAAATGGAAATAGCCAATTCTTCACTGTCTGATTTCAATATGTATTGTACGGTAACATCTACACCGAAATCATTAAAGAAAATCAGCAGTCCTCGGTCAAGGATAATTAAAAGATACAGAAAGCGTTTAGTTTCGTACTCAACTTCTTCAATTGGAAGTAAAGATGCAAAGCGCCAGGCAGCACTCCAAACGTCGTTTTCTGACGATGAACCGGCTTGGAAAGACCTCTGGAAAAACTTTTTTGTAGGCTTACCCGTCGTTTATAATATTTGCTCTTGTAACAATCATGTTTGTTCGTAAAGAATAATATTTCGATTGACTGATTTATTACTAATTTATATATTCTACTCAATGTAGACATTTTTTGTTTTTTTTTTTTGTTATAAAATATACTATTTCGCATTCGCGAAATTTTTTTTATTTATTCTTAATATATTTAATTTAATAAAGCACCCAAAGACAGATTCTTAAAGAAACAGTGGTGAATTACTTCGCCATAAGTCATTGAAAATCTTGAGATTAGCTTATTTCATTCGATTTAAATTTTCTATAAATGAAAACTTTACGTTAATTAAATATTAAAAAAAAAAACCTCACTATATAATAGAACACTAGATATACTTGAATTACAACGACGAGTTTATGCCAGGTAAGATTATATTAACTAACATTATGCATATTATAATAATTAAACTTTTACCTGTTAATAGTAAATTTTAATTTTTTAACGCAAAGTGTAAACGACAGTCGACATGTCAATTGTCAGGTTGCTGGCATAACGTCATAACATGAGCGTTAGAGGTTAGAAGCGTAACAATTCTCAGACAGTATTCGTAAATACTAAAATAAAATTTATAAAATAAACGATGGCACCTTCTGAAGGTAATTTGAAGGATTTAGATGAGAAAACTTCAGACATTGTTGTAAAATTTGTCTCTGATGTAAGGAATGGGTAAGTGGACTCAATTTGAACTAATAATCCGATTGTACTTGTTGCTCTCATAAGAATTATTACGGATATTAAATTTAAGTTACTATTTTAAATTACAAACTTAACAAAATGTGGCATCTAACTAATGCATATTAGTTGCAGATTGCATTCTGACACTGTTATAGCAATGATGGTCTCGTTAGTAATTTGGTTTGTTTGTAATGATCTTATTGAGTTTTTCCATCAAGAAAGTCTTAGTAGCAGTCTGAATGAGACGTGAGCTGTTTAAACACTCCCAAATCTTGAAAAAAATGTAAACTTGTACACTTGAACCATTTGTTCGGCTCATATTGTCCTATGGTGTTATACAATTGAAGAAATATAATAATGACTTTACTTCTGGTAGTTGACTGATCTTTGAGAATACCGCCACAAATGAAAACAATCAAGACAAAATAAGTTTTATTTGTATCATATTTAATTCACATAACCTTTCCTTTTTACAGAAAAATTCAGGGATCTAAGAACATTGCAGTGGCAACGGTTGATGTGCTGGAGCAGATCATCAGTGAGTCTGAAAGCACAAATGCACTGTAAGAGTTTAGACATTAATTATTTATAAGAGTAGAAAGATAGTTACCTGAGTCCAATATCTGAGAGTCAGTTTATTTTTATAAACAAATACATGGTGTATTTGTATTTAAAAATAAATTGACTCAACTGAAACTGACTTTCCCAAGATTGGACAAAAGACTGGCACAAAAGTCATAATATCTAAGGAAGGGTTAATATTCATACTGTGTCAATGTTTATGGTATACATAACCTGCGTATAACCTGCTACTGAAAATACATTTCATTCTAAAGATATTCTTGAAATACCTACAAGTAATTTAGTTGTTATTATTTACCACAACTTTTACATTATAGGGACATGCTTATGAAACACAGAAAAGATTTATTAAACTATGTATTATATTAAGGTGTAAACATTTTGACATCATATAACACAACTGACAGATGTTGGAAAAGCTCCAATGAATGCCTGTGTCTATTTTTCAAAGGGAATACTTAATATCAGAAAACCCAAGCATTATATCCACGCTACAAAATGCTATCTCTTCCAGGTCATTGTGCAATTTAGTTCGTGCAGTAGGTCGGAACATAGTGCAGGCGCTGCCGACAGAGCTGGCGGCCGGCAACATGGTGCGCCGCGTGCTGCGGGCCATACGAGACGAGCAGCGCGCGCATGCTAACCAGGTGGAAACTAACTCTGGGATATGTGTAACAACTGGCTCCCAGTGGACCAACTTAGTAGTGGGATTGTACTGTGGAACATATCTATATTACCTTATTGGTGTCGTATTCCAGAGTGTGGAAGGCGCGGGTGACTCCCTGCAGCGCCTGGTGCTGGCTGCGCCGAGCCGGCGCGCGACGCTCGGGCCCGCCGCCAGGGACTTGAAGGAGCCCATTAGGGATCACATCGCTGAGGTTTGTATATAACAAAAATGTTAATTATGTCTATTGCATATATTTAAGATTAAGATTTTTATATTTAATTTAAATTAAATCAATTCTTTATATAATTTACGAATCTATTACATATATATGTCTGATTGACTGATTTAAATAACTGTAGATTTTTTAAAATAAAACTATTGCATCTTTGGTATACATTTTACAATTGTGAGCTGAGATGGCTCAGTGGTTAGAACGCGTGCATCTTAACCGATGATTGCGGGTTCAAATCCAGGCAAGCACCACTATATATATGTGCTTAATTGTGTTTACAATTCATCTCATGCTCGGCGGTGAAGGAAAACATCGTGAGGAAACCTGCATGTGCCTAATTTCATCGAAATTCTGCCACATGTGCATTCCACCAACCCGCATTGGAACAGCGCGGTGGAATACGTTCCAAACCCTGTCCTTAATGGAAGAGGAGGCCTTATTTCAGCAGTGGGAAATTTACAGGCTGTTACTTTACTATACTTTACTTACAATTATTGTAACTGATTGGTGCATTGTGCGCGTTGCAGCTGCGCGGCGAGCTGGACGCGAGCGCGCCGGCGCTGAGCGCGCAGGCGCGCGAGCACGTGCACGCGGGCGAGCTGCTGCTCACGTACGGCGCCAGCGCGCTCGTCGAGCGCTTCCTGCGCGCCTCCACCACCAAGCGCTTCCGCCTGCTGCTCGCCGAGGGGCCCGACGTCGCCGAGGTGCACACGCTGACCCCCCGTCCCATTGTGCCATCTACGATCTCACGTCTCCGGTACCGGTGACGGTGCTGGGCCACAGACCGCACCAGTTGGTGAAAACTAATAAGCGGGTGTGCCAAACGACAACCTAGAGCTGATATTTTTTCTGAATAAAAAACGGTCTCAGTTGGATAAATAAAAACTTTTTCAATATTATCTGTATAAATAGCATTAACTGACTATGTCTGTCGGATCAGAGCCACGCGATGGCGGCGCGGCTGTCGGCGGCGGGCGTGTCGGTGACGGTGGTGGGCGGCGCGGCCGTCGGCGCGCTCATGCCGCGCGTCAACAAGGTGAGCCGCCGACCACGCTGTGTCACTGTCACAGTTCACTTGCTCTCAAAAATATTAGGACCCACATTGCTAGACAATATATTTATACATTTATATGTACATTCGATATTATGGTGTTCGCAGGTGGTGGTGGGCGCTGCGGGCGCGCTGGCAGGCGGTGCGGCGCTAGTTGCAGCCGGCACCCTCGCCGTCACCGCCGCCGCCGCGCACCACTCCGTCACCGTCAGTATACCACAAACTCTCGCGTTACTAACAACACACTACTAGAAATTACTTTATTAATTATAACCAACAATCACAGAAATTTTATAAATATTTCTTTATATATAAATATATAAGGGAAAAAGAAAATGGGGCACTTGATGGTAACCATTGCCCGTAAATATGGGAACTATAAGTAATATTAACTATCCCTTAAAAAACGAATTCTCTTTAACCATGAGAACCGAGATGTTATTTATAACTGAACAGTTTTTATTCGGATATCCGACCATAACCATAGCTAGTTCTGGAATGATATACCCGAGCTAAACCACGATAATGATATTTATTTATTTAGGGACAACCAACAGAAATTACAACATTAGTAATTGCATAAAATATGTTCTTAGACTAAGAATTAATTGCTATAAATATGATTAACTTACAAGAGACATCAAAATTATTAATTACTAGCGGTCGCCCGCTTTTTTTGGCATCATACGCAAAAAATCAACTTTTTTGGTAGATTTTTTCCTTTTTTGTCCGAAAAACCCACAATATCTTACGGAACCCTATTTTTTTTTTCAAAATAAAATTTAGCCTATGTTATGCGGGATTAATTTAGCTTTCGAATCTCGAATCGAAAATCGGTCCAGTAGTTTTTGAGCCTATTCATTACATCCAAACAAACAAAGTTTTCCTCTTTATAATATTAGTGTAGAAGTATAAAGCTGTCGTCCGCGTGGCAGGTGATCGTGCTGTCGCCGCTGTACCTGCTGTCGGCGCTGCACGCGTGCGGCGGACAGCTGTTCGAGGCGCTGGCGCCGCCGCACCGCGCGCTGCCCTACTCGTCAGTACCTCAGCACCCACCGCGTACTCCCAGGAGCTCCTATTGTTACTATAAAATAGTTATCCGTGAACAATTTCTATGAGGTTGACTCACGAGACTGGTCCTAGCTCACTGGGACCCTGAATCTGTCTTACGTTTACTTGTTGTATGTTGAATTAGCTATTTCTATACCAATATATGTTTAACTGTTCATTTATAAATATGAGACAACATCACATACATTACTCTGATCCCAATGTAAGTAGCTGAAGCACTTGTGTTATGGAAATCAGAAGTAACGACGGTACCACAAACACCCGGACCCAAGACAACATAGAAAACTAATGGTAATCTACATCGACTCGGCCGGGAATCGAACCCGGGACCTCAGAGTGGCCTACCCATGAAAACCGGTGTACACACCACTCGACCATGGAGGTCGTCAACTACTACTAGTAAAGGTACTAGTAGTAAATTTTGAAAAGAGTCCGACCATCGTACAATTAAATACTTTGGGACTGAAATTAAGCTCCAAACCCTCCTAACTTTCCTCCATTGCTTATTTTGTGCTGTTTGTTGCAGAGGCTTGGAGAGCGCGTACGTGCGCGTGGAAGCGCCGCTGTACGATGTGGTGCCACCCGACCACATCACACTGTTCATTACCAATCTGTGAGTTTTTTAACATTCTGTTTATTTCTCGAGTATTACTTGAGTACATATAATAGAATTTCAATATAACAATAGGCTATTTGTTAATCCGAAAAATAAAGTTTCAACTTTTGTAATCAGTATTATTATGATTTTAAAAATGTTTATTTATCAACGAAAGTTGAAAATAGTAATTGTTTTATTCGAAATTATATTATCATTATTTTTAAATGTTTGTCACGTGACACATAACACTCCGTATTGGGCGCATTTATAACGACGTCACTTGCTTGTTAACCTCGTTTTCCTTCTGTGTGTGGACTAAATGTATCACATATTATAATACGGGCAAGTGACGTCACCGACCCGATTGCAGTACCATATTGTCTAAGTAGCGTTTTCGTCCGGTTTTAAATGGTCCGGTTTTTATAATTCGATATTTTTCGGCAAATATGTACTAACCACTAGAAATAAAAATGAACTTTTACTTGGTTCCTTAACCTCTACTAAATAATATAAAATGGATTTTAAAAACCCCTCAAATAGCCAATTGTATAGATTTGTAATTTTTTTTAAATTAAATCTTATCCCTTAACATAAAAAATCAAACTACCTTAAAGTCCTTACATGAATATTATATGTGTCTAACATCAGCTGCCATTTTTTTGTTTATTTATATTTACTCCCTGAATATAAAGAATGTTTAATTATATTTCCAGCGGAGGCAGTTCTCCTTCCTACATCTACCGCCTGCTGTCAGAGCTGTATGACCCAAACGACTATCAATTGTAAAATTGTTCAGTATATGTATATATTTGTCTCTAATAAAATGTTCATGAGAAATTGTATTTTTTTCTAAATTATATGATCGGACGATTAAATATTACTTCTGTTGTTTTTTTTTTTCTTTTTCCAAATTCGAATATCTGAATGGTTAAATGTAATTTTTAAATAAGACATTTCGAAAGCTTATATCTCAGGTCAAAATGAAAAAATTAAATTATCTGTATTTAAATGGCGATATATCTACTCATATATTTAATTAAAACAAAATAATCTTCTACATATAAAAGTTTTATCTTTTTTGTCATTGGTAAAATTGGCAATAAACTTTCGATAGATTAGAGTAAAAACAAAATAATAAAAGAAAAATACGTATTTGGAAATCAAGCAGAGTATTAATTATATTACATTCTCACAAGAAATTTTCGGTTTTGTCTAGCGTAAAATAATGAGAGAAATTTAAAAATAAAATACTTTAACAATTATAATTATAAAATACTTCAATAAGTACGTACATAATTCATTAAATAAATAAATTTTTTTATCACATATATGTTTTTTTTTTTAATAAAATCAAGTCTAATTAAATGTTAAGTATTGTCCCTGAGCTTTAAAATAATTTCTTGTCGTATTATACGCCAAACACCAGAACAGTTGCGACACAAATATGAATACCATTAGTTTGGTATTTCGAGGCTATATCTACAAGTTTAAATTAGGACAAGACTTGCTTACTGTGATAATTTGTTTTTAAAGCATATAAATTGATTCGATCAACTCGATAGTGAATATTTTATTATATAAATTAGAATCAGTTAAAATATTAACTTTCAACTTTGAATTCAGGAAGTTTTTTAAGAACAAGAGTGCTGGCAACCCTGAGCTACAATAAAAAGCACGTAAAATATTAGGTGTATTTAATCTAATCGGTAATATTAAAAATAAAAAAATATTAAAAACACAGGTAAAAATAATAAATAAGCACGTATGTATTTATTTATTATGCGACCAATTTATCAATTTTTTCCAAATAAATCGGGTTTGACTGCGCTCTCAGACTTGAACGGCCATTTTGCTCAAAATATTCATGCTGCAGTTAATGCTTACAAGTAGTAATGATTAATAATGTCTGATATTTAAATGATGAGTTATTATAATACTTAAATTAAAATCACAGTAATTAAATACTCTGTATTTGAAAAAAAGTATTAAGTTTTCAAACCGATTTTAACATAAAACATTTAATAAAATTGCGACTAAATCAGAAATCATATCGACAATTTTATGTCGAAAGTTTGACGTCATATTATATTTGCATTTTAACATAAATAGTCATTAAATACATTGTAGTGTGTAAATTGATGACACAGTCAATGTGTTTCACAAGTTATTCAGGATGAATATTGTAATCAAAATTAACACTACAAAGATAATTAAAAATAAATCACAAAACATTTGTTAATAAAAGGTATTTGTGTAGGTATATTATTATAATCACGTTTTTTAATAGACTACCTGCAACTATAATGATTTACATCTATTGCTGTCTTTGTCATATCCATTACTGAGAGAGAGAAAACAACAATATGACATTTTTAGTATAGCTATCTTCACACTACACTTTGTGCGTCATGTTGGCTGCATTATAATAACAATGGGTGGGGCATTGGAGTTATAAAGCGCTTAAGCGCTAGAAAAAAAAATAGGTCTACGACTATTACAATTTCATAAAATAATTTAAGCGCTGACAGCGCTATATTAGTTAAAGAAGACGAGTTGTGTAAAGTTTTTTATAAAGCTTACGTATTGTGTAGTCCAAATGAGGCACAGCGTTTCTTTTTATTATATAAAATAGAAGTATTTCCTACCTTTTCAGTACTGTGAGAATAAACCTGGTGTTGTTTTATAAGTTCAGACGGTTAGATAAAGTGAAACTCAAGAAAAGTTAAAATGCTCGGCAGTGCGTAACAGTCGCAGCATGATAATCGCTGATTCACATTAATTATGTGAACATTTGAAGTGCGCGATAACACGCCCAGCCTTTGTACCTTGTAACCTTTGGCTAATTTGTGTCGAGCTGTGAAATATAAATGAGAATGTACTTGTGTCTAATATAAAATCAATACTCGGAGCGACCGAAGCCTAAAACGGATTAATTTGTGTCGGTTATCGCTCTTCAGATTCGCCGAACATTATTTTATCACCGGCAGCTCATTACTTTAAATAGCTGTGAGGTAATCGTAAAATAATTTTCATTAAAAATTTAACTAAGTTTGGCGGTCGTTTTTGAAATCGACTCGTGAAGGTTCCGCCAGGGCGCGCTTCCTCTATCCGTGACGTTGGCGCGCTTGCGTGCCTCCGCTCAGTCTGCGCGAGCTTCGCGCTGTTGCAGTCGTCTCCAAAACAATAACGCAGGGGCTCCGTAGGAGTCCTTAAATAATTTTTTGAGTATTTATCGCGAAGTGACAGTGACGCAGTGCAGTGTGTTTGTGGTTTTGTGGTGCAGTAAAGGTGTACAGAAGCGGGCGATACAGCCCGCAGCGGCGGCGCGGATCGATACGGTGTGGTATGGCGCAGCAGGTATGAGCCAAGGGGGCTCGAGACGGCCCTACTCGCGCGGGGGCCCGCGCTGGCACCCGCGTTACAAGGACTACTGGGATTACGAACAAAACTACAGGTTCGTGCGCCAGTCAGATTTTTAAATATTTTCTAGATGACGTGCATAAACGTGACTTACTGGCTTTTGAAGGCAGTCGTCATTGTACAAGTTATTTTCCGAGTGCGTCGCCTGCAGCATCGTTAATCCGTGCCATCGCGTACAGAAAACGGCCCCTCGTGCATACGTGATCGTACTTATCATCGCCGAAGTCGTCCATATGTATTGTACCTCTATAGTCGAGTAATTTCCGCCCGTCGGATGGTCGACGTGTTTTATCTATCTTTTCACGCCTACCGACACTATCTCGAGAGCCAGCGAATAGCACAATAGATGTGTAGAAATGTTTACATGCCGTGTGTCATACATATAGATATTATACTAGTCATTTAGCATTTCCACATAATGTGCTGTTAATTATACAAATAAATTACACGACATTATATGTATTTTAAATCTAATAATGCTGCATTACTTGTCGTCCTGACTTACAATTAGTTATTTAAATTATTAATCCTGCAAAAGTAACTTATTTGGTGAAGAAGAGTAACTGCTGAGTTTTTTTATTGGAACCGCAGGTAGTGTGATGGTCAGTGAAAAGTAGTGATATGTTATTCCATAAGTACTTGTATGTGCCTCTTTGAATTAAGTAGGTTTTGATTAACTTAGTTGAGTAGTTTGTGTATTATTAAAGCATTCATGAGAAACGTCTCGTAACACCCGTTAAATACTCATTACTGCAGGCCAACTAGTTCCGTAACTCTGCGTTAGCACACCGCTCAATCATAAATGTGATGTTTCTGTAACTATTAAATTAGTTTTAGTAAAGCAACACTTGTGTATAAATAGCAGTCTCTAAATTAGTACCACTATATACTAACACTATTCTATGCTTTAAATTCCTATGAGCAATGCATGTAATCATTTTGATGTTGTAGTTTCCTTTACCTATTTTTCACTCATACTCAATGAGGGCTGAAAGAGATATCTCAGTAATTAATAAGCTTTCCTGTGTAACACAGTTTTGTAAAAAAACAAGATATTATATTTATCAGAGAAATAAAACTGATAATAAATAAAACAGTTCTTTGAAAGTAAACAAGTCCTTCAACATTTCTCACAAATATAATACTGATGAAGTAATTAAATAGGTGTGTAGCTAAGAGGTGCAGACAATACTAAGCAAGATGTAGATGTCACGCAAGAGGAAAACAAAAGTATTAATTATGTAGCAAATACGAAAGTATGTTCTGTAATCGTCAGAACTGAGTAGAAGTATTATTATATTATTCAATACAGATGACATTTGAAAGGTTGTTGGTTGGCACGGTGAGTTGTCTAATAAAAAGTAATACCATGTTATGTAAGAAAATATTAACATTCAATTTTATGTAAAATAATTCCTAACACATTTTATAAATTTAATGAATTTTGTCTTAAATTCAAGATAAATATTTTTATTTATTGTTGTTGTTACAATAAATGATACTTATACCTAAATATTAACACATTTTGAAAGAAGTTTGTTTTTATCATTCAAGGACCTCACTTTTTTATTTTATTATTTAATAGGCTATTAAGGCATCACCTTAAATTATGCCATATCAATCTGCATTGTAAGCCATAACAAGGCAGCACATCTACTTTTAAACTGCACTAATTAATCAAGAAAGGTAACACCTACAAAATAGGAATTTGGCAGGTAGATTCCTTATAAGGTGTAGAAATCAGCTGAGAATGGAATTAACAATATTCGGATGGAGTGGGGGTAAAACAAGGTTTTGCTAATATGGTATAATTATGTATCTAATACCTTAACTTTTGATAGTAAAACAAGGATTACAGAATAACATCTACTGTGGGAGGAAGCAAATTCATGCATGTGTGATGATTATTTACAACTACCCACCAATTTGCCATTTATCTGAAAGTACACAATAGTTTACAGTATATGACTTTAATAGCAGATTGAATGAATATAAGTGTTTTATGTTGAGGCTGTGTATGTATTTGTTGTACATAATAAGTGATCAGTTGTCTGTATTGCAGGAAATAGGAATCAGTGACTTATTACACACTAATAATTGTGTTACAATTTACATTGTAACTCAACTATTTACTGGAGGCATTTTTTAAATCATTTTCATAGAATTGACAGATAATTATGAATACAATGAGCTATTTATTTCGTTCTATGTTCATTGATAGCCCGTGGTTACTCATATTTTAGCAATGAAGTTCACATTTCGCCTTTAACAGGCTTTGAGACGTCTTATGAAATCCAACATGGCGGATACCACATGCGAGATCTTAACAGTCCGTTAAGAGTATAATTTGTGTATAAAAATGACTTGAACTTTTGGCTTTAGTTTAATACTATGTATAAACTCATACGCGTGAGGAGCTAATATCGAGCAGCTAATTCCAACAGGCATATCATGAGGCTAGGGCCGGCGGTCGCGCCGTCGTCCACACATCCGCGTGCCACTATATTTAGGACGGGCCGTTGAACCCAAAGGTCGGCGTTACCTGCGCCCGCGCAGACCAGAACGTTACTCGACTTGGAAAAAATATATACCTGAGTCACCGCGTTCAATACACTTTTGTACTGCACGCGGGTAGAAGGTTCTGTTTTTTTATTTTATTTTACAAATGTAACTTGATGCTCTCTCGGTTGTGATAAAAAATAGCGACGCGGTATCGCGTTTGGAGCGCGAGGCGTAAACATTCGGTCGCTGCAAAATTAATACACAATAATGTCTACGTAAATACGACCGTTTAATATGAATTCAAATATAGGGAATATTTTCTATAATCTTTATATATTACTTTTTATGCTACACTACACACACTACACTATTTGATAGATTCGTTCTGTGGTACGAATAATATTAACGAAGTAGTCTCTCCTCGGTTGGTACAGCTACACGCTAAACGAATAATTGAAATAATATTAACAATAAAGTACACGTGCGTGTTGTAAGTCCTGTACCCTTGGTGTGTGCGGGGCTGAATCACAAATAGTCCAGTCAAATTACGAAATGAATAAACATGAGCGAACACAGTTTGGGCATTTTGAGGATCGAAAGGGGGGTGCACCCTGAGCTTAAATTCCAATTTGAGGGGCTGTAGTGAGGTCAGCTCAAGGTCATTTCGACCGAAACGCGTTTAATTCGATATCTCGAGAATGATCACTGTTAGCCAAAAAATTATAGAGACCTTTTCTTTTCCAAATTAAATTTACCAACTTTTTTATTTAAAACTTTTTTTTTCTAACATTAATATTTTTCAACTTATGACTCCCGCAAGGCAAAAATTTCATTTTTTTTCCTATTTTTCGTCGTTTTCTCCCCAACCATTGGATTTTATTGAATTTTACCGATCATCAACGTAAAGATCTTTTAATTATGAACAATTTTGTTCTTAAACTTTTTTCTGTAGTGTCAATACCTTCGTAGTTATATATCATTTTACCGAGCGAAATCCGCGCCACTGTCGCAATATAAAAAGGTCAATCGATGAAACTATTTAAAAATAGGGTATTTAATTTGGGTAAATTTTTCGGTTAATTTGGGTAAGAAGTAAATTAACAATTAAAACTGTTTCACACATTTATTGATAAAAAAAATAGGTTATAAAATTCGGAAAGTTAAGCACCCGAGGTCGATGGAAGTGATTCGTGAATATTAAAGGCCCTGGCGGTATCGGGGCATACGTCGTCCTCGTCCATTACGTCAAGATCATCATCGTCGGTAATCTTGGCCATATTGGAACAATAGTTCTCTTGGCAATTATTGCAAATAACTGAGCAAAAGAGGCCGGCCTTTCTGCATCCGCACGCTTTGCCGCAGTTGGTTTTGCATTTGCACGCAATCGATCTCAGTAAATTATCCGGAGCTGGTTGCAATGACATCGTTATTGGCTCCAATCCACGGGGGGTGCGACGCCAGCCCCACTCCTCGGGTTCCAGATAATTTTCCAGCCAGTATTGTACTTGGTAGAAACACCTCAGCGAGTGAAAAAATGCCGCATCAGAGGTAGGAGGAAGGGATTCTAATTTAACCCTCCCACTGCCTGCCATTTTTTTATATCCCTTATATCGGAGCTCGTTGAGATTTGTACAATTCGTGTCACCCGCCTTGCGATACAAATTCAAAATGAATTGTTCGCCGTTTGAAGCGATAGTTGTTTTATCTGCTTTGTCTTGCAGAAAAACTTCAGTTAACGAAACCAAATCCGGAGATTTTTTCAATGCGGTCATTGTTTTCAGCTTGCCTAGGTTGAATGGTGCCGACGTTGTGTCGCAACCACTAATGGCGTGCAAAAATAATAGGTTTTTTGCGGCATTCGGCCCATATATCGGTTTGAGGCAGTGTGGGCTATATGTAGCGTCCGTCGATTTGCCTCGGCCAGGTTTTCTCAAGAAAATGTTGTTGCACGCGCCGGCTGTTGCAGTCAGCAAAACCAGCAAATCCACGTCCTCACCAATAACAACCGCAGCACTATACTCCTGCGAAATTCTCTTAGCCGTACTGATAATTAGACCATCCGCATCCTCTACGGCTTGCTCCACCTCTATGTCTGATTTGATGAGAACCGTTTTCAGTAGTGAGATGAATCTGGTCTTATTGCTCTCGTTGCCTAAAAACTTATCTTGAGTTGCGGTGACGGTCATATTGTCGGTGAAAATTATATCCACACATGGCTTCAACTGGGATCGGCGCAGTCGTTCGGCAGATTTGGTGCCAAAGTTGGAAATATCTTCGGGATAGCCATCGAATACAATTACTACGTCTGTACCGTAGTGTTTTTTTGTGTATGCTACGTATTTCTGGCATATATCGGAGTAGGTAACGTTGCTGCCCCACACAACCCTGTGTAGAAGAAATCCACCGTCAATAATGAATTTTGGGTTCGGCCCTAAGTCCGGAGGTGTTTTTAACGGCAGGAAGCAATCATACAACGTAGATTTTGTGCCGTGGCGCATTCCTTCCTGTGTGAATAACGACATCGGATAAGGTGCCAGCTCGTGTTTTAAGATTTCTTTTAATTCCGTTGGCAAATTTTCAGACAGAGTCATTCGTTGGAATAATAACAGCGGCTGAACTGGAACAACTGGCGCATTGTCATCCACGCGGATGCTGTTGGTAATTGCAGCTAATGGAAGGACTTTTTTTTTTCGTTGAAACTTGTACGTCGCGAATGGTCTTCCGATCATCTCGTTCAACATTTTCGCGCCAACTTCATCGCAAAGATGACAGTTGATTGTCGAGTCGCCGATGGCACCAGTACTTAGTGACCGCAAGTTGCATGCCTCGATGAAAGGTTGGCGCTCACTCAACCAGTTGTCCAGTTTTTCTGAGTCGCTGTTATCTCGCACAATGCGCGACGGTCTAGCATCAACATGCTGCTCAGTAGTTGCGCTGAATACGCCGCAAAAATTTTCGACTTCGTCACAAACGTGTAGCATTGAGATCATTCCTAGAATCCATCTGGATGTTGTGTGAGAGTTTATCCCACGTCCTTGCGTTAGTCCACCAGCTACTTTCATAGGTCGATTTAATCTTTGCTCAATTACCATGTCGGACATAATTCCTGACCACGACTTGTCCGTAAAGTGCATCGTAAAGAAGCCATTAACAAAATCTTGCAGCTCGAAATCAAGAAATTTATCTTGCAAATCCATCATTCTCTGCAGATATATATGTGCTGCTTTTGCGTACAAGAAATGGCCACTAGCGTGGAAATATGGCAACATTTTTTGGATGGTGTCAAGATGCAAGTTCCAATTTCCCGATCTTTCGGCTTCAATGAAGTTTTTCATGAGCGTAACCATACGAAAGTATTGTATCCAAAGTCTTCCGGTCGGGCTCAGCTCTTCAAGTACTTTCAGTTGATTTTCGAATTTCTTATACGCGGCTTCAACAACAGGATTCTCGGCTTCTGCGAGGATGTAGGATCGTTCGGGCCCGGATAAAATCGAATCAAGTTCTTCTCGCTCTTCTTCCGTAAATTCGCTCTCCATGCTGTCAATTATCATCTTGGCTAGCGATTGGTGAACCAGTGTGTGTCCTCTGACAGCCCGAGAATATGCATGTCCAGACAAAATATGGACGACGCTGTTACCAGCGTATATCGTCTGTAGAAGCTCTGTCAGGCCACTGCCATCCATAATGTTTCCTATTGAGCCTAAGAAGGACATCAATAAATGAAACCCGCCCAAACGGAGGACTATTTTACCGACAGGTGAAGTCGAATCAACGCCAGATATAATATCGTGAGCTTTCATGAAAAGCGGAAGGTCGAAAGTGACAACACATCCTTTTTGCCCGGCATCTTTGCATTTTTCGGTAGCCAAACGTAACGCGGTATAAATAGTGTCTTCTTTGGACGGATGAGCATCGATGACTGGTAATGGAATCACCCTCGTTTTCTTGAATGATCTTTCAGCTATCACTTGCTGCATGAAGCCATTCCATCCACCAATATCGGGTCGAACAGTCCACTTGCCATACAACCATAAAAAGTCGGCAAGCGTTGGAGAAATCGTCAGATTTATCGGACGAATGGAATTGATGTTGAGGGCACAAAGTTCATTCGGGCCACAACGGTTTTCGTATGTCTCGATAGGGATGTGTCCGAACTTTGCTATCTCCGCCGCAGTTAATTTCGTAGATTTCCGCGAGGCAGGTGCTTCGTAAGAGACGGCTTCGCAAGGAGTAACGCACTGTATACCCCCCATTACATGAAAAGTATTGTGGCCATCAATTGTATTAACATTGAAATCGGAATTATCGAAGACAAACTGGGAAAAACCATATACCCCGATTTTTGGAGAATGATTCTGGATACAGCATGATTCAAATAATAACACTTCATTGTAGGAAGAGCAAAATCCAAAAGCTGACAGTATGTCGATGAGATGTTTTGACGCAAATTTCCTGTACAGAAATGTTGCAACTCCCAATTGCAGGGGAGAATGAAATCGGCGAGGTCGAACTGCAGTCATGATGGCATGTGCGATGGTAGTGCAGATAGTTTCCCACTTATTGGTCGTTGAACACTTGTATTTCATTATTAAAGTGCGAAGAAAAACTTTGAGCGATTGTGGAATTGTCGACTCAATATTTTTCATGAAATCGTCGATCGGAGGAAATTCGTCTTGCAGCAAAAGGCCTCGAATATCTTCTAGTATTATTCCTGCTGCTTCTTCGACAACACGTGATCTCTCTTCTGCTGGATTTCCTTTTTTCGCCTTATAAAACGAATCGCTCAAAATTTTCGCACCTGCATTCGTTAAGCAAATAAATGTGCCAAGACGTGGTCGTTCGAATATCACGATATTATCGCGGTACTTGTTTATTAAGTACTTTTTTATGGTACGGAAGTCTACTTCTTCAGCACCCTCGATTTGGTGGGTTATGTCGGAAAGTTTAAATTGACAATCATCATCATTCGATAGCATGTAATTGTATATTGCGTCGACAATGTCTTCGATATTTTCACAACTGCGTCTTCTTTTTACTCCCCTTTTCGGTTTAACTTTTAAATCGAGCCAGCATTTGTGATGGTATCTTGCGCCAGCACCAACATCATCAGAAACTTCTCGTATACGCGCACTCACCGACTGTGACACTTGATCATTTCGGCCCTCCAATATCGACAATATGGATTTTTTCACCGCTGAAAATGATTTTACCGAACTTATACGAATTCGTTGTTTGAGGCGAACGCGTTGGTTCGTTTCTTGAACGTTTTCCGGAATCTTTTCGGTGCAAATAAAGCACGAGTTTTTGAAATCGAATTCCTCTTCATGTGGCACGGGTAAAGGTGTCGGTGTCCGCGATGACGACGAAGAGTCTGACGACAGACTTCGCCGTACAACAGCCGCCGCAGCTCTCTCGTCTCCATAATGTCTTTGACACGAAGAATGCACCCTAATAAATAATTAATACCAGGAGTAAATACTGGAAAATTTTGTGATGATGAAAAGTAATTTTTATAACGGTCAAAAAATAATGAATATTACCTTATACTCGATAGAGAGGTTAACATGCGCTCATGTTCCTTATTTCCCCTTATCACGCTGGCTTTTATAAGTGTTTGTATCCGTTTTTTTTGCACCGTTATAACTTCTCCTTCACTCAACGTTTTGCTGCATATAAAGCAATGTTCCATTTTTATTTTTTACAGCAGCACAACATTCTAAAACCGAAAATACACGATTTTTGATCCTCACTGCGTAGAAGCCAAGAAAACACTGAACAACTGAACGGTTATGCTCACTTCCACTCCCCTTTACCCCGACCCTTTCTTAGGCTAAAAATAGATTTCATGGGACGAGGGTTACCCCAGGTATAAAAATCGAGGACAGATGTTCCTTACTTGCACTAATACACGCAACAGTGTGTCTGTGGATACACGTTGCGACAATGGCGCGGAATTCGCTCGGTAAAATGATATATAACTACGAAAGTATTGGCACTACAGAAAAAAGTTTAAGAACAAAATTGTTCATAATTAAAAGATCTTTACGTTGATGATCGGTAAAATTCAATAAAATCCAATGGTTGGGGAGAAAACGACGAAAAATAGGAAAAAAAATGAAATTTTTGCCTTGCGGGAGTCATAAGTTGAAAAATATTAATGTTAGAAAAAAAAGTTTTAAATAAAAAAGTTGGTAAATTTAATTTGGAAAAGAAAAGGTCTCTATAATTTTTTGGCTAACAGTGATCATTCTCGAGATATCGAATTAAACGCGTTTCGGTCGAAATGACCTTGAGCTGACCTCACTACAGCCCCTCAAATTGGAATTTAAGCTCAGGGTGCACCCCCCTTTCAATCCTCAAAATGCCCAAACTGTGTTCGCTCATGTTTATTTAACCCGTTTTTAGCCGTAATTTGACTGGACTAAAACAAGTACGGCAAGGCAGGCCCTTTTGTCCATATATACGAAGGTATCAGCTTCGTCTGTAGTTTATTGTTGAGGTATTCAGTTTAAGACAATTGATAAGTATTGTCCACGAAATCCAATATGCGGAACAATGGAGTAGATGTATACGAATATAGAAACACGGTAAAATCATTTCTATTCTCTGAAGCCATTTGTGTGAAAGAGATGGCATGCCTTTTATTCCTTTATCTTTTTTTAGTCTAGACTAGTGACCCGACCCGGCTTCGCACGGGTTCAATGCTGATACTAAATAAATATACTACAGAATTTTTAATTGTTTATTTACTATATTATTCATGTATTATACAAAAAAAGCTTCCTCTCGAATCACTCTATCTATTAAAAAAACCGCGTCAAAATTTGCGTAATTTGAAAGATCTAAGCACATAGGGACATACAGCCGTAAGTCACATTGTTTGATAGTATGAAATCTGATGATTGGTACCAATGGACAGCCATTGGTATAACAGGACTTGTGAGAGCTGACGATTTAAATTGATCGGTCCTAAAGTTGGGCTTGGAGATGTTCAGTTCAACTTGGAGGGCAGCGAGAATAATATCTACGACGACTATTTACGTAGGTCTGGAGCATGGAAGTGGATGGACATTGAGGTAGAAGACGACCAAAGAAACGATGAATGGATTGTTTGAAAGACGATATGGTTAGTAAAAAGGTTACTTGTGAGATGACGTCAGACAGAAAGCTATGGAAGAAGAAGACATGCCGCGCCGACTCCAAAAAAAATTGGGATAAGGGCAGGAGAATGAGAATGATTTACGTATGTGTAATCGCACTTGCGAATCTGTCAGTGGTTTAACTGCCTCTTTAGAAACGCCGATGAAAGTCAGATTAAGTAATTTGAATTCGATCTGAGCGCTCACTGGTCGCTATGACGTCATCAGCTGCCAACCAATCGCTATTCAGATCGAGACTAAGTTCGTTATTTGACTCTGATACGCCTGTCGGCTACCAGAAGTAAGTTACTACATGTTTAAAAGCGGGTCATCTATCTAACTAGTTAATAAGGGATGTTTGTATGTTTGACCTCGTCGGCTTTCCTTAAACATTTGACCAAAGATTAGATAGGTTCTTCTGTATAGGTACTGTCAAGGAGGTATCTGATACCAATAAACATAAAATTTACTCTGTATGTATGTCCTGATCCATACAAAGCGGGGATATTATGTCTTGTGCAGCGATTCTCACACCACGTCATGGTACTGTACGAAACCAAAATCTTCTGTATCAAGGAGGCACACAAAAGCTTTTTGAATCGTCATATTCGGAAAGAAGATTGACCCGAGAAGAATCGGAAAAAAACTCAGAAGTTGCACTTATCGACCATTTTATTTACAAAGTATGTCAGTAAAGAACAGTAGAATTTTTATATATCCTGCTTAGAAATCAATAAATACTAAATCGTCATAATTTTTTAATTTCAATGTAATCTTGTATTGAGTAATGCGTCTTATTTGGCATATGAGGACTTATCTCAGTAATTAAATAACACTCACAAGTACTATTGAAGATAATTATTACTTAGTTGAGCCAACTCGAACAAAACTTTGATTGAGGTCGAAAAAAGTACTCCATATTCATGTGATGTGGGAACCGCTAAACAATATACGGGGTATGGTAATGCGTTTATAATGCCGGGGTATAATGGCCACGCTCGGTCTGCCAGGTGTGTCGCCAGCCGCCCGGCTGAAGACCCGCACTGGTTCATCGACCAGCTCTAAGTTTTTTTTTAATCGGCCAGATGTACTCGCGACGAGTTCGCTCAGGTTATTTCTGCTGTGTCGTGGTCGCTATGATTCATAAGTTTTGCGTTTTGTTTGTAAACTTGTTTTTGTGCTTGTTTTGTTTGTCTATGCGAGCGTTAATAGCTCGACGATATACGGGCCGCCGAGTGATGCGCTGTCGTCCCCGGAGCTGGTATCGCAGCTTCTAAAGCACTCGACGACTTTTAATCTCGGAATATACTTTTGTTAATCTCTTAATTTTTATTGAAGATTATTAACTATTTCCCTTGTCAAGAAGTTTCTGAATTCCTGATAACTTCGAATTCCTGATAACTTCATTACTCATTTTCTCCGTAAAACGTTATTAAAAATTACCTAAGTATAATTGATTTATACAAAAATAATCTTTATTACAGTAGACACTTTTACAAAATGGATTAGCGGGTCGAATTAGACGCAATTTCGTTAGTTTATTAAGATTTGGGTGCTCATGAGTATACGAATCCGTGTCGAATGACTGTGGTGTAAAGCTAGTACCAGTTCCATCCCTTCTAGTACGCCACCAACCTATCTTCTGATGCCTTTTGTCCTTCAACACCGAACACGAGATGAATATGTTGCTACCCTGCTTCGATCTCGAAACCATCGCTGTATATTTTTGCGTTTTCATAATTTCAGTCAGCTGTATGTAATTAATAGTAAGGACTAATTTGATTAACAGGCAGGCGACCTCTCCGTCGGAGGTTAATTTGTAATTCATAGGGGTTTGACAAGCGACAACTAGCGACCGGTCTAGCGGTAACGCCGCGCATGCACCGGCTACGTGCCCCTTCCGGCAGCGTTCGCGAACGCTATAATGTTCGGATGTACTGTATATGGGTATATACCATATTATATTAAAGGTATAGACACTTATGTAGAGGCATATGTCGTTCATTTGGGTTTCTCTCTCGTTAAAATCTCTATCAACACCGAGTCTGCAAGTGAGTAGAGTTGTAGCTCTAGGCGTCAGATCGTACGTAATGCCTTTGGTTCTCCGCATAAAATCTTTCTAGTTGTGACGAATTTGCCATCTTTTTTATGTCATATAGGCTACTTGATGGCGGGGGTCATCATTGCCCATGAACATTACTAGATATTTTTTAGATATATTAATAGATTCTCATATTACCAATGCACTACCAACCTTGGGTACTAAGATGTTATGACTCTTGTGTATGTATTGGCTCACTTAACTTTCAAACGGGAACACAACAAAACTCAGTATATCGGTTTGGCTGTTGAATATGTGATGACAACTTAAGGCACTTGTGTTTGTGCAAACACTTGAGAACTATAATTCGTGTCGTGCAGTCTGCCGTGGTCGTTGTCGTCAGTAGGACATATTTATATTTACGACATAAATAAAAAATATAACCTCAGTATTGTAGTGTCTCTTTGCTGACCATTTCTCCGCACAGCGATGTATTTAATTGTGTAACTAGAAAGAGAATGTCACTTCGTAATTACAGGGAAGGTAATATCAGGCGAAAGCTAATAAATTAATTGCACGTAGGGGTGGCAATGGCCGCCCACCTGTGTCGGGCAGCTGGTGCGCTAGGCCGCCTATTCGTTTACATAACCCGACTTAGAAGGTATCCTATCTTATATTAATACACCACGAGCGGTTTCTTGCAGTAATAAACGTCGCGTCGAGTTCGTTGCTAAGTTTTAATGAAACTCGTACCTCGAGGTGTTCCTTCTCCTCCATTGGAGTTGAACTTCGAGATGGGTTAGGGTTGCTCCCTCTCGTTTAAATGTAAATTTCAGAAAATCCTTCCCGAATGTCTATACGTTACGAAACGAAGATCTCAGAATAAGCTTGTATGCGTATATCGCTCTATAACTACTTAAGCCTCAGGGTATTGCCTTTTATATAACAGCAACTAGCTTCTGCTCGGATTGCGTTGCGTTGTAAATTTGTTCGTAAACTACTTAAATACGACTTGAATCTATACCAATTGTGAAGGGATAGTTTAGACACTATTTAGTTGATGTGTTGCATGATATAGCTGAGATTTATAACAAAGTAGATGAAATCAAAATATTCATGGCACGTTATATGTTAGTCGTTGTCCACTAAGCAGAATATTTGATTAATATATACTTTATTATGATATTGAATCAAAATATACTTTATTAAAGTAGGCCTATACAAGCACTATGAATGGTCATTTAACAAATTATAGTAAGTGATTACCGGTGCAAACAGACGCATTCTCCATTCTCATAATCTAATGGGACAGCAAATCATACACAAACGGAGAGACTTTAAGCGCTGGACCGACGGATTTACGTGCATTCCGAGGAAAACCCAAAAACGTTATCGGCCCGATTTGGGATCCGAACTTAGGACCTCGGTATTTGCGGTGATATATCGAGCCAGTAGCCACTAGATTACATGTTTGTCGAAATTTATCTTGAATGGTCAAGCGATGTCGAAGTCAATTAATCGCATATGTACATTTTTACGTATACGTTGAGAGGCGCGCAAATGGCCGCCTAATAGTCAGTTGTCACGTCTGCTCGAAGTAAATGGCGACGCGGCGAATCTATTATCCGATTGGGCTAATGAAAGGTACGGAACTCTGACGACTTGGACGAATATCACATCGCATTTGTACCAATTGGAGGTTTTTTGTGAGACAGATGTGTTTCCGCTGTTACGTCCCTTGCGTAGGTAACCTTGTCGGAAATTTGATCAGCAGTGATCTACTCTTTGTCACTTTTTCATTCTTAGATTCTAAAAACGCACTTTTTTATTACGAGTATCCTTTAAATGATTTCATTTTATTTTAGACCATGTCGGGCACAATACCTGACATTTCACGATCGCATTGCGGTTGTGTTCCGAATTCTGTTCTTCTAGCAAAGTTCTCAACAAAGGTCTACTGAAACGGCGATAAGTGACTCAACAACGATATAATTAAATAATATTATTAATAATAAACCGCGTAGCCGATGAGATATCCTTTTAGCAACACAATGCACAATCCCTCAAAGTTTTCTTGGTTTTTAGAGTTTTTAGTAGCCTTCGTTGGATATAGACATATTGCTAACTCCCATACAAACCGTTTTCAACCCCTATTTAGTCTCCCTATGAGATGTATTTTCATAAACAATGAAACTGAATTTTAATCATAAGCCAAAGGTTTCATACTGAATTCCAAAGTTCTTACTTTCAAAAAAGCAAAATTACTATGTTAACTTTCGTTTTCAAATTTAATCTTCCCAGATGACAATTTCTTAAAAGTTTTCCTCTAAAACAGAAGCCTAAATATTGACTTTCATATATTTCAGATATGAAGAATTTCTTAAAAAATCTTTCCTTAGTTTTTAGTTTGTTTCCTTCCTAAGCCATTTTAAATTTGTTGAAGTAGATTCTTGATACTTATCAACGCGAAGATTCCAAATACCACCATTGATTCAATGAATATTTTGTTTACAGTATATTGTCTGGCGTGCCACAGTGGCAATGCAAGAAATAGAAACGAGACGGGCCAGCGAGCACCGCTGAGCTCTAAGTGCTTAATTGTGTGTTTATTCATCCAGTCCGTGATAAAGGAAAACACCTTCGCAAAACAATTTCCTTACCTCTGACGACTGGCCGGCAGCGCCGACATAATATATTCATTATTCAAGTAGGATTAAGTTGAATGTTGAACTACTACGGTTTCCTAATATTAATTCTACTTATACGTTGTGTTTTCTCTCTTCTCAAATGAAATAACTATCAAGTACTGTTCCTCAGAGACATTATTTTTGCCTTTACCCCATGATTAGTATTCAGTTTATTTAGTATAGTGTTCTATGCGTTACCTAATCGAATAAGCACGCAACTAATATGGTCGGTACGCAAGTAATATTCGTCTCGGATGCGTTGCACAGTCCAATGGTATTTATAGAGGCAAGGGATTTTTTTAGACCCCCTGCATCTGTGTCGACTTGATTCTTGACACCCTATTTGAATTATTCGTGACTCCCACGGAAATACTCAAATATTTTCAAGATATTCAAGTAATTTTAATCCTTATGCGACGAGCCATAGGGGCGATATTATCATAAAAACACATTAACGCCGCAATACGACAAAAACTTAAAGAAACGGTGCAAAAACCCGATCTCATGCTGTGGACCGTGCTACCTTCACCGTCTAATTTGCGCTCGTGTCATTTTAAACTCAAACACGTCGGAATAGAGTTGTTTTTTCTTCGAAGTGGTCGTGTTCGTGAAGCGTCGCTAGCTGCGTCTCGCTCGCACAGCAGGTAACGCAAGCCTCACACGTCCCGGCGTGGAGTGGGCTGTGATTGTTGTGCTCGAGACAGAATCCACACTTCGGGGCCGAGTTTGCCATTTAGAACTCGGAACGACGAGGTTTCATTTCGGACTCGTTTGAGATGAAACCTATACGAAGATATGAAATCAATAAACATCGCCATCAAATATTTAATCTCTATAAAATGCTAATTCACAATCTGCTTTACATTCAGTTTAGTTAACAAATTTAAAACAAATCAGTCAATAGATATCTACAAATAGCTTTCAATAAGGTTATTTTATTCCTGTGCTCATTTAAATTTAAAATAATGTTGTGTAAGGTTTTGATAGTGTTTTGACACATTTTGTAACGTAATTAATTAATCAGAAGGTCTAACACGGCTTTTCTTAACCAATGATTTCAAGTACCGCTGTGACTATTTGTAAAATAAATATATATGTATTTACAAGTTATCTAAGTTGTGATAAGAACCACAAAGAAATCAGCTGCACGTGTACCCTCTAACCTGCGTGCGAATAACGTGGTAGAATAACCTGGGACTTCATTTGCAGGTTACTTTTAAGATTGGTCAGTGACTGAATTGGTTTTGTGCTGAAGGTCAAGTGGGTGTCATTGTATCGATACCTACTGACACAGCACGTACTTCCCCACGCATGTCATGCTGAGGGTTTTTGGAGTAGTTAACATATCAGTCATAAAATTATATATTATATTGTTTATTATATATCGTACAACTAGCGGACCGCTCCAGCTTCGCACGGGCGCAATGCTGATACTAAATATACTACAGAATCTTTCTTGCTTCTTTACTATTATGTCCTTGTATTATATACAAAAATATTCCTCTCAAATCACTATATAATAAAAAAAACCGCATACCGAATTTAAATAAAATCCGTTGCGTAATGTTAAAGATCTAAGCATACATAGGGACAGACAGCGGTAAGCGACTTTGTTTTATGCTACGCGATAAATAAGAGGGCGGCTATTTTATCTAATTTCATCATTGTGTACAATGTACCATCTCAAAGTCAAGTTACACGTTAAACATTCGGGGTTGGGTTTAAAGGAGCCGAGAACTCGTTGCGGCGGCTGACCGTTACCTGCGCCCGAAATTCTGAGAAGTGCATTAACTCACTCAGCGTTTCGTACTGGTTTGTCGAAACTGGTCCGCTCGCCCTCCCCAAAATGTTCGCTCCGAATGCAATATTAAGAGTCCGATATACATTTGTCGACATCGCTAAAATAACAGGTTCGTACGAGTATTTCGTCTTAAATCTTCAAATCAAATCAATTTTATTCAAGTAAACTTCGCAATTAAACGTTTTTGAATCGATGTTTAAATGTTACCGTTTCGGAAAGCCTTCAGCGAGAAGAAATTCTCTGCTGCTTACGGTAACAATTAATGGTTTATACATATTTATATTGGAAGTGATCTGTTATATACTTATTGCAGAAGTGTGTTTGCAAATACATGTGCAGTGAGCACTTTGTTTCCTCACTCATAATGCCAATGATGATGGATCAGCAATTGCGTACGAACAGAAAAATGGCCAGACGCAGAACTTTACTTGCTTCATGTAATTTAGAAGTGGTACTGTCCACTTCTTAACTCCTGATTCCTTTTACAGGGGTTTTTATCTTAACTCAGGACGATGACCTCGACCGGGAGTTAATTTATTTTATTAATTCGCCTTAATCTGCATTTGGGTTTGTAATGTAAACAAAATATTGTCGTTTCGGTAGAACCCACACCCGAACCGGTCGTAACGGTTGACGTTATAAAAGTACTTTTAAAACTCCATTTGAATAAAAATATCTCGATTGTGAAATGCTTTCGTATTTCGTTTTTCAAACGGTTTCGCCGTCGACACATAACTTTTAATTTGTCGTTTATTTTCTTAATTACACAATAATGGTTGTGTGAGAGTGTTTGTGTGAAGCAGAGGCCACGTGTGTTGCTGTGCGTGGAGTCCCAGAGACGGATAAGAACTCGTATTGTTTATTGTTGTTCGGTTGCATTGTGATCGGTTTTTGTCGCACGTTTTGTTTCTCGCCCGGCTCGATACGAGCCGCTGAGTTCCTCGTTGTTTCTTGTCAGCTAACTTCACATTCCCAATCGATGGATGATTTAGAAAGATATGTATTAAACTAGCGCCCCACCTCAGCTTCGTTAGGGTGTAATGCTGATTCTATGTGTACTACAAATTGTCTTTTTATAAAGCGTTCACAGCTTTTTCTGTCATTAGAAAATATAAACCGCTATGTCCCAGCATTTTAAATTTTCGAAAATGTCCATTTAAAATACAGGACGTATTTAAATTATGTTGATCTATATTAAATGCAAAATATATACTTAAGTTACTGAATTCTGTAAGGATGAATACTGTGTTGTTTCGTTTAAAGCCATTAATTTCCGTAAAACATAAATGATAAGAAATTGTCATTATGGGTTATTCCTACACAGACCAACGCGGACTTTAAATTATCAGATTTTCTCCACTATACCATGCACGAATTATACAAAAAAAATAAATAAAAATCGTATCAAAATCCGCCGCCTATATTTAAAGATCTAAGTATACATAGGAATATACAGACAGGGAAAAAAGACTTGGTGTTACTATATACATGATGTAGATATATAAAATAAAAAATAATTGTATTTTTGAAAATATTTGTAATATTTATTAAGTCGCGCTTATAATAAGTTAATTTTGGCTTCAAAAATTGTCAACTTCGATGATTGAAGTACACCAGCCTTGGGGACTTAGATGGTACGGCCCCTGTGATTGTAGATTGTGTCGCCTCACTCGCCCTGTCATCCGCAAACGGAACACAATGACACTATGTACTATTATTTCGCCTTAGAATATATGATGAGGAGGTGACGCACCCGACAGAGCCCTGCCAAGCAAACGTATAATCAATGTCAGCTCCTTATTACTACTATATATGCTCTGCTTCTTTTTTTTTTTACCTGCCGTTACTAGTACTCGTTCTCATTTATATCGACTGAAACAACCTTTCCCCTTTCAAAAGATTTCAAGAGCCGCAAATTTGAAAGTTACGACCTACAGTGAAAGTACCAATACGCGATACATACCGTCATGGGTGTGACGGTGAAGCAACACCGGTACAGTTCGCGCTGGGTTATACGTGCGAGGAAATACTTTTAACCTTTCAAATGAATTTACTGAAATGCTTGGAATAATGATATCATCTGATTTCGACTGTACAGGATCAAGTAACGGCATCTGGCCTCACAAATGATGGATTGGTAATGGATGGACAAATTGGTATTGTGTGATGTGAAAATACATTTTGAAATTGAATCCTAATTGAAGGTGCTCAGCATGGCTTCGCAGGCATTAAATGTGACCAATAAATAATCTATCCAACGACAATTATTTCTTTGAAGTCCCATCGGTTAATCTTGTGATTAGTGATTCATTTTTACTTGATAGGGCTTTGTGCGTCAGGTTACCAACCATTATATCTCTTTACAAGAATACCTACTTGCTATTGAGGCAGCCCGTGTCACAAGCGACAACATCTTAGCTCCCAAGTTTGGTGGCGTGTTGTTAAAGCGCCATTGTCATTGGCATTAGCTGACCCGCCTATAAGTAATAAGATATATTAATGAATTATAATGGCAAAATTCAATAGTAAAATTCTGTCAACGCTTTTGTTTGTATATAAGTTTATTTGATCGTAAGACTTTAACAACTAAGACCGATCATTTCCTAGACGTTGCTAATACTCCTTTTCCAATCCCATGGCTAAGTGGTCAGTTCAGCTGTCGCGGCCTAACGCCACCGCGCTGCCAAACATGGCTACTGAACGGCGGTTCATGTCAGACCGGTAATTACAGTAAATACTCACTATTTATACCGAAGCACACGAGTGGGCTCGTTGCCGTCGCTCGGCGGCTTCAATAATCGACGTTATTCAAGATTTTCTAATCTTGAATAACGTCGATTATAGTTCTTCTGAACTGGGTGCGAGGTTAAGTGTTCAAGTGTGTGAGCAAACACACTCTTAACAACGAGTTAAACTACCAAAGGCTTTCTTGCAGAGAAGTACTATTTAGCAGTCGATTTCCAAACATCGCTGCTACTGATAATATGTTAAATGAAAAACCCAAAAATTTTATTGGGAGTGAGACAAGGCATTTACGCCCAGGTCTATCAGATCTGTATGACTACAAGTAGTAAATTTTTGCACGATCAAATAGTAACTCCGTTTGCCTGTATGCCATATCAGGCAGGCCGGTATAATTTGATGATTAATCTTGGAGTTTGTAATTATAACGCGGAAGCGACGACGCCACGACCGCGAGTGTGATTACGCGAATATAAAACAATTAAATTACGCTTTAGTTCTGACGTATTTGTTTTATCTTATCGAGATTAAGACGATCGTACTTTAAATTAGATTTCTTTATTTGATAAAGTAGCGTTGTACTCGTGATGAATCGAACACGATTGGAAAATTACCACAGGTCCAGAATGTAACATTGATTCGAGAGGAATCGGCAGCTTCTTGACGTATTGGATGGAGTTTTCTATCTACGTCACTGAATCCATTTTTAAGCCGATAAATTATTTTATCCAGCAGCTATGTTATAAATGGTCATTAAAGGTTGTAACTTTAAGCTATTGAGTTTAATTGAATCGTAGAGTAATATAAATTTAAAGGAGTTTTGTCTGGAGTACTTTATAAATAAATAAATAAATAAGTAAAAAAGATATTTTGAATTCGATATTAAAGGAGGGGTTTTGGTTGTTACGAGAAAAATATATACGCTGTCAACTGACATCAGAAAATAATTATAGAACTAAACAATACATTGTATTGCTTGGTAACGAAGCGTTACGTACACTTATTATTAAGCTTGCAGTGATATCGCTATCAGTGCCAGCAACATTGTCTATCTGTGACCGGAGCGTGCGTCAAACTTGATTTATTCGAATGAGACTTGGCTGGGTCGGCGCGTATCCTGGATCAACACGACCGGGAGATTAATGAATGGATTCCTCGGTTGCAGCCAAAACTCTCCGAGTTCAATGTCCCCACGCGTCGTGGACCGAGCGCCGAGTCGGTACATATCAGATAAGGGAATATATCTACGGTAGACCGTAAAGACGCTAAGTATTCGGGTGATTTCGTAAAGTTTTCAATATCTTCGTAGCCGTAGGACGCGTTGGAGCATTCACCATGACACATTGCGTGTTGGTGGGTGACACGCTTTGCAGACAAAGCGCCGGCCTTGTAACACTTGCGGCGCCACTACCTGCGCCCGGCGACACGGCTAACCGCAGACCACCATCGCCCAAACGCCGATCTAAACCAATACGAAGTTATTTCAAACAGAATTCACAAGTATTACATGGACTGTTTATTCTAGTTCGTATAAGGAAATACGTCGCGGACGTAATCGTCTCTGAAATAAACATCCGTCGGTTGACTTATATAATTGACATTGATACAGTCATTAGTCATTTTCGCTGGAATTGCAGAATCGTGAATTGTTTCCGTCCAATAAATGTGTCACATCGGGTATTTACACGTTGGTGTAGCGACGCCACTGTTGCTTCGAACATAATTAAAACAAATATTTCCCAAGCGCGGAAACGGCTATCTGGTGGTGCGGGCGAACGCGTCAGTACTTTTGTAACGTGGCCGGAGCTTCCTGCTGCGCCAATGCTAACGATTCAAAGGTTCCTCGGTAGCGTTTCGCGAGCAAAAACTATAATTGTTGCGCAGAGGCCGATTGTGAAACCAACCTTCACCGACTTGTGCACCCTTGACCGTGCCGTTTCTTCATTGTGACGCGCTACTCGGTGCCGATTCCGATAGCTCTGTGTGTCGACCTTAATCTTTCCATTGTGTCCAAATTATATTTATTGTTTTAAGGGCAACGTGTGTATTTTGCGTTAGGCTACCACTTCACAACGTGTATCAAAAATTTATTCAAACATTCGAAGCGTTACATTTACCTATTCTTAAAAACCAACAATGAAACTCAGTTAATTTTTTATCAATCTTACTGTGTTCAATTTTCATTATTTTTTCCACGTGTGATTTCTCTATAAATTTGTAAGTCCATAGTTCCTAATTGTGTGTCATTATGATTTCCTCATTCCTCACACCAGAAGCGAACAATGGCCGCCATTGTTGCTCAACGCAGGACATACGATTGAATGGATTTGCTTTCCGAGTTGTCTCTACAAGGCCCTGCTGGCGTTCGGTGTATCTCCGCTCGGCTTATGCCGTCGCCAGTTGCTAACCCCGATACGATCACGTTTCGAACAAATCTCGTCAGTAGGTCAGCTGCGATTGCTGTGTTTTTTGTCGTATTTAAATTTCTAGACCAAATTTGTTGAAATATATTTTTGATTATGTATTTAATTTAATAGCAGATCGCTTGGATATGATTTTGAATGTTTTGTAGCGAGATTAAATGTCAAACACGAGTAATCGTGTAATAACTTAAACATAGCTAAATGTGTTACGTAAAAGTTGCTTTTGCGACAGCCTTCGATAGTTATTTACGGACTTTTGTTATACTAAACGTGTTATCAGATCACTCGTATCTGTCGCAGACGTTTCTCCGATTTTTAGCGACTTAATATCCAATACCCGGTTCTTATGTTATATGCTATTTAACGAACCGTAGCTTTTCGATAACGCCTCGTAGACAATCTTGCCATCCGTAACGATCGCTTCTTGAATCCCAATCGAAAATATATTAAACACACCGAACGTGTTGCGTGTGGCCGAGTCATTAAGTGTTAAGCTAGTAATTTTAATTAGCGTGTACTTTAAATATATTAGAAACTACAATATTTTCTTACAATTTCGATTATTCATGAGGACTGGACGAAATTACTTCGAAAACGAAGCTTTTTATAAACAAAACGTACTTATATCTGTAAAATGCACGTTTGAAGAATCTGCTTTATAAATTCTTAAAAACTTGCCAAATATTTTAATTCATCTGTTGATCGCATGCCAGATATTTTTGTTCGAGTTGATTGGAAGACCGATTTGGCTGCAGATAAGCAACGAATAGTGGCTACGATGCATATCGATGAAGAATTAAACTGGAGGCAGTTGGCCTCGCGATGGAAATTGCTTTTGTAGTTTGTTATAAAGCATGGCTTTCGACGCTCACGTGCTGGTGTATTTTGATTAAAATAGATTTAAAATGGTTTTTGAGCGGAGTTTTCTCAAAATAACTCACTATAGAGTCTACAAAACGCAATAAGTGGTAAGAAACGTTTAGTAGCTACTACCGGCCAAGAACCTATTATTTTTTTAGTTCAATCGAAGGCCGTAGTCATCAGTAACTGTGATGCTTCCTTTCATTAAAATCCAACAGGTATTTTTTTAAAAAAATAATCTCAAATTCCTTTATTCAATATAGAAGCATCACGCTTACTTATTGATAGTCATATTGAGCACTAGGTATATCATCGATTCGATAAGGAAATGCCCGAAAAGAACCAGCGAAAGAAACTCAGTACCGAACGCTCAAATACACTCAAAACGATAGAATAGATACAATAAAGGCGCGCACAATGCGTTAGTGGAGATATTTGTTTGTTTATTCAATCAATCATTCATTCAAAATATTCTTTATACAAGGCTCATAAAAGCACTTTTGAATCGTCACGTAACAGTGCAGAATTAAATGTAAAGTTAGCACCGTTTTGGAAAGTAGATTACAGAGAAGTAAACAGTAGTATTAGTTACATTTACATAGATAGCTATTGTTTAAAGTTACCTCTAAGTGCATTTTACATTATTTTCGGTAAGGCAAAGAAACATTCGGGAATGAAACTGAACGAAATTATTACAAGGTAACAATTTAAAACAATCAATTTTCCACGAAGAGTGATATGAATCAGATTGTATAGGAATATTTATTGTCAGTGGTATCGCTAGCGTTTTAGTTGTGGGGTATGAAAAGGAACCTATATGCTTCCTTGGAGGTCAAGCTCACATCAAATTCAATTCAGTGGTTTTGGGTCGAGGAAACATTTCAAAAATAAACCTGTTACTAGAAATAGAGGACGACGAAGTTTTTGCAAGTCACACAATAGATTAGGGTATAGTCAGTCAAATCATGTTACGTACAACTAATATCATGTTTAAGTAGATTATAGTTTTTTGTATTTATTTACAGAAATGAAAAACTTACAACTTGAGATCTTTCCATTATCATATAGATAACTTTCCAATGCTCGCTACGCGTGGATAAATTATGACAAAAATGCTGCTCGGGATGACTTCGCGTGAATAAACAAAGCCTTCGTGATATAACATTAGATCGTGAGTCGCGTTGATATCATAAATAAATAAAAACAGCTGACCCATTTTGGGCATCGTCCGTGAAGCTTTATGATTAAATTCCTCGGGAGTTTATGGGAGCCGGCTCGCGCGTACTTCGCATCGATAACTATGTGTTCAACGGGGTATTGTTATAACTTTTATCGCATAGAAAAAAAAAACTACGTACAGTTATTGCAATTATAATGAATTAGTTTTCGTCCGCGTTTTAGGGTTTGGTTGTCACGTGTTAGGCTCATAAAGTATCCTATATTTATTTGGGATTCAAATTTGCTTCATACCAAATTTCATCAAATGTAATTGAGCTGTTTGGTAGATTCTTTACAAAATATTAAGCTGATATTAAAATAAGGTAAATAGAAAGGAACTATTTGTCACACACTCACAAAATATTAACCAAAGTTGATATCGATGCAATATGATCGAGTTAAAGTGTCCATTTTGGGCAACATTTCCCACTCGTATGGCCAAACTTAGATGGTACGCAAAGAGCTGCCAGGTAAATCGTCTCCAGTCGACTTGATGCATATCTTTCCTGTATGCACATTAATACTGACTTGAAGGATTAAAAAGTTTCCCTGCTCTCAGTATGCAATGGGACACAGAACTAACACGACCGGATATAGTTCAGGCGTAGGATCAACGACTTAACGGCTAGGCCGTTTGCGTGCTCGTGGCTCGACGCGTGGGGCTCTATGCTGACTATTTCGAACCTTAGGATTATATCTGAAAGATCATGGGAATAAATGGCTTGCACCGTTGGCTATCATTAGAACATAGGTTACCTTTTTATTTTCCAATTTATTTCGATTAACCAAACCCCCGATCACGGCGACACGTACCAATTTATCGTTTAATTGCTCGACGCCGTATCTGCACTTGCCAGTGTCACGTGGGCGGGGCGCGCGCGGTCGCATCTCGCCCCGAGAGCTTGATGTGTTCTATTGTTTAATGTTTCTCAATGAAATGATTCATCTAATGATTAACTACTCGGTTAAACGTACGATTTCGTTTGAGAGAATCTTGATCGAGCCACAGCGCTTGCATTTATATCTGGGATCATTTTATTGTTCGAAGTCAGCACAGTTTTTATGTACCGAATGTATCTCAATTTTGCTGCTTAATAGTTTTAGATTTTCTCAACAGAGATTAAAAAAAGAGTTCGGAACACAGTTAGATAGGAAGGCTACATTTAATTCAATTTCTTTAAATTTTTGTGCAATTTAAGGAGTTGCAGATAGATCTTATTCTGAGTCAGTGATACTTTTTCATAAACATTTTTAAAAGTAAATCAAAGATTTTAAAAGCCTTATAGCCTACATTGCTTATAAAACCTTTTTAGGAAAATAGGTTTACATGTCTTGATTGATTTTTGCGATATACGAGTCAATTTCCTTAAAGACTATTGCCACTAAAGCTTGCTCGCACCACATCCACGCTCTTTGTCTGTTATAACGTCTAGTAGGTGCGAACGTTTCGTTTTATTTAAGGATTAGGACTTATCTTTTGTTTTGCGGTGCTCGCCGTGTGCGAGTAATCTCTATAGCGATGAATCTAACACAAAGCGTCCGCACAACGGGCAAAGCTGATCTCATAAATTCTTAAGTTATTGTCATTTATTACATTTTACAAGTTTTATTTAAATAATACGTGCCGCATAATACTACTGCTTGGGTACAATTTTTTTAATCCATAGTAAGACTAGTTAATGGGGGTCATATTTCGCTAAGTGGTCACTAACATTCGTAGACATTGGTACGGTAAGGTATATTAACCAGTCCGTAGTAGCTGACACTGATGTTTAGGAAACGATAAGCACATCTAGAATACTCTCAACACCGGCTTCTAGGCTTATCTAAGAGACATAATTCTGGAACTGGAACAGAGGAACTTATAATACTGAGTAAATGTACAAAGGATCCTGTGGTTAGGCAAATCGATTTGTTTCTTAAATATCAGTATAACTATACTGATATGTGTACTCACACTGCATTGATGATGTATTCTGGCTGCAGTAACGGAGCTCGTTTTTATCTTCCTCAAAATCATATTTATGAGTTTCCGTCCCACGAGGTTATGTGGGACTTACTGATGCTGAGCGAGCCGGAATACCCACTAAAAAAACCAACGGAACCCACTCCGTTTGTATGGAGGCATTACGGTATCGCTCGCGCATGCTACCGTGACGCCCCGACTTATAAAATATTATATTATCCAAAACACAGCGAAAGCTAGTTTGGAATTCAGGGCTGGCATTTAATAATGTAAACATAAACTTGTGTGTGAAATAAATAAATAAATATATATCGAATCTGAAGTTAAAGCAACTTAAAAAGTACTTTCTTGAGCCAATAACGAGAAAAAATCGTAATTTGGTATGTTTTTATATGAAAGACGATATGATTTCCAAATGTCTATTTATAAATCAAGTCACTATCGATTCGAAAGTGAAACGAGCAGCCGCGATCGAGCGCGGGCTGGCTACGCGCTCCTCGCACACAGATACAGGTTTAGTTTCGCGTAAAAGCCTTGAATATTAAAATTTCGCGTCTAAAAATAATGGCAAGAAGCGGAGAAACAATCGCCTCACAATTCCGTGAGAGGAGGTGGAGACAAAGGCTTCTTATTTGAATGTCTGCGGCTGCTCCGCCGGGCTATTGTCTGCTGCGAAAGGAGATATTAAAAGTAACGCTTCTTGCTACACTACAGCCCACGACTTCGCTGCTTCACACTGATATTACTGCTGGTGAAAGTTACGTAATAAAATCAATTTTGGTCGCTTGGATCTGGTCATGGCAAGCAAAGTAGGACAATATTACCAATATATCAAGATATTACCAATCCGTTTTTTCCTTAATCATTAATTTGTCATAAACAACATTAGTAAGTAAACATCTTGCCTCACGCTCTCCTCTAACTCATATCACTCATACCCAAATGGAAAGGGACGGAAATGGGTAACAGCAGGAAGTGTTCGCCATTTTATTTGACCAATGAGCGCTCGTCATATGGTAGCAACCAGAGCTACGAGAGTATATAATATTGATGTTCCTCATTACCAACGTTATATATCACAAGTTGCACATCATATGGGAATACTGTGTGTAGTTTTCTATACTTCTTTTTTAAATTAAATAAGTTAACCTCGAATCTCGATAAAAATATAATTTTTGTGTAAACATAGTGATCTTTCGTGATAGAAAAAAGTAAAAGTCATGTATTTAAACAGGTTCGAAAGTGGTTTAATTTTATGTCGTTTACATTGTCCTCTGTTTTGGTAATACTTTGAGGAAGTAACGCCAACGGTAAACAACGGCACACTACGTTATAAACACAAACTGGTCCTCAATTATTGGGACCTTGAATGTAGTGTTCGTGAAATTTGACGTAGACAATCAACAAGGATGAGTTTAATTGGTCGATTTTAAGAGAATATTTCTGAAAATATCCGACTGTTGTTCGGTTGTAACAGAAAGCCGAGCTCATCCCCCGTCCCTATTGTGCTCTCAACCTCGCCATGCCAGTCCCCATGGCGCCGTAAATAAATGTTAAAATATCCCGGAGATAGGGGGTCGGAATCGATAATATACTGTTATACTCTATGTTATATAATATGTTAAAACGTTGAGGAAATCCACAATGCTATGTGTTACGTTATTTAAAAGTAAAGTTCGCTTTTAGAACCGACCGACGCGAACCAACTTTGTAAGATCTAAGTTGGACTTAAGTTGTCTCCTTAAAAGCTTTTCATTGGACGAATTACGAGCATCTAAAATAAGATCGCGCGAACGCGATACACATCTATGTCTGCGAGGAGATTGTGAAATAGCTCCGAGGATCGTGCCCGTGCTCCACGGCGGGGTACGCATTCCGACCCGCTAATAGCATCACGTAGGAAGTGGCCATAGAAAGGAGCCGCGGATTGCGTTGTGCTAACCCGCCTGGCCGCCACCCTCACCTCATCAATTATTCCGTCCATTGATGTGATTTGGTTTGAAGGAGAAAGAACCAGCGCGTATATCCTCACAACGACTTAGATGCTTAAGTCGCTGTAAAGCATACCAAGTTAAGTGTGAGATTGATCATGTATTTTTTCTATAATTTTCATATTAAATTCGAATTTCCTCATTCAACATAGAAGTAATACACCAAGTGATTTTTCAATACCGCTGACGAGTCGGCGAATCTGTTAATACAATACCAAGAAGGTCTTCCGTTAAATGAGATATGCTCGAAGGTAATCTCGCCGCGTCGCCGCGCGCCTCTAGAGGCGCAGCCTGTACTATCAGAACTATTATTGTTTACGCTTTGTATTCACATATTCTTTACTACGTCACCGAACAATGAATAAATTACACAGCTCTTATACGCATCGACATAAGAGCTACAATCGTTTGTCACGAATAAAATACCTCCTGTGAGTCATGATATAAAATGTTTCGAGTGCTCGTACAGGATATTGCTCTTTATTTGTTACCCGATAAGAGTTAATTTACCCTGCCATTGTTTACGGGGATAAAGTCACGACGTATTTCGAGAGCAGCCATACAAATGTCAACTTTATTGCCCAAGTGTTTTGGTGTGTTTCGCAACGTAGCCGAGTTATTTCGCAGCGTGGAAGTTCGGTTTACAAACAACGTGACGTCACGCACACACACGTGCCGCCGCGCACACGTGCGCGCGTAATCACGTTACGTAGACGAGCGAGCGTACAGAGGGCTAGCTTTTATCGCGGGACCGAGTCGTACTCTGATAGAGACACATCACATTGATTGATAAAGCATCTACACGATTATTTCTTATCTGTTCCTGTAGTATTTAGATATTTCAAGAAAATGACGAGGCTAATTTCAGCTTGGAACTCTTTTCTAATATCAGGTGACTGGACAAACCTTCATGTTCCATGCGATTATAAAAGCCTTATTAATAGTACAACAACATATTTTTTTTATTCTTTCTAAGATCTTATAACAACTTCGCCTGCGTTCAATATTCTGAGAGACTCAAATATCTCGACCAATGCTATCATGTCAATTAAATATCAAAGTTGTTCATGGTGGGAAAATGTAGTTCCTGTTGGGTGAGTACCGCTCGGCGATCGGGTAATACCGCGCTGTCGTGCGTGCGATGTTTTTTGTCGTTGGGTGGTGGCGCGGACAATCGGAAAGCCAGCGTACCAGAACAAGGTTTTTTGTTGCATACTTTGATGTTTTTATACGAACTACTCGTGTTGCTCGCATGTGTCTATCGGGACAGTCGTTGCAGTTGATGTTGGAGTAAGGAGCGCTTGCATCTGAAACGATATGGAGTATCTTACGTCCTTTGCGACAACGCAATCTCCGGTGACGCAAACTACGCATATAGAATGTGCGAGCACGACCCCCCCCCCCCCCCCCGTGCGGTGCGTGCTCACGCACACAGCTACGCGGACGAGATATACTTAAATTGCATATACACGGGTTGACATTGCGGGCTACCTTCCGCCTCGCTAGTGACTTCTATTTCAAATAATTCTGAGATGGTTAATTAATACTTACTTACTTATATACTTTAATCAATCTTTTGTACAGTTCTGAAATTAACTTCTAAACACACAAACGAACGTTTTTTTTTAAATTTGGTTAATAATTTGTTACAGCTAAGTTTACTTAATATCCCCATTTTTTGTCACTGAAAAATGCATTTATGCTTCCACCGCAAACGGGAGGGCGTGGCTGTTTGCCATACTATCCACTAAAAACCGGGCGACACCACCAGATCGCTTACGCAAGCTACAGTGAAACAAATTTGACACTTACTTATGATTAACTTAAAAAATCAATTATAAATTTATATTACTTAAATAATAATAAAATATATATTAACTATGTTCGTCGTTGAAGTCTGTAGACGAGACAAAAACTGTATAATTCATTATCTGTGGTTAGACTTTCTACTACAAATTATGCATTGGTTTCTTATGATATAGATTAGTTTTACCTAGAGTGTTAACTAAAGGGTATGAGTGTCTCAAACTTCCCCTAAGCCTGCAACTTTATAGGGCAAACAGTAATACATGAAATAGACGCAATCAATACTGTCAGAGGCTGAAGTCTCCGAGCGCGATGCAATAAATTTGATTATTAACTACCAGTTGCTCCGCGCGTTCGGCGTCACGCGTAAAACGTGACCGCTCCCAATCGCTGGGCCGTGCCGTGATTTACTGCAATCTGTAACCACTCTCAATCATTGCTCAAAAAAAAATATGCAAAAGTTAGTCCCTCATGATGATGATGACGCCCTGATCGATTTCCATCAGATTCCGGATTGTTGCTCATTTTTAGACAGAAAATCTTTTTATCGGCCCAACCAGGGCTCCACAACGAAACAACGTGAGTTTGGCCAAACAAACAAACTCTTCCACTTAATAAGATTGTTATGGATAAAACCTATACTATAATATTATAAATGTGAAAGTAACTCTAGTCTGTTTGTTTGTCTATCGCTCTTTCACGACCAAACCAATGAACCGAATTTTACGAAATTTGGTGTCAAGCAAACTCGAAGTCCAAGAAAGGACATAGGTAACTTTTTTGCCTAACCAACTCTTAAAACGCGAGAAAAGGCGGCAACTAATATTTTATACATAAGGAACATACTGAGCCTGAAATCATCTGGAGCCTTAATGAATAGAACCCCTTCTTAGTTGTTCCGATGACGTCAATGCAGACTAATGAGAAGATGAAGAGAGCTCTATGATCTATTATTAGAATCAATAGACATCACAGACGACTGGAAGAGGAACAGGTCTGTTATTATTTTGGCAATTTTGTAACAATTGTCGTCCAGTGGAGGGCGCTCGGTTCAAGCGCGTCTGGGTGGAGTTTTGTAGTCGGGTTTTGGTTTTTTTAAGGGTGATTTATAACTACTTCGTACCTGTGATCTCGACCGCTTGAGAATTTCGGTTTTATTGTGCACTTCTCTTTAAAAAGATATTTTAGTCTCCAAGCTACGCTTAGTCTTAATTTGACAACCGATTACCTTAAATCCGTGCAGTAATTTTTTAGTTTTCTTGTATAATATTAAATGTACAGACACACGGTTTGTTCTGATTTATGTTATATATCTATGGATACGGACACATATGGTTTATTTACGAGCAGATAACTACATTGGTTGTATGTGGCGTGTGTTACAAATATTCCATGGTGTGCGGCGGCGTGTTATGTAAGTGCTGAGTGCAGCCGTAACACATTATCGAACTTACAATTCTATGGAAGTTACGAATTAAGTCACCTGACACCTTTGGAATTATTTCAGCTGTAATTGAGTTTCGTAAATAGTGATTTAATTGTAATTGATTATGTTTCAATGTTACATCGTGCTCTGAGGTTACGGATCGGGTTACGTGATGTTTTCATCAGACCGTTGGAAATATAGCGCAACTGCGGCGCGTGTTGCTCTCCGCTCAAGGCTCGTTAGAAATTCTACAGGGATGAAGAGGTGTTCCCGTTACCGACCTCAAATTCTCGTGAATTAGTACAGTATCGTACTTGAGGCCATGGTATCATGTCCTTCTCAGAGTCGTCACACATTACGTCTTGAAATTTTGAACATTATTTGAGGCGGCTCTTTACTTGCTCGGGGTGAATATCATTTGACCAAATATTTAGTGTCAACATGTCTTCAGTGTACTGTTACGGGCTGCTTACGGGCTGTTTATTTGCCTAAACGATGTCGTCCTATCTTTTCACTACCGTCTCACAGATACAGTAGGAACTGCAAACGATTCACCACACGAGACTGCAAACAAACTTAACAAATAACAGTTTGGGCTTTTAGTTTGTGTTATTACGTCACAACTCGAGTCCAAGTATTACCGAAGAGTGTAATGAGACCTTCATTGTAGTTAAAACAACCACGGCTACTAAATTCATTAAACATTTAGCTAACGCGTCCGAAAATCCAACAATAGCACGATTTTTAAGACAAGAACCAGCTTTCGCCGGTGAGGTTATCTGATATGATTTAGGAACCTAGAAAGAACGTACACATTCCTTAATAGGCACGACGCACCTGCAAGCCCCCAGTGTTGTAGATGTCCATGGGCGGCTATAGTCACTTTCCTCTGCTCGTTTGTTACCTAAATCAAAAAAACATTTCGCAAGTGACCAACAATCCGCTAAATATAGAAAGTCAGTGTAAGTACCTTAACGAAACAAAAGACGTTTAGTCTTCCAATGAGCAAATGCTTGGGAAGCCGTGCCAGCGACGGTGGTGACGAGCGGCGTGACGCTCCGTCCGCTGTGACGTCACGCGCCCGGACACGTGCGGGCCGCACACAATGGAGCAATATCGGACTCATTGTAGAAGCCGTTATGTAAGACTAACATACTACATCTGTAACATTTGTCAGTTTTTATTTCAATGTCTGAAGTTAGCTTTTATGTTCTAATGATAGCGCCACACTGCATGAATCTAGTCACTAGGTAGGCTAAATTACTTGGCTGGTTTCTGAAGACTCTTCTGGTTAGGCACAACCCTCTCATCGGATATTCTACTGTCAAACGGCAGTATTCAGTATAGTTTTTTTTCGTTTTAAAGGCTGAGTGAACCAATGTAACTCAAGGGACAAGGTTTCCATGGTTGTTAGTGCATTAGTGATGGAAGAAATGGTCAATATTGTTTGTACGCTGTAGTGATTAACTGTCAGGTAAACCGTTTGTTCCTTCTACCCATTAAATTAAAATATCTATGATTAGACTAGAGATAGATTAGAGATTATATAAATAATAATTTTGTTTTAGTGGCTAAAAATCTAAAATTGAATGTTTTGGAGATTTTTTTAATAACTTGCACTTTTATGACAGTGGCTTCCACTTGCCAACTGCGCAAGAGATGTGAATTGTACTGTTCCCTTTGACCTGTCTCTTTATAGAAATAAATGCTCAAGAATCAGACTCAAAACGTTTTTTTATCAAAAGTTTTGAACGAGTCGTTTACCTTCTTAAATAACCGGGTCATAGTAATTAAATTAGTTAAAGAAAAAATAATCGCAATGCCCCAAAAAATTCAAGTTTTGCGTGTATGACATGACCTGTCTCTTTAGATCTCTGCAGTCGACGCTATAGAACATGTTACTCCTTTAAGATTTGCTACATTTGTCTGACTATTTAACCTGTACCGCGCTGCTTTCAACGAATCATGACTGTGACGTTCTGCTTCGAAACTGTCAAAAACAGTGCGAGAATAACTAATCATGTCAATGCACTACCAACCGTGGGAGTTTAGATGATACATCAATTGTTTTGTAATTACACTGTCCTCATCATCCAAACCGCAGCGATGTAAATAACGATGGTAGAATGTATAGTGTAGGTAGGAAAGTGTACCATCAAGCTGAGACTCTAATTTCAAGCGACCGAGTTTGCGGGTCAAGCGACACCTTTAACTTAAATCATGGCCAAAATACACGGTGAAGTTGTTCGTAGGTAAACAGTTCGCCTTTCTCGATGTTTTGCCACTCGGCCCGAGCAGGAAACGCGAACAGCCTTCCTATACCAGATAAGCTTGGGTTACTCGGGTCGAGCGGTAAGTAACTCTAACGCTCGACCATAAGATCCATAATACAACGGCTCGTCTGCGGAATCAGCTTTGATGGGATTATATCCCGTCCCCTTTCCGCGGGCGCCTGTGAGCGTGCGCGTGAAAGAGAGCGCTACACAAATTGGTTGTGGTCGGTTCATTTGGCGTTATCACGTTTCAACAGCCAAGTGAATGTGATCCGGTAAATTGGCTCTTATTCAAACGAAAAAGGGTATGTTTTTGTTTGTCTCTTTGGTGTAATGAATTCACAGCTCGATTTGTGTTTTGTAATTATAGACTTTATGTATTAAACCTTAATGTTCAAAAAGGAAAGTCAAGATTTTTGTACCCGCTTCGAATTCCGTAGATTTTTCAAATAACGATGATTTTTTTACGAAGCCTAATAGTTTTCTACCTAATTGCTTACGAGGCAAGGCTCATTGTCGCCTGCGTTTTTTTCTCAGAGCTTTTAAAGTTAATTTTAAACCCTCCCTCGTTGCAATAGGGGTCAGTTCGGTTTGCAGCTGATTAGAATTGTACCCCAAATCGCGGGTTCGTCGACCTTATCTCCCCATCGTGTTGATGCAGGCAAGCGAGGGATGGTTATAGAAGCTGATAGAAGTATGAGGTATTTGAAATTTTTTGTGAGAAGCTCGAAAAAATAACAAATCATGAGTTAAATGATGGCACCCCCCGCACTGACTTTCTTATTGCGTGTGATTACAATAGAAACATTAATTAGAAGCCATTTCGAAAAAGATAGAGCACGACAAGATGGCGGAAATTTGTGAATATCGTCAAAAAAAGACGCGACGCAAAAAGTAACAATAACCTACACATTACTTCATGGGTATGTAACAGTGGACTTTGATTGCGAAACATGTTTTTGGTAATCGTAGGGCTTGTGCTAGCTCGCTCGAGTGGGCGCCACGCACTCATCAGCTACGCTACCCCCAAATATGTATATCTCTATGTTAAGGTTTGAAGGGTGAGTCAGCAAAAGTAAAAGCGCTTCAGCTAGCACCGGAACGCATTCGCAAACATCACACTTTTGGCCAGCAGTTGAATTAACTGTCTTGTCTCCGTAGAAATATCAAAATCAAAATATTTTCATTCAAGTATTCCGCTCCAAGCTTTATTAAATCGTCGAGAGGAACCTTTGATCTTTGAAGTCTGAAAATATAAGTGTGGATGGAATTGTGAAATAAATTATGGCAATCCATTCTTCATCTAATGCTTAAAACGTAGCACCACCGAACCTTATCTCGCGATAAGCGTAAGATACAGAACAGAATCTAATGCGTCGCAAGATTTTCGGCTTCGTTGTACACGGTTCAGTAATTCATCCGCCATAGTCAACACTCAATGGAGCTTGGTGGGGTTAGCTGTAATGTTTCACCGTAATATAAAGCTTATTATCCGTATATTTTGTTGCTATATGGTCTTGTATTGTGTAACAAGCCTTATCATTTCATGTTTTACTAAGATATTTATTTAGAGAATAAGTAAGTAGATAAATGGTTGGATAGATGGGGATTTTGACGTTTCAAAAGCACCCATACAATCTAGGTAACTAAGATGTTATGTCCCTTGTGCCAGTAGTTACACTTGCTCATTCATCCACTCACAACTATACTAAGTATTGCTGTTTAGCGGTAGAATACAAGATTGGTGTGTGGTACATAAGCAGACTCATAATGTTAGGTTGTCTTAATCAAAACTTTAAAGTGAATGAAAAACCACCTCTTATCCCACTGAGTTGAATACTTAAATCTTGATTAAGTTTCTATGAGAATATGTTTTGTAATAAACATTACCTGACTTCGCGAGGTTAAGTTCCGGGCAACTCCACAGCAACAAGGAATATTGTAAAAAAATACATATTAAAAATATTTTTGTTGACGATGTTGAAATTAACTACTACGCAGCTCCCTAAATACTGCGTATTCGACAGTAAATTTGCATACGAAACTTGAGACGAAAACAATCGCGCCGAGGAGCTGCCACCGTACGGTCGACCTTGTGGCCATCCGCACAAGGTCGACAGTCGCACGAGGTCGCGCCAGCAGTTTCCGCGATACGCCTCGCCAACAGAGTCAATATGATGCGGGCTCGCTGATACGACACGAATTAACTTATCTGCGAGCTAATGCGGCGGCTCTGGCGTTGAATTGGGAAAGTGCTAAGTACTAACGTGCCCTGCCCGGCCGCAGGCACCGCTCAATGTGCTTGGGCAGGATAAGTTACACACGCATATAATTGTAATTAACTAACACGACTGTATGTTTAAATATTGAAAAAGAGTTACTACTGAATCTACTTTCCGAACCTGTGGTAGCTTTACTTAATATAGTTGTTAAATGAACAAAAGTGCTTGTAAAAGCCTACTTGAATAAAATATATTTTGATTTTGGTAAATTTAGAATTTTACTTTAATTTCTGGGCGATGCGGTACGGGCTTTTTAAGAAAGTATATTTTTATTTGAATAGCGAAAGCGAAGCTGGTTCTTATCGTTAGTGACATTACGGATCATATGAAAGGCGCAAGAGGATAAAGCGGCTCATTACAGGATGACCGAATTAAAATCGCAAAGTCCGCTCGGTGCTTTCACCGCGCGGCCGCGTTGCGACACCGCGGGTCACGCTCCGCTCTCTCCGAACAGGACGCAGGCGCGATGCGACCGGCGACCGGTGTAATTGAACACTTATGAATCTCTAACCTCTATTGTCGAGATATAAACAATTATATTTTTGTTCTTGTTTTCATATGTGAGCTGGGTGTTACGAGTTACGACTATTTGACTGGTAGAGTCCACTTTCCTCTTTCATTTGAATCCTCTGTGTTTGTGTGCTTTAAGGGGGCATCATATTTAGTGTACTGTAGTTATACATGTAACTGCGTCGCCTGTCTAGTGGCTATCGGCAGCCGACTTCGCACGCACTTCTGAGGGGTGCCCGGAGCCCCAGATCACTCTCCCTCTCTCATCTCTCTGTTAGTGTTTACACTCGGTAGTCACGTAAGTCCTTGATTGGTCCAGAACTCTCCTATGCGGTCTGATTGCCCTGCTATGCGTGTCTGTGTTAACGCAAAACACTTGTGCAATATAATAATAGCTCGTGCGCAGTCAGTCTCCCTTGGGAATGATCAAAAGAGAACATCTCAGTGCTATGTGCAAATAACAATAATTTTTTTAATTTGAACTGTAGACACGTGGATTCTGAGGGCTCACAGTCAGGTCTTTATGAAGTGGCTAAGAGTGCGCATTTTTTAAAATTATGAACTGTGTAGAGGTTCCTCATCACGAGCTCTGAACTTGGATCAGCGATTCCTAGTGGGTTCAAAAATACGTTTGGTTTCATTAGAAAGTCGATATCTTAATATCGACCAAATATGATTATTGGTGTCAAATAACCAAATGGTATGCAAATATCTTCACATTTACACTTTTGTTTAAATGCGATATTAACCTCTTAACTTCAATCGTAGCACCGATTTATATATAATTTGGTATGGGTTATTTTATTCACCCCTCGAGGGGTGTAAATGTTTTGTAAGGTATAACTGGAGTTTTGTAAACTTGTGGGTACATCCGCAGGTTCAGCCAGTACTAGCACATTTAAATATTCACGAGAATATTTACTTTGATTCTAAGCAATCAAAGCGTCTTATTTCATAATGCAGAGGCATGGCCCTCGCTTAATGGCCGAGGAATGGCTGCCGTAGATGGTTTCGTATTAAAGTTATCGTAGCCTTAATCTCCGGCATTAGTTTACTTTGTTTTAAGGTCGGCGAAGTACAGCTGTGCGCCGGTATCACTGGTAGTAGTAGTTGTGAGCGCTAACACACTCAGCAATTATACCGACAATGCAAACAAAAAACTGTATTGTTGCGTAAAACGAGACAGCCTGGCTTTAGATTTGCGCAATAGCAAAGGATTTGTCGATACGTGTTGTGGAGTCGTTGGGGTTATCGCTTAGCAAAAGATTGCCCTGGATGTAAGTTAGTCCCCAATTTAATAGTAATAATAAAACAATGAGTCACTCCATTGTTTGGAAACATCGCCGTAAAGCGATTCGCTCGCTTCGTATTCCGAACGCGACCCCGATTCAGCGTTCTCCAACTTATCACGGGGATAATATTGAATATGTTAAGTTGACTTGGTCGAATGCCAGCAGCCATAGAGAGACGACGGCAACCTTACCCAACCACACCGATCGGCGGTGACGCAACGCGTGACGTCACCGCCGACCGACTCGCGCCTTTGTCTTCTCACTGTACGAGATTAGGGCCGCTCTTTGTGAACTTATGAAATTATTATGCTTCGGAAGTGGACGAGCCGACTCGAGATTTCTCAAGAGTTTAGAACCTTGAAGAGTGTTTGCCTTTCAGGGATAGGGATGCCTTTTGGAATGTACAATGACTATTGTGTAATGACCGCCAACCTTTGGAAGGCAAGGTCATTCATCGTCACGGCAATAATGTCCTTAATACCACTGATCATAGGAACTAAAATGTTGTGTTCATGACGAGTTCACTTACATTCAAAAACGTAAGACAAAGTGCGGCTCTTGCCTAGAATACAGAGATGAACGAGTAGGCTTCCCGGCGTGCTGCGCAGCTTATCACCAACTTGCAGTGATTCGATATAAAGTGACGTCTTTAAATCGGCTTTAGAGCGCCCTGACACTCGGCGGTCCCGTTGCTATGAATTAGGACAAATTAAGGCGAATGAGGTCGGGGGCAGCCCTGCGTGGTTACACGTGGAGGTGACTTGTTAGGTTTCTGGCTACCACGAGACTGCTGTATGGAGTCGTGACTATATTTTATAATAAGAAAAATAGAAGAACTATTTCACTGTCTTATACTGGATGTCGACGTATGAACGAGATCGTAATTAACAATTAGCTCGTCAAGCAGTGTGCTCATCTCTGAGGCTATTACGGATACGATTTATTTATTATAACACTAGTCGCCGCCTGCGGTACAGCGCGATTCAGGGGTAGGCAGTGTTATATACCCACATATCCAGACTAGTACTAGTATTATAAATGCGAAAGTAACTCTGTCAGTCAGTCTCGCTTTCACGCCAAAAGTATTGAACTGATTTAAATGAAATTTATTACACACACAATAGTCTAGAGCCTGAGAAAGGACATAGAACATTTTTAATTGTATAAAAGTGTTCCAAACAACTAAGCAATATTTTAAGTTAATTTCTAAATATATTAACAAGCGGGTAACAGCTAGTGTACTAAATATCTATTCCATCGTTACCATCACACGTCACACCACACCACCTACTTTATTGGAGTATTTTATATAGTAGTTTAGAATATAAGAATTGTCCCTACATAAGCAAGAAACAAAACACTACTTTCTGTTACTTGCTCATGTAGGGCTTTTGTAAGTCGATCATTCCATTTCAAGGGTTTACTATCAGTTATGAATTAACTGATATAGTATTATATGTTTAGTATCGGACTTATATCGTACAGTTTAAGTTAGCCTTGTCTCCAAAGCGGCTAATTTCCCTGAATGACGATCTGGCACTGTGTCAAGAGGCTTGTCTTTGGCGCGCGGGAGGCTGCGGCGCGAACATCTGCAGCGCCACCTAATGGATTGTTTCCCTCTGTTCAAAGCTAACGCCGATTTCTTGTATGTTTCGTTGGAGTCCGCAACTTCGGTAATGGATATTATATATATAGATTACTGCCAACAGTTCAGTCTAAAGGAATCTAATAGCGATGAAATGATTTTATGATTTCTGATGAATAATCGAATGTTTTTACGATACGATACCACCATATTGATGATGATCGCTTTGTCTAGTTCTTGGAATCCCAATCAGCTCATGATGAGCTTTTGATGTGTTGTCGCATACGAACAAATAAACGCTCACTTTGATGTTTTAGACATCACCACACAAGACGCGATTTGCAGACGTTAATGTCAATTCTAAGTGTTCTGGCACCTTACGCAATCATAGAATGAAGGTTGTACGGCGAAGGTTACGAAAGTGAACCGGCTAATGAGCCGCCATGGTGTTCGTCAGCGCCCACAGACGTTAGCACAGGGAGCGCCCGTAGCTACACTATAAGTATAACTAAAATATGATATGCGTCGTGCAAATCGTTGGTGTCTAATTCGGTTCGCTTGATGTTTGGCGACGCGGCGGCCGGTGAGCGGTTGGCCGAGGACTCCTCGCCTTTGCAAATGACGTTGATTATGTTTATTCGTATTCGCGTACCCCTCACTTGCCATCTCGTTCTTTCGTCTATCTAAGGGTGCCTTGAAGAGATTGCTGTCTCAGCGACGAGTCCGCCTCTTGTATATTTCATGATTCTTTTACAGTATCGTCCGTATTATATTTATAGTCTATCAAGGAAATTTGTTGATTAGTAATTTCAGTGAATAAGCACTCTTATGTATAAATTAAACCATATTTCATATTTTTATAAATTCATGAATATAGTTGATCTAGTCACAGTGTAACATTGTTTTACTTAAATTAAGCTTCGATAACCTATACTTTACGGGGCACCGCACGATGCACAAGTCGTAGCACCCTTACCCCTTGGGGTATTGTCGTCCCCACTCCTAGTACAATCTTAAGCTTAGCTTAGTTGGAGGGGTAAATAAGAATAATCCCGTAAAAAACGTAATTAGGATTAGGATTTTAAATATCAATAATATTTTCGCAACTTCTTAAGAGTATCTGTATCGAATGCCTCTATAATGTATGTTTCGTTTGTTACAGTGATGGCAGCAGCGCCGGCAGCCCGAAGGAGGCGTGCGTGGCGCAGTCGCCGCCGCCCGCGCCGGCCAAGCGCCACCCGCACCACCACCACGAGCAGAGGCGGCTGAGCGTCGGTGAGTAGCGCTTGCTTTCGATATATTATGTGGTATTCTAGTGCCATGGCGAAGAGTAATAAAGAAGGAGACGCCATGATATAAAATGACAATATCTGTTTGATAAATGAGGTATACGAATCAATACAAGATTTTTTGAATGATTATAAATTTACACTAAAGAAATTAACTACTGTGTGTCTCGGTGGTTCGGTATTTTCAGTAGATTCATGAGCCGGCGGTAGCTACACAGGGTAGTATCATCCTGTAGTAATCAAATAATTGCGTTTGAACGCAGCTCATTTTGACTTTCGTAGCAATTACTGGGTGAGAAGCACAGGCAGCGCACAGGCGTGTGACTTTAATTTAAAGCGAAACCACTCGGCGCCGACATGTACGCGCGTCGCGGGTCGTTGTAGAAGTCGTGTTTCACTTGTGACGCAAAGTGAAATAGAGTTTGTGTGTTCGCACATATATAACTAGCTGGTCCCCGCGACTGCGGCGCCATAACTTACACGCCCGCGTCACACCCGAGTCTCAATTTACGTCCATGTGTTTCGTTACGATGGGGTCAGAGATCCATGGCATATTCAAAAAACTATTCGTTTTGCCTATAAACTGAGGCTATTTATCATTTTTGGAGTCTGTGTAAGTTCTGAATTACTAAGTTCTCGTCAATATATTTTTCCTGTTATTTAGATAGAGTTATATCGCTTCGTGATTATGTCACTCATAGCATACATAAGATAAAAATAAACTAAATTAAGATCTATAAGATATTACATCTATTTTGGTTTTACTATGTGATGTTGTCACTTCCTGTGATAAAATTCTTCAACAATACTATCAGAACTATGAAAATAATTCTTATTGTGACATTTATTTATTGTGCCTAGTAGGACATATCTGGCCAGCGCGATTCAGTAAAGTGACATTTCCAATCAGCGCCATCTATCGCTACCGAGTTGTAAATACAGTACTGCTTATCCATCATTAGTCTGAAATCTTATAAAGTTGAATACATAAATATCAGTTTATTAAAGTTTTGGGTTATGAAGATTTCGAGTTTTACCTGAAACGCGGAAACGACGAAGGCTGTCCAATGTTAATGAACCGGTATCGCACACGAGATTCACCTCCGGGTGACTTAGATCCTTTGTTAATTACTTGCATTGTTGTTACGTACGTAACTCAAGGAAATGTTAAGTGTGTTACAATTTAAAACAGCAGTTGGTCGCTGTGTTCCTCTTTTGTGTGTGTGCGTTGAATAGTGAGAATATAATGTCCATTATGATGACACCGCAATTTTTGGATTTCTATTAAAAAAATTGTACTGAAATGTGCCCAGTATGTGCTATGACGTGCCGCTTGAAAAAATAAATTTGCTCAAAAATATATTTTTTATGAGGAGGTCCTTCAAGTTACATTAACATGCACATGACAGCACATGTCGAGCACATTACGGCACAGTGTTAATAAGTTCGATAAAGTAAAGTAGCGGAGCCAACCGGATATAAAAAGGACCTCCTTATAACAATTGTATTTTTTGAGTAAATTTTATTTTGCTTTAATAGAAACTCAAAATTTTCGGTGTTGTGATAATGGACATAAGAATATAAAGAGTGTTTGGTCTATTCCCAGAGAGTTACAAGTGGTTTGTATTACGATTTTGAGTGTGCTTTGTGTTGTGCGTATATGGTAGCCTTATTGAGTATGTTTTGATTTTGTAACATACACTATAGTAATGCTTCAGTTTCGTTGTGTCTTAACTAAAATGTGGTAATACAAAGCAGGCGAGCTATTAGGATTACGGGCCGTAAGTCACGTTCACTCGAGAATAGATAATTGTTGTGTAAAACTGTTAACTGATGTCATACATCAGTTCGCCTTCGGGGTCTAAAATGTCCAATACAACAACAACAGATAGCCTGTAAATTTCCTACTGCTCCCTCTACCTTTCAGGCCTCCTCTCCCTTTGAGGAAATGGTTTGGAACATATTCCACCACGCTGTTCCAATGCCGGTTGGTGTTGTACACATATGGCAGAATTTCGATGAAATTATGGTTTAAACACATGCAGGTTTCCTTACAATGTTTTCCTTCACTGACGAGCACGAGATGAATTATAAACATAAATTAGGCACATGAATATTCATTGGTGCTTGCCTGGGTTTGAACACGCAATCATGGGCTAAGATGTACGCGTTATAATCACTTTCACCATCACCTCGGCTAAAAACGACGATCTGAGCGACTGTAAAATGTCCCACGTGCCAGCAATTACACTGGCTCACTTAACATTCGACCGGAACGCAGCAATAGTCTCCTCCAGCTTATCGCTCGCTGCTCGCCTATCGCGTCGCCGCTGACGAATGCTCGTTTAGATTAAACACTAATTAGTTCATTTGAAAAAGGGTTTTGAGTTCACATTACATAAACGCGACAGCTTTTTCAAAATAAATCACATCAGATGCCATGCAGATTTCCTCACGATGAATTTCTTCACCGACGAGCCCGCGATTATTGATAGATAGATAGGTTTTACTCCGTGGTAAGCCTGTTTGGGTTGATTATCACCTACCAAATTTGGGAAGACACTTCCTCATCATATATTCAGCCTCTAAGCAGTAATACCTATTATTGTTGTGTTCTGCCTTAAAGAGTGAGTGAGCCGTTGTTACTAAAGGTATAAGGGATGCAACATGGCAATTTCGAGGCAGTCGGCGAATTGGTGATGTACACTAATAGCGATGGTGACCATTTCCCATCAGGCGATACATATACTAGTTTCTAATTATTTTAAAAAAGATTTGAGTCTCCTTATTCAGTCTGACCCAAGCCCCTATCGTGGTAAATATTTTATGTAAATTTAAATTGTCATTATTGGTTAAGTTTTGTAGTGGAGCTTTGATTAACGCCCGTTCGGGCATATCCGCTTAGAGGCTTATTAAGCACCAATGTGAAATTTTGTCCAACGTGTCGCTGTGCAAATCTCCATGACGTTGACGACCGGTTCAGCAGTTTAGATGTGAAAGGCTAAAATTAACTTTCGCACTGACACAATGTGCACACACCTTTTCTTGAATACATTTACTGTGAATTCGTCAACGCAGTGATGCCGTATCTGTGCGGGGCGCGAGGCAGATAAACTCGACCGTACTGTCGCAGCGCGCGGTAACGCGGCCGTACAGAAATAGGCCCTTATCAGTCCGCGGGTCGGCGCGCCGGCAGCGTTGTAGGGCTCGCACGCTCGTAGGGATTACGACGCCCTTTGTGTACTTTTAAGTTTTTATAAACGACATTCTAAATATGCCTCATGATTTAAAAAAAAATGTTAACTGTTTGATTTGATATGCTGAATGTAATAGAACCCGCAAGTAAGAAACTAATTAGTTAATCGTTTGTTTAAATATAATACTCTGGTAATTTTCGAACCCAACCTCTTTTTACTCGTTGATCGTAATATGTCAATAAAGAGAGATGTTGTGAGGTACTCAGAACGAAATAGCTTTTGCTAATTAAGACAATAACAAAAATTATAGTATATAATAGAAAGAGATGGAGTAAAAGTAAGAGAAGGACAGTTCGAAAGAATATAACGCTTTGTGTACGTGTCGATTTCTGCCAGGTCAACTGAACATATAGTAGCTAGGAAAAATTCTTACAATTGTCTTGAGAAATTAACTGTGCTATTTTTTTTATATTTGCGAGTACCGGAACCGTAGTGATATGACACGGTCACTAAACGTAGAGCCGAGACGCGCGGGGGATGCGCTGCTGATACGTCTTAGTGACCGCGACCGGAACTGTCACGGTCGCACCCGTAGCGCGGCCATTGTAAGACACGTTTGACGAGTGCAATGGGCAGTCTCCTTTTAAGACCGCCGCAGATTCAAGCTCTGACTAGTACCACTGTTTTTACCACAGACTGGGTTTTGTCTATTTCGGTTCGGAGGAATGGTTGGATTTGGATTCAATGCTGTGCCAATGTGAAAGAAACACCATGTCTGAGACACTGTCTTAAACAATTTTGATATAATTTGGTCTCGAAATAGCTTGATCTCTGCAGAAGAATATAGAATAAATTTCTCACACGCGGGAGAACTAGTCTTAAGTGTAATATAATGATAAATAATTGAAATTGTCAATCAAGGAGTTTCCTACGAGCCTCTTGAAGTAGATCCTATCGAGAGGATTTGAAAGGAAACGCAGTAGTTCCTCTTATCCAACAATTAGGTGTGTCGATTAAGTACAATTAACAGATTACTTGCTGGGCGTGCGGATGAACGACAATTAGCCCGGCAGTAATTACGAGTCGGGAACCACCCCACCCCTTAACCCCGATTGTAAAATTAACTGCTTTAGTATTATGTACATTAGAGTATTATTACGTAAATTTAAGAACATTTAGAAGAAAAGTATTTTATTTTTCTATATCTCCTTTAAAGAGTTTACAGTCTAAAGAGTTAATATAAATAAATAATAGATACATTTAGTATGCTGTGATTGTGTAATGGAGGTTCTCGTGTTTCACCCAGGCGGAGGAGCGGGCGGGTCGCGTCGCGCCGAGCGCCGCGCCGCGGGCCCCTCCGAGCGCCGCCGAGCAGGTACCCACTGCAGCACTCGTAGCGAGAACTCACTCGATACTCGATGTCGAACTCGAACGCAATATAACGGAAATGATAATAGGGATTCAAGCGACACAAACAATAAGTCAATAGTAATATTATAAATGGGAAGTTATTTCGTCTGTCTGTTTTGTTGCGCTTTCACGGATAACCCGATGAACCGATTTTGATGTAATTTGTTATGAAGCGATTTAAAAGATTGATGTAAGAGGCAAGTTACTAAATCTTAAGTAATGTAAATATTACCAATCGAAACTTGTGTAATTAATATGACGCGAGTTGGCATGTCAGTTTTCACGTCACAAATACACATCCGACCTTACTTCATTTGAATAAAGTTATGAGGGGCTCAGAAAGGGACGAAGGGCAATGTCGAACCCTCAATCGCGAGTGAAGTCGCGGCCGTTAGACTAGTCGTTTATACTTTCAGTTAGCGAATTATTATATTTAACGGAATTCAACTGGAGCAAGAACCAGTGAGTTAGTCAGGCCCATCGGTGACGCAAAACAACCAGCCTGACATGCCGGCGGACAAGGAAAGCGTCAGAATATTAACATTGTCATCTTTCGAACTGATGCGACCGTTCAAATTTTGAATAATTGGACCGGAGTTTCAACCCAGTGACCTCGGAATCTGGATTCGTGTAAAGGACCCACAAGTTCGCCGGGGCAGTCGAAACCGTCATCACATTAAGATCTGGTAGCTCGGCTGTGTGTTCATTCATCTCGTAATGAGAACACGATTCAAAGACGCTAAGGCGGAGGGCACATTGCGAATCTTCTATATCAACAACAACAACAGGCTGTCAATTTCCCACTGCTGGGCTAAGTCTCCTCCTCTCCCTTTTTAAACAGAAGGTTTCTTAGCATATTCCACCACGCTGCTTCAATGCGTTTTCGTTGACAGGCAGAATTACGTTGAAATTAGCCCCATGCAGGTTTCCTCACGATGTTTTCCTTCGCCGCCGAGCTCAAGATTAATTATAAACACAAATTAAGCGAATGAAAATTCGGATTCATCGGATAAGATGCACGCGTTCTAGCCACTGGGCCATCATCATCATCATCTAGTATCACGTTTCAGTTGTCTTCGCTAGTTCTGGGCAGTGGATTTGGATTTCTAATTAGCCAAGTGCAAGAAAGTTACCATGGAGCACTCGGCGTGCGAGGCCATGTGACAGACGCGTGTTTTTTCAGTATAAATTATATCAGCGGCGGCGCTCCGCATGCGATGCTTCGTGTCGCTGATACAATCTGCGCAGACGCGATCGCACGTTATATTGCAATGATTGATGTGTAAATTACTGAAATCAATTTGATTATTAAATGGGCAGGACGGCAGGCAAATAGGTCACCTGATCTCAACGTCACAAATCGGTGCATTTGTACCGTAAGGCATTTTAACCCCTCCCCTTCTAACGTTGCCAATGCGTCGCTGATCTTGTGTGATGCTGTTTCCTCTGGCTGTGTACACTCTGTCACTCACACTTTAAACGGGATTGCAAAAATACTTGGTGTTGCTGATTGAGGCAATCACCACCACCCCCTCCTACCAAGTGACTGAATTTTTTGATGCGCGCACGCGGTGACATACAACCAACACGGTGAAGTTGTTCCCTAAACCGACAAATATTGTTTTGTCACTTACAATCAAGTGGCTCATTTGCTCGTCCGCTTTGCTATCTTATTTTGAGTTTTGTTTGTGCTAACAAACAAAACTCAAAATAAGATAAAATTTATTTAAAAAAGAGAAATAGTCAGCGAAACAGCGAGTCGTCAGTATTAGTGTAAGTGGAGCGATTCGGTGCGAAACCGCCAGCCGGCAGCGGCTGCGCGGGCGCCGCGTTGCGCAAGAGGGAAAGTTGCTCCCGCAGCCGCGGATGCGCGAGTGCGGGGCCCGCTGAGTCACGGCCGAGCGGATGAACTTGAGTCGTCATCGAGTAACAATTCATTATTTCCTTATATTATTAAAATTTGCTTCTGGAGTCGGTCTCTAGATTTTCTTTTACTTTTTTTGGAGTCGCACCTTTGTCGCCCGCTTGTTCACCCGCTTGCACACGGCACGGGGGGAGACCTATACCTATCTCTCTGCCAAATTTCATTCAGATCCGTTCAGCCGTTCCGGCGCGATTGAGTAATGAACGTTAATCGACCCAAACTCTCGCATTTAAAATAAGAACTACTTTTAATAACCCACTTGTACGGAGGAACAAGTCGCAAAGTTGATTATACTTAATATAAGTACTTATTTTAATTTAAGTTAGGTAAGAGGCAATGTTGGAAACGTAGAGAACACTAATGATTGATTGAATCGATCTATTCGTCAGCGGAGTGCTCAGTTGTCGTGACAGTTCATTTTTATTAAATTAATTGTCACGACAACTTAGCGAATTTGATAAAGTTCATTTTAATCAATCATAATCAAGATATTACTTTTTCAACCAAATCTTGAATTGAAACAATTGAATATAAAGTTGTACCGAGAAAAACCAACTAGAAATGCAGTAGTTACACTTTTATCTCTATAAAAAGTTATATCCTACTCTATATCTGGTAGTTTTATATAAGAACTATAGATAATAATTTGTTATATTCACAATTACTTGATAAAATTTCTACTTGTATAAAATGTGTTGTAGTGTTGTCTTCAAAAAATATTTGTCGTTTCACAGAAATGCGCGTGAGCCCGGGCGCGGGCGCGGGCCCGTCCGCCGAGTCGCCGCACCTGCACCACGCGACGCCTCACCACCATATGGTACGTGGGACACTTATGGTTCACTTTATTAAACATTTCGCCTGCGATCAAAAACTCAAAGACTAACTATGGGAACGCTTGGCAAAAGTCGATGTCGCTTGCAGATATGACTATCTCCGTGGTCGAATTGTGTGTACACCGGTTTTCATGGGTACGCCACCCCGAGGTTCCGGGTTCGATTCCCGGCCGAGTCGATATAAACAGTTCATTAATTTTCTATGTTGTCTTCGGTCTGGTTGTTTGTGCTACTGTCGTTACTTCTGATCATCATAAATGCTTTAGTACTTTTGTTGTCCAATATTAAAAAATATATATCTAGAAACAAACCTCTAGAAAAGTCTGAGTTATAGAAGATTTACAGCCGAGATGTGCCGTCAGCGCGGTACTTGTTTAGAGACGGCATCTGGTGAGACGACAAAGGTCTTCATTAAGGGCATGTCTAAATTATTCAGTCGGAATGATATATTCATTAGTGTAACTAATTAGAGTAAATTAAACTTAATATTTAATTCATCTTGTCTCCTAATTAGCCGTGACGCGGACCTACTCTACGATAAATACGAACACGCTACACATGTATTGAAAAATACCATGAAACGACATAGTTAGACTTATATTGTGTTTGTGCCCCACAGGGTCCATAATGATCAAACTCAAATTTCTTTATTCAATACAGAAGCATTACACTTACTTATTGATAATCAAATTTAACACTACCACCTGTTCGGTAAAGAAAAAGCCCTGAGAAGAACCGGCGAAAGAAATTCAGTGGGTCTTTTTTATTTTGTCAAACTAATGAAACACATATATATCGAATATGAATAGAAACAGTCAGGATGCAATCGCTTCATTCTCGAGATGTGCTATCAATCATAAACTCACTAATTGTATAGTAACCTTTCGGACACAAGCGCTAAGGTTTCAGAGTCAATATTATGGAATGCAATATTTGATTAATTATTAAATGTGTCCTGATATTACTTGTTAGTCATAAGACGCGGTAAGTGGTCAAACTGTCGCCACCGAGGAACAGTTCGTCTGAAAAGCGAAAATGAAACAGATTTAGCACCAGCGACGCGCTCGCCGCATCACAGCGTCATCGTATAACATTACACGAATCGGAATTAATTGTATTCTGTTTGGTTTAGAGTGAAATGTGTGCTAATGTATGCAGCGCGACCGTTAATGGTAGCGCGTTGTGCAATACGTGTGTTATAGCATCGTGAGCCGTTATATATACTCGGAATATTATCATGTTTATATAAAATTGCAATAAATTAATGTACTTAAAAAATGGGGGTGCCACAAGGATGTAAATCAGGCCCAATTGTTTATAATATACATTGATGACGATTTATTTCAGGACTTTGACAGAAGTAATTGTTAGGTTAAATTTTGCAATATTGCAACATTTTTCTATTCTGTTTATAGCATGTAAACAAATTAAATTGCTGTATCTAATAATAGTATTGTTTATGTAATTTATTACAGGACACAAACCCTCTAGAAGGTACCGCCCCGATCGTGGAGTCGGTGGTCAGCGGCGCCGGCTCCTCGGACGGAGAGCTGTCCAGCAAGCCCGGCGACAGTCCCACGAGGAAGAGGAGGAGGATCTCCAGGCATTTGTCTTCCGGTACGTGCACATATCATTATCCTTACTTGAAACACAAAGTTTTGCCTTCTGGTAAATTTATTGTACCATGTCTAGGGCTTTTTTTTATTAATGTGCAGTAATGTCACTGTCTGAGACTTTAAATTTCAAACGAATGTTTATTTTATCTTTTCGGAGATCTAGTATCCTAGACTAGAATAAAGGGCCTCAAGGGCCTTAGCAAGTATTGGCCCAGAATAGTATTTGATACTTTTAATCTCACGAAATGCGTGTATTTTGTATGTTTTTGATATATTCACGTGCATTGTAATAACGTTCCATATGTCCATTGTAAACAGGCCGTTATCGTTATCAGAGCACACAGCTCACATCGGCGATAGTCAGGCGCGCGTTGAATTTTAATATCGTCATTAACATCTCGACGCGTGCGGACGAATATTTCAATATGTCAATAGCAGCCAGCCAGGGCACACAGTTGGCCACTGGGAGCGGAGCCCACTGAGTTAACTGACTCGCCTGGCTCAGGAAAATGGCAGTACAGGACGGGCAAGGGTGGGCCACGCGACGGTAGTGGTCAGCATTGCCCAGAGACAAAATTCAATGTAACGTCACTAACAATAAAAAAAAAACAGAATGTACTTTATCCTAGTAGGTTTTTTCAAGCACTTTTGAGCCGTCATGTAACAACTATGGCAAGTGAAGCTACCAACGGTTCGGAAAGTAGATTCTACCGAGAAGAACCAGAAAGTAACTCAGTAGTTACACTTTTTCAACATTTAAAAGTACAGTCATATTAGTTAATTACAATTATATATGCGCTTTTTTATCGCCTGCATAATCTCATACTGAATAAATAATAATATGCCTTTTTACTAAAGTATTTTTTTTACAAAATTTTATATTATATAATTTTAATTTATGAAATGGAAAAGTTTAAAATCTGTGTAATGTTATCACAGTAGTTATTGATATGAAAAATCATAGCTTCTGTCTGGACATCGACGAGTTAAAACTCCACTCGTTTCTACCAACTAGCTATTCTCGTATTAGGTGGTACGCGTCACCTGTTAAATCTTTTAACGCAACATTTAAATTTAATTCTCAAAGTTAAAAATAATCGCGGAATATTTCCGCCTCGTGTTATCGTTTACCGTCGATAACGTGATCATGGACCGCCACTGCTGTATACTGTACCAATTGCTAACTGTTGATTGGTCTCTCTCTAACTCGAACTCGAAATCCCTATGTGGACTGGCTTAGACTCGTCAGCAAACCCGGTTGCGTTAGAGGGCACTGATTGAAAATGTCACTTTCCTGATTCGCGCTGACCAGATATTCGCAATATCAACAAAGCTGTGAGCAATGGAAAGCATGTCTCTAGATATATTCACTGTTAGGTCTACCAATATTGCTTCGCCGTGAACATATATAAATATATAATTTTGTATGTTTATCTATGTAATGTGTTATTGATGACCCGTTGGTGTTACCCTTGCAGGCGAGAGTAACGTGTCGGTGGCGGCGCCGCCGGTCGAGAGGCGGACGCCCCGGCACCACTACCAGCCCCCGTGAGTACCCCCCACTGCAATCCTCGCTAATCCATAGTTTTACCCGTACATATACATATAGTTAGTCATATATAATATTGTTAGTAATTCAGGGGACGACTAAGGCGGTACACACGACTTTCTCCCGTTCATTTAAGTTTCAATTCTAGAATAACAGTCAGCGGTGCCCATTCAGCTTGCAAAGACAAAACGCTTAGTTTATTTATAAGTAGAAAATGCATATTGTAATTCGTATGTGTAATATAATATAGAAGTGGTCGCGACGCACTCGTTGTTTTCGTTTTAACGTCCGCGTTGAATATTCATGAGGCGCCGCAGCGCGGGCGCCGCCGAGATGCTTACCTTTCCGTGGCACTTTGATACAACTACTAAGTCGCTCCCCGCCTTTTGTGTCTTTATATATATTTTTAACTTGGATAGATTTTAATCTCCATATAGTCGAGAAAAGCCGAGAATTTCAACTGTCCTAGCCCAAAACACGAAACTTTCTGTGAGAAAAACTGCCAAGAAACTTTTTATGTAAAGACGGAGCAGTATGGAACATGACACCGTTTAAGTTTATATAATATGTAATAGAAATACATTATATTAATAAAACAATATATTCAAACACACTACTATGCGTCCGGCATACACACATGTATAGGTATTACATATGCCTAGAGCGGTCAATTCACGTCGTTTATTGGTTGATGGTGCTGACCAACACGCGGGTCGTGGACGAATGCTACAATTACGATCAGAGGCTCCGTCTCGCAAGAGTGGTGGTGGCACACGACGCGCTCGACCACCACGTCGAGCGCGTCGTCAACTAACCGCTGCGTGTGATTGCAGCCGCCGCGTCCGCTACTTGAGCGGCAACGGCGCGGGCGTGTGGCACGAGCGCCTGCTGGACCAGCACCCGGCGCACCCGACGCACCCGGCGCACCCGCACCCCGCGCACCCGGCGCACCCGGCGCACCCCGCGCACCTGCCGCACGCGCACGCGCACCACACGCCGCTGCTGCTGGATATCAATCAGGTCAGTCTCGCGGACACATGACGCCCTCGTACTCGGTCGGACTTTATTTCAGTACGTTTACATGTTTTTGGGAAACACACATGTGGTGAACAAAATCGCCACTCGGCTCTGACTCGGGATATTTTTTGCCGTCTGGGGATTCGTCCAGTGGATTGTAGGCTTCTTCTAGAGTCTAATTGGTAAAACCTCGTGCGCTCAACTGGCGCCCCGGTACGCAAGCCAAGTGTGCTTCGGTTATTCAAGAGTGGAGTTCCAATCTGCAAGTAGGTCGATGAGCTCATACTGGCCTCCCGCAGATGTCGCTCCGCGGCGCGCGGCTGAGCGCGCTGGGCGGCGGCGTGGGCTGGCCGCACCACGCGCACGCGCACCACGCGCACCACGCGCACCACGCGCACCACCCGCCGCCGCACGCGCACCGCGACCACCCCACGCGGACGCAGGTACGTCGCGCGCCATTACCACACTCGCCCGTACTCATCAAGTACTGACAGTTCTGCGAAGCGCACCTCCGGCAACTAAAATCTTTGACCTCTTGCAGGATATTACGACTTGTCATTTTTATTTTCGATTATTGGAAACACACACCATACTGTCAATGTATCGCCCACGACTGCCGGTACCGTTAGTGTTATGTGTAACTATGTATAAGTCCACGACATGTCCAACATCACACCACACTCGGATTGTAGTCCGTTACTTCCGTGATACGAAAATAGTTGACACTGAGACCCCCCGCGACGGAGGCGCGGTGTGAATTATTTTCCAAACGAACTCGCTGTTTAGTATGTAAGTTCGATGTGGTTGTTAGTTAAGGAAACCAAGAATTAATTTTTACATCTACTATGTATAATTTTATCTTGTAATTTAAATTTGCTGAGAAAATACATCCTGTAGTCGTCTTGGCGCGGGCTGAATTTGCTATAAAAATTGTTTCGTAACTGTTGTTCAGTGACCGCGCCCTCGGCGACGCTACGGATGTAGGTTTCCGGCCATATTGTATGACTTTGGTCTAAAAGTATGCGACAAATGTTTCCGTGTCAATCTGGGCATAGCATAACCGACGAAGAATTGTTCTCCGGAATCAAAACTTCGGTATTGTGCGGTAGGGCCGTCGGCGATGTCGATGAAGCATCAAACAGGACCTGGGCGTCGGAGAGCATCGCGCGACTTGCGATTTTGATATTTGTCGAGGACGAAACGACATTCCCGGTCGGTAAATATTGGTCTGAGTGATCCGAGCGCATCGTGCTCGTGCGATGTTCTTCGACACGATGGCGCGCGAAACGTAGAACGTAACCGCAAATGCATTTTCGTCCTGTAATGCCGTACGAGCCAATCACGGCGCGGCTCCGTCCGGAACGGTCTGTGTCGTGCGCGTTGCGTTTTACGGTTCGCGCGGTGGGTGGCGTGCCGATCGCCGAGGTACAAGCGTGGCGCTGCAGGTGGCGGGCGTGGCTGCGGGCGAGCTGTGGCCGGCCGTGCTGCCCGCGCTGCCGCACGCTCACTTACGCTATCAGGTACAGACAACGCGCCCCCCTCCCCTCACCACACACACACACACACACACGCCCCGATGACCTCGCGCCTATCGCGTTCCGTCTACAGTGACTTCCGCTTACGAGTCTCGCCCACTTCAATGGGCATATGATTCCATCTCGCTCTAGCTTACGTTTCTTACGTTGCTGAATTCGATCAATTCCCAAAACTTCACCAGTAATATTCCTTCTAACTAAACATTTTATTTTTAAAGTGACCGATCGTCAAGTTCCCTTTGACTCCGACAGCTTTCCAAGTTCACAACAAATACCCGCAAACTCTATTGCTTGCGCAATTTCTTATCTTACTCAATTTAAGTCCAAACACACGGTATCGGTGTGCTCCTGCCTCGATAATCCCTCGTCGCCGCCGCCGAGGCGCTAACACCACCGGGGTCACACCGAGCTGGTGTCGCGTGCATGCAAACGTTGATTTGGAATCTCTAGAACCTTCCGTGCCGACGTAGCTTGGTAGCCGTTCCTCAGCGCGTTTTTGACTTTTTCTAAGTAAGAGATTTTAGATCAATGCACCGACTCACATCTGCACCGCTAATTCCTGTTACAATAGACATGGTTGGTCCGCTACGCTTCCCTGGCCTGTCGGGTTTCAGTTTTGGCGTCTGACGTTAGATAGTGTCTAAACTTTTAACTTAGTGTATTGAGGTCTTTTGTATTGACTGAGCGCGGCTGGACCGGCGGCTTGTCGGACGCGTCGAGCCCGATTCCCCTCGGGCGACCAGCTCGTGAGCCTCGGCGCCCGGTCGAGCTCACGGCCTGGTCCCACTCGCGATTTGGTTCCGCCGTCGTCCCGGTTACAGCTTCAGGTGTCTGGTGCGTTGTATTGCTTAGTTGGCCGTCCGGTCCGGGTTTATGTTTGGGAGTCAATGCGCCTTGTGAGTTTACTGTACGCTTTTTTTTTATATTCACTAATAAACTTTCATCAATTCCGCATAACACAGGCGCTTTGAACGACATGGTTTTAAGTGCATTGGAATTTTGTGGCTAATGACTGACTTCCTTCTGTTATAGTTGTAATGTACAATACTTTATATCACGCACCCGCGCCGCCCGCCGCCCCGCCTCCCCGCACCCCGCCGCCCCGGGGGCGCGCGGGGCGCGCGGGGGCGCGGGGGCCGGGCGGCGCGGGGCTGTAGTTGCGTAATGTTAGACGTATGTTTCCTTGCGCTGCAGTGTCACGGCACGCGATACGATCCACCGGCGAGGAGGACCCACACCCGAGCTTTCATTTATATTTTAGTTGTTAACTCGATGTCTCGACCTAGCTGAGTAATGTATCTGTACACACGTCAACTCTAGCACGGACTGATATGCATGCCCAGATTATATATATCGATACTGTGATTGATATTGGTAACTTGCGGTGAGGAGGGTACTCGTGTTAATCTTATGTGATAAACATGTAAATGTCGCTTGTATAATGTAAGCTTGCGGTCACAGCCGCGGTAGTCGCGCGGCGGGCGGCGAGGGTCTGCCCCAACCGGCGCACTCGTTGTTATAAACGAGCGATCGTCGCCGCCCGCCGCGCCTCGCATTCTAAGCTCGTTTTCTGTAAGAACTCTTTACTACTACTATGTACCGGACGCTGCGCGAGCGCCGCGCCGCGCAGCGTCCGCCCTCTGGAGGTTGAGACGGCGTGCGGGGGCGGGCTAACTAATGCTGCACTCTCCGCGTGTCTATCTGCCGCCGGGACGCCCGAGGCGGCGCCTGTACGGAACCACCGACATGCTCGCTTGACCTCGGAGATGCCAAATATTCCACGGTTTTGCCATCTTATCATGGAGTTGCTTGAGTTTTCATTTACGATCGAGGTGAGCTTTCGGATCGGCCGTACAGTCCGCCGGCGCGCAGACGGACGCGCGGCGAGTGTCCGCGGCCGGTTCGCACTTGGCAACCTTCTCGACGTCCGCTACTCTGAGCACCTGTCATGTTAGACATTTTGATATAAGCTTGGCTCGTGTGATTGTGGCCCGCGCATTGCAAACTAAACTCTATTGTGTTAGTGATTAAATATATTTTTATATATTCCTAATATGTAATTAGTTTTCAGTGCGAACGGTATTTTTATATAATTATATATGTAAAGCAGGCAGATGGATTGTGTTTAACAGAGCGGCTGCTAGACGCAGTGTGACTTAGCGAGGTGGCGGTAGGCTGCTGGTGTGACGTGTGCATCACAATTACCTTATATACCTTACTTTATGTAATACATAGACTCAGTGCACAATGCTTGGTGACATATAGGTACCACGTGCCGATTCCGGGCGTCATGGGCCGACGCGACTTTGATTCGACCAATCAGGGGGCGCGATTCTGACGCGATTGCCTCGATGCGATTGGACGCCTCGGCCGATGACGTCTCGAGTCGGCGACGCCATTCTGTTGTCGATGTTTTATTCTGTTACACTTCCGAACTGACTCCGATATTTTTCGTTTATTTTAATATTAACACAATTTATTTAAGAACTGTGCTAAACCCGGCGCCACTCACAGTAACGAATGCCGTGGCGCCGGAGTTGGGTCATACAGCATGCTTCACTGAGCCCGTTCCGTTCCGTTCTGTACATGTTTCGATCTCTCGCGACGAACGGACGATATGGCCTCGAGATGTGCTGTATTTTTCATTCGCTTTGTACTGTAACTTCAAAATGTCTTAGTGTATGTAATCGAGCCCAGAGCGCTGGGACGAACTGATGTGGCGTTACTTGCTACCACAGATTATGCCTTTATAACAGCGTCAGCGCTCTGGCCCACGTAACTCCACTCAGGCCCGGTCGCCAGCGACCTCCCAAATATTTTTCCGTCGACTAACCCTCACGTTTGACTATTATGTATATTTTTATTATCCGTGTGTCGCATGCATCGGTCTCCCACTCGATACCCTGTGAATGTGCTCCGTGTTCTTCGTGTACGATAATCTTACTGGTCGCCGGGAGCTCCCGACCCGTGTGAGACGGCGCCGGTCGCGGGCGCGGTCTCACACGGGTCGACTCTTTCGGCGCCCTCGCCACACTTTATTTACCATTTTTGCCGCTAGCAACTCAAGCTTTGGTATTTTTGTAGATTGGTTTAAATTATAATATGAAAATATTTGGCTGGTCGCTTCCATTATTAGACTTGGCTGTTTCCTACGATGCGCTCTGTTAATGTGAACACGAATAACATCTGTTTCTGGTTGAGTGACGACGGCGCGTTGAGGGTGCGGTTATTAACACGGGCGCGACTGTTCGTTCTGTTGCCAGAGCTTGGCTGGAGATGTTACCTCGTTCCGCTTCCATCCTCTTACCGTCGGCCGATTTGTGTTTCATTCATTTTATGATTAGTGTTATATTCAGTTCTTATTTACTTTAAGTCTCACGATTGGCAATTAAATAAACCATCTGTTATTGTTTTGTTGTTATTTTCTTAACTCTCAATGTTTTGTCCTCTTTCGTCGATTCCCTATTCCGTTCCACATGCTTATCAATTATTTTGTTTAAACGAACGAGATGAACATCTAAGCTTCGGTTAATCAACGAGCGCCCGCGGCTACTCTGTGTTCTGGTTTACGGTTTTTTTGTCCGACGGAACCGATTACATCACTATCGTAACAACATTTCAGACCTCTGTTGTCGGTCAGATATTTCATAATATATTTCAAGTTTAATTCGAAGCCAAGCGCAAGTGATGGAATCGCTTCGGTACACACGGGCGATCGCTGCGACGATGCGATTTTTAAAATTATATATTTTTGGAACCGTCGGTGTTTCACAGCGACTTCATTAGATTGTCCGTATTGAAGATAATTTATATTAATAAGAAAAATATAACTTAAAATAACGTTGATCGTGATGCAGCTCCCCTGTATTACGAATAAATTGTAAACGACCAGTCTCTGCGCGGTCGCTCTCGGTCGCGTGTGTCGTTTGTCGCTTGTCGTCACTGTAAGCACCGTCGGCTCCGTCGCACCGTCGGGCGCGCCCGCGTCGCCCCCCCCCCCCCTAACGCTCGCGGTTGCGGCAGATGGGCGGCGTGTACGCGCACGGGCTGCAGTACCACGGCAGCTTCGCGCCGCCGCCGCCGCCGCGCGGCCCCTTCGCGTCCCCGCCGCACCCGCACACACACTACATCGCCAACTCGCAGGTGAGTCCCACACTGAGATCTGTAAAAGTAACAGCCTGTAAATTCCCACTGCTGGGCTAAAGGCCTCCTCTCCCTTTAAGGAGAAGGTTTGGAACATATTCCACCACGCTGTTCCAATGCGGGTTGGTGGAATACACATGTGGCAGAATTTGTATGAAATTTGTCACATGCAGGTTTCCTCACGATATTTTCCTTCACCGCTGAGCACGAGATGAATTATAAAGACAAATTAAGCACATTAATCAGCGGTGCTTGCCTGGGTTTGAACCCGCAATCATCGGTTAAGATGCACGCGTTCTAACCACTGGGCCATCTAAATAGAGTATAATTAGCCTCGTAGGAGTTCTGAGCCGCACTCGCGTGCGATTTTGTTTTGTTTATAAAATGGCTTTACGTATGTTGTTTTACAGAATCATCTTTGATACTATTATTTATGATTTAGCTCAAAATTGTCGTATAAAATGCCATCTATTAGTATTTGCAATTAAATAATGCCATTCACGTTTGAGTATAATATTCTCTTGTTATTTATACGATCAATTACACCATAAGTAGCCCTCCTAAATTAATGAACAAAACGAGGCACGAGTAGGCAACTTGCTGGCGACTAGTGCAGCTCATTCTTCTGACTGTACTGGTCGTCCTCGCGTTTGGACTCCACTTCTAGTTTAAACCAGTGTTTGTTCGGTTCGTACAATGTGTCCGGTTGGTGGTATCGTAACCCCACCGGCCGCTGCTCCGCCGAGCAACAAGCTCACCCGTGTCGGTCCGCAGCGCGCGGAGGGCGGGCGGCTGGAGATGCTGAGCGGCGACGGCGCGCTGTCCCCGCTGCAGGCCGCGCCCGACCTGCACCACGCGCCGCTGCTGCTCGCCACCGAGGCGAGTACTGCCCCGCCCACACACTGACACACTGCATAACTGTGGCAGAAGCATAAGGCTCTGCTTTAAACATTATTGCTAAGCTTGTACTTGTGTTTTTTAGATGTTTATCCGATGATTTAGCAAAATCTTTGTGATACACCCGGAGTTAGTGTTGAGTGTTCGGAATCGTTTGCAGGCTCGAGGCACTCCTCTGGAGCTGATGGCGCCGCACCACGCTCGGCACGCGTTGTCCCACCATCACCACGTGAGTTATTATTCACGCGAGTGACACATACTCTAAGTGAATCATGAAATCATACATTATTTCACCACATCAGCAGCGCCGCAGTGGCACCGGTGTCGGCGTGGGTGGCGGAGTGGGCGTGGGCGTGGGCGTAGGCGTGGTGGGCGCGGGCTCGCGCGCGGCGCGGCCCTACGTGCGCGCGGCGCCGCGCTGGGCCGCGCACCCGCACCCGCACACCGTGCACCACATACACGCGCAGGTGCGTCTCGCTGCTCGTGTTATAAATGTGTAACTCAGTCAGGTCGTACATACTCTGACTCAACTCACCCCACCCTGGTTGCTAACTAATAGATATAATTTCCATGTGCGCGCGCAGGGCGGCGGCGGGCTGGTGTCGGCGGCGCTGCCGGCGCAGCTGCACGTGGCGTCGCCGCTGTCGCTGCCGCCGCCGCCGCCGACTTACCAGGTGATTGTGTGACTCGTCTCCTTTGGGAGAATAATTCGGGTCATGCTGCTCTTCGAACTAAGATCAGATTATTAAACTTCTTCAAAGTAGCGAAACGATTACTAGCCTTGAATTTGTTTATTTTTGTAATTTGTCGTGAATCTAAAAACATCGGGGAAAACGAGCCAGGAAGCTGAAAGCGGCCGCGAGGTCCACAGGACGCGGAAAGTGGACCTCAGATGTCATAATGTGAAATGTGCGCAACGCAGGTGTTCCTCAACCTGCTGGCCATGTTCCCGCTGTCGCCGTACGCGGAGGCGCGCGACGAGGCCGGAGACTCGCCCGAGACGGAGAACTACGAGGCGCTGCTGTCGCTGGCCGAGCGCCTCGGCGAAGCCAAGCCGAGGGGCCTCGCGAGGCACGAGATCGACCTGCTGCCTTCCTACAAGTACTCCGAGCAAACGCACCAGGGTAAGGACGCAGCGGCGCCGCCCGCCGCCGGCCCGTACCGGCCCGTACCGGCCCGGTGCCGGCCGGCATCGCTAACGCTGGGCGTGCTTGCAGGCGAGCAGACGTCGTGCGTGGTGTGCATGTGCGAGTTCGAGGCGCGCCAGACGCTGCGCGTGCTGCCGTGCGCGCACGAGTTCCACGCCAAGTGCGTCGACAAGTGGCTGCGGGTACGGACTCCCTGACCTGAGCTAACTCACTGCGGCCGCCTCGGTGGCCCTACTCCTCGCTTCCGAGGAGAAAGTTTCCGGCAGATAGTTCAGGGTCTGTTTTGCTCTCGTTTTCAGTCAAACCGGACGTGTCCGATATGCAGAGGGAATGCGTCGGAGTACTTCAACAACTCGGAGTGACTCGGGCGCGGTCGTCGCCCCCCCGGCGTCGGCGGGAAGCGCGCCGGCGCCCCCTAGCGCCCCAGCGCCCCCAGCGCCCCCCGCGCCCCCGGACGCTCCCACGTCGCCGACGGACTGTTCGCCGCGCCGCGGAGGCGATGATCCCATTGTACAATGTCTGCCAGCCGTGTGGTGTGTGTGAGCCGTTTAGTCCGTATTAGTGTCGACCTTACGAGCGCAAATTCCATAATTTAGTTTTAGGGCGAAATGGATTGTCGTCGAAGGCGTTGATAGTTTTAGTTTTTGTGTAATTTCAAAGTTACCCGATGATGCCCGATGTGGAGACTCGAGGCCGGCGCGTGCGCAGGCCGGGTCGCATCCTCCTTAGTTACGTCTCGTTTGTAGTTAGCGCGTCGAGCGCCGCCGGTCGCCGATTCCCCGGTCGCGTTGTAATCGTTTTGTATGAAATAGTCGACGCGAGCGGCCGGCGGCGCGATATTGTGGACAGCATGCATTTTATTGTTTCGCTTTTAAAGTTGGGAGTGATTGAGTGTTTCCGTAGCGTGGCCCGCAGCGCGTCCGGCCGCCAGCGGGGGAGCTCGCCCGCGTAGAACGAAGCCCGACCTCGCGATGTCGGCCCGAGCGGCGGGCGTTTCTCCCGCGACCTTAAGCAATAATTGTCGCCGTGCAATAAGTGTTCGTCTGTACGTCTGTATATCTTAAATGCATAGAAACTTGTAAATAGTTAATGGTTTTCGCGATTGAGCTGAAGTTTGCTGTGTGCTTGAAGGGACCGCTCTCACTTGACCAAAATGTTGGATTGAATATTTTTGAGTCTGCGGTCACGCCCTTTGTGTGTGCGTATGTGCGTGCGTGCGTGCGTGCGTGCGTGCGTGCGTGCGTGCGTGCGTGCGTGCGTGCGTGCGTGCGTGCGTGCGTTAGCGTTAGACGGTGTCGGGTCGCGCTCTTTAGTCGTAATATCATCACATATTTTTTATATAATTTAAATAAAATTTTTGATCAAAGGAAACTAACAATATGTTCGGTGGAGAGGGTGCGGGGCCGTCCGCCCCCCCCCCCCGCGCTTACAACGAATATTCGTCTCGTTTCTCGTATTGTTGCGTTTTACTACTAACTGTTTTAGCTTGCACTATGTTGCAGTTTCAGTTTCAATATATTTTGTTAACTCGTGCGCGTTGCTCGCAGGCGCGTCGATACTGTATAGGGGTATTGTATGGTTGGGAAACAATTCTTAATCGATTTTGAAGTAAATCTATCTCCCGTACGGTATTCAACTCTACGAAATAAAACCGACCTCTTATCAAATTATATATATCCATTTCATATCCTCGCGATCTTGCCTAAACTTACATGTACCGACACAATAACAATTACATCGTCAGGGTAATACGTCGCGAGTGCGGTTTCAGTGCGGTAGTTAGCGCATGCGCGACTCTCCCGCACGAGCGGGACTGCAACACAGTGCGAGCCAGTCGCGGTGTCGGTGTGTGGCTTCCATTACTTAGGTTACGTTAGTTGTAGACTAACTGTTATGTTTAGTTAACGCTACTCAGCTATGGGCGAGCCGAGGCGCGTCGCGCGGAGCGTGCGTGTCAAATTCTCCAACATAATTAATATCGGTTCAAAAACACAATTTGATTACTAATTGTTTCACAAAGTACCGCGACGCTCCCGCGCGCCGCGCCCCCTCGTGTCGCAGTGCCATTGGGCGCGGCGGGGGCCGCTCCGGCGCGAGTGAGCTCAACCCCGCTCCCCGCGGGTTGCGGCCCCCCGTACGCGCTCACGATTCCGTTGTTGTTGCGTGTTTGAGGGCTCTTCTGGTTCCGTGAAACATTGATTGTCGGTCTGACTGTCTTGCCAAAGAAGACAAAAATTAACTCCAAATCCAGTCGTGATAGTTTTTTAAAGTATCTGCACATTTATTGATAGAGGAGCCAAATTTTTCACGATCTTAATACTGTTGAATGAGAAATAAATCCAATCGTAAACCTGCAAAAGTTCCGAAGCGATCTCTTGTACATTTCTAAGCAGTCGACCTCGCCGACGGTCCCATGCTAAAGAAGTCGCCCTCAGCCCTTCCCTAGTTAACTATTAGTCTGTTACAGTTAGGTTCGTTTTAATTTTATCTCGCATTTGACAACTCTTGAGGCAATTTTAGGTGATTGAATATCTGTGTAATATTATTGCGTTTAGTTATTGTTATCTGCTGTACCATAAGCGACACTTGCGTCAGGGCAGTCACTTCAGTAAATAATTTTGTATCTGCTCAACTGTACTATGTTCTATTCGACAATAAGATCTGAACCGAATTATCTAAAATCACTGCAAACGTTCAGAGAATAAGCATAATGCTCGAATGAAAGTTCAATTGCAATCGGCGAGTTTCTGTCGACGGTACAGACAGACGAGACTCCTACACAATGTGTCCGAAGGCACCGAACGCGGTCTCGTCGCGGTGACGCCCTATCCGCCTTGCATGCGTCTTGGGTTGCTTGTATCGAGCTGGCGGTACTGACCGCCTGTGCGCCTGTCGCCCCCTGGGATGACGCCCAGCGCTGTTAAAGGAATGCAAATCAATTAACCTTAGTTTTATGTTTTCTCGTAACAATGTTTTATTTTATTATTCTTTTGTATCGTTACTATGTTAGTCCAATTTGTATACTTTACTTAAAATTGTGCCTTATTGCAAACATGTTAAGTTTAATTTCATTTCACTTATTTTAAGTTTTAGTTAATTAGAGGCGAAATTATGTATAATTATGGCTTTTTGTTTATATACCTATACATCTATCTCGTCGGCCTATCTAGCGCCACTGTAACAGTACAGACTATGATTGTATGTCTTCGTTTGAAAGTAACTGTGATCAGCGCGCACGCCAGCCATGTACCAAAGTACTGTAGGGACAGGGCCCCCGGGCGCTGCATCCGCCTCATTGTGCTCAGTCGTTTTTATTTTTATTAAATGCACTGCTAATTTTTTTTATTTTTTTATTTACTTTTGCCCCCCACCCCCGTACCCACTCTCGTCACCCGCAGCGCTAACGGTGTTGCTTGCTTATGATATTTAGTTAATGACTAAACCACACATGTTCTGTGACTAACGTGAAAAACAGACTAACGTGTCCTACGCCTATTGATATTTAGGAGACCTTCAAGTGTTACATAAGCAAGCGTAGGGCGGAGTTAATGTTAATGTTGCCAGCATATGTAACCCACGTTATTTTGCTATATGAACTTCATAAACTGGCAACACTCACTGCTTACTTATTCTCCATTTCTCCCTTCTCTGATTTTAAGGATTTATATAATAGACGTGGGTGGTCATCAGAGATAGACTCACTTAACACCGGTAATGACAACGATTGTATTGTACACGAAATCAAGCCAAACTAATTTGATATAACTCATCGTGTTGCTGTCTTAATTTGACATAATTTTGGATACTAATGTTTTGCATCAGTTAAATCAACGGTAAGGATAGCTCGTTTGGTAATATTTACAAGCTACCGTCACATGTTGCGTTACGATTAAACGGATTAAAGTGCGCGAGCAGCACCGTACACGTGATAGTATTGAACGTAGCGTCTCAACGAACAATGCGGCTGGCTTCATATCGTTATGCATACGTCCCTCTCTTATCCCCTTATGTATACATATAGCTGTCCTTCTCCTTCTCTCTATTCATATATCGTTATACTTTCAAGCCTCGTCCGCTAACGGACTGTGTCCACAAGCCGCCTAACCAGTCTTACTAACCTCTTCAGATCAATTCCAAAACAATTTAAATAAAAAATGCCGACGTAATTATTATTACATGTATCAATTTCTCAATCTGTAATCGTATGTTGTCATTGGTACTTACATATCAAAGTCTTATTATTAAAGTTTCATCTTGTCGGTAATTTCGTCTCAATGTCTACGTAGAGATATTTAAAAGGATTAGCTTAACTAAAAAAAAATACTAAATTTAAATTATAAGAGATTCAATCGACTCCATTTTGACCCCCTGGTACAAGTCTCACGTCTAACACGGAAAATATATATGTTCGTGTTTAGACATCTGATCTGGACCACGGATTTTGCGCGACCTTGGCCTTTTATTGTTTGCTAGAGGTGTTACCTTCGTTTGCACTCGAGAGAGGATTCCCCGTAAGATGTGTAGCAGTCGGCTTAGGTTAAGTGAGATCCTGTAAATTATTAATGTATAGAGAGTGAATATATAGGATTCTGCATTATTGTCGTGAAAAACTTTTATACTTACTTGACGGCTGTCGAATTTTAATCCTAGTTCTAAAAGCACTGCGTCTCTAAAAATCTATGCATTCCACATCCGAACCGACGTACAGTCCACTCGTCGGGTTCCGTCGAAGCGGACTCTACGTCACTCGTTAGATGGTGTTGCCAAATTTACATAACTCACTGACAGCTGTCCCTGCGTGCCCTAAAGCGCGCGACGTCGTAACAGCTTCCTGTTGTGAAATACCAGTCCACGTAGAATAGAGCGGTGTAAATAGCCCGTGTACCGTAATGTATAGTGATCATATAAAGCGTATTTTTGCATGACTTTAATATTGTGAGCGTTCGTGAGTAGCGGACCCGTTGCCCCGCGTAGCGCGCCCATCGCTTCGTCCAGTCGTCCGCCCCCCCCCCCCCCGCGCCACGAACGCAGTCACGTGGCGTTTCTGAGCCTGCTTCATCGAATCTCAAATCCAGAGCGGGTAGAGACTCCTAGATACTTAAGTAAATTTTATAAAAAGAAAATATGTAAGAAAAGCACGTCGTGCGTCCGGCGCCGCGACGCCTTATCCCATGCAATAACT